>NC_137212.1:14969423-15700193 GCF_949987685.1 Ammodytes marinus | reverse complement strand
CTGACAATATTTCAGACAATATCAAATGAGCCAGAGTTTAAATGGATGTGAGTCATGCTTTATTTTTGAAACACGATTGTGTACGTGTTTGTCAGCTCGTCCTATTGTCTATGTCGTTTCCACAGTTTCCATTACAAATAATGGAAAAAAATTGACTCAGATACACAGGGTTGCCCAGACTTCCTTCTCTGCTCCAATGGAGCGTTTTATGCTACTCGATTCAATAAGGAAGCATTTCCCAATGGGTCACCAGTGGCAGTACACACAAAAGAGAAGGGTCCATCTGCTTGGTGTGCATTCCCAAAGTGCACTTCCTCAAGCGCTCCACAGCAGTGGCTCCTCTTCCCCAGACTCTGCCCTCATGTGAATGCATTTGTGCCACATTATTCAGCTAGTGCTTCAACTGACCCCCACCTGGCATTTAAATTCCCAGACCAACCGGGTAGTCATGCCCCGATGACACAACTGCTGCTCCAACGGAATTCTTGATGCAGGTCTTATTCAGACTTGCTACCTCCTAGCTTAGGCAGATTGCTATGTGACACAATGCTATTATACTATATACACTGGCCTCCTAAGCTTTTGTCTCCTGACGGGACTTACTGAAGGTTATGCACATACTGTGCATACATACAGAGTATTTACCTTAGAAAAGCAACACAAGGGAAACAAAAGATTTCCTTCTTTCTTTCTTTTGTTCTTTAAATCAAGGGTTATCGTCTATAGATTTCCTGTGGTCCAAGGATTCTATCGCAGAACACAGAACCAGAAGAACCAGAGGAAGCTGGCCAAGTAAAAAGAATTTTACTCTAGTTTTCAATTCACAAAGGACTTATTTTCTGCTATTCATTATAATACAGAGACTGAATATTATCGAGATGACCTTGCATCTCATATGTATTTTTGCCCTTCAGTGAACCGATTGTTATAATGTTGAAGTTGTGCCCCCCCCCCCCATACATTTTTATTAGAAACTTTGAGATTTGGATTAACCTCATTTGAATCAAGTCTACAGTCAAAGCCCTGCTCCCTAAAATTCTCACTGCTCCATCTGTTTCCAGCCCTCACGCGTCACAGCAGGGGACCTTTGAAAGTCTCATTTAAGGATTTATCAGATGTCTCTCGTGCTTATCGGCCTTAATTGCTGCTTGTTGGATATCTTAAAATAATTTGGGGACTTGTGGCGGGATGTGTGTGATGGAAATTAGAGTACCAGAGCAACTATTAAGCGAGAGGCAATGGTCCAGCTGAGGTGAGTCCTTATAATACCCTTATATACTTAAAGAGGGGTTGATTCAAAACGACTTATCTCATTTGATATTGATTTGGAACATTTCCACAGGGGAAAACTGTCCTTTGATGACTCTTTCCCTTAGCCAATAATTCACTTGAGAGGGGGTGCTTGAGAGCAGAGGCCCAGGCCCTTGACATACGGACGCACTCATGGGTCATTATGACTCAAAAGGTCAAACGCTGAGTCACACGTGGTCGAGTCATAGTGATATGCCAGAGCACAAATGAGCCGAGCAGACATGTGTTCCGGCACGCCATTCTAACAACTAGTTTATTTACTCACAGCATATTTCAGCAGCCTGCCTTTGGTCGGGGCAGGTTTTTGGACATGCTTCACTATAGAAAAGGCTGTAAGAAGTTTGAACAAAAAGGGGGAAATACTGATTGTACCAGTGAAACTGTAAGTTAACAAGCTTCATAAATAGGCACTCAAAGATCTTTCGAAAGGCCCCGGTTCTAAATCCTTTTTTATTTATAGGCGTAGTTTCACCACCCCTCGTTTACAGGAGCCTCTTCGGGATTTATGGCTGCTCTAAATCAGGTCTGAAGGCAAGAGGACAATGAGGATTCCACTAAGGGCAAGTGTGTCTCTTGCATCTCATTCTAGAGAGGGCACTGCAAAATGTGTGAAATCACACGCCTTTGGATATATTATGTTATCTTAGCAGAAATCTGTCATTACATGTTCTGCAATCAGTTTTCATTGCGTGACATCCAGAGCATAACCATACATTCCTGTGCTTCAGTGAACATCTCTTTCAACAGGGTCCTCACAAAGAAAACGTGATTACATACCCCCTTGAACACCTGCAGATTGTTGCTGTTTATATTTGGTATTTCAGCTCATATGGAATGGAAAACTCACTGGCACGAGTCAATGGTTTGATAAATACCAGTTATCATAGGACTACTTCAATGTATTCACACCTCGGTTTTTCCTGTTGCTCAAATCAGAAGATGTAGTGGGTTTAAATAGCTGGCATCAGTAAATACTAGTGCTGTCAGTTTAACGCGTTATTAACGGCGTTAACGCAAACCCATTTTAACGGCGTCAATTTTTTTATCGCACGATTAACGCTCTTCATGGCCTAGCAAACGTTGTGGTTTTTTCACAAGCTGTTGCATCAACTAGTAATGTTAGAACAACTGAAACACCACAAACTATTCATAAGGCTCGCCATTAAGTTACTGTTAAGTCAATCAGAACATGTCCTAAAGCGTAACTTCACATTAAAATCATTTAAGTGGCAAAAGGGCTAAACGCCAAGTCAATTTTGACTTTTATTTTGAAGCAGAAACCGGAACTTAGCACTTCCTAGCTTAGCTGCGCGACCTTCACTAGTCTTCCGTGTGTGACTCGGGGACTACGCGGAAAAAGAACAGAAAAGTAAGCTTTTAATTTGCAAAAGTCCTACTTATAACCCTGCGCCCCCACCAAAACCTCCATTTTTGTTAGTGGCAGCCGCCAGTCATTCATTTTCACTTTAATTTTCGCTACGAAGGGCAACTAAAGCCTCGGCTGCAGCAGGGGCATACCAGCACACAAGTGTATGGTGTGTCCACTCCACAAACAGTCTGAAATAAGTCGTGGATGAACGACTCCCAAAACATTTAGGCAGCAACCACTTTAATTTAGCCTTAATACTAATTTGTTTTATATAGGCTAGCCTATGTTGTTTTATGGTTTGGTTTTTAAATAAAAAAGGAAGTTCCAATTATGTTTGTGTATGCTGTTCTAGGAGTGTGTGTGGGGGGGATCTACATTGTTGTCTATTTTCACCGAATTGCAAATTATGATATTTTAGAAGAAATACACTGAATTACAAGGGTGTAGAGAATGGGTGTGATAAGAGCATTACAATGAGAAAAAAAAATGGGACAAAAAGAAATAAAGGACATTTAGGCTAGAATAGATAAAAATGTGTGATTAATCGCGAGTTAACTATGACATTAATGCGATTAATCGCGATATTAATATTTTAATCGTTTGACAGCACTAGTAAATATATGTTGTTTAATAATGTAAAGCTGCACAGCTTGCACAAGCACAGTTCATACTTCATACATAGCTGTTGGCATCAACCTTTAATTCACAGAAATGTATGGGTTACAAGTGAATATTGCAATGCTGCACTCTGTGTGACCTAAACTCTGCAGTCTTATCACCGTAGAAATCCACAGTATTACGGTACCAAACAGGGAACCAAGCTACATTTGCCCTTTTACCAGATGATCTACTTAATTTGTCTTTCGTAAGGTGTAAAGTATATTCTGTTTTCCGTTTCTATGCTGGATAATTCAGAAACATTCTCCTCATCTGCCCTGTCCAGACAGAACTTCATCAGCAGTCCTTGCGTGAGGCCACGCTTGATGTCCACAGGCTCTAGCCACATAGAAATAGTAAGTAAAGAGCCTGTTGAGGTACATATACCAAATCTTTGAAATCAAATCCTATAAAGCCAACCCGAGTTAAAGCCGCTTTTTCTTTCAACTAACAAACAGTAACAAATATAGAACCGAAGAGCAAACATGAAAGACAACTTGGAGCATATCTCTGACGAATTGAAGCCTGCTTAGATGCCCACACACTGTTAGTCACATCAGCCACAGCCAGATCAGATACAACCAACAAAAGCCCAAAACAATAAATGTGCCATGAATAATACGTCTTTGGTTTATAGGCCAGTGCACTGGAGATTGATAAGTCATATTTGTGTAGTCGTTTTCCTCGGTATTTGGGATTCAGAGAGGAGACTCAATGGGTTATCTCAGCAAATGTTTTGGAGATTGTTTGGGATAGTCTTGTTAGGGGCCCACATGTTTCTACCTGGCCAAGAACAAAGTGAGACAAAGCATGACGGTAAAACCCGAGGCAGATAGGGACATGTGGATAGATGACTAATCTAGGGTGCCTGAGATCCCACCCGGCGAGGGACCTCATGGGACCCATGTGAGTTCCCATTATCCACAAAGATCAGCACCGAGGATGATGGGAGAAGGTAGGTTTCACACTATGTCTGGAGACTCTGTCACGCTGAACCACTCTCCTTGACAAGTCTGAAACCCAATTAAGGACCATGTTAGAGGTTGAGCACCATGCAGAGGGAACACAGTCCTGTTGTTTTGTGTGAGAATTCCAAAAGTCTCATGACTTAATTGAACAAATAACCACATCCATCCACCAGCAAGAGGAGAAAATACTCTTTTTCTTGTTTAGAAAAGGATAAAAAAGTACAGCTCAGGAACAGCCTCATGAAATAGCATTACAGTTTCCCCCACTATGACTAACACATGGAGGAGAGTAATTGGAGTTTAAACAAGACATCGTGTCTCCTGTCTGAACTGCCGTATCGGGGTGTCACGGCCGAGATTTCAGCATGAGTTATGGACAGCGACAGCACCCAACAAACTAATGATGCTTCCCAAGGTTATCTGTGCATAAATAACCATTAAGAAGAATGCTGATCTAGCAGCCCAAGCCCACAAACACATGACCTAGTCTAATCAAATGGCATTAAAAAGCTTTGGCAAGGGGGGTGAAGTAATATTTATTTAGTTTCATACATTTTTGGGTTAGTGGACCATCTTCAGTGGCTAGGTGAAGGGAGGGGATCTGGTATTTGGGTGGACGGTATAAGAGCACTGCACGATGTCAAGAGCTCCGCCATGCTCTTGCATGACAAACAGCAACCTGGAGCCGGCAGTGACAAAAGCCCTAATCCAGAAATTCCCTCCTTCCTTTGCTGACAATCCTAATGAGGATTTTGAAGTGCTCGGCAGGGAGGAGACCCAGGGGCTGTGGTTACACCTTGCCTCTTCTTGCGCTCCCAGCCCATTGTCTCCTTATCTCCTTATTGGCCAAGCTTGGCTGGCGATGAAAGAGACATGACAGCATGGTGGGCCTTGGTACACAGAGCCCACGCCTGCCTGGCTCCACGGGAAGCCAGACTCCACAGTCTGCAGCAAACAACCATGATGACGTCAGGCAGGAGGTAGAAAGACAAAACTAACAGAAGTTGTTTACTAAAGACACACGAGCCAAAAGGAACAATTCAACCCCTTTAGCCTCGACTGTTTTAATGCAGTTCCCCAATATGGAATGATTTGGAAGCTGTAAGAACTGAGCCCATAGGTGTTTCATAAAAAAATAATTACTCCAGACATTGTTTGTTCCCATTAACATATTAGCAATGGGCCAGCCTTTTCAAAGTACCTTAAATACCAAGTTAAGTGGTCAGGGAGCAGGAGTGTGCCGACACAGTGGGGTACTATTCGTTTCCATGGACACAACTCTGGCACAAATGAGTGCTTCAAAAGAATAGGCCGACAGCCCCTGGTTCTACAAATGCTTACTTGATAGACAGAATTTAGATTTTTCCTTTTATTAAGATAACACAAACAGGCAAAGCTGCTGAGTAAGAAGTCCCTATTGGAAGAATGAAATGCAGATTGTTGGTAAGCGCAGACGCAGACAGTATCCTTTCCCCGCTGGCGAATAAGCTTATGATATCTGGATGTACTGTACTACACATGATTCAATTTAACAGTGTGATAGTAAACTGTTTTCTGTGACCACTATTCGCCTGTGGTAATATAGTTAGTGTGACATGAGCGCAGGCAACACGGGAAAGTTCTAAGAGTGTTAAAAAAGGAATGTCGACTCATCTTTATAAAGTTAAATAAATAAGCTTTGTTGGTTTCAAGGAATTGTTAACCACTAGAGCAGCCATGTAGTGGCACAGCACTGGAAGGTACTGGAAATTGTTCTTGCAGCAGGTCACATTGAGCCCTCTGCTTGTACTTACTACTTACATTAATTACATTTGAGAAAAAACCTTGATTGTCATTCACTTTTTTTCCTTTCACGTGGTACAAAATGAGGACTTTTAAAAGGTGCCATTACTTGTTGCCCTTGAGAAATCTTTCCAAGTACTTCAAACATTTCAAGCTATGATGAGATACAATAGTGTGATTTCATGGTGCATAGAGGGAACATACATTGTCTGTCAGACCTGTTAAAACAAGTTCTGGCCCTGATACACAGCTTGATATAATGGCACACACTTTATGTGCCCAAAACCTCACAGAGACAAACAGCCAGGCCCCATAGTAATGGAATTAGAACATGCTATAAAGAGAAAAAAAATGTTGTTGAATTATTGTTACATAAATCCCCATAGCCTATTGTAATGTAGATTGCTTTGCCTGTACAATAGTTATACAGATTATTTTATACACATTGGAACCTTTGCAAACTACTTAAGCCAGCAATGTTGCTTGATTAAGAAGAAGAGGATTTCACAATTTTAAAAGCAATCACTATGGTAATACAGTTTCAAAACAGTTACATTCGGATAGTTGCATCAACACCAGACAAATACCAGATAAATGCAAAGGAAACCTTTTCCTCATGATATATTTTTGGCACCCTGTCGAGCATTTTCCAAACTTTGCCCTTCTACCTCTTGACACTGAGTCCTTGCCTGGCTCTCTAATTCCGTCTCACGGCAATTCTAACAATCTTCGGGCAAAGCCTTTGAAGAGAGCGTGTGGCTGAGCTAGGTGTGAATTGTTATTCTGCAGCTGACACAGACAAATCCCTTCAACCCCAGGAGTCCTTTACGACATTATTTTGGAAGACATGTGAGCCAATATAACCATACAAGGGTCTATCACCACAGTTTTGTTTTTGTGTGTGTGTGTGTGTGTGTGTGTGTGTGTGTGTGTGTGTATGTGTGTGTGTGTGTGTGTGTGTGTGTGTGTGTGTGTGTGTGTGTGTGTGTGTGTGTGTGTGTGTGTGTGTGTGTGTGTGTGTGTGTGTGTGTGTGTGTGTGTGTGTGTGTGTGTGTGTGTGTGTGTGTTTTTTTTTTAACAAAAACATTATTATTTATACATTATATCTTCAACTAATTTATGTTGTGTTGCCATGGTGACATCCGCAGCGGAAACACCAGTAGGACAAAAAAAACCTGCTGCATCAGAGAAGATGTCACAGGGCAAACTTGATGATGCAAAACATTACATGTTACTGACCAATCTGATCTACCTGAAAATGGTCATCTGTGTTAAAAAAAAAAATAATAATTACTCATTAAATAACTACTGTGTTGGGCTTTTGGATACAACCAAAATGATTGCTTTTACATGCAATCAGCTCTTTATTTGGCTGGAATATACAGGGGGGAATAAACAAATATCATTCTATTTTTGAATGTTACTTACTATTGTAAGTATTGCAAGTTGATATGCATTGTATTACCTAGTGTGGTTAGAAATGCTTCCTAAACCCTTTCCCTAAAGCAACTTCAAAATGTCTTCTTTTGTTAGAGCCTTTCTCTATGTTAAAAAAAATCCATGTCTTTTTAAACTCTACTGACCCTTGCTGGAAGACAGACGGAAAAAAAGTTAAGAAAAGATGAAAAGATTGCATCATCATCAAGGTTTTTTTTTTTTTTTTTCATCAGGCTTTGGAATGTGATGAAAAGAAGACATAATACAACTGCTTTAACAGGCCGAGGAGCAGGCTACTCCCGTGAGACCAAATTGTAGAATTTCCACGTGGTGACCCTTAAAAAATGGAAAAATGTTATCTGTATCACAACAAGGCCTCCTCTTTTGCAGAGTTGATGCCAAGATTATCCAACAATCATATTGTATGCAATTTCCTATTGTGTATGAAAGCAATTATTATATAAGTTTGACCATGATTATAAACAATACTTAAAAGGTATCTCCATGGTGCTATTTGGTTTCTCTACTAACCGTAATAAAAACACAGCAGAGTGCAGCATATTTAATGCAAGATCCATATCATTAGGTTCAGACGCTCGAGGCCCTAGTGTTCCTTTGATATATATATTACACTCTGCCATATATATGAAGCCTAATTAAAATTATAAGCCGAATCAATTTCAGAAACTAATGTAAGTCACTGGGCTGCTGCGGATGTGGATGCATAAGAGCATCTTTTCAGGTTTGAGATGTGAAGGAAATGAGGAAAATGCGAGATGAAAGGCTTGAAAAGACAGTGAGTCAGCCGAGGAAATACAGATCACACGCATGTATAGTACAACAGATAGAGTCAAATATGGATGATGAGAAACGTATTGAATAGAAGGAGGTCAGAAACACAAACACAAACCCCAACAGCTAGTTCCAATTTTGTCTGTGTGCGTGTGTGTGTGTGTGTGCGTGTGTGCGTGTGTGCGTGCGTGCGTGTCGGGCTGTCTTCCTTCAAACGCCCAAATACAAGGGGACAAAAAAAACTTTAAACTATTTACAGCATTCCGCTAACTCATTTAATTCAATTATAAAAATGCATTAAAAAGATATTAGGGGTAGAGGCAGCTTAATGAAGCATGTTTACTTGGGGATATTGTTAGTAATGAACTGTTTCTGGGCTGATCTCTGCGCATGAGATGTGAAATGGGAAGGAGATGAGGGCGCAGGAGGGAAACAACAAGAGGAAAAGGTGAATGACAAATGTCTTCAATAATATGCGGTATTCATTTGATGTGTTTACCCCTTCTTTCTTCTGTTTTGGAATAAGCCTTTCTGTATGTGCTCAGTCGACTACCATGTACGAAGGTTCACTCTATCGCACATCCTATTGCAGATGCACCCTGACCAGCTGTTAGGAGGGTAGAAAAGCGTCAATCTCTGTCACTGTCTTCCCACCTTTCAAACACTGCCGATTTAAGTTCTGTTTCATGCGATGGCACCGGGGGAAACTGGAGGCTATATAACCTGGGACAGAAACTCGCTAAGGTGGAGACATTCTTTCCTGCCCTCTAAATAGGTTTAGTCAGTACCATCAATATCAAATAACAGTGTTTCAACATGTACGTTGCATTTTAATGCTGTTGGAGGTTCAGTTTATTTGAACTATCTTATATATTGGTGGGTATTTTAATCCAAACCAATGCATCATATTCTATAATCATATTTATATTCTTAATAGGAGCAACTGTGACGAAACTAATTTCCCCCCTGTCCAGTGAGAACCAGGTATCTTTGAATTCCCCTTCTCACGACCTCGGAAAACAGATGTTTTTGTGGCGATGGATTTCCCGGCTAACCCAAGAGGGTTTATTTAGTAGGGGAAGGTGGGGTGATTTGTGCAACTTTTTACTCAAAGTGATTTTAAAGTGAGGCCTTGACAGTTATGTCTCCAACTCAAATATGTACATATATTTCAGGATGTTGTGCATCCCTGGCAATAAAAACTTTGGATCTGGAATAAACTGTTTAAGAAATATAGCTTTCGGAAAAAAAGTTGTCTTGTCGCACAAATCACCCCACGTAGTGGGGTGATTTGTGCGTCATTGTGTCACAATGACAAAGTCACCATCATCATCTTTCTGGCCATCTGAACTCTCATCAGTGGTGTCGTTAAGTGGAATTGAGATGTCACTCTCTCCTGAGCTACTGTAGACTATCACTTTCTTTTGGTGACCAGCGTATACAGCCATGCCACTGGCACAACTCTCAGAAATGTACTTTGCACTAGTTGCTCCGTGCTTGTGGAACCAACTGCCACCTGACAAATGTGATTCCCCCTACATTTCTGCCTTTAAATCAAGGCTCAAAACCCATATGTACACCCTGGTGTTTCCTCCCCATTAACCTCTGCACTACTTACTTACCTCTGCACTACTATCTGTGTTTATGTGGATGTATGGGCTTTACGTCTTTTATTTTGGTTATTGTTATTTTACCTTCATTGTTTACCTACTGAATGCACTATGTACAGCACTTTGGACAGTGCAAACTGTCATAAATGTGCTTTTATAAATACATTTTACTTACTTACTTACTTATAACTCACCCAGGCCCTTGCGCACAAATCACCCCATCCCCAGAATTTTGGATAATAGGCATGATGCAGCAATTTAGGGTTGACATTGTGCTAACTATATAGACTCAAAGTGTAGCATACCAAAGCACTAAAACATGTGTCAAATGTTTTCAAACGTGTCTATAATTGTTCAGACACAATAATCAAAAAACCTTGATCATGGAAATTTTACTTTGAAAGGCAAAACACAGTTTTTTGAGCTTAAATGTGCTTATATCTTATTCCTTGTGTCTCCCTTCTTTACAGGATGAGTCAAATGGATGGCTCTTCTTAAATATGTGGTCACATTTCCAATTTCTTCCACGGTTTTCTAGAAACAAGGGGTTTTGCAACTTCCAAAATGCACAAATCACCCCACCTTCCCCTATAAGACAAAAACTCAACCCTTATTTCTTTCAGAAAAATCTCCAATTTTGACAAAATAAATACCATTTAATTACAAACACGTATCGTTGCATGAGGTTTATCTAAAACGATAGGTCTGTGAGTGCTGACATATATGGAATACATGTGCTTAAGTACAGACACTTTAAAGTGATTTATGTGACACTCTCTCAAATTTCGCACGTCTTACTGTATATGAAAGATCAAATAAAAGCCAGATGATACATGAGAAACACATTTGGTAATATACAGTATGGCAGTGTGACTTGTTACAGTGTAAATCTCGAGCAACCGCTACCTTCTAGACTTCAATCAATAATCCTTAATTATTGAATATCTTAAAAATCAAAAAAAGCCGGTATGGTGAACAGTTGGCTAGGGCTTCAACAGTTGGCAACAGACAAGCAAATATTTAATGACTCTTTTGATTAATTACTTTTATTACAAAAAGATGCCAACTTGGATTTATTCTGAATCTGATCATCAAACCTTCAAACCAATGCACCACCACATCTATTGTGAATAAACAGTAATGTAAAGGTTCATGAGATGTGGTTCTGATGCATACATCTTGTAATTACAATACATCTGAGAGTGATTAATCAAAAGCCATAAATGCAACATTATTAAATCGCATTCAGGCTTTATATTTTTCGAGGTGTGACATTTCTGTGCGTCTGCCATGAGACCGACCATTTTAAGCAAGGAATTTACAAATGGATCTTGCTCTTGATGCCACTGGGAACAACTGACGCCTTCAAGCAGAAAATCTCAGACAAATCACAATTTACCAACTAATGAAACCACTCAAGATGTGTGCCCACTGTCCCTCAGAGCTAGCACTGCTTACACAAGCACTGCCTGCACTCACACAGAGGAGCGGCTTTTTGGCTTTGGAGTCACAATTTTTTTCCCGACTCATGCTATATTCCCGAATAAGACAATAGCAAAACATTTTAAATGGCACCGGCTGTCATTGAGCCCTGGAACAATGCTCGATCAAACGACGCCATAAAAATACTGGCACGAGAGCAAATCAGTACGCGTTTAGAGAAAGAAAAAAAGACAAAGAGAACTGGTTTGTATATGCACTTACCCTCTGTGGAGTGTACTTGAGCCAGAGTGATGAGAAACCAGCAGAGGGTGTGTAGCTTCCACAGGGTGCATGCCATGGCGCCTGCTGTTGATTGTTGGTGGCAGGTTTGTGTTATGACTAAAAAGTTTCGGATTTACAAAAGTCCAAGCCAACGTGTCTCAGAGATGCTCATCGTTGATCCTCTGACCTGTGGAGACAATATAGAAATAGACAAATCAGTTTAGGGATCCATTCCATTTCATTCCGCGTGCCAGTTCTTTCCGTGGGCGATTTTACAGAGGAATACGACCTGTCAAACTCTTATCAGAAGACACTTGACGCTGGAATGTTCATACCATTGCAGAAATGTGACCAAACTTAAGCTGTGAAAGGCTAAAAAGACACGCAAGCCCCTACAATAAGACCATAAGGTCAATAATCCTGAGAGTGGGAAATCCCATAATGGTAGCCGAATGCCCTGTCACCATAAGACCCACCCTGCAAGTGAAGCTAACCTGATCAGTGCTGTGGTAAAATGTGTACCTATTGCAAATAATGTATTTCTACACCTTTCTGAAACCTTTCAAATTTTTTAATCATGTAAGACTTTCACAAAAAAAACACAAGTGACATATCTGTGGGGATTTTGGAAGTGGTGTGGGTCGATAGCAGTAACTTCACCATGTACTTTAATAGTGGAACCTGAGCTGCAGATTGAAATTTCAAATCACACCTATGGAGCAAAACCTCTCTCTCTCCAGAAGAGATGTATCAGGAACCGACCATCTGTAAATGGACGTGGAATCAAAAGTCTGTCCACATGGCGGAAAAATTCAACGTTAAATGCAAAAATGATTCATGAAAATAGCTTGGTGAACATTAGCCAAAAAGCTTTTCATCCTACTACAGTCAAATTTGTAAAGGATATTGGATATATATACTATGTATTGTTCGCTCAAATATTTATGTTATCCTAAGTGATTGTTCATTTAGATGTAAATCTAAATGCTCAATAGGGAAACCCTACATCACATATTCCATAAACGGTGGGAAAAGTTGTGTGGAACAATATAGCTAGCACAGTAAGATTTACTTCGGCACATTTTAAATTAGCCACATTATAGTGCTATTTAAGTGTAATTTACTAGTGGCATTTCATTTGTACTTAAGCAGAGTTTCCAAAGTAACAGTACTTCAGTCTTGACTGTGATTCTTTCCACCCCCGCGCCCTAGCCAAACAAACAATTAAAGAAACACTACCAAGCAAATGGTCACTTCTCTCTGTTGTGACTGACCACAAACCACCTTATCTCACCAGCCCCTTGCTCCCCCTCCCTCTGCCTTATATCTCTCCAAACCAAACCAAACAAGAGTTCCTCTCTCCCCATCTCATCCATACCTGTCCCTCTAGTGCAAGTCTGTTTGAATGTTTGTTTTTGCTTTCTTTGGCTACAAAAGCAAATGGCCTCCTCCCTGTCATGGATACAGGGCTGAGGCTGTGCATGGTGAAACCTAATGCCTACCTGCGCGCCCAGGCATGCGTTTCACACTACTAACGGCTCCCTTTTGTCAGTGTGTTTACACTGCTGGGCTTAGCTCAGTCCTCTCACTCCCATGAACCATTAGCACATTCACCATGGGATATGGCATCGCTCTGGCAACAAGGCACATAGGACCCCATTAGAAACCGTTTTTTTTGGTTCTCCTTTTTTTAGCACATTGAAAAACAACAATCCATTTTTTGCGCTTTTGTGGAAAGCCTGTATTTGTTTGTTAAGATTCAAGAGACTGAATGTTATCCGTCATACTAGGAGCTAACGAGAGAACTCCTCTGAAAAGACGGCGAGGAGGAATTCTGTTTGTCATGTGCAGACGGAGCAGCACAAATCAGCCTCGGCTGGCTCCTGCACACTGGAGAATATCCACAGCCTGAGGAGCCTCTGATCTATTCTGCCTGCGCTCTCAGACAGTGTAATAATTCATCACAGAGAAAACATGCAGAGCGCACACATTAGCCAACAAAGTTATAATTAAGCCTGCCATAATCAGCTCATCTAGTATGGCATTACGCCTCACCTGAGACCTCTAATTTTAGAGACATTTAAAAGAGGTTAACAGGCAGTCGCAGTGAATTTATTTCCAATGGTATAATATGCAGGCGGGAGACACGACAAATGAAAGTTGATCGCTGAGACCAAACATATTGGATTCCGGCAAAACCCTAAACCCCGGCCTTTTAGCTGATCAGTGCATGTGGCACTAATTACATTCATCAGGCAAATGGCTTCAAATAATCAGCCTACACTTGAGGTCTGTACAGCAAAACAAGGACTTAAGCAGATTGTCTCCGCAATAAAGCAGCATACTTAGCATATGAGCTTAAGGATCTTCATCCGTGTGCACAAAGTCTTAGGTCTTACCGTTTTGTTCACTTGGTAAGACGGCACATGCTTAGATCCCAAGCATATTTACATGTGTTGATATCATCAGTGATAATAATCCCATTCAATCATTATATAGTCATGCATTGCACACAATGATTTACTGTGAACACTTGGTTGACATAGGAGTTTGCATGGTTCCAAATAACCCAATTTAGTAGTATTACATTATGTTTACATGAGATGCTTTGTATTTTTTATTTTTTTTAAATAGTAATACAATAGGAACATAGAGAGACATTTTTGGTGGGAATTGTTTTAAACATTATATCTGACAGAGCAGACTCACACAGTCTTATTCACTTAAGGTGTTAGTTGTAGCATTATAATTGTATATCTGCTGATCAAAAACAGAAAATTTGTTTTTTGTTCCCACACTCCCTAGCCTTGTCACTATTGTATCTAATATAGTCTCCCGCTTGGCATCTGGTTTGCTCAGTGACCCTCTGCAGTCTTTTTTTAAAGACACCGTGGGAGAATCGTGAGATTCTTGCCAAGTGCAATTTCTAAGACTCGTGCTATGCCACTTTGGTTTACGACCTTGATGCTAGTAAGATAGCCTGGTTAAGGTCTTTACAGTTATATTTGCAATAATTGGTATATTGCCTTACTCTGGTCATGATCGAATCAATTGAGATTAAAGCAGTGGATTCAGTGTTGTGCCCCAACCATGCTTAGATCTATCTGGAAAACTCCTTAAAGTTTCATCACATTGTTTCCTTAACTCCAAAACAATTAACTCAAGGGAGTATTTTATTCCTTAATTTAGCTATTTAAATAAAGTATACCTGCATGCAGCTTTGATTAAATCTGGAACAGTTTAAAAGTGTGCATTTTTGTTGTATTTGCGTCTTTTTGGTGGCTGCGGGAGCTTGTGTTTACACGTGTAAACAGACCATTATAAGTCTCAGCTAGAGATAACAGTATTGAATCAATATGATTATTCTTGCTTGCTTCCCTGTCATCATTGCTTGGTGTTCAAAAAAGAAGAAAAAAAAGAAGGCAGTATGTGTCAGAATGGGAGGACAAAGACTAAATGCCTTTAAACAGTTTTGCCTCTGAGGCAAGACCCCCTACCGCGAGATAAAAAAAAATGCAGAATGTAGATCCCTAGTGCATGTGGGTGGGCTTCCTGTAAATCGATGATAACGGTCCTATACTGTAATACGTTTTGTATCATGCTGTGAGTGTTTAACATGCTGAGACACCAAAGGCGCAGAGTGGAGGGAGACTGCCTTGCCTCCGTTCTCCTCATTGAACGTGCTGGGGTCTCCCCTCTCAGCTGGCGGTTTCTTTTTCTCTCTCCGCCTTCAAACAGAAATAGCCGATGATCATACCTTGACTGTCTCTTCTCTTAGAAAGCCCTCCACGTGGGTGTGATCTGATCTCAGAACAGGTTTCAACATCTCAATGTGTTGTCATGATGGGCCCTCTAGTTCAAACTTTAAAAGGACAGACGGTGGGAGTGCATTACCGTCAACATGGCTGCTTTTAATTCAACAGACACATGATCGAGACAATTTTCTTTGATTGTTAAGCACCAGATTGCCAAAGTATCAACAGGCATCACACTGTTTGGGGCTAAATATGAAGTCATTGCAGACAGATGTTTAAGTACTTTAAAAAAAAACATAAAAAAAACAGAGAAGCCACAGGGACATGGGGCCCAGAGGCTTTAAACATATGTGTACATATATTCGCAGTACAACAGACCTCTTTATAATCGACAACCGAGTGACATAATTGTGAATCGCAGGGGCTCAGTTCGCCTTATTAAGAAACAAAAAGGGCTTAGTAACCGGGAGGAAGGGGGTTATTGGAAGGGATGGGAGGAGGGCTTGATTGAAAAGGACAGTTTGAAATTTGAATGCAGCGGGGGTCTGAAAACAAGAGGCAGATGTGAAAGAATGCCGGGCTCCTTAGACAATGCTCCTGGTTGTCCCTCTCTAGCTGTTAGAGGGCCACAGGAGAATAGAAGAAGAGTCGGGCCATTCTCTAAACGAGGTCTGGGAGAATAGAGAGGGGGGGGGGGATAAATAACCCGGGTGGGGGAGGGGGGCTCGAGTTACAATAAAAGATTGACAGCTTGCAAGTCTTGCTTGACCCTTGAATTAGCCCCTGAGCTTTCAAGAAACCTCAAGAAAGGGTTGGGATGTTAATTGTCATGGAACATCACAGGGATGCAAAGGAAGGGGAAATACAGGGCCGGAGATTCAGTGAAATGTAAATCAGAACCAACAGACCACCACATGTTGAATGAAGGGGAAACACATTTGGTTTCTATTGGGCTTTTTTCCCCCAACGGTATCCTCCTCGTACATGAATTCATACATACTATAAGACTCCTCTTATCTCTTGTTTCTCTCACCCACTTAGGAGATGGAAAAAAACTGAAAAATACCTGGTGACATGGGGCTAAGTCACAGAACACTCAGCATCAGCCGTGGAAGAATATATATATATATATATATATATATATATATATATAGATTCCCAAAAAAGATCCGGCTTTGAAACACCGCTGAAGATGTACAATTTACAAGCGTAAATCTGGAAAAAGTGGCACTCCGGAGAAGGGGGGAGAGATTGGACTGGGTGATCAGATGAGTCTGGAGCCATACTCAGTCACATATGGGGGCTGGGGAGGAATCAAGAGTCCCCCCCCCCGCTGAGGGAATGATTGAGAGCAGCACAGGGGCCAGAGGAGCTGAATGACACCCAACCAAACACTGTATGACTGCTCGTGCCCCTGTAACCGCAATGCAGACCCTGAACCCTGGCAAGAGCTCAGCCAGCCAAATACCAGGTCAAAACATGCACATGCCGCGCAACAGGACAGCCCCGCTTTCTTTAGGGAGGGGCAGAGTGTGGGGTTATGTAGGAGATAAAGGCGGGAGTAGGCGGATTACACATGACAAGGGGGGAAACCAAAACAATTATTGGGAGGGGGGGGTGTTCTCTGTTTAAGTTGTTACATTATGACATTTAATAAGAACAATATTGGTAAAAAAGAATATCTCAAGATAGTCCTAACCTATTATGGTGAGAGGTGTCCGATTAGGATTGCTATTTGTATTAATTTATTATTTACACATCTGTTGTATTTACGCTGCTGTATTGCAATAGCTTGTCATTTTCAGGAAATCCTTTATTATTGGGTGAGTACATAAAAAACAATTGTTTTTGACTTTGTGGGTCATGATTTTTAAATTAACTGAATCTATATGGAGCCCTTATGCAAGAAACATCTCCACAGAAAATGCAGAAGCATGCAAGGGAGAGTGCCGCAGCCGTGTGACATAAGCACGGTGCTTGTCATGCTCATTGTTCTTAGTGTTTGCCCCATTTATCATTTTTTATGAGCCACTCAATTAATCGATTAGAGTGCTCCCCACTGGTCAGGAATATGGCTACTAAATAAAGCAAACATGAGCCAAGCCCCTGGAACACTCCAACTCATCAATACATGTATGGATGGAGACACAAGTGTCAGCGTTGTCAAAAACACATTTATGAGTTGGAATAAAAGACACGCCTAATTTAAAGGTGGAAATATAGAAAAAATATATTCTTATAATTCTAAGGTGTTATTTTTCAACAGTATTAGTAGGCTCTGAGTGCTACATTGGCCTTTGCCTGAATATATATTTTAAATCCACACCCTCATAATCACTTTAGTGATGCAAAAAAATCCTATTAGTGCTAAAAGATACCTACACCTGTCTGTCCAAACGGATTATAGCCAAATGATTTGCCACGGTAACAAAGTTTTAATACAGGCTCCATACACTTTTAGTTGTAATTTTGATGTTTTACGGGGAAGTGAAGTGGAGTATCTCAAATGAAATTTTAAAATGTCATTTCCACTCGCTGATAGCACAAAACTATTCCTTTCAGGTGTGTTGAGATAAGAATGATTCAGCCAGGGCCGTTAAACGGTGTCTTTGCCAAATGCTCCTCCGCTTGGGAATTAATAGGCTGACATTAATACAGCAAGATAAATAGGAAGGTCGGGAATGGGAGACCAGCCATTATATGAGCATCTCACGGTGATAGTACCTGCCAATCAAGTCCAATAAGTCCTTGACATGGCATGATTCACCTTGGAATACACAGAGCGCATGCAATATGTAGCGTACGTAGATACTCTCCTGTCCTGAAACCCCATACAATTAGTATTTGCAAACAAATACTTTGCAGGGTTAGGACGCCATATAAGAAACATCCACTGTGTGTGATCCAGTTTGCCATTGCGAAATTAGTTAAAAGTAATCAAGGATAATAAATACTGAAACTCTCCCGAACTCATATTTTTGCAGTGTGCAATCATTGTAGCGTTGATGCAAAAAGAACCCTATGCAACGTAGATACGCAAGGTCAGGAAGCATGGATAGGATGCATACTAATACACAAAGAAATACACAACTAATCAGTCTCAAGTTAAATAGTGTAATTCATGTCAATGGCATGCTTTAACCATTGTCAGTTGAAGTAACCTTATTTTTTGTCTGTGTTGCCAATCTAAAACAACATGTTTGTTTGCCTTTTGTGGATGCACGGACCCGATTTGAGTCTAGGACAATAATGTGCAGTATTTACTCGGATATGCACCAGTAAGCAGCTTTTGTGCCCCCCCACCCCAACCCCCCATGCCCCCTTCCAAATGAGCAGCCGAACGGTTTAAAAAAACCCTGCTCCGTCCCTCTATTAAGGACCTCGCCATCAATAATGCACTGTGATCGTGAGGCGTTATTAAACAGGATGATTAATTTTTAAGGTAGTGGGTAGCAGCACAAAACATGAGGAAGGTAATGGAGATGATGACTTCTCAGAGGCACATTTAAAATGGAAGGGGGCGCAAGTAGGAAAATAACACACATTAATCCATGTCTTTACTCATTTAAGCAATGACAAATAAGAGAGGAACTATGCAGATATATTTGGGACACAACAAAAAAAGGGAGGGGGTTAGCTCCACCTTGAATAAAAGATGTTTCCTTAAGGAAAACTTTGAATTACTGAATGTTCCACCCCGACACTGAGTCAAACCCCTATCTTGCAGAAACCACATCTCAATTGTCTTAAAGCTCCAAAAATCTCTTCTCACCGTCGCTTGCTTTGTTCGTCGAGCCCCCACTTCTCCTTTGTGACTACTGGGTTTAACAAAGGCTTAAAAGATAGCTCTTACCTGGATTCACCCCCATCATTTCATTTGAGCTTTTTCGTCTTATATTTCTCTCTCAAGTAAGCATCTTTTCAAGAAAGCCCCAAGAAAGAGGTCTATGCCTTTTGTTTGCACATATTTCTAGAACTACTCAATAAATCCTAAAAAATGCGCACACAAGCTAGGAAAGTGCCGGTGCTTGTGTGTTTTCTAGAGCAGTGGATATTTAGATTTTTGAAGGGTGCTAATTCTTTTCAGATTAGAGGCATTGTGCATAATGTGGCAGGCCTTGGCTCGCTGTCTAATTGAGGCTTTTAACCTTTCTGTGGCTCAGAGGAAGGACAATCATGGCCAAAATAAGGGACACACACACACGCATACACCGCATAAACTCAGTCCTCACAAAAATAGAAAAACAGCACAAGGACCTTAGGGCGCACTCACACTAGGCAAGTTTGCCTGTTCCGTGCTGCAGGAAGATTCAGCACGATTTCCCCCTCCCCACTCCCCCCGCTGGCCCATGGTCACACTGCTCGTGGCCTGGGCACGATTGCACCTTGCCTACGTCACCGTGCGCGTTTAGGATTTGGAGCGTAGTCTACTTGTAGGTTATACGACTGTTTGTGAATATTTTCATCCGGACAAATTTGCATCATATATTCCACTTCCACATTAGAGCAACGATAATCCTTAAGCAATTGTTTTTTTTTTAAATGTAGCCTTGACGTAATAGGTCGCGGTGGACAGTCTCATATTTGTGCAGCACGCTGTTTACTATTAATATAACGGCCCGTCATCAGACCATACATACCGGATGGTTTTATACACATCGATCGCTCCATCAAGTAATCCAAGTCAGTGGGGAGGGGGGGGGGGGGGGGGGGGATCGTGCTGAATCTTCCTGCAGCACGGAACAGGCAAACGGCCCTAGTGTGAGTGGGCCCTTAGCCTCACACAGCAGGAGCAATAGTATACAAATGATTTCAACAGTGTGGAGTGGATCTACTGAAGCCTGCTTCGTGGCACATTTCTATCCCAGTGCTGCCGTATCTATTTTCAATCTAAAAAAGATGGCTCGAATGCCTGTGTCAGACAGGGGGGAAGCGGCTTATGTCAACCCTAAAACAAGGTATAGCACCACTGTGTCTCGTCTCCAAGCTTAGACAAAAGAAGTGGGTGTAGTCTTTCCTGAATGCAATCACTTGTCAGCCCCTAAATCTTTACTCCATACTGCCCTGACAGGTAATGGTGCTCGTTAAACCTGATGAAACTGTATTAGCTTTTTTTTTTTTTTTTCTTTTCTTCATTTCAAAGACACAGAAGACTATTCTAAAAAGGCATTCAGCTGCTCCAAAAATATTATTTTAAATGTCTGGATGCACAATAAAAATTAAACATATTCTAAATAGTTTAAGCAAAAATGGCAAGAAAGAGAGGGGAAAAAAGTAGATACAACTAAGTTGCTTTAAATATTCAGGCTGTATAATTACATTACCTCATGCAGTTTCAGTGTCACTAGTCCTTGCCCTCTCCCCAATTTCGGCGGTGAAAGAAAGGGAGAGGACAGTTGTGGGGCCGAGTCTTCTCCACAGTGTGCTCATTAGCATAACATCAGCACTGTGCGCAGGATTGTGAAGCAAACAAGCTCAGATTGGCTCATTCCACCCACCCCCTCCCCTCCCTTTTAATAACTAGAGGTTCAATCCTGCCTGCTCACTGTACAATGCATCAGTCTCTTTCGGACTTAGAGAGAAAGGGAGGGTAGATATTTTTGGGGATTTGGATGTGAAGGATGCCATCAAACTCACACTAGGGCTCCATTCAATAAAAAAAGTGCAGCCGCTTTTACAAAAATACAAACCTGTGGCACAGCACAGGAGAAAGATGACACAAGGGGAACAAATGGTTGTTTAAGGCAAAATGATGAACTATGTTCAGGGAATATGACCCGCTTCCGAATGACCATGATTCAGGCTTGTCATGATTAAAAAAAAATTATGTAAATAGTTGTGTGGCTTATGCTATCGTCCCCCTGCCACCCACAGTAGGACAGCAGATACAGCAATCACTGGTCCTGCACCTTGTGTATGTTTAATATGTGTGCTTGCTCTTTTGTGATAACAAAAGGGGGAAAGATAGCGTGAAAGAGAGGGGAGACAAAAACAGGTTTCTTTTCTTTATTTGCTGTTTTTCCCCCCTCTGAATAACTGGACCAAAGTCAGGGAATCTAAAGACATAAGAAGAGAATGCAGGCAGAAACAGGAGACTGTCAAGAAGCCGACCACAAAAAAAAAGAAAGAAGCATTCACCGGGAAATGATCTCCCTGTCATAAAACCCTCCCTGTTTTGAATACCAAAGGGATTCAAATTCCCAAACAAGCTCTGAAAGGTTGACCAATTTTGTGCTCTGCCAAACGATAGCAGATTTCAGTACAGGTCGCACCTTTGAACAGCCGCGCTGGAGGTATAGTATGAAGCAGAGATTATAATCTTGGTATCTGGCCATCGGTAATCCACTGAAGTGTAATTGCTATACAAAATAAAGAAAGGAGAATAAGACTCACTATGAATATGAAGTGAGCGTGATAACAGAGTGCCCTGTTGAGTGAGTGAAGGCAATACTACGACATGGGCTTCGCGCTGGGGAGGACACTCCTACTCTGACAACAACAAGCGTCTGTGTTGTGAGGCTGTTTCTGGGCACTATGCGCCGTTCAGAGCAACAGAACTTACTGAGGCATGCGCATGAAAGATGATGTTTTATTTGATTAAAATGGGTGGTTAGAAATGAATGTATCATAGATTAAGGTTGACCTTCCTCCGACCGGTTGTTTGCACGGTGAGTATGAAAAACAAAACAAATAGGAGACATACTACAGACTTAGTTATATGTCCACACACCTTAGTTATATGTCTAAACACAGCACATTCGAGACACTTCTTTCAATTCACAAATACAGTTAAGAGATGAGAACATCTTTGAACATCAACCATTGCAAAACACAATGAAGGCCCTTAACATAAGTCATACGACACGTTTCATGTTTAATTACAACCACATTTTCATACTCGACATTACAAAAGTCATGAAAAAGTTCAACACTTTTTCACTGTGGTGAGCAGCCTATGAAACACAAACAGAGTTGTTCATGATTTGTGGATTTTAAAAAACAAACAAAAGAAAAACTTTATAAATAACCAATTACCAATACTCATAACCAATTTGATCCATTTTACACAACGTTTTGTAAGATGTGACTTGGCAAAAAAAATTAATAACAACCACGGGGTTAAAAAGCAGTGATTCAATGTAACTTCAAAGGCAAAATACTTGTCCAGCTAATACATATTCAGCCCTGCCCCGTGAAAATGTTTCCATCTCTGTCATCCTATCTATGTCCTATGCACCAAAATATCCACAGTCAATTGGCACTTTTTGTGTTTGGGGCTATCACTGCATGCTCCAGTTGTATGAATCGCGTTATGGAAGCTTCATTACACATTTCTGCCTTGGTGCAAAACATGTTTAACTTCTGTTAAACTTCAAATACCAACAATGCAGCTGAGAGAGTCTTGTGGCAGTGTTCTGCACTGTCCCTGAGTAATGTATGCACCCTCTGTTCCCTTTGCTACACTGCTTCTATCATGCACATGAGCCTACAAGCCTTTTTTCCAGGTGAGCGAATAAAAGATTATTTTTTTGGGGGGGCCCTTGCGGTAGAGTGAGTAGGCGTTGCGGTGTCTGCAACATCCACCGTCTCTCGCTGATTGTTAAGACTGGGCCATGAGCTTCGGGTAGCTACACATTTCAACACGGCTTTTGAAGCCATGCTTAAGTATCTAAATAAAATATCTACAACCTCACCTCTGTACTACATAGATTTTACTGGCAGATACAGGGCAAACTTTTTCCATCCTTTAAGGCAGGTCTCGGCCTCCATACGAAGCTGCAGCTCCCTCGCCCAACCCCAGGCCTGCTGGACCCATTTCTAATGGTAATGGCTGCAGGAGCTGCATCCTGTCAGCTCACTCTAGGACTCACTAGTAATCAACTCGGTCTGATGAAAGAGGAAAAAAATGCCACTGGTTCCACTGCAATGACAGAAAAATGCCCCTGTTTCCGCCATCTTTTTGACTGTCCTCTTTACTGCTCCTTTGCTCTATCAACTAATAGCATTCATCAAGAGGGTTCAGCTGCCGATCCTGAAGCTACAAATGAAACATGTGTTGCTGGGGCACAGATGCAGAGCTTGAGAATGCATGCAGCGTTTCTGTCTGCTCATCATTTAACCTCGCTTTGATTTTATCACTGGGTGATCACAAGGGACAAAAACATATGTCGGTACAAATCTTTCAAGTTGTTGTTGACCTATGAGAGCAGAAACAGAAGCATACTCACAGGTTAACTTTAACAATGTGACATTTGCCATACGATTTTGGCTTTTGGGCATTGAGTTAAATGGCCAAATCAGTGTCCTCTATCTCTAAATCAGGAAAGTAATTCAATGTGTATATGTAGTCGGCTACTTTAAAAAAAGAAAAAATGACTAATACACTTTGGCAGTCTAAGTAAGATCTTCATCTAGTGCTCAACACATGGGACACAGCATAGTGGGGCTGACTTGACACCTTTAATTAAATTTTTTTTTAAATTATTAAACCATAATTTTTTTTTTAAAGATCAATTGGTTTAGCTGAAAAAGCAAAAAGGCATTGTCACAAAGCTTAAACAAGGCCATTTTTCTTCATATTAAAGTTCTTTACTTGTTTGCCATAAATGGTGTTCGTAGGACAGCGACGTGAAAATGATAATGAATTTATTATCATTACTTTGATTTAAAATATATATATATAAAAAAGTGACCAGCAATTCTTGACTTAAAATTAATCTGAATAACCCCATAACAACTACTATTTTTGACACTCCATCAAAAGATGCATTAGGTATCCATGTATTAGCTGTCATTATGATCTATTGAAGCCTACTCGATTGTCATTTGGTGGCTAATGCCATTATTTCTTGCCATGTCTCTCACTTGCAGTGATAACAGACCAGGTGTGAAGTACAAGCTGCAGTTCTCACACTTCTCTTAAATGCTAAAACCAGTTTTCTTGGGACTGACAAGCTGAATGAGACAAACAGGTCGTTGTAACGGAGAAAGCAGTCGGTGGTATGTGTGATTTATAGCAGAAATCACACCAGCAGAGCTGCCTCACACCTCATTTGGAGGGAGGCATGATTAAGTATTAGGGCAGCATGTATATGCATTTTTCCTGTGCAAATGCCCCAAAAGATCAAAACACACACTGAGGTGTCAATATAAAGCATTCCAATGTTCCTTATAGGACAGACACAAACACACAGACACAGACACAGACACACACACACACAGTGTCATGTACTCAACTTATCTGCAGTATTTAAGATGTTCATTACCTAACCCCCCGGCAGTGGACGAGGAGTTGGATCCAACAGGCAGCAGAGAATGCCAGGCCTGGCACAGCTGTACAAGCAAAGCTGTATAGAGACATCACCGGCCACTGTCGCTCAATCTTCCCCTGTGTTAATCCCACACTATCTGAATTCAAGACAGCCCCACTCCTCGTGTCCCTGCATTTCTTTTTCACACTGCTAAGTTCAATTTGGCAGTAAAATGGACATGTTGCGTCACTTGCTTCCCCAGGCTTAAAATCCTCTCGGCATTGTTCCCCTCCAATAATCTTTTTTTGTCATCTTTTCTTGTGACAGCATGTCGATCCAATATTCTTTCCCTGCATGATATTTCTTTACATCTTGTTTATTTCTTTATTTTCTGTCTTTCAGGTATTCACTGAACCGAATAAAGTGTGTGATTGCGAAAAGATGCAGGCTTAGTATGTTATTCAACTTTAGATCATAGCTCTGTGACTTCCAGCGGCAGCGAAAGCAAATATGGAGTACACAAGATTTAAAAGCCTTTAATGCTCCTGAATCTCTTCTTAGCTGATCAGATCATCTTCTGAATGGCCTAAATACACGAGCAGGGCGACCTGTTTACAGAAGTGTCAGCACTATTTCTGTATTCAGTGTTTGCAGTACTGGAGAGAGAGAGAGAGAGAGAGAGACAACGTGCCGTCATATAGCGCTGAAGAATAAACCCTAAAGCGGTGGTCAAGTTTTACTAAGCCAGCGCTCTTAAACCTCACTGTCTCACAGGCAGGCATTCTATAACCTCTCTAACCCAACCAAATCCTGGCCCTAAGGGCAGACATTTTTATTCTAACATCTCTTTTTTTCCCAGACAGACATTTTTTTTTGTCCCTCCGTTTTCAAATGTTTTCCCAAGAAGCTTCTCTCCAGTTGACCCAAGCGGAGCCCACCGCCTCTGGCTTGTCACAGAGAGAAGAGTGATGCGGTTCTGTGGGCACCGGAGAGGGAAGGCTCTGTACTGAGACAGCAGCAGGTGCAGCTGTGACAGTTGCCGTGTTGTTGCTAGCCCCACACTGTAGTCAAGATGAGGTTCACAGATGTAGCCACTCAGTGCAGTGGTTTATTGGCTGCCTGAAACAATGCATCTCTGTCAAGAACAACTTCTCCTGGTGTAAGAGTGCTCTGTATCAAACTGGGCGGAGAGAGAGAAAAACCTCATTCAGACACACAAGGTCAACGCTGCTCCACGGCAACACAATCAAAGCCTCCACCCGCTCCGCCCAAAACAATAAAACAAATCCAACCTGAAGCAATCACAACAAAATATGGGGGTCTGCGCCACATTTCCATTTCAAGAGAAAAAACAGATGAATAAAAAAAACACAACAATTGAAAGAATAATGCGTAAATTATGCATACTTGTAAATATATATATATATTTATTGTAATAACTATTCTACAAGCATTATATGATTAATTATTAGCGATCCCCCACTCGCATGCATGCTTCTTAAGTCAACCAAGAACTACCCAAAGCAGCACTTCACCCCCAGGTGTATCTCGCAAGACACACATTTCAATCATGCAACACTTTCAATATAACATAACGTGCCTACAAAAAAAAAAGACTGGCATCCATTTTGCCGTGACTTTTATTTCTGGGGAGAGAGAGGGAGAGAGAGAGAGAGAGCAAACCTGATACCTTTCCTCAAGTGTGAAAGCCAAAAGTAGTCCATTCCAAGAGAGCGTTTTTGTTGAATCTCGCAGTTGTGGAGATTTGAGATAATATAGACTATTGTTTTCCTGTAAAGCACCGAGACTCTGCTTGTTCAATTACTGGAAGGAGCCTCAACGAGGGCGGTTAAATCATTTGCAGAGACATTATCTACGCGGAGTGCGAGAAACAGAGAAAGGAGGGGGGTGGGGGAGAGAGAGAGAGAGAGAAAGAGAGAGAGAAAGGAGCAGACATGAGGGCCAAGCTTTAGTCTGTTGAGGAAGCAGAAACTTTTTTTTTGTGGACCACACATGGAGGGTGGTGCGAGGATAAAAGCAGCAGGATTCATGATTCACTGCAGGAAATTAATAGACCAATACAGATCTCTCTGTTTCAATGCCAAAAACCGCATAATAACATCAAATTGTTTTCATTACAGGTGATGATGGATATCTATGTAGATTTCTAAAATGTACACCAAATTTTTGGAGTGAAAAGAAAACGGCGGCTCATCTGTCAGCGTGAGCAAATCATTAAGAGATAATTTGATTGTTTTTTTTAAAACCTTGGCTGTGTTTGATGTCTCTGGCATGCTAGCAACCAAACAGACAATTATTTTGTTGATTAGCTTAGTTTTTAGCAACTTACCATGCCTGTGATATTCCTCTGAAACTCCCAGACCAGACGCTCAACTCCATCTGACTTGGCAACTATAGACTGCGGGAACAAAGCTTCCACATTCCCCCAACTAAATACTGTGCAATAAAATATCATTTATCAAAGCCTCGGACTGCCAAACAGACCAGATAAGCAAATACCCACATAGAATGAAATGTGCAGGCGATGCATATAAATAAAAAAAAGACATGGGGGAGAGCGAGGACATTAGATGTTATACTGTATCTGACAGATTTCCAACTGTAAATTAGTTAGCGCACAGTGTTTTGGAGTGCATTTGCTTCCATGTCTCATATTCTTTGGCAGTTCTACTTTGCTGTTTGATACCATGAAAAGTGCATTGCAACATACAGACTTCAATCCTGCATCCACAGTAGTTTCCTTTTAATTAAGTCGCTGTCAGTACATCATCAGGCACACATCTAAAAACTAGCAGAACATATATTTGTACTATCATCATAACCAGCACTTATAGTTTCATTTTAACCCATTAGAAGACAAACGAATGGTGTTTTTTACTGATGCTATTTCAGCCTGTTTAAAAAAAATTTGATTTCAATATTCTATGAGAGTATCAATGTCCATTTGATAGTATGTAACTCAGCACAACAGGTATGTCCCTCATTTGTTAGGAAAAATAAAAATTGTTAACTGACAACAATAAACACTTCCATTTAAGCTAAAGCATTTCTGGAAGAACACCCACAGCCCAATATGAAATTATTTTGAGAAAAAAAAGCACAGAGAGTAAAAATTATCTCCCTTGCAAATGAGTCCCAATTGTTAAGGAAGACAGCAACCTATAATATAGAGGGAATATATTGCTCTGGTGTGTTTACCCACACCATCCCTAAATAACAGCCCTGTCTTGTTGGGAAAAAGGGGGCTTTTAAGTGTGAATGTGCTTCGCTCTCCTATAATCCAGCCGAGACATTACTCCTTCCCTTGGCAGACGTCCGCAGATCCCCCCTCTCTCCCAGCCAGGCCCTGCTCTCGGCTGCTATGGCAGAGACGCAATAACTGCTGTTTGCTCAGAGCCTAGCCTCCCAGGTTCCCCTCTGTCTGTCTCACAGAAATTGAATATTTTCCCAAATAGTGTTGCAGCTGTGCACAGATAAGGACGAGCCCTTTTCACATAGCACAAAAGAATGAGACCGGGTCAGTGTGTGTGTGTGTGTGTGGTCTATATTGTTAATCTTATTTAAATTCAAAAAATAATACATACATAACAAATTAAATAGCAGTGGTAAAAATAGGCATGTGTGTAAAATTTAATTAAAAAATAATTGTGAACATTTTCAATAATTACCTATTTGTTTTCTTATGCAATTAATATATTAAAAATTGTCCAAGTTATGAAAATAATCATAACTCATATAAAAGCTAAAATTGCAATCCGTTAAAATTAGAATATGTTGCAAGAATTTTTTTTAATTCTATAGGTGATGGATTGCTGGAGTTTATTTGCACAGCGACATTTCTTTCCCATTAACTGTGAGCGACCTAAACACACACCGCTAATAGCACCCAGCATATCTTACCCGAAACTCAGGTTCTGTTTGCCACATGATGTGAAATACACAAGCCACCATCAGAAACCAGGCCAGTATGTTACACCCAATCATTTTATGACCAGGGGGGTAGTTTTTTTATGACCCCGTTTTGCCCTTTGCACTTCCTTTGCTTCTTAATACCTTTCAGAGAAGCACAAAATGAGTGAAGCAATGAACAAAAAAGAGAGATACCAGATAAGCTTGGAGTGGTTGCCACTTAACCCAGTGCACAGAAAGCTGCGTGAGAGCTATCGGCTAATATCCATGTTGTTTCTCTGTCGTCGGAGTCTGAATTGACCCTCACAGCCTATGTCCTTGCTGTGTAATGTTCTGCTATGAAATTATTTAGGCAAGCAGAAAAGTTTCACCTGCCATTTCAGGGGCACCCAATTCCCCCCGCTGCACCAGAGGCCTTTGGCAAGTGGAAACAAATGTTTCACAAAATGGTAGAGAGGGGGAAACGCTGGCGCACACAGCATTTTACTGATTGCCAATCGTAAAATAAAATCAGTCATGAAAGGGGAGGTATTTTAGCCCGCCAACGACATGCACGTTACATCAAATTTGACATAGCTTTCTTTTACAGCCTTGTTCCTGCCCTTTACGGCTAGCAGTTATCAGCACAGTATGGCTCCATGTAGGTGATTTAGCAATAGGAGAGATTGCATCTGAAAACACAAACCCACAATTTACACGTCGAACAAGCAATGGGATGTTAATCCAAATGCTTGAACTCCCCCTGCAATCCTCCACTTCTGCATTCCCAACCTCCATAATTTGCCTGATTTTGCCATGGAGAATAGCTAACACGTCGTTTGTGAATATTGCAACTTGAACATGGCAACAAAGACAGTGACGCTGAAGAAGATACAAAGAAAAGGAGCAGGAATTTGGTGGTGTAGAAAAAAACACGGCATCCCTACAGAGTAACGCCAGCACAAACAGAGTGCATTCGGCCACAATGCAACCTTTGAATCAATGCTATGGACGCGCCAATCGCTGCTCAGAAAAAGGACCACAGACTGATGTCCATGCTCAGGGCAGAGCATGCACGACACAGAAACAAATTGAGCCAATGTTGCCAATGGTCAGTGTGTGTGTGTGTGTGTGTGCGCTTCTACCCAGTTAAATCAATAACAAATTACCTTAATAAAGCCAGTGTGGAAGTGCCCGGCTTGATGTTGTAACATTTTTTAAACTGGAAAGGCTATGAAAGCCATTATGGTGTATGTTATGCACTAGTTAGATATACAGAGATTGTACAAAAAAACCCAGCTGCTGTTTTAAATAGAAAATAGTAAAAAAAAAAAAAATCAAGCAACAGTCCATAATGTCACAAATTGTGATGCGTTCACACCCACTCATCCGTTCGCACTCACTGAGTCGGAAGAGTCTCGTGTGCAAGAGAGAGTGCGATATAAAGAGTCGCGAATGGAGTGATATGTAGCACTTTGTATCCCCCCCAAACCACCATAGAACTGTGTGCTGGGCTTTATTGATCTGCCAGTGGAGATGAACGCACGAGCAAAGAGGGGCAATCTGGTGCTCTGCTGGATCAAGAGCAGCCGCAGTTCTTTGAAAAACCGGACGCACTTCCACTGAAACGAAGCTATGGAGTGAAAAAAAGGTATATACTGTCGCAAGCCAGATTCAACAGTGAAATGCTCATTATGGCACAGTCAAGCTATATCAAGCAACCACACATCTGAGGAGACCTTAAACCACATTCACAAGTAGTGTGTAATATTTACAGTCAACGTAAAAACACCTGTTTTTGCCCAAATGACAAAGCAAATTCCAATTTCAAAAAGTGTGCTCTGTATTAATACAGAAAGCAAAAAGCAAAGCTAGACATAGCAATACGGGCTTGAGGAGGTTTTTAATTGTTTTTACATTTCATGTAAAGTATTAAAATGTTGTTTTTACCCCCAGAAAACATTACACTACTTTGTAACTCACTGTACAATCACCCTGTTGTGTGTGAAAGCTTTGACATATTCTCTCACACCAACGCACAAGGCGAATACAAGCGGGATTATGCTATGCACAAGATGTCACATAGACCTACTTACAGGAAAGGGGGGGACCTACACACAAGTCCTTCAGTTTTACCAGCTCACACACTCATTCATAAGCCTTTCGCCACAACCAGCGGCAGAAAAATACTGCCCCTTCCATTGTGCGAGGGCACTGGACACTTTGATATGCTAATGTTCCTCACAAACAGCTGGAATTTGCATTTGTATTAATTCAAACTTTTCATTTTTTTCCACAAACATACAAAAATTGAAGTTTCACCCAACAAAGAGGCTTGAACAAGACGTGTGGCTCCCGCAGCCTGGGGAAAAGCGTGTGTTAAGCTTATTTCTCACACACACACACTCCTGAAAACTCCCCACAAATAGGCTGCCTTTGTGTTTTAAAAGAATGGCACTTTGTTATGCATGGCGAGGGAGTGGAGGCCACTTTATCCTCCAACCAATTGGGTTATTCTTTTGTTTTCTATCATCTCAAGAATATAGCCTTAGGAAGGGATGTGCCTGTGCAATCAGTGTTGTTATATTAGAATGTTTGAATGAACATTTCACACACACACACACACACACACACACACACACACACACACAGACAAAAACAAAACTCAAGTAGGCCTATTGCATTTTACAGAAAGTTATATTCCTCTAATTGACGTCTATAATGAATGTGTTCTAAAGAGATAGAGACCAAACTCAGGAATGAGACTCATTCATGGACTCTTCATTATGTCAGAACTTCCTAGCACCTTCTCTCTTAAGATCAGACGCACGCACAACTAAAAACAAAATAAAAACAACAACACAAGATGAGGTCCCAGACTGGCGCTAAATGTATCCTATCCCAATCCACCGATCGATCACTGCTGCTGTGCCCTGGGCTGGCATGCATCACTGTAGGCTATACGTGCGTTTCTCGGGCCAGGAGAGGCACACACGCCGCGCCGCATGTGCGCTTCTGCTGCCTATAGTCTACACTTTTTAACACATGGTTGACAAGACGCGCTCAGAATCGGTAGGCCTAAATAATACATATGCAGTAAGAGGATCTAATTTTACTGCCACTCTGCACCGCCGACTGGGTTTCTAGTTAAATGACCAGATCCGTCCCCATTTAGGTGTGTTTTCAGTTGTATTTTCCTCCCTCTGATTGATTTCCATATGATATACGTTTATTGTAGCCCAATGCATCACGGGCTACTTCTCCCTCTCTCTCTTTCTGGCCACAACTAATTATTACATTGGTAGGCGAGCCTTGACTGATGTTTTTTTTTTAAACCCCTTTTCTTTGGACAAATAGCCTAGCCCCAATTATAATGGATTAGCCGGTGAATGCTCTTAAGATTCACACCGACATCGCCTCTCGAGGTCACAGCTCCCAGCGTAAATCCCCATTCAAACCAACAAGACCGTCAGTGGATTTCAAAAAGCCTCGGTGACCAGCACCGCCGACCAAACTACACTTCAACTCTGGGAGGCATAAATTCCAATTAAATGGCGCTTTACATGTTCTGGTTCACGTAAATGCGCTGCTGCTGCCCCCCCCCCTCTCACTTTTTTAATAGTTTCCATTCAGCCGAACTCGGCAGCCGAACAAATCAATCCACATCTGGTTATGTTTTCATTAACCATTTTTCAATTAACCACGGTACCCCCTAGAACAATTTAAATCACTAAAGGGCTACAAAATAGATGCGCTTTAACTAGACTCGTTCACCGCTATACCAAATGGCATTTCTAAGCAAAATCTGACCTTTTCTGCTCTAGAAAAAAAAGTAGCCTATTTAGTCTTTCATATTCCCCATGGGACTAAATAAAAAGAAGAGTTATGGATGTGTGATATATCAAATGAGCACCGACAGTAAAATACAAGGCTGTGAAGTGGCCCGAGCAAAGAAGGCAAAAAGTTAGGCTACTCCACTCCGCATCAACTTGTCAAAATGCTTGCTTGAGGCGTCTGATTTAGAAAGGCTAAAGCCTAAATACCGCGCACAAGAATTGAATGCATAAATGTATTAATTAAAAAAAAAAAAAAAACTCTTACCTTTCTTGTGAAGCCAAACAGGCTCGGATGAAGTCAGTGGAGATGTGGGGATAAAATAAATTATAATAATAACAATCAAATAAAATCAAAAATTGTCAGATTGTGGAAAGACTGAAGCAGAAGTGTGAAGGGAACTCCTCTGCACACACAGCGAAGAGAGTGGGTATGTGGGTCTGAGGCATGCTCTCCCTTGTGTGGGACAAGAAGCGCAGCTATCAGGCAGTGGTGGCGGCGGCTGGTCCCCCTCTTTGGCCGTACATTCCCCTGCACCGGGCACACACTTCCATGGCAGGCAAGGTGTTCAGTCCCGCTCAGTCCTACTCTCCTGCGCCTCTGAGCGGCTTGCTTTTCTCGGCTCTCCCGTGTGCCTTCTTATTCTTCACTCCCGACATGCAGCGACAACAAAACACGCAGAGGAGACACCGAGCGCAGGGACCCAGAAAAACAGACTGGAGTGACTGACTGAGAGAGAGAGAGAAGGGGAGAGAGGGTGGGGGGGGGGAGAGCGAGAGAGAGAGAGAGAGAGAGAGAGAGAGAGAGAGAGAGAGAGAGCGGGGGCTTTCGGTGTGTGATTGGGGGGTGGGGGGGGGTTAGTAGGTAAAGGGGGGGGTGAAGTGTGTTGGACGACCGGCCGGGCTCTCCGCTACTTTAAGCCGCTCTCCTGGCTTCCCTTTCTGGCTGTGGTGACTTGGCTGGACAAGTTTTCGGCGGCTCACCACACTGGAAGAGATCCCGCTCGCTCGCTCGCTCGCTCGCTCGCTCTCAACACTGCTCGAGACACTTGGGTGGAAGCAGCGCGGAGCGGGGCTTCCAGCAAACAGCGCCAGTGCAGAGCAGAGCAGAGCAGGCTGCCGTGTGCAGGAGCCGACAATCAGAGCTAAAAAAAAAAGGGGGGGGGGGGACTCCACAAAAAACCTGACGTGGATTCCTGGTTTCGGAGTGGACTCGGGAGTCTCTAGTCGAGATCTGCGCACGCACGAGACTAATCACATCAACTTATTGTTATCATGCCCGCTTTATAAAGATAACTTGAGAAGATTCGACTACGTCATAGAGAAAAGTAGGATATTATCAATGTATTCCCTCTTATTGTTGGTCGTGCTTGGGGAGATGCAACACTGCCTTCCTTCTGGGGCATGAGAGAGGCCCATGCTCTGTCAAAGTAGGCAGTCCAGCCTATTCAACCAATGACAGAAGGCTCATTCTACTGTAATACTACCAAGCATCAAAAGGAAACATAGGCACTGCACTGGCAGACTTCTTTTTATTTTCTCTTTTCATCCCTTTCACTTCAACTGGCCCCACAGGAGAACACAGTGGCCCGGGCAGAAGTGGTCAAAGCTACTGCTGCTGCTGCTGCTGCTGTTGAGATGGTGTATAGGCTAAATCCAAGCAGGCCTGTGTGTGTGTGTGTGTGTGTGTGTGTGTGTGTGTGTGTGTGTGTGTGTGTGTGTGTGTGTGTGTGTGTGTGTGTGTGTGTGTGTGTGTGTGTGTGTGTGTGTGTGTGTGTGTGTGTGTGTGTGTGTGTGTGTGTGTGTGTGTGGAGCCAAGCAGTTATTCCACCACTACTCATGGCAATTGTGAGTGTGTGTGTGTGTGTGTGTGTGTTTTCCTCCACCACTGCGCTTTGCTTTTACATGATTCATGACACCATTCAGCAGCCAAGGGAATTTAGTTAGGCTGCTGCTGTGGCTTTGACCCTTGCACTCTTTACTGTATAAGCTGCATGTCATGTCGGCGATACACACTTTGCCATCAGGACTTAACTGGGGTGATTACAGTTCTTCATCCGTACATATTTCTAAAGGATATTTGAGTTGCAGGATATGATTTCAATGTTTTATTATTAAAACCTCCTAAAAATCGAATTTCCAACACAGCTGCTGCTTTTCATATTTTCAGTAAGGGCCTTTATCCTTGACTCATAATCTAAAAAAAAAATCAAAACATGAGTATCTTAGTGTACATTTCTGCTTTTGGTCAAGACTCAGGGGCTTGTTATGATCAGCTTCAGGAATTCTGCCCAGAAACATTATCAGGTGGGACGTGGGTACACACCTGGCTTCAATAAAAACTGTCTTCCTCCCGCTACGGGGAAATGTGGAGTTGAGTCATGCTTGCCAGGTGAAGGTGAACGCTGGAGAGGGGCAGACTTATGTTTTCATAAGCATAATTTTACATAATAATACAGCCATTCCTTGTTTTCCTTTTTTTGTGAGCAAGGGATGAAAAAAAAAAAAGAGAAAACAGATGTAATAAAAGGTCACCCGGTGGCAGGCCGCCATATCTGGAGAAATGTTTATTTATAAGCCGAAACCAAAAACACATGTGGTGTCTCTCTATGGCTGTGGTGTGTTGAACAGCTTAAACTGCCATTTTGCATGCATTCATTTGAATATGCTTCCTCTGATTGTCAACAGAGGGCATTAGACTTGTGTTGCTGTTCTTCTGAATGAGCATAATTAAACAGGAAAAACTGACAGGCAGACAGAAAATAAACCGGCGGAGAGATCAAGATATCAGTTTGAATCCATCTGTAATGACATCTCTTTTCACTAATTACAGACCGCCTTGTGTGTGACCCCGGCTTGTGCACTCATTTTTTGACTAGTCACAGCGGTTGCACATACATTGTTTACGTGCAAGTGTTTACGATGAACTGTGCTATAATCATATCTTGTAAAGGCGCCACAATATTACACACTCTCACTCATGGTAAATGCCAGCTCTTTCAAGCAGCCCAGAAAAAGACATTCAGAGGGTGAAAAACAAGGACAAGGAATCATGACAGCATTTTAAAACATCAAGTAGGTAGGCTATATACACTCCAATGAAAAATGGAATCAAACGGGGAAAAAACTGAGCCAGTGATTGCGGGGATAGTAAAGATGTATGTGCAGTGTTTTTCAGTTGTTCGTATCAGTTGAAAATGATGGCAAATGCTTTAGACCAGGGGTGTCCAAACTACGGCCCGCTTTTTATTGGCTTGCGGCCGAATTAAAAAATATTATGTAATATGGCCCTTTTAATTTTTTCTTTTAATTTATTTTTAATTTTTTCTTAGTTAACCCACTAGTGCAGATGTGTCAACACTGATTGATTGGCCCGCGGCACATTTTAAAAATATAATGTAATATGTCCCTTTTAGATTTAAATTCATTTAAATGCATTCATTATATTACAAAGAAATGTGTCCCATAAAAGAAAAAGAGCACCAAGCCCATCTAAGAGGACCCTGTAATAATAATAATAATTGTCCTCTCAAAGTGCACCGGATTCATGCATTTCACTTTAAAAAGTTAAAAAAATCTCCTGGGGGGGCATACCCCCGGACCCCCCTAGGAGAGACAGGAACTCGGCTGGCTACTATTTGGCTCTGAGGGGAAATGTATCTGTTTAATTTGCAAGGAAAGTGTTGCTGTGAAGAAGGATTACAATTTACGAAGACACTATGAAACTAAACATCAGAGCAGCTACATGTCCTGATAAATGTGTTATTTTTGCCAAGTGGCCCGGCCCGTCGTAGATTTTTCTGAATGTGGCCCTCAGTGAAAAAAGTTTGGACACCCCTGCTTTAGACAGACCTCAGCAAACATGTCTGTCCATTTCCCCATGTGGCTCTAAGCCTGCCTCTTAACCTTCAATTGTTAACCCAACAAAGCTTATTGGTTCCTTCCCAAAATATTTGCACATGATTGACATTTCAGGCACACATGACCAGTCACAGGATGGCTGCTGACCCCCAACAAGTCAGTGTCCCCTGGCAAAGATTGGGCCAGGTTATACGCTTCATAGCACAATTAACAAAGCCATGTCTAACTCAATCAATCCATCAACTTGTTCATTAAGTATTTTTCGACCTTCGTAAATGTTGGTCCTTTTATTCATTTCTAACGGGCTTGACCTACACATACATCGACAGAATTTGCTGTTGCCAAATTTTCACCCAAAAAAACGTGTTGGCCCTTTAATTGGGACATAATTTCAGTTTACCGAATATTAAAGTGCAAGCTAGGTGCAGTTAAAAGAGCAGACACTACTAGGGGGTTGCATTTTTTTCTTCTCGTCACATCTCCCCCAACCATCGGAGTTCAAAGGGAGGCTTCAAGCATGTGAACGGCAAACTAGTGATGTTTCTCCATAGCATCAAACCCGGCAGCTCGATCTGTTCCCAACAAACCAAGTGAAACTCCTCCACACACAACAACTGCACCAGCTCTCCCAGTATATTCTCTCATCAATTTTGTCAAGCTTGGCTTTAGCCCGTCGCCTTGGATATCAAACTGGGAGTAGACTCATAATCAAAGAAGGCTTCTCTCTACACAGTGGAGGGACTCGGTTAATATGTATGTAGCCACGGGCAACCACGCAGCTTGGAGTTTTTGACCTCACTTCTTGCAGCACCTCGAGGAGCTGCCCTTGTTTCCGCACTGGTTGATCTAGGCACAGAGCTTGTTTAGGGAAGCAACTACAGCTTTTTATCAAAGAAAACACAGGCTCCATATAGTGGTTAGTTTGTTTTGTGCAAGATGTTTTTAACAAAAGATAATTGGAATTAAATTATGTAAAATTGAGCCCTGTTTTTGAAATCTGGTCCTTAGTCTTGGGCTTGTATGGCTTATGGACAGCTGAACACCTTTCAACAGGGTTATTCATGCAGACTTCAACCAAAAATACTTGTGCATATGTTATCAGTTGTGCTACAGATTTCCCTTTGAAGTCACATCTTAACATTGCAAATTGTATCTCACTGTTGGTAGGAATTTATAATCAATGCATTATAATCAAACACTATTATTTAGTATCTGTAACTACACAGAGTGCAGGTTGACACCTACATTATTTAGTTTTAACTTTGCTGTTGGGGTTAATTAAAAATGAATGAATTACCATATGTTAATGTAAACCTGTTTTTATGCCTTTTTAATGCCTTTGCTTACTACTAGTTAAGCTTCTGAGCAGTTTTTTCACAAGGCTCCTACTTTGTGTTAAATACAATACCAATAGGGTATTTACACCAGGAATGCACCTGACCCAGAATCAATAGTGGATAACAGAGTAAGACTGTCTTTGTCTCGCTCCCCTATTTCCATTAAACCAACTAAAGAAAGGCCTCCCAAGCAATCAGCTCCTGTCTAAATGTAAATCAACACATGTATCCAGTGAGCTGGCACACCAAGTAAAATATTATCAAATCAAGTCCCAATGAGTGATCTCATCATTCTGCTCAAATTTCAGTTATTTAATCACTCCGCTGTTAAAAAAAAATGCTGCTATGGTCGGTCCCCCCTAAAAGAGCCCAGGCCTTATAATTGACCTAGCAGACAGGAAGCAATTAAAAAGAAGTCAAACACATGAGGGGCTTTGAGATCAAATTAGAAAAAAAGCAAGGTCCAGTGTGGGCATGTTGGGCTCTGGCTTGCACAACTGTCAAATAAGTTGAGTGTTAAAAGACCACACTACATAAACAAATGATTTAAAGCAAACTGTGTTGGGACGTAAACATGAAAGAATCATAGCTTTCTTTAGACTGTGTTCTATGATCAAAACTAGAAATCATAAATACACATTATGGCACAAAACAGCCTTTAAGTCTTTCAGAGGTTTGATGTATGAGACACATGTTGGTTTAAACAAGCGGAGGGGAGCAACAGATATAGGGGGAAGAATCTCTATTCAAATGTTTTGTATGGAAACTTGGCCAAGTGGAAACAGATGTGCTTCACTTGTGACCTATAAAAAAATGATATATGGTCACATGTAATATGGTTCAGCAGAGGCCAACAGTTCCAATTTGCTTCACTTTTCCATCTTGTGCTCTGCGTTGTGTAAATGTGGACATATTTTCCAACAAAAGATCTGGCATTTTCAAAGTAAACCAGGTGACTGCTCAGTACACTTTGAAATTACTGGGTTGAAAGAAAGAGATCAATTTTTTTTTTGATTGCGACACGTTTGAAACCACTGTTTTTTTCTGTACAGCACAATGTTATCACAATTCTAATTCATCAAGTTGAAATATTGTAATTCCAAAACCGAGCTTTTGAACAACACAGAACATCTGGGATGTTTTCGTAACTTGGACATTTTTCAAGGAAATAATATACAAATGTTTTTATTTATTTATTTGTATTGGTTTTTTTTGGTATCATTGTTATTCTTCAATTGACTCGGACGGAATTAGAGTTAATATACTGAGAAAAGTGTAAACGCAGCACAATGCGTCACTCAGATGGACTAAAAAGTGAATCAGTGCAGAAAAAATTATGCTTCATAGTATGATTAACATTGACACATTTTCAACAAAGCCCTACATGAACGTCCATTAGGCTTAGATTGTTTTTTGAAATAATTCCCCCTCCAACTCCTCCAAGTTCCCGGTTTAATAGGACTGACTTTCTGGCAGAATTGATATATAAGAATAAAGGGTCCCCAAGTTAACATTATACCAAAAAATTCCCTTCCTATGCCAATTGTAAGGACCGAAGAGTGTAAAAAAAGCACTACTGATGAGGACGAATAGGTCAGTGTGAGGGAGACAATGCCTTTACCTGGACAGACAATAATAGAAATCAACTTTATTAGTGAACTGTGCCAGGGATAATCTGTCTGCGTTAATACCCTCTAGTAAGAAGGCAAAACGCCTTCAATTGTTCTCCCTAATGAAGATGAATACCATATGCAAAGACAGAGAGAAAAATATGTGACCTCACCAGTCCCTTCAGAGGTCAATAATCTTTTAGAATAATTGCCTGAAATTTTAATTGAAGCAAAATCTTACTTAAGCATTCATCACTGTGGACCAGACATTCCTCCCCTTCAATTTTTCATTCCGATTAATTCCGCTAATTTAAAAGTAACTGCTTTGTGCCAGTATAAAGGAACACAATTATAAGTTTTAAATACATATAGCTTATTTCCATAAAACATTACTGGTCTAAATAAAGAGGCTGCTCACCAAGGCATAACAAAATGGCCAAATTTATGCCGACTATTGCTGTAGATGTCCTATACTAAAACGTATTACCAAGTCAACAACAATCTTTTGAAGGTTTTTTTCAATTTGTCAGAACTTGCACATATGAACGAGTTGTTCTTGAGGGCTGATTACTTTTTTTAAAGGGATGTTTCCAGCCGCACGCCTCAGGAAACACAGGCTTTTTGCAAATGCGTGAAGTGGTATATGTAAATACTGACAATAACGTGAGCACATTCTTCAATGCTCATTCGTTAATAGGCCTGGAATTGCAGCCATCCGAATCATTTGACACAACTGTTTATTAAGCCAAATTAGTAGTCTGAATGAAGACAAACTTTCCAATAGTTTGCTTGATTAGTGGTGTGCTCCTCCTGGCACACCGAAGAGCACGTGAATCCAAAAGAGGGGAAAGAAAAGGAAGGAAGGGTTACTCCAATTTCTGAGGACAATGAACTAAATTGTTCCGTCCCAATTTCTCAAGAGATACTTAGTAATCACGGCTAATCATTGTTGCATGGTAAAGTGGGAAAGGAACAATAGACGTTGTTTCAGACTTTCCACCAGTCTGCAATATAAATATATATATTTGAAGATCTACAGTCACAAGATCAACACTGCAGAGAACATAATAATAAAAAATGCATACTGATTTTTCTAATTGGTCTCAACATTCTTTATTCCAAAAAAAGCACACTGAACACAGATGTACCTCAGGTGTTTGACAGACACTGACGAAATATACATACTAAATACATCAGTGTGCTGTGGTTAAGGTAGAATACCATTATACCATTATTTGCTAAGCAAAGTATAGCATAATGTCAAGGTATTGTACTGAACATATCCATTAAGTAAAGTATGCAAGAAAAGTAAAAGGAAATAATGCAGGAAAAGCCTAGCCTGGCTCCGCCCGCCTACCTACTTCCGCTCAATTTTCATTTCACTTCAGTAGTCAGTCTGGGGGTGGGGTGTGTTAGTGGGATTCTGCTCGTCCAAATTTTTGGCGGTCCAATCAGTGATCAGAGCGAGTGGCTGAGAACGATGACGTCGAAGTCGCGCTCCAGTTTCAGTTGAATGCTACGTTCCTTTATACTCGGAACTCGGGAATTTCCGACTTGGTAGTTCCGAGTTCCGACCTGTCTGTGTTCCAGTGCATCTGCTCACGAAAGTATGGACGCCTACAACCTTTCTCATCCAAATAACTAAACGTTAGGCTCTAGCAAGTTACCGTTGCCAGGTACCGGTAGATCCATAGACTACAATATAGTGAAGTCGGAAATTTCCTATTTACCTGTACAACTGAAACGCACCGTCAGCAGCCGGCTCATGACATACGTCTGACCAAACGTGATGTGATAGGTTGGCTAATCCAGAGTGGCACTGAGCAGATCCAATAGTTTTAAACTTCAACAGACACCCGCCTCCAAGTGAGTGAACGTTTGCCAATTACAGCACTTCCAGACCTTCTTTTAAAAATTAAATGAAGTACGATGGTCTGGTTGGACCAAGCTAGGAAAAGCCCCCTATGCATGCTGCTTTATTATTGGATGAGTAATACTGATACATAATATGTACGTAACAGTGATTGTTTTAGTTGGTGAAGGTTTTTAGTATCAACCAAATGGTCTATTTTAAATAAAGTTAGATGAAACTATATTTTTAATTTACAGCACATATGTTTTTAAGATCATCGTGCTGATTTTAAAATATGTTAAAAGGTGCTAAGTGGAACTTTTAAATATTTCTGAAACAGTCAAATGTTTCCTCTCATGATCATAAATTACATGTAACAGCAAACGATTCAATCCGTGCAAAGAATGCTATTTGTATACAGTTTTTCTTAATGCCATTTGTGATGGTTACACTCACCAAAGAACTACAGCTGACGTAGTAAAAACACTACCACTTTTGTCCAAAGGGGGTGCAAGAATAAACAAAAACTGAAAGTTCGTCTGAGAACCTTTAAAGAAAAATTAAACAAAGAAAATATATCTAACTAAAGCTGTGGAAAAAAGAGTACAACTATAAATGAGCATGAAATAGAAACTCAGGTACCTAGGAACAAGTTTTTGGTCTAGCAGATTCAGTTTCACATTTTTTTGTTCTGAATTTCTTTCAATCTGATGCTTCAGAAAAAACTATGAATCAAAGGTAAATGTCTGAGTTTTCAGACAGTTTCTCACCTATTATTATTCTTTGACCTGCTTGGTGCACTGGCTTCTCTCTGGAGAGCTTGTGTTCTAAACCATGTGTGGGTGTTTTTTTCACAACTCTCCTCAATAGCTACCCACTGAGAAGCAAAATCAAACAACCTTTACATAAATACCACTTGGATTAGACGGCATTTGACAATTTCTTCAAAGCTAGCTCCTGCAGATTTGTATGTGCATTAGGGATCATCAAAGCGAGGAAATTGATCAGAGATGTCAGGACTAACATAAATACCTTTATAGAATGAGCAGAATAAATATCGGTCAACATAATATTTGTCCCATCGGCAAAAAGAAATAGAAAAATGGAAATGTGCAGTGGATCCCATCCTTTTTTTCCAGATGACGTGATAGGCTTGCGATGTTTAACCTAACGCTGGGATGTTTGATTAACTGTGTTAATCATTCCCCATCTGCACTGGGCCCGTCTCTGTTCTTTTGATTAAATTCTGACTATAGTCTTGCATTGTTCATTATGTGTACTTGTCAAATAATTGACCGCTTGAAGGCAAAAAAAAAAGAAAAGAATGTAGGCCCTTCAATCTCGATGAGGAAGTGCTTTAATATCATGTCATTCACTTTGAATGGCGTGTCCAGGAGAAGAGTGGGAGAGAGACACCTCTCCTGAAGAACCAATGGGGAGGGGGGAGAGGTTATCATGAATGTGGCTGATCTGGGTTTCAACAAGATTTTTTCTCCCTGAAGTCCATGTCCAGGGTCAAACACACTGACATACTTTTGCCCCGGCTAATTCAGAGAATGTATTGAGGACTCATGACTGGAATTCAATTTACAACGTGATCTCCACCGATGGCAGCTTGTTAGAAAAGGTTAATTAAAATACCCCTAAAAAGGTAATCATGACAGTCTTTTGAACATGCTGCCAGGGAGGTAATGGCACAGATTTAAGGCAAACTGTTCCAGTAATTGATTCATCCATTCATCCATAAATGTCACGATATGCATATTTTATTATGCAGTTTTATTAGAAAATACATACTATATGGATTGACTGTGAACAGGTTGCACATATTTGCATACAATAGCAGATCCTCTCAAAGCTCTCAAATGCAGTGGTAACTGTGCGGAATACACATCCATTTCAGGTGCCTTATTTTCATATTCAAGAGATTCAAATGCTACCCTACGTTTTTAATTGCTTCACAGCACAAGTGAATCAAATCCTAAAGCTGTCAGCTTTCACTAAGAACTCAGGCCTGCCGCGATAATGATACCTGACTGAAATGACAGTTCCATGCTGTGTTATTCCTGGGGTTAAGGGGTGTGTAACTCTGGGGCTCTTCAGCATCATCTTTGCTCCCGTCTTTTAATACTGTCTTGTTTGCATAGTCCTTAATAAAGAAGCACACCACTTTGTATGCATATGGGGCAGACTGACAGGTACTCCTCTCGCTCGCTCCTTGAGGATAAACGGGAACCAAACACTCAACAAGATTAGCCTTGTAACATAAGAATAACTCCAGTGCAGTAAATGTGGGATGAAAGACAGTAAGAAGGGTTTATGTTCATGTACGGCTTTGTTCTGCAACTCTGTTATGAGCCAAGATCACCATATCTGTGTGAATAATTAATTTGTGAAAAAGCTTTTTTCCCCCAGCAGTCCCAGTCAAATCGCCTCAGTGTAGAAATACAATGAATTTACTTGCATGGTTCCACAAGATCTGTCAAATGATGGACTTTTGATATAACGGCTGTCATCCCCCGTACTCGCTGCCAAATCTACAAAAAAAAGGATTTAATTAAAACACTACTTGTGCATTTTGTCTCGATTGCTATGGCAACATTGTAACTTCCCTTGCCAGGCTGCAGGTTTGCACAACACAATGCCTTGTCTTGCTCCTTTTCAGCTTCACAAAAATCGGCAGCCACGAAGATCACAAGGAGGACCCAGTTTCAGTATAAACGGTTGCATTTTATGTTGTCGACAGAAAAAGAGCCAAGAATTTCGTCCTTGTTATTTCCTCCATGTTGAAGCAAAATGTTGAATCTTCCATTCAGACATTATTAGGTCTCCTAAATGGGGAAGCACACACAGTTGCAACCAGCATTGATGTCAGATTTCTTAGTCCTTGTTAGGATACAGGGAGAGTGAGGCAGTTTGAATGGAGCTGTAGATAGGGAGAGATGGCAGAGTATCTCTATCTATCTGTGTGTGTGTGTGTGTGTGTGTGTGTGTGTGTGTGTGTGTGTGTGTGTGTGTGTGTGTGTGTGTGTGTGTGTGTGTGTGTGTGTGTGTGTGTGTGTGTGTGTGTGGCTGTGCGTGTTTGTGTGCATGTGTGTGGGTGTGTGTGTGTGTGTGTGTTTGCGTGTGTGTGTGTGTGCGTGGGAGGTTCTCCCCCAAATTACCCGGAGTGAACCCATAGGTCACTGGTTTGTCATGGTAAACGTAAGCCGTTGGAATTGAGTTCAGGAGCTTTCCCAGCACCGCTCCGAGGTGGCAAAGGCTGAGCTATACCGCTGCATTCTTGTGTGTCTTACCATTAAGACCCAGTGAATACCTTGGTGACAATGGTCATGTGGTCTATGAGGAGGCGTCAATGAGGAGGCAGCAGTGGAAGCAGCTCAGACTTCGGGCAAAGGGTGAACACTTTGGAATGGACTCATTAAGTCACAGCTGTTGTGTTTGGAACAATGAGGCTAGGACTCCTTCTCAAACCTCTCCAGCACCCAAACATTCAAACCTCAGAAGATGTGCTGTAGAGTGTGGGGGGTGGGGGGCATCCAAATGGGTGGAGGTCTGACGGCAAGCAATTCAATTCTCAACTTCTTGGTATGTATGGCTTTTTGTGTCATACTTTGAGAGGCATTAGAAACAGGAAGGCCTCATGTGAATTGGTTTCCACTTAGATAAAACCCTTTCTTGTTGACAGTTCCGGTCTTTCTGCACAAAGCACAGAATCAACAGAGGAAACTGTCGTTCAATACGTTGTTTTTTTAATTTGTTATTTTAATTTTTGTTGTTGCCTCATTTCCCATGTGGATAAGTCAAGCTATTCAGAGCTATAACCTTGCCTTTGAATCTACAATCGGACTCTGTCCCACGCCTCGTATCAACACAGTAGGAGTAAGCCAGAGAAGCAAAGCCGGTGACCTCTTCTTGGTTTGGGGTGTTCAAATTATAACACCCTTCCTCTCTTCACAAAGCAGTCCCCTGCTGCTTCAGCCATGGTACTCCAATCTACTGCAATGCCAACACCATTGCAGTAGATTGGATTACAGAGACAACTCACTGTGATCACCACCAGTGGCATTTCTCATGTAAATGCCACAAGAGCTCATGGTGCCTGACATAATAGTATTGGCACAACATAATAAAAGGTTCCTTTGTCTGGACAATTAAAAATGGTGACACCAGTCAGGTTTTTCTTTATTTGTTCACTTTTGTCAGAGCGCCTGGGAAATAAGCAGAGGGTTTGACTCCCTGACTGATGTCATGGTGCATTACTCTTCCAGAGGTTTTCTTGGAGCACTCAACTCTGGATTTGTTCACTGTTTCCTTTTTCCTTTCCGTCCTGGAGACCGCGTTGTTTGCTTTGGAGCTGACAGTTGACGTTTTAGGGTTCCGGAAGCCGGCCCACCAGCAGGCCTGAAATCTTAACCTGTAACAACAAAGTCGCTGAGATCCAGCATTGACACTACTGGCAACCATGACAACCCTACCCCATGAATGCTAAAAAAAACATGTTGGGGCGTTAAAGGGTAACATTTTCTACAATCCTCACCAGTAGAAGACTTTTGTAGTAGTAGTATTTCTCTAATCCGTACAAGAAAAGACAGGCAAGTCGTGTTGACTTGAATTGGAAATGTGTGTTAAAAGAATAGCCAGGCTATGTAAATAGTGAAGATGGTCAAAGAGGTCATCAAATCCAAGAATTCACACCTTCACTTTCGGAAGCCATAGGTCAAGAAACCTAGTCTCCAGCTGACAAAGGAGCTAACTTCCACTTAAATATTTATTTGCGTTGGAGGTGTCTGCCGACACATCCAGCTTCTTCCTAGATGAAGTTTGTGTGAGATCATGTGACCGCTCGTCACTACGACCCTACTCACCTTTTCATAATAGGGTCAACCTGGATCCCATAAGCAGGGTGCTTTGTCTGGGCAAAATGTAATTAAAGTTAGTGATTTCACGAGTAATTATCCCAACAAAGTTATGCCCTCACGTGCTTTGTTGAAAAAAGAAACCAATGATTGTGTTTATCTTTTCAAATTAGCTGAAAACCTACTTTAAAATTAAGTTGGATCTCTGAGGGTCTTTTTTTTTAATCATCCCAAATCCTCTCCAACACATGTGTTCATGCCTCGTCACATGCCTGTGCTGAAGCCTTTTTTAAATCCTCACAAACTTGTAGTTTGTTTAAAGTGAGTCGCAACATGATAAGACATCTCCTGAGAGGTGGGAGTCAGCTGCTCGCTCCCGTTTCAGTTAAGTGCAGTGATGTGTATTAGTAAAGCTGGTATTGGACCATCTCAAATTTGCCCCTTGGTGTCAGATAAGCATACGCCATGCCCCCCCTCCCCTCAACACACACACACACACACAGCTAAACAGCACCCCCACACAGCTGTCTCCCTCCTCTGGGAGACTGCAAAGGCCAACTGTGCAGCCACTGAAATGAGCTGCTAATCCGTGTACAGGCTCCCAAGCATATTACAATGCACAGAGCCATCAGTCTATCAGCCACTGTGCGAGTGTGTGTGAGAGCGTGCGTGCTATCGGCCTAGGTGCCTGCGTGTGTCGATCAGGGATGTGTCAATCTGTTTGGGCGCCTAATGCATAAAGCAGCAGGTTTACTTGAGAAGGTGAAAATGATTGTTGTTCCTGTCCTGTGTGACCTCTGTAATAGCTATATATCCCCTTGCAGCCCTTTCTAAGAGCACAGCCAATTGCCACTGCAGGAATAAGATTCCACTTCTCTCCAACAAGTGTCTCGGCCTTCTCTCTCTCTCTCTCTCTCTCTCTCTCTCTCTCTCTCTCATTCATTGGAGCAAAGTCATTACTGGTCCTTATGAAAGTGAAATGAACGAGAGCGTGAGGGGATGGATGGGAGGTCAGGGCCCCCAGGAGCCTCTGGAGAGTGAGGACGCATAAACTCATCACCGGCCACTGATGGAGGAGCGCTCACCTCAAATGCCTTCTCTATACCCCTGCCCTGGTCACCTCCACCAGTTACTGCCCTTACCACACAGACCGGCACAAAGGTATGAAGCAGGGGCAATCTTCTACTCCAGTGATATTCACCTCACCAACGGCCATAAATAACACATTTGAGGGCAATTCGGTGTGATCACCTGAAATCAACAGGATAAGGAAGTGGGAGACGTTGCCAGAATACAGAGGGCCAGATCTGCGTGTGGTCGCCCGCTTTTGATATCACTCTGATTGGTGCACTTGCAACAGTGAGCCTTTGTTTGAATGAGTTAATATTGTTATCAAGGAGCTATTATGAAATCATGCATTTTTAAACGAGGAGAGCAGATTTTATTCGCACAAAACACATTGAAATATTCATCCGTATAACTGCGTCAGACTTAAAAGATACCAATGCTTTGTGATGGAGATTGTAAGAGGCATGCGGCTTTATTTCCACAGGCAAACCTGTTCTCTATCAAGAGAGGACTCTGTCCAAAGAGTGGAAGAGTGTATACTGGCTTCTTCACTGTAGTCCTCTCTGTATATGTCAGCGTTTAAGCTAGATGCTTGATTGAAGAGCCCTTGGGGCATGGTTTGAATCCCAAACATTCAACACTTAGCCTCGCCAAAAAATCTGGTTTAAATTTTTTTTAATGGATTCAAGAGAAAAAATGCATATCGTAATTTGACCAATTTGACTAAATATTGGTGATTTATGATTGGACAGTTGACTACTCTATGATAATTCAAATTCAAGAGACTGTGAAATAATCAAATAAAACAAAACAAAAAAACTGAGCATATACTAATGTTGTGCCTCTGCTAAAAGCAGACGGACTGTCAAAAAAAAAGAAAAAAAAAGCTGCAAGGACTTTCACCGCTTTGAATTCCACAGATACCTTGACTGTCTGCAAGCATAACAAGGGCAATTTTTCACAGCAACCTGTCCGTGACACATTGTCCACTTATCCATCGGCAGGGCCTCAAAAACGAAAGCATTTGCCTGTGACGTCTGGCGAGTCATATCTCAGACACACACAAGTCTTCAGTCTGTGCGAGAGAGAGTGAAGGGTGTGAATATTGCTATACTACTAATACAAATTCTGTACTTTTTCAGCAGAGGACACAATGTGTAATAGAAAATAAGAAAAGCTTCTTTCCGCCTAGTCATATATAGGCAAACGTGAGAAAAGAAAACCTCACTGTGGATTGATGAACGTCTGGGTAGACTTGGGTGAGACAATTGTGTATGTAATCAGCAATTACCCTAATGACAGTGCTGACATACATTGCGGTGTAGGGTTGGAGCGTGTGTGTGTCAGGGGGGCTGGTGTGAGGGGGGGAAAGGGGGTCTGTTGAAAACCCTGTCGGAGTCCCTGAGTGATGGCTTGTCAGCGAGGCACTCCTGTTTCAGACAGAGTCAAGGCTCAGGTGGCTCCGGCAGGGCCCTCTCTACCTCCACATGGTGTTTCTCAGGTCCCGCTCGTCCGGAGTGCTGGCACTTTTTTTCCACACTCCACTCCATCCACAGCTGAACAATCTACTTCTCTTTCCCCATAGTTTTTACAAGCCTCTTTTTCAATCCGCTCAATTGACTACATACAATTCTAAATTGTGTTAGGCTACGTTCCTTTGGAACAGGCTCAAATGAATCTCAAATATGAACGCCCAAAGCTTTAATTGAGCATGTTGGTCACACAATAAAATTGGTTCCAGTACAGCTTAAAGCTGGGGTGGAGGATTTGGGGAGAAAATGGCAGTTGGGATAGAGATTTGAATCCAAATACCTCAACCGCTCCACTTGTTCTCTTTGGTCCCTCCCCTATGGTCCCTCCCTGACACGCTCTACACCAACAAAGTCATGCCAAAGTGAATGGACAGTCCCAACAGCCAATAAGAACAGAGAATCGGAGCCTCGCTCTGGTTGGTCAAAGTGTACAGCTCATGTTAATTTTGACCAATCAGAAATCACATATGGGGGCATGGCTTTAAGCCATGCTTTTATGCAAATCTGTTTAGATGCACACAGGTAAAACGTATTAAATCTGACTTTTTATGCATGTGATGACATATGTTATGATATCCTTTTCTCAAATAAATACATGATTCATTTGGTAGCAAATTAATCATGTATTCTCTCACATACTCTTCCTTTTTTCTATTCTACATACTTCATCTGACCATAAAACTAATCTAGTTAGCATACCATAGGGACATACTATTGCTTATTTATTTCATCATAACATTGTGCCTTGATCTTGCCTCTTGCTTTTATATCCGTCGCATCCCCGGTTGTTAACATACAGAGCCTCAGTCTATGTGACATCACTTCACGGTGCACACTGGATTGTGGATCAGAATCGCCCAAATAGTATACTTTTCTTCACCACTAAAAATCTCGGCCGGATGTAATACACATCTGGGTATTTCTAAGCATACTATGACTATATACCTATGCATTGCACAAGTGGTTAAGGTTAACTTAACACAAGTTGAAATAAGTCTGTGTTTAATGTTCTGAAAGAAATCAGAGCAAAAAATCCCCTCATTCTTGGCTCATATCGGCCACGTGCTGCTTGCTGATCCAACATCCGCTGCTTTGTCACATCATTTCAGCAATCAAATAGCGAAGCACATACATATAAAGCACAAAGTACATCAGATCTATTGGCCATTGTATGCACTTGACAGCTTAAGCATAACTATTATCATACAGGAGTGTGTGCAGCAGTTGTTCCAATTAGCACATGTAAATGAAAGGGCCTAATAACCACCGATGAATTATTCAGATGTGACAGCGGTGTCACGTTGATTTGTTCATAGCAAGAGTTGTGATAAAAACAGCCTCTTCATTATAAATGACCACTGAATTGCTCATTTGTGTCATGCCTGAAGAGTGATGTGGGTTTCAGCATGGTAAGTACTCATCAAATTATATTTGTCAGGGCATAGCCTTCAAATTCTACTCAACAGGGCAGAGGCTGCAGTTTATTTACTGGCTAACACCAGAAGTATTCCAATATCAAACAAACAAACACCAATCGCTGACTCTGTCTATCCAGGTGGCTGCGATGTGTTCTGTCAAACATACGAGCAGCCTTTTTGAGCCGTGTGCCCTCACAAGGCCCGTACTACTTTGCCAGTCATCTATGAAAAAGTAAGGATATGGTTGAGGTTGTTTCCCTTGCTTTATGCTGATTGCATTTTCATATTAGATTTAGCCTGCTGAGTTGGAGCCAATTCAAAAGTGCAGTGTGCTGCGCTGCGACTAGGAAGAGGGGATACTGTAGCAAGATAATGTGCATTTCTATTGGCAAACCAGTGCACTGTGGACGTCTTGACTTGATAACATCATTCTTCTGTCGGTGTTGTACAAAAGAAGTCTGCGCGCTCCAGGGCACCCAATCCAAGAAGAGCTTTCTGTAGAGTCTGTCTGAGCCAGACAGAAGCTGACTGGATGTGTCATTTAAAACTTGATCGGCATCAATAGAGTTCTGCCTGTAGTATTAGCTCTGTCAACTGGCTACCACTGACAACTCACATGTGGAGGGGGGGGGGGGGGCATATATTATATGGCTACGCTACAAGGTTGCAACAACAGCACCTGTATCAACAAAGGATGCTCAACTGGGCAACTTTCAAACCTGGATAAAAAGTGGAAAAGAAGCAAGGAGAAGGATGTACAAGGATGAACAATAAACAGATGGGAGATCATTATTTATTTTTTTGCTTGATAAATACATTTTATTATTATTATTATTATTATTATTATTATTATTATTATTATTATTATTATTATTATTATTATTATTATTATTATTATTATTATTATTATTATTATTATTATTATTATTATTATTATTATATGTTTCGAAGGAGACCAACCTGAGGTGAGAAGAACCCAAGGCGGAGAAAGACAATCACAAGAGATACCGAACAGTGAAACCTTCCAGCAAGACAATGCCCCTAACCATAATACAGTATCTCCTCCTTGATAAGATTCCAAAGGCTTATCACCCAATGGGGTAATTTCAATTAAAAGGGCTTTTGCCAGACAAGTGACTAAATACCTCAGAGGGAACCTGTCACCATAGGAGTGGTGGCAGGCTGCCTCCACACAAGACAGAGGGAGAGACAGAGGGAGAGAGAGAGGGAGAGACAGATAGAGAGAGAGAAGAAGAGTGCTGTATGAATGGCTGGACTTGGCTCCGGCAAGCTGCCACGTGATGAGCGTTATTGCATTAGCTCCTCGCCAATCACATAATGAACTCTCTGTCAGACGAGACAAAAGTCCGGCCACACCCCGGCAGCACGGCGAAAGAAGCCAGAAGAATACGATCGGTCGGATTAACAATGAAGGAGCCCTGGAGGGAGGCAGAGAGAGAGAGAGAGAGAGAGAGAGAGAGAGAGAGAGAGAGAGAGAGAGGCCTTTTGCCGGGGAGAGATAGGAAGATTCGGGCAGCTTAGCGTTGTCAAATGTTTTATTCAGCCATGACCGGGAGTGCTGCCAAACAGATTAGCCTGTTTACCACAGGTTCTCATTTAAGAGATAAATCTTTAAATGTTGTATTTGGAAGAAGGGGGAGGTAGAGAAGGGCCAGCATTGATGTCACAGAAGAAGTGTGTGTGTGTGTGTGTGTGTGTGTGTGTGTGTGTTTGGGGAGGGGGTTAATGCCACCGAGGAACAAAGAACTGAGAGACAGAAGTAAAACTTCTCATTAGGCCTGCGAGTTGCCTGAATTAATGACGGCTGTAAGCAGCTATGATCAATATGCCTCTGTGTATTTCTCCCAGGGTGAGCTGAGGATGGAGACATCTCTTCACGGGCGCGCAGGTTGAACGTCTGCCGTAGAGACGGTGTGAGGGGTGAAAGAGATCATGTTCTTTGTTGTAGCTCAGTGGAATTCCTCCCTCTCTCCTCTCCTCTCCTGCCCTCTCCACTCCTTTTGTTCTTGTCTATTACAGCGGGGGTGAGGAGGCTCCCCTGGGCAATGTTCATCTACACAAGCCCAATCTCAGTGGATAATCATCTTCAAGATACATCAACAGGCTGCGTGTCATTTTGAACGACTCGGGGAAAAATATATAAAAAAGAAGAGTAACAGGAAAGATAGAGGGAACAGTTTATTACAAGATAGCTAGCTACTGTATGTATGATGGTTCTCCTAACCACCTTTTCCCTTTTGAAATGTGTCAATTAACATTGAATGCTCCCATGACATTTGCTTTCCTCCCCGCACTGTTTCTGTGCTGAACACACCCACAGTTTGGCTGTGAAAGCCTCAGTTCTCAGTCAACTTGTTAAAAAAAGGACCATGCCAAACATTCCACACCATTTCCAATTAATGATGCTGTTCTTGGCAGCAGGGCAGCAAACGACTACCATGAGGGTTGTTTTATTTCCCAAGTTGTATACATAGCTTCTGCTTCTACTTCAATAATTGATAACTACGAGATCCTACAGTATATGACCCACTTTCTTACTAATGAGAGGTCATCACACACTGGGTATAAATGTCAGGAGAAAATGCTGTCATTTCTGTTGGGCAATTCTTTAGTTCTTTAGTGCTTTATTGACCTTTAGGGACAGACCAGGTATTCCTGGCAAGTGGCAAGTGTATGACTTATGAACAAAAACGGACACACTACTGTAGGGCAACTTTTAATGGAACAAAAGGGAGGTGTGTGTGTATGTGTGTGTGTGTGTGTGTGTGTGTGTGTGTGTGCGTGTGTGTGTTACATAAAAGAGACAGCAACTGGCTGATGATAACGACAAGATGGATAGGGATTGACAGATGGATTGTAATGTTGATGAGCTGTGGGGTCTAACTGGCCATTACATTTCAGAATATTCAGGCCTGAGCTGTCATTTCTCCAGTGACACATGAGAATGGGAGCACAATCTATCCATGTGCAAAACAAAAGCATTCTGTAGAAAGCCCATTTGACACCTGGCTATCTTGCTCGAATCAATAACATCTCAAGCCATCACAGCTTTAGCCCGAGTGACCCTTACAAAATGGCAGCCATATGTCCAGTAGAGCAAATGAATAAATGTGTTAAATCTACACTAAACAACTGGTGTATTACATGAATCTTGTGCAGGGAAATATTTTCTTTTCAGCAGGGACACAGTTGCCAAACTTGCTCTTAAAAATCTGAGGTAGTGAACTTAAGGAGTTTCAAGTAGACTCAAATGTGCAAATCTAAGAATTAACATAGGCCTTGACATGGAATAGCGGGAAGTTGTCATAGGAGATCATGAATATTCAAGGCTGTGACCTAGTTTGATACGCTGGAGCAGGACAGTGGGGTGCACGGTGAAAACTCAACTGAACTCATAAGTACCACGGCAATGTGGTAAAACAAATCAATGTGCCAGGGATCTAATTTTAATTACTCAATCAGCTGTTGAAATGCCTTCTGCTTTGCTAAAAAAAGGTTCTCTATCTCCTCACATCCTTTCAATTTGGCAATTGTGAGAAGCGACGTGACTAAGTGAAAATGAACCATTTTGATTTCACGATTACAGTAAAGAACACCGTGCCTGTCCACCATGAGAGATAAGTCCCCCCCCCCAGACAAAGTGTGAACACCCTTCCTCTGAATCATGAAGCAACATACTGAAGTACACAAATGAAAAGTGTTTCATTCTTCCCAGACCATAAGTTAATAAAAAATCCACTCTGTTGGCACCAGACTGTCTGACACAAACTCAAATTGATTCATAATTGAGTTTGTATAGATTTTTATCTAGCTTTTGCTGGTTACATTAGGGCTTGACTAGTCTCATTTTGCAGTGGAGTGTACAGCAAATGCAACCCATGCTCCAGGCTCCATGTGCACCGTGCATTGCAATAGCTTGCTCAAATAATAACAGGCTCTGAAGGACAATTTTGCTTCCATACTCATCAATGTGCAAAGAGTGAAGAGTGAAGGATGGATTTAGGGTCACCTTTTACCAATGTCACCTTTTTTCTCCAACTATTTACATTTTGCAATTCAATGTTAAATGGTACTTAGAATAATATGATTTTCACATCAAGTACAGAAAAGCTTCTCTGTCGAGGAAATGCAAAAAAATATGACCATAGTTTATGTGAAATGTTGTATAGTTTATGTTGAAATGTAATAGTTTTTGTCTTAAACTCTTAATATCACCAATGTGTTAGCCTGTAGTTCAATATTCACCCCACAAATACATTTTTGGAAATCTTAAAAAACTTATATCAAACTGTGGCTCATACTGTATCGTAAACATTATCCACAACATGCATTTGTTGGAAACTTCAGCTGTGGATGAATACACATTTGTTAACCTTGTGAGGTCTTCAGGTGTTTGGAACAAACTCAAAATAAACTACAGGTTATATAGGTTCATTGTGTGGCTCGTTCCATTTCTGGTTTAGAATATGGCACAGAGCAATATGTTGTGTCATGCTTTGGCTAGACAGAGAGTAACCGAAATATTTATATTGTTGCTGTTTCTTTTTAATTATATTTATTGACAATAAGAAAAATTGAGAATATCTCCAGGCTCGTCTTTCATATTTGCTTGGCATGCAGGGGACAAATGAACATACAGTATAAAATGAACAACTTTGGCAGTCGTCGGTTGAACTGACTAAGCGGGGCCAGTCATGAAAGAGACTGTGAGTTGATATACCACACAAAGTCACTCGCTTCCCGATGGTTATATGAGAATCTTTGACTTGCCTATTGCTACCACACTTGCCTTTGTTGGTGTTTCACTTGGTGTGAGTGCTTTGTGATTAAGAAGGAGGCAGGTAGGCGATTCATCAGACACTGCTGTCTATTCAGTCCTCAGTGGGGCTTGTCATATAGGTCTCTACCCAGCCCTGAGCTGTGGTCAATCTTCAGCCAGACAGCAGCCTACCCGCACGATGGAGGAAAAAAAGGACTAAGTTTGGGATTTATGGCCGATCTGCAACAGGCCTTAACAACTCCCAAGGGAGCCCATAAAACACAGAGGAAAACAGAGTGTGAGCAGTAACACACACATTCGTCTTTTATGGCTCGATGTACTGATAATGATGTTTGATTTTCCATTATGTTCAAATGAAAAGTGAGAGAGACCGAGCCTAGTGCTTTAATGTCTTCTTGACCCATTGCTTTATGCCCATGGTGTCCACAATATAAACTTTTCCCATCCATTCCAACTGGATCAGACACCCTGATAAAGACAGTTGAGTCACGCCAGGGCCCCCGAGGTGCTCATTAAGTCAACCTAGCCTACAATATCATCATAATAAAAAGGATGCGGTGAATCGTATCTGTATGCAAAGCTGTTGTTTTTCTTATGAGGTAGGAGGACCCAAAGGCGTCTCGAAGCAGCTCGTCGGTTGTAAAAATGCAAGTAAGCTACCATCACTTACTCATCCTTTGTATAATATGTCTTTGAAGGATCATGTGAATATTTAAATAACGGTGTATATATGTGTGTGTGTGCATTGACAGTGCTTCATTAAAAGACGTGAAATATTCCCATTTCATTTGGTGGAATCCCCAGTGCCGTATTCATTGGTTGTCCCTGGCAATACCTTGGAAGATTAATAACGCACACCAATATCATTCTGCTGGTGGGATAATTAGGCAGCCCATCCCTGAGAAGATGGTGTATGGCACATAAATTCTATTAATAAGCTGTATATTGGTTTAAGATCTAGAGGTCCCAGTTCTCAACTTGCTACGAGAGTAGCGGAACATTATAGCACCTTGGTTCTGTGGGGACGAGAAATAATGGATTTTTGTCCTCAATTAAAGTAGAAATAGGTAAAGATTCCCCTTCCTTACAGTTTCATCTTACAACTCAAACATATTTAAAGTATGAAGAAATATCCTTCTTTTAATATTATTTTACCCTTAAAATGATTAACTGAGGTTTGTCCAACTCCCTGTGTAACTAAATCCTGTGACTGCTCGACCATAACAAAGCATTAACTTCACACAATGTTGAATTTATCTGCAACTGAGCAGCTTCTTGCAGCAATCATTCCCCTGCTTGTTTCTTTATTCCCATTATTGAATAGTTTATGGTCATAAAGCATGTTTTACATAAAAATGAATCTAAAATGAGATTAATGATGTTTCTCAAATAGTTTAAGGAGTCGGAATGTGTAACCTTTTGCTACTTCTGTCAGTTTGCCTGCACCAAAAAAGTTATTTGCAGTGCTGATAAACAAAATCAACATATTGTTGAATGGATATGATTTATCATAGCAAGTATATGGCAAATTATTAATACCCACAATCACCTGAGTGGTAAGGCAAACAAACAGTTATAATTGTTTACACTTATATCAATGAATTTAGCATTTAAACATCCTGGTTCGACTTTCTTGGGAGAGACTGCACAATAATGCATTTCAGTTGTTTTATTTTACTAACATTGACCGAGTATCCAAGGAGAAATGTCACCGTAATAGACACATTGTCAAAATCAATCTAATCAAAACGCAACTCAGCAATGACAGCTTCGCAATTGCTGAAATTACATCTGGCAAAATTGCTTACTACTCCAGCCAATTTAAACATTTAGGCTTGGCGCTCGGAGAACTTTTCATCACACTGTCTTTGACAAATGTCAACTGGTAATTTGCTTCTACTTTTGGCTTGGTCCATTGTTTTCTTTGAAAGACCGGTGTCATGGTCGATTCTGAAACTCTGCTAGCCAACCAAGAGGATGGACGTGGAGAAGATTCATAGGGCAGCAGGTTCAAGGCCAGCCATCCAGCACTGACTCTCTCCCACTGCTTTGCTTCTAATTACCTCTGTGACAGAGGAGTGTAAAACGGCAGGATGCAGGGTGGCAGACGCACAACAGCTAAATGGGAGCAGCAGAAATGCTGAGGTATAGAGCAGGGGATTTGAAGAGGTCGCCTGAATCCAAGTCTCATGAATGTGCTATTTTCATTAACTGTTATTGGCTAATGGCTGCCTATAGACATTGTGTATGCTGTGGTTGATAGGACTGGCACATTTGTCTTTGAGACTGCTTTCTAAACCTCATTGTTTCCTGGGCCCAATAATACTCCAATCCTCAGTCTGACTCTGAACTGATCCAGAGCAATCACAGTGACAAACAGCTGCCTTACTCACACACAAGTGCATATAAACAGAGGCTTCCCACAAATTGTTAAACAAACAGAGTGCTGATTTTTCTGAATGCCTCGACTGCATCCTCAAAGGGAACTGCTGCCACTCCCATGAAAAATGGCTAAACTCTATTGATTTGTGGTCAACCGTTGAAAATAAGTGGAAATTTAAATGGGATGTTCTTCGCTGGATTTAAGGCTTTCAACCATTGCAAGCGAGTTCTGGACATGACACATCCAGCTAGAGCCCACAGTTGCAAAGAACGTTTACAAAAATCACAAACAAGCACAGAGGCCTTAACTCTTTGTCTGCAGACAGGATGTGGCACTATAGGCCTCTTTCTGGTATGTGCAAGTTTGAGCAGTCCATCTCTCTCGTTCTCTCTCAAACTCACACACTTATTCAAATCAAGCAGGGAATAAGGAGTCACTATTTGAATCATTTTCTTTACCCGCCCTCCTCCTTCAGCGTGATAGTGAAAAGCTTTTCAGAGCATTTCATGACCTGGGTCAAGGACAATTCAGACAATCATCAATATCACCTCAAAGGTCTTATACAAGACAAAACCATCATGTGTTAGCATTGATTGAGAGCTCTGGCATGCATGTTCATGGCCTCATCGGGGACTGAATGACATGCTTTATGTGTGATCTAGCTTGCAGAAATACTATAACTTTTAGTGAATGACTATGGATCTTGTTGGATTATTACAAATTGTAAAATATCTCCATAGGAAAATGTCAGTGTGTTAGTAGAGGTCAACGACTGTTAACAATTCTTTATCATATTAAAATCATGTCTTGAGACTACCAGAGCTTAAAAAAATTAACGGGGGAACAGATCTTGAATATCTTTTCAAGATTGTTCAATTGTAAGGATTTGCTGTATTTCTTCATGACAGTAAATCAAACATAATTGGGTTTCTGAGTTTTGGCTGGACAATAAATAAATACATGAGATAAGAATATAAAAATGAAATAATTGAAAATTGTTTTCATTAAAATCATTATGCATTCTAGTCTGCATGTGAAAAGATGACTATGAAATACCAGTACCCATCAAATCATAAAGATAGGTACATTTAAATGCAAAGTCTATTAGGGATAAACAAATAGATGAATACAAAATATGTCTGCAATATACTGTGGCTCTGCTGGTGGATTTTTACTACGATACTAACAAAACAAGTGTTAAAAGTATTCCATATTTACTTTAGATTGTAAAGGAATTATTTAGTAATTGGGTCCTGGAGTTTGAGGTAGAAATACTGAAAATACAGAAGGGAAAGGATGGGCCTCATTTCTATAACTTGGTGTTTGTCACATTGTCCTCTATGGCTAACACACTGAAGCATTCCGTACTAACACTTGTGCTGGCTTTCTGGCTGACCAGTATACCTTTCCATCCCTCTGTTGAAAAAATGCACAGCTCTAGGTCAGCAGAGATGTAGGTTATCTCTCAGAGAGATACCCTGAGAAACCATTGGAGTGATAGTGGTAAATGAACTGCCTTCAAAAAATACCTTTCCCTAGAATAACTGCAGAGAAGTGTACAGGGACTGGATTTTTTTTTGCTTATTGCCTCCAACCCCAGCCCTTCCCCTCCAGACAGCAGCCAAGTCATATCTAGGGCTGCCAAATGGGTTACTATCAGCAACAGTCAAGTGGCAGAGGATCCACTTAAACACAGGCATAGCCAAGAAACTGATCTCCTGTGAGAAGAATGTCTTCCCATGTCATGCAGTGGTGCTGATGGGGGCCGATACAGGTTTTGCCAACTGCTTTCTGTTCCTGTGACACTCCTGATTGGCCCAGAGAGTAGGAGTTTTAGCACTGTCAGAGACATCAACTCTTTTTCCCATTTTTTTTTTTATTTTCTTTTTTCTCCTCAATGTGGAAGTACAAGGACCTCCAAGATAATTGTGACAAGCTGCTGCCCCCCCCCCCCCCCCCCTACCCGTGCCCAGGTCAAATTTCAGCCCGGACAGGGGCCCACTTCCTGGCCAAGAACAAACTATTTACCCAATAAGGGATTAAAACCATTATCTCCTTTTTTTACATTATCAGAGGACTTGTTCCCCTGAGACTTATTTACTTATCGGTTTCCTCAGTAAGATAAACATGACACGTAAACTGCGATGACTCCAACTGACAAGGCAGTGATGTTGCAAGATGGGCTCCTTGCAGATTTGTTTGCTTGTCTACCTGCTGTTGAGATGTCTGTCAGTAGAAGACAGTTACTGGTGGCAGATTGACTGTTATTGTCTAAGTTTTGTGTGTGTGTGTGTTTGTGTGTGTGTTTCAGAGGCATAAACCTAACACAATACTAAAAGAAGAAAAAAAGAGAAAGCAAACTACTTTTTTATGGTTTGATGGAAATTTCAGACTCAAATGGATTCTAACAAATCAGAAAACAGGGAGGTAAATTGTGAGTTCATTTAAAACTGTACTCACTATGAAAAATGAGATTTAAAAGAAAGTGTTGTGGTTTTATGAGCAATGTGTACGTGTTTGGCAAGAACAAATCACTGTTCCTGTATAGCTTTAGTTAAGAATAATGATGGTCACCAATTGATTTCACAGCAGAGAACCCTCTGACACTGAAAACGCAAACATGTTGGCCAAAAGCTTGACGTTAACGGATGATTTCCCGAGGAATGGTTTGTTTAGGGCCCTAATGTATCTGAGCTATGTCAACAGCTAGTTCCACATGTCAGCAGTGTTGTATATTTAAACCCTTTTACACGTTTGATGGATGGTGCTAATGAGTGATATGCTAGGCTTTAATGTATGTGTAGGCTTTATGTCCAATGTCAAAACAAGGGAGATGCACAGTCCACTGCACATCTGGAATATTCTGCTGACTGTAGTTAAATAATAAGTAATAATAATATCCTGTCCTCTGTGTCATTTGATGCATGTCGTAGGGAAACCACAACAAACAGTGATTGCAGTAACAAGCAGTAAGAGTGAGGTGTTTTATATGGAATACAATTTGACTGAACACTTTTATTGGTTGGCTTCACCTTAATTAGCAAACGTTTTTAGAACATTGTTGTACTCTTCATACAGTACAATTAACAAATAACCATCTTACAATCACTTGTTCATTTCACAGAGTTTACAAATTGATTTGCAGCAAACTACTTTCACGGTGGGGTTACAGTAATGACCTGGCCTGCAGGTCACCACAATGGACGAGAAAGCAATTTAACACTTGGTCCACAGAGACCATAATACTCATTTCAATTGTCACATGTCTCTTGTTTTTATAGTTTGGGCCATTTATTTGGAAGGAAAAAAAGCACCCAGGGTCTTGGTTGACGTCCAGGTAAGGAAAGGAAAGGAGAAAATTATGACAAGTGTGCAATTTATTATTTTATTGAAGCTTAATTATAAACATTGCATTTTCATTTGTTAAACATATCTGTGAAATGAGAGCAGTGATGGAGGGAGAACGAATGGAGAATATTTGAATATTACTGATGTTAAAATAAGTATAATTAAATTCCTCAAAGACATGGCTGCATCACAAACAACTCTAATATGCCAGTTCCAGTTTCAAAACAATGTTAGAGCAAGAAGTATTTAGGTGAGTCAACTCAGCTCAGCTCAGGTTGCCTCATGATGCACAGATTGAGCTTTGCATTTTTTTAATCTTAAAAAAGTGTAACCATATCTTTGAAATAAAGCAAAAGTTTATTGAATAATAAAAACAGCGAAACAATATACACCTATATATATATATATATAGCCTATATATATATATGTATTTTTTTATTACACTTTATTTTTTTGGCATTTTTATGCTTTTATTGATAGTGTAGAGACAGAGTTGAAATGGGGCAGAGAGGGGAGTGACATGCAGAGAACGACCGCGGGCTGGAATCGAACCCAGGTCCGCTGCTGGCCGAGGCCCATGGGGGGGACGCCCTATCAACTGAGCTAAGGGCGCCCCCATTATTCCACTATCTTTAATGCAAAACTTAATATAAGTATTTGACTTAGCATTTTTTCATTTAAAGTGTTTATATGACAAGGCACATTGGAGGTTATACATTTATAACATCATATTGCAAATACATTTTTTCACAATACAACTCTAAAACCCATGACAAGACAAATATCATCAACATGTACCTTTTGGATAGAGTTAGGTGTAAGCCTACAATGTATGTTATACAGTATATTAACAATGAATACAAAGCCTACATGCATGGTGAAAAGTGTCAGCCATAGTTCCCCTCAGTTATATGTAGAGAAATTGTACACCTTTAGTTCATTATTTGGTCTCACAGCCCACAAGTTTAATGTTTTGATTGACTCACTGTCATCGCTCTCATTAACCCCATTTCAAGCCGCCAAAGGCAGCTGTTTTCAGCATAAAAGTTTTCATAAATCCACTGTATTCTACCTGCCTGGCACAAAATGGCAGACAAAGTTAGCATTTAGCTGCTAAAGTGCTTCTGAAGTGCTTGATAGTTCCCTCAGGAGTCGGTGGAGACTCAAACTGAGGTGAAGGAGGATGAATATTGGACTTGGGTTCCATGGGCAGAAACACAGCTTCCAAGATAAAGTGGCCCAAAAAAATGTATGGTGGTTTAAAAGCATTTCCAACAATACAGTCCAAACACAATTAGGATCACAATGATTTTTTTCTCGCTGCATATATTCTAACTCAGCATCATTCTGAGACACAATAATAGTGAAGGTGATTAATCCATGCCGAGAAGTCATAGCATAGTGACGTGTGATAATGTAAGAAAAAGTGGGAGAAAGGAAAAATCAGTGTGGCTTTACTTACAGTTGGCTGGTTACTGCGGACACGATTTTTTACAAAGGGTTTGTTTGTGAAGCATAGTTTTTCTAAAACTCCCGCCAGTGCAAATACAAAGCACTTATTCGCTCTTATGTAAACATTTGAAGCGGAACAGATTGGTTTGAATACAAAGGTCATGTTGTCATATCACAAATGGGCTCACGATGCAGACATATGCCGCAGCTCTTTAGAGTTTATGAGTAATGTTGTCTGGGGGTGAGAGCTAAACGTTAGCCTAAGGTTGTAATCCACAGTGCTTTAGGAGGCATTCACAAACAGTACCTTGTCTGAGCACATACAGTAAGCACCAACCCTGCCCTGCCACACACAACGTTTGTTAACTGTACTCTTAAGGAGGGCTGATCCGTGCTACAGTACCTGACTCAGAGCGGAAATCTCTGCTGAACGAAATCCAATCTCTTGCTCAGCCACAATTTTGTGCTTTACTGCAACTTCCCTCAGTAAATGTTTTTGCACCTGCAGTATTCTAAAACAGTGAGTAGTTACAAAGATTACAATGTAGATGTTGTGCTTGGTTGTTGTGTTTGATCAGCATCAATTAGATATTGAGAAAAATTTCTCATCTCATCTTATTGTACAGTGTTCCCCTTTGTTATTTTATTTTTATTCTATATCTGCTTTAATACAGTATATAGCTTCTGTACAGGGTACATTTTAAATCACTTAGCTGTTACCCCCACTTATTTACTCTTACTTTTATTTGTTTTTATACTTTTATACTCTTTTTTATGTTCTTGTTATGTTGCCATCATATTATATATATATATATATATATATAATTGTATTTTTAATTTATTTTTTTAAGATATTTTTTGGCATTTTTATGCTTTTATTGATAGTGTAGAGACAGAGTTGAAATGGGGCAGAGAGGGGAGTGACATGCAGAGAACGACCGCGGGCTGGAATGGAACCCGGGTCCGCTGCTGGCTGAGGCCCATGGGGACGCCCTACCAACTGAGCTAAGGGCGCCCCCTAATTTTAGTTTTTAAATGTTAAATCCTTTTACCTACCGTAGTTTCAATCAATAAGTCCTTACGAGAATATTTGTGGGGAAGTCATGGTTATTTTATACAAATACCATTTTGCAAGACTCAGCTCTCACTTTTTAGGAGAAATAACAAGGCTTATAAAACATGTTAAAACAGTTGTATTTGCTACCTAAGCCCTCAATCCATAATACTAAAGTAATACTATCATCTCCAAACATCAGAACTTTTATATCCAACCTCTTCTTGTGTATTTGCAATTCAGGATCTAACCATTATCTACAGCTATTGTGTTAAATCCCTTTCACAATATTGTGTTATAATCTGCACACATAAAGGATGCAAAGACCTACTTTAAAATACATTCACTGGTAATCCTATCATATTGTGATGTATTGGATTATAGCCATGAGACATGCGAAAAAACAGAGACCATAGTGGATGTCTTTACTGTAGCTGGAGGTCATGTTAATCTACCCTTCATATTCACTTCCTTGAGGGACATTTTGCAATGCTAACAAAAACACTTAGCAAACTCCATTTTCAAACAAAGCTATTAAGAAGTGGACCTTTTGTAACACAAGACATTTGACTTCTCGTCTCAATCGAACCCCTCATTTAAAATGACGAGTTGATTGATTGAGCAAGCCTAGCCCTAGAGCTGCTGTTACAATAGCAAGAGTAGTCAAAATAACATTCTGGATATCAGTCGGGGACACTTTGTCACTTTATAGCCAAAGGTTTTCTCTGGTTGATCCAGTTCCTCTCCGTAGTCCACAGACCCAGGTTGACCGAAGACACTAAATTGCATGTAGCCGTGAATTCGAATCGGTATATCTGTGTGACAGACTGCTGGCAGGAGTTTTCCTCAAATCTAAAAACAAATCTTTGTCGGTTTGGCAAAAGTGTTTGGCCAAAATATTAAGAAACAGAAACCAAAAATATCAGTGGCTTTAATATTGGATATCAGAGTTCCTCCAAACTGAGAAAAAAAAACTGAAAAGAAAACAGCATTCGAGCCTCAAATGAGTCTTTACTTCATCAACAGTATATGCTTATAATATATAATGTATAACAGTTATTAAGGGTTGTGTAACAGCTAAAAGTTAGTGCATTAAGTGTCAGCAAGCTTTCCACCACAATATCGCAGACATGGTCTTTGATAGTAATAAGTATCAGATGTGGGGATACCATTTGAACGCAAATGCTAAAGATGTGCTTGTGGGACACAGAGACTTAGTAATAGCAATCCAAAAAATGCAAGTAAAATTATGTATGCAGGATTATTTTTGGATTGATTATTTATGAAAATGTTTCATATAAAACTGCTTGCTGGTATGTTTTCAACTTCCCTGTTAAAAAATAAAGTTGAATAGAGATTTTTTAAGCTTTTTTTGACCACACTATATTTTGCTTTTTCATCATAATTGATGGTGTGTTTATTACTCAAGTGCATGTTTCAAACTATATGGTTTGTTAATTTACTGTATGCTGATTAACTGTTTCTCCCGGTAATTACGCTCAAGTAATTACGACATTAATCTCTTGTGTGTGAATTATCCTGCACAAAACGTTCTACTAAATACACATTCAGTGACATTACGGTATTAAAAAGCAGATGAATAATGTCTTTCAATCCAAGCAAATTTATCATCATGTGAAATGTTGCTTACGGGCAACTGGATTCACTGAAAAAAATGTGAGTTAAAATGGGACTCTCCTGAACCACCTATGATCAAGAGCTCACGTTGTCATTTTGAGAACAAGGATAAAAGGTCCCGTTGGGGGTATTGGTGTGCAAGAGGCTATCTGCAGGTCTATCAAAACCAACCAAACAAGGTCTGAGGTGGGCTCATCTACATTCCCCTGACACTACAGGACCCCTGAAGGACAGGCCAGGACTTAAGAAGACATACATGTATTTATTAGCATCGCAGGTCTTTACTGTGTTCATGGAAATGACCAGAGAGTATGAGATAAAAAAGCAAACGTGTTTTAGAGTCAGGCTAACATGAATTACAACATAGTTGTGGTCTGTGGGAGCAGAGGAGGAGGGGAAAAACACAATGAGGACATCAATGAAAGCCACTGTGGTTCTCATGTGTGGCTGCACCAAGGATTCATTCTTAGATTTTTCTTGGACTACAGGTGTATTGAAAATGTACACAAGCAGAAAATCACACTTTTTAGTAATGTCCCTATTTATTATTAAAACAGGTCATACATATATTTCTTTACCTGGTATTGTCAAACTTGTCCATCACCGCCTTCCCCATCTCTAACCTAACATACCTAAATTGGAGAATCGTTGAACAAACTTTTGCATGTAATCATGCACATATTTTATTCATGTAATGATATGCAATAATAGCTTAGTCTCTCCGTGTCAGCAGTTCCTGTATGCATGACCGAAAACAGAGCATCCTGTAACTGAATAGATAAACAGTGTATGCTGATAGATAGCAGAAGTACTCCTCTAAACGTAGGACGTTTTTCTTTCGCAAAACTCGCTGTGAGACTTAATTACACAAATTGTTGTGCCCCTCTTATATCTGCACACTTCAGTTTCTCTAGTAGGGGGGACTGAACAGGCAGTAATAATACATTGCAGACATCTCCTCCTTGACAGACAACGTATCTAACTTCCAAGGCAGTAGCTCCAAGATGGCTAAGCTACTCGAAAAAAAGAGAAAACTGTCAAGTATGACTCGTGTGTGGTGAGAAACGAGCTGGAAACCGAATTGTGCTGCTAGAAAAATATTTCACATCCACTGTATCGTATTCTAATAAACCACATTCTCCACCAGTGGGGGGGATTATGACTGTCCATTTGTCTTAGCTTGGCCACCACTGATAGGGAGACACTCCCTGCCTCTGTCTGCACCATGCAAAGTTAAAAGCAACGCTAGCGGGGGCTGCAAATCATTTGTCTCTTGTAACATTGGTTCGCAGGAAGCCAGGACCTCAGCTCTAGGATGATAAATTATTGCTATCACTTGCCCTTGTTTAATTACATCCATGTATGGGGTCTGGTACCACATCCTACAAAGCATATCCATCATGGGGAAACTTTAACCAAAGTCTCCCTTATTGTGTCATAATCCTGTGTTTGACAGAATATGGGGAAGAATATTTCAGCAATAACTTAAGAAACAATATGGCATCTCGACAGCTTATCCATTAATACAGTGTCACAGCCGCAGAATAGAAAAGGAATTTCTTTGGCTTTTCCCTGGACTGCAGATGAAAAATGAACAACAGATTTAGATCATTGCCTGAAAAAGCCTTTGAAGAACACCATCTTGTTTCTTTGAGAAGGCTGATTTTGATTTGAGCCCCAGTGTTGTGTGTTCTCACAGCTCATTCCATTTCTTTAAAATGCCTTTATGTTCTTTGACACAAATTAAATCCAGTGACATTTCATCCGTGCAGAACATACGTTTTACATCAAATGTATTAAACATAACCAAAGGGGTGTGTTTAAGATGTGCAGGGCCATATAAGGACAGCATCGTAATTATATTAATCAAAAAGTATCCCATTTTATGTGATGAGATGTGTGTGTGAGAGAGTACATTTTATTGTTTGGAGTATAGTTGTATGAGGTGTGTACTTTGGAAAGTTGACAAGACATTCAGTGTATTTAACGCATATCAATAAATTTAATGTATAAAAATAATATCTTGTATGATAATATGACAATATGGATACTCCGACTCGTCTGACTGTGTGACACTGGATATCAAGTTGGCCATTTTTTTAAATTTCTAAACATCACATGCAATAAGATCCATGTGCATTCATACAAGAATACACTCCTTCACATTCAACTGCTACAATCTTAAATTTAGTATTTTTTCTTGATCTCCCTCTTCTGATGAACGAAACAAGAACACAAGCATATATATACACACAGTATACAGTATATAAAAAGTATACGTATATATAGTATTGAATATCAAAAAAGGCAACCAACCCACAATAAAAGTAAAGCGAATGGATACTCTCTCCTAATCTCTGCTTCAGAGAGGTTGAAACATTAGTACATGTTTAGTTTACCACCAAACTCAATGGCTCCCTGGATGACTAATGTGTTGCTGGGACAGAGGCTCTGCAATGTGTGGTGAGAACTCCCAGGCCTTTTGTGGGTCTCACATGCTGGACATCCCCATTGAGACAGTAAAGAATAGGTGGTCACTAGGTACGGACACAATGAAACAGAACTCAGGGACTGGAACAATTGCTTGAGCTGTCAGAGGGTGACAGAAACTGTAATTAATGATATTTTCTATTTTCACAGAAGAGAATGAGCATGTGACAGAAGCATTATTAATGAGCGCAGCCTTGTTGGGAAGAATAATGGCAGTTTATTAGCAGAAAGACAGATTTAACAGATCTCTCTCAAACAAAGGGTTTAGACACATTGAAAAATGGACACAATCTGCCCTTAAGATCCAATGGTAGAAAATGTTCAATGCAATAAACGTGTGTATTGTGATCGTATTCTTTTTTTCCCCCTCTCCAAACCATCTGTTAGGCAAGTCGATAATAAAAGAAGTATTTTCTTCTTCATTTTATGGAAGAAATACATTGATGGTAAAAATAGTATCAAGCTAAACATTTCGTTTTATCATCTGAGTGGTAATTCATCCTCACACAATATAGTTTGACAGATACATAGATGGAGCTCAGCTGCTCTTAGCTTTAGATACAAACACAAAATGTTTGAGAAAAAGACATTTATTTAAAATAATTAATTTACAGAGAATTGCTTCATGGGTCCAAGATGACAAAGTGTATCATACACTGTGAGTGTTAGTTAAAACATCCTTTTGTATTACAAGACACATCAATCAATTCAGTCAATTTGTATAAGAGAAAAAAACATCTGTCATAGATATCTCACAGGTATGTTGAATAGATGTTACTATCTTGGGGACAGATTCAAAAGACGAATACAACCGGAAAATAATTTGCTGTTACAAATCCAGCCAATCATAGTGAGAAACCTTAAAAGTATCCCTTTATTCCTTACAACATCTTATGGATTTAGGCAGGGAATGACTATCTAGAGGCAATGCCGATAGACGATGAAAAAGATTTGTGAAACGTACTCCAAGCAGCATTTCAACAGCTACTCTGCTTCTTTCATTTCGCTGGACTGAAATATGGCTTCCACGTGACACTGCAGGCATATGACATTGAATAGATGATTTGTAGAAATGAAATGATATCCCCGCCATGCAAACCTATTTCCAGTTCATGTAATTGATTCTCATCCAGCAAGTTTGAATGTATTATGTTTGTTTGAAAAGTTGAAAGAATTCTGCTAATTTTTCCCCAACCAGGCAATACTTAACCAGATTAGAGTGGCCACTTCAAGCTTTGTTGATGCATCCAACTGAAGCAGGGCAGCCCAGCTGCAGAAGCTGATCAAAAGAGAGAAGGGGGAATGTGATATTAGCATCAAGTGCTTCAGCGAGAGACTCAGACAAAACATTGAAAAAAACATCATTATTAGACACTTCCTTCACCCATGTTTGGAACTGAATATATCTGTTTGTCAAGCAGCTGTGTGCATCCATACATGGCATTGATTCCTACTTTCACCAGCATTATAAGGCAATTCCTCTTTTCCCTTTTGCATCCCGTTATTGGGAGTATGCTAATGACATCCGCTGTGATTAGTGATTTTCTTCTAATCTTTATTCCACGGTGGCCTGAGCAATCACAGAGGTAGAGCTTCAAGATTTACAGCAGTGAGCTTCTTCTGACAGATTTCCCCGTTTGCCCTGACTTGATTTAATTTGAATAATCACTATAAATCTCGAGTCAAAGGCCATTTTGGTGCACCACTGTGCATTTGCAGATCCAGGAAAATCACTCATAAGAACATAATTAAGGATTCTTCTTTTTTTGTAATGGTCTAACCTGTTTTGGTTAAAAGGTGTTTAGATGGGGAAGTTGGCTCATCTTAATGAATAACATAGATTCACAAAATTAACTTAAATTTAAACCTGACCCTATACACATGGCCTATACCAAACTAGTGTAGGCACACCATTCTAAATCTATACATATTTCAACTCTTTGTGAAAGGCGATAGAGTTTGTCTGAGGCGTTTGCACTTGTACAGACAATGTAAAAGTCTATTGTATCCCATGGGGAGTGTGGGAGCAGTCGAAATAACTATGTGGCCTCACACTGTTTCCAAGCATTTGAACTGGAGTCCATCCAGAACACAGGCAAATGGATTATTAGATTTCTTTACAGTTAACTTTCAGCATTAGAGAAGAAAGAAGAGGTTATACAAACTGTACCAGTGGCAAGTCAATTTAACTTCCTTTTCAGAACATTTAGTAAGACATCATTACACGGTTCAGACTCTCCCTATGTTATGTATGGGAAAAAAGTCTGTCATTTATTCCGGTGATTGAAATCTTTCACAAGTTTTTGTTGAAGTCTCCCTGTTATAAAGTGTCTTTGAATGGAGACACTACAGGGTGCACTTACTGGCGCGAGTTTGCATTGAAATGCACCTGGAAGCTCTCCCTAATTGGCAGCCATCTTACTCGGCTTTGATACTACACCTCACATATGCATGAGCAGAGCAGGCCATTGTCTAGGGAGGGGGAGCAGGTGAGTAACAGTCTAATCGCCAAAGACAACGTCGTACGGCCGGCGCTCGGGAGAAAGCTCAAGTCCGGAATGAAGCCATAAAGCAACTCCAAAGCAGTGTCAATTACAGCATGTATTCATAATATACTTTACGCCCCTGCGATGTTTTATAGTTGCTCGCGAGGAAGCGTATTATATGAAATGGTAATGTGGGCAGTAAAACTTGGAGTTTAGACAGCAAGATCCAAGGACCTCCCTAATTAAGAGCGCCATCTCAGGGATAGCATGTGGAGTGATGTAATGGTGAGTGGCCATGCATGTTTTTACCTGCAGTGTGCTTTATCTAGCAATGCCTCGCAGCAGGACCTTAGAGCGACCTGTCTTCTGCTTTACTACTGAGATATGAACTGAGACGTGCAGGCACAAAGGAGCTAGTCAAGCACCATTACAGCTTGAGTGAAACAAATGGGCAGAGTGTTTTCGCTAGGTTGTACAAACAGCATCGCCGGCATGAGGTATCCGAGGAGTTTCTTAGCTTTGGATACAGGCATGCTGCTCCAGAAGGTGTGGCGATTGCATTCACACCACCTGCAGACGTGAAAAAGACCTCCCGCGTCTTGATGTGATGGGGTGAAAAGAAAAATGCGTGCTATTACATTGGGCAGCCCGTATCCTCTTCTCAGCAATCAACTATAGCCCATCTCAGAGTTGCAAGGTGATTTTACAAAAGGATGAACTGAGGAACTTGGGGAGAAAAAAAGGAAACAGTGGTGCACAAGAACAATGTCTCAGAATTATCTCACATTTTGGATAGTTTTGTCCTTGAGCAGGATTTTTTCGGACTTCCGTACCACTTTTGTTATGAATGCACATCTTGCGTCTGTACAATTCTGAGCTGACCTGTAGCTTTGAGTCAACCACTGTCAGCATACAGACAATGCTTTCTGTGAAGCATTGAGACAGGAATTCACACCAATTTAAAAATGAAAATTAAATGGAAATGTGTATATTATTTTATTTTACGCCCCAAAATAATAAATTAAGGAACCAGGCCAACAGGGCAGAACGCCCTTTTACCAATTTGTGTCAAATTCTGTGAGAAAAAAAGGTTTTTAAATGAACACTGCTGTGTTGCATATTTTGCACAGGTTTAACTTTGTGAGATGTTTGGGCAATACTATATTGGGGTGTCAAGTCTTCTAAGGGTTGACAAATGGATTGAGTTAAGTGCAGGAAGTATTATGTTTAGCTCATGGCAAAGTGTTCTGTTGAGTTATAGCAGCCGATTACCCACAGCTCTGGTCCGGGGACTACATGGGGTATTTGTTTACACCAAAGGAAATGAAACTATTTCCATTTAACTGCCTTGCTTATTGGCCTCCTTTGCTTCATTCCCCCAATACATGCGATATGTTTCCTACTGTTACAATGGGTATCTCTACTTTGACCACAGCAGATGAAAAAGAAGAAAAATCCTCTAAGCGAGGGAATAAAGTTGTGCATTACATGAAGCATTGCAGAGGAATCCTGTTTCCCATTATGTCTTCATAACTGACTGGGTTTTTATGCAGAGGTGCTGATGCAATTAGCCGTCCTCATCCTAAATGTCTGCCAGATCGTGCTTTGGTTTCAAAGAGTCAAAGAAACACTATCTTGCTTCAATTTCAGGGGGACCTGTGCTCAATTTGGCCTCCTTTATCTAATTGAGTTTTTCTTTCTCAAAACACCATGTGGTTTGCTGTTTGTCAAGTCCAAATAATGAACCACAATGGTCAACCGCAAGAGCTAAGGGACCGAAGATTTATCTACATCACAAGGGGTTTTATCTCTAACTTTAACACATCCATTCTGAAGAATCCCCCACTACTGAGATCATTATCTATGTTTCAGGTGTGAATATAAAAATAGAAATGTGGCTCTAGGTTTAAAAAAAAACAAGCTGAATGTTCGACAGAGTTTCAAAATGAACATTGAAAAACACATATTTTGCAATCATTTATCACTTGACAACAGCACTGACAAAAGCTCTGTATCTTGATTTCCAACGGGCATATATTCCTCCCACTAGTAGTGTCAGCATAATCCAGGAGTGAGTGCTGCATAGGACGGCAAGAAAGGCAGAGTGATAGAGGGGAGATGTGCGTGGGGGCTGCCGAAAAAGGACGAGGTTGATCCCCAGTAAGCTGGCCCATGGCCACAAACCTATTGCATTTATCTGAGCAGCAAGGGTGGTGAACCAGTCACCCATCAGACAGCTGAAGAAATGCACCGGCTGTCCCTGATTCTACTGCCCCCCAGAGGGAACAACATGATAGGCATACGTAAGAATTGCATCCAAAATGTATCATTAGATTCTGTGTTCTAAGGTGCTTGTAGGAATCAGTCATTGTTATGAGTCTCTTATAAAGCAGATCTGGTTTAACTACAACTGTAATGCTCTTCTCTACTTTGTTTCTCAGACTTTACAGTGTATAGAGTATATAGAACACAAAAATCAATATGCAACAGAAGCTTTTCAGAGTAAATGGATTCCATGCCTTTGATTTAGTTTTCTCAACCAAACAAAGCGTGGTTGAGAAAAAGAAAAAGGCAGACAGATCGCCTCCCCCCCAAAAATAAATAAAAATAATAATAAGTTGGTCTGTATTGGTCTGATCCGGTGTTACAGCTTTGAACACAAACCCATAGAGAAAATGTACAATCCACTGTCTCTTTCTCCCAGTATTAAATTGTTAGCCACCCATTACACTTAGCACAGATGCCCCCATCCAATCGGCAGCTGGCGCGCTGTATATCTCCGTTAATATTTCACATTAGCCTGTGGCACGACATAATACCAGATGATTGCTTGTCTGTTATGGTATATGAGGAGAAGTGTTCAGGGTTGCTAATGTGAGACGTCTCTGTTTACCACTTTGATGGATGGCCTCACTGATAGGACCTGAGTTACGTTCAGGGGTGTCACAGGAAAAAAGATGACAGATGGGCCCAGCTGTCGAAGATATCGACACTTTGACCAGACCATGAAGACATTAATCACAGCTCGCCTAACCAGCATTGAGGGAGACCGGTTGACTTCTCTTATTAACACACGCGTTGTGACGGTATAATGTACTGGCACAACGTGTAATGGACTGTTTTAGTGATCAGAAGTTATGAATATTACGATGTTAAAAATATGTAGACAATGCTGAACGCTGCACAGAAACTAAAGCAACCCAAATTACTAGTAACATTATTAACTGTCATAAGAGTTAAGGGGGCCAGTAATAAAGATTAACCGGGGGCTGTTGATGCTGTAATACAATATTAAGTGATGGCAGATATCCAGAAGTCAGTGTCAGAATGAAAAACAGGACACTAATGGATCTTTGGGATTTTCAGTCTCAGTCGTACCATCTTGTCCAGCTGATAAGATACAACTGGTACTTATAGACCAACTGTGAATAGATTTAACCATGTTGTTGCCATGTGCTGCTTAGTGACTCAATATTTATCCATTCCCAACCCACAGTTGTTTTCAAAGACATTCATCAGTAGTAATGGCAATGGATCCCTTTTCTTAAATTCTGTGATTTTTTTTATTATTATACCTGTAAACCATCTTTTATTCCACACACAAACCGTACAATATTGCAATAGCACATGCACATTGGTGAACAGTAAGAATGAAAGCTTAAAGGAAATAAATAGAAAAATGAATAAGGCCATGCAACTCTCAGCTTCCACCAGAGCAGCTGCCTGTTACTGGTGGCACAGCTCAAGAGTAGAAAATAATATTCATGGGAGATGAAGGCATGTGGATGATGATGTATGTGTTTTGGGAGGGACTGTTTGAAGGGGGATTAAACCCCAATCAATCAACAGAAAGTCATGTTGTCACTGAATGATTGTGAAGTTAACCCAGCCTGGTGTTTAAGTTCATCACAGTCTGAACTACAAAGGCCCAACATTAATGGAACATTGTGTTTTGCTTCCAATAGCACCCACACTTTGGTATAACAAGTGTATTACAGCCCAATAGATGCCTATGCACCAAGATGAGAGTTGCATTACAGATTGACAACAGTGGATTTTTGCGACATTAGTACTAAGCTACCAGTCCAAAAATGACTTTGGCACCAAACAATGACGCCTTATTCACACCCTCTCATAACTATGGTTATTCTGATAGCCCCTTTTGTGCTTCGAAAACCGATAGAACAGACAACAAAAGTCGAACTTACAAATTAGCCTTGAAATTGTTCATTATACTACAACATAATATCTGGAAGTTCAATAACAACATTGTTTTTAATTATTTAAGGTCTTGTATCACTACAGCATTTTTTCTCCTACTGAGCAACATATCTCAATTGGCTAAAAATGGAAAAAATATATAAATATATATATATTTATAAATATATATATATCAGAGAGGGAGAGAAAGAGCGAAAGAAAAAAAGGAGAAAAAAATTGAGAGGGATAGAGGGAGAGATCACAACACACACGAATGCGGGTCATTATTTCAGCACTGCAGGGGAGACAGTTAAACACTACTTTGTTCTGTTCAATTTGACTCTGTGCAACAAAATGTGCAACTGTCTGGGTGTAAACCAGCTTATACCTTATTTCAAGCAATTTCATGCATCTCGTAAGTACGACTGTTTGACTGCCCGCAGAGCTGTGTGTTCACTGCACAGCTTGGTATTCTATGGAAATCCCGAAATTTATCAAGCATTCAGTGTGGCCAACATTCAGGGTGGGGGGGGGAGGGGTAATGCTCTTCACTACAACTGTTTTGTTTAATGTGTGCCAGGTCCCTCACCATAAACAACATACCTCAAACATTTGGTTGTAGCTGGAATTCACTTTCAATTTGTATAATAGCTATCACATGTTTTCATAATGATCGTTAAATACTATAGAATAAACGCATCAGGCCAACATTTTTTTCTTTGCTGATTAGGCTTGCTCAGAACAGCGCTAGACAAAATTCTGATAAATCTCAATTAAACCTAAACCTCTTCAAAGTCAGCATTAGCGCCGCAAAATATTTAATTTTCGCAGCATTCCCCTATCTTCTTATAATTAAGTTGAATACCATGTAAGACTCAATTCAAGAGATCTCCTTTTGTTTATGATAAATATGTATATCTCTTGTAAATGCAATCCCACGACATGTGTGTAGTGTACCGTTCCCAAGGAAACATCACGGCTGGCCACTGTGGAATACCTGCACAGATGAGACTCCTACATCCTATATTCCAAATGCTAAGTGGTTTCATTCCCGCAGTCTGGAATGGAATAAATATGTGGATAGCTCTCCTCGCTCAAAATATATTCTCAAACATGGTTGCTTGCCCTGGCGCTTAGCAACATGAAAGTCGAGCAGATAAAAAGGAAAGGGGAGAGAGGAAAGGGAGACAGAGAGAGAAATCCTTGTTGACAGCTGCTTTCTCCATGCATCTCCATGTTGTAAAGATGTTACCCTCAGAACTGTATTGAGAGACAACTGACCCATTGTTCCTGTTGTAATTAAAGAGACCACAGCTGAAGACCCAGAGCCACATGGCCGTAAGGGGCTTCCCTCGCTCCTACCGGTACACTGAAAAGCTATCAAGAATGAGTGGCAAATAAAAAGCCTATATGATGCCATTATCAAAATGTCATATTGTTGTCTTACAACTGACATTAACATAAATAACGACTTAATTTGAATATATTTATTTTATTTTTTGTTAAATGTAACTCTTCTTTTTGTCTTAATAAACTACTAAATCTGTGGCCACTGGAGAGCCTTTCAATCGCAAAGCACTTCAAAAAGATGCAACATGATCGTATTGCTCTTCCTTTTAAGATTGATTTGTAGCACTATTAAACTTCCGAGATTTGAAATATTCTCTATAATTTGTCTTTTCTCTCATTTATGGACCTCCGCAACTTCAATAAACCAGAAGCGGCGCTGACAACTTGAAGACAGATTCATACTGTCATGAGTGCTACATCGCAATGATGTTTCGGATTACATTTATCACAGTAAAAGCATCATTCAGTCATTTATCTTGATACATTTAACCGCTGTATCATTGCTTGTGTTATGGTGTTGCACAGATTTCAGCATCATATTCCACTCACTTATCCACCATGAGTCTCCCGCCTGAAGCAGCTGTAAATCGGGGGAAATTTCACAGTAGCGTGAGAAGTTGGAGACAGGCTCAGCAGCAGTGTCAAGCGAGACGTGGAATCACATTTATGTATCTGTGTGACTATTTGATACATATCTACTCCAGCTTTGAAAACTGAGTCGATGTTTATTCCCTTTCCAAATGTCCTCTCTCTCTCTCTCTCTCTCTCTCTCTCTCTCTCTCACACACTCACTCTCCATTCAACAGAAAATGACCAGTCTGACTTCAAAACAGTTGAATCTAATTAAAGTCCCGGTCCGAAGGCAAAGCCACATTCCACGGGCTGCAATCTGATGGAGCGGACGGATTCACATGAAACAAGCAGCATTACAGCAGACTTTGATTACTGAGGTATTCATTGGATGTTAATCATTGCGGCATTCCTGGTTTAAATGTTTTGGTGCCGATTTGATATTTGATATTTCTGATGTTTCACAATATCCATTAGCAGCACACATTCTTGCACAGAATCAAAGACACATACTCATGGATAATATGAAATTGGTGGATTTGAATGTTAATTTCTGTCTTTTTGCGAAATGACAAATAAACACTGAATAATTAGGCTTTTAAGCATACTAACAAACATCAACATTTGTTTTTGAAAACAGTACTGTTAAAGGTAATTGCATGTAGTCATGCAACCTAACCTACAGGCTGATTAGATAAAGGGTAAAAAACAAAAAAAACAGAAGAGTATTGTTCAACGATTTTGTGGTGAGAAGGGGATGGTGTTTGCTATTCAGTCACGCTTCAACATAGGAGACATTAAAAGATAGAATGGAACATTGAACACCTAATCACATCCAAATCCCAAACTAAATACGTTAAAGAGGGTCTTTTTTGGTTCCCATTTGTCTCCTTATGTGTCTATTTTATGGTTATTGGGATATTTCAAAGACTATATTGCATCATTGTAATGAAATGTGAAATGGGAATTTGGTCATAAGCAAAATAACAAATACATAGTTTCTAGTACAGCATTTGGTTAGAAAACATCACCAGTCCACCAACCATTATTACAACTTTACACTTTCCTCCGGTTTCTTGAAGAGTAAAACTGCAAAATGTGATTGTATATCTACTGCCTTTGAAAAAGCAATGTGGAGCTGCTGCTAAAAAATCATTACCGTTGTATGCACTGCTTTCCCCCACTTACTGGATCTGCACATGTGGTAACTTCTCCTTTGCAAAGGGTTTACATTCTTAAGACCATCACACCAAGCCTTGCACAAGTTCTACCAGCATTGCAAAGGAACATTTAATGATCTTAACAACTCCACAATTCATGGTAAGGTGTTTGCAATGTAATTACACATTGTGGTGATTTGAAAATAAAAGCACACAACAAAATTATAATTGTTTATCACTTGTTAGTTGTTACCTCCACTCCTCACAGTGTGTGCCATCCAGTTGAAATACATTATATGATTTTGTTTTTTTAGGGAGTTTGTTAGCATTTTGAATCACCAATAAAATATACAGTATATATAAAATGAATATCACTGCTTATATAAGTTTTGGTTATTTTGAATTAATCAACCAGCTGTGCTTTTGTGGTTAACTCCCCCACAGGCCAGCAACTGTTACATGGTGAGTGATGTGTCTGTACATCACAATTTATAACTTGTATATGGTGGACAGAAAAGTAAAAACTGGCCAGGGCACAACCACTATAAAATTACATTTCCACATCCATGTAACTGTTGTGGAAACTGTATCCTGGAAATCCAGTGGTAAAAATTAGGCAAAGTTGGTGGTTTGGGCTGAATATTAAAAAATATATATATTGTGTCTAGTGCTTCATCTAGGTGTTTATGTTCCTTAAATAGTTAAGACAGGAATGATATAATAATAAATACTTATTTATTTTACAACTAGGCCTCTTTACCATCACTGATCTGATACCTTTAATAATGTAGTATTGCCAAGCCATGAGCGATGCCTTTCAACTTTGAGATTATTAATATGATTATGTCTCAACGAGTGGATATTGTATTGGGAGATTGGAGGTTTTGGACGAAAATAAATGAAATATGTTGTTGGACAGCATTTGACTGACATTTGCGTCTAGATCACGTTAATTAACAATATTTTCTCATTATGTTACTACAAAATCTTCCGGGCAGGCATTACGTTTTACTTCATAATAAATATGTTGGTGCAAATGAGATGTCTATACATAGGAGAGTGGAATGAAATCAAAACTAAGGTGTAAATTGACATAAAACATGCGCTCACCAAATAATGCAAAAATGTATATCAGTTCCAACCTGGTGTCATGAGTACGCACCCCACAGGTACCTTGTAAGTAATTTGACTAACTCATTACCAGTTACCCTTTCATAACCTTTACCTTCTCCTGATGGCAATTGAGACAAATCATGTTAACAATGCATATAATATGGCATAGTTGTCATGGCAGATTATGTCGAAGCCTAGCTTCTAAGTGTGTTTGAATCAGCCAAACCAACATTTTTGAGATGCATCGGCAAGCGAGTGTGAAAACCGTTGCTGCTGGGTTGATTTTAGTTTTGATATATGAAAATAGAACCGTGGTGTGAAACACATTTTATTCCGGCACATTCTGTTTCTGTTTTGTAAAGACTTTATTGGCACCGTCGACTCGTGCAACCTGACGAGCCAAAGGAGATTTCTGTATGGCTGCGTGCTGACAGCCTCTCCGACCACAATAAATGTGCCTTACAGATGGATATATTTTATTAATAAAACTAAAAGGACACAGGCTTTAATAAATATCTCACTCACCGAATAATTGCTTAAGGGCATAACAAGGGGTAGTTGGAAAATAACTACTTATTGCAGTTTGAGTTTAAAATAGGTGCACGTAATCTCCTGTTACTGCCAGGACTTCAAAAACCACACTGTCCCTGTGATTGATGTGAAATAATGTTATGTGTAATCTTACTGTAAATGTTTATTATATCAGCATAGTAACAGCAAACTACATGTTTAATTATTTCCAATGAGCCACTGCTTTTCATTCCATACGTACCAGCTGTACCAATGTGCGAACCAACCCATTTGCATTACTGTCCTCTAACTATAAGCCATTACATTGTCTGCGTTGTCCAATTCTGGCATGATCAGTCGTATATTTTCAGTTTATATTAATAAAGAGGCATACTCAAGAGTAATTAACAGTCGCCACGTTACCTGACTCTTTATAAAGTAAAAAGGAAATTGGAACTCCCATACAACACTCAAAGGGATAGCATTTATTGTGGGCACGGATTTAGCCCCAAATCAAACCTACAACTGCCTTGCTGTAGGCAACTCTTGCCTTACAAATTGTGGGTTCAGACTGACTATTTTAACGCAGAGCTAAATACTTCATTTTAAATTAAACACATTCTTGACTTATGAAACATCACAGATTACTAATTGACTTGCTGCATCAAATGTGGAAGAAAACAAAAAACTCCATGATCATTTCCAGGCTAGCTTTATAGCTTCTTCATGGAAACAGAACACCTGCCCAGTTCGATTTCTCTTTACTGTGGCACCAAATGTGCAGCGGTCTCAAAGCAAAGCATAACATATTTGTGTCATTTTAGTCCAAGCAATGGATATGACATGTACAGTAAAAGTCTCACAAAGCATTGGTCGCCTATAAAACAGAACAACACCCGTAAACATTAACTGTTAAACAAGTGGCATCTGCGGTTTCTAGGTACATTGTAAAAACCCAATCATGTTGCCGTTCTGAGCAACCAGTTTCACCTCCACATCAAGGTCTGTCCTCGCCCACAGAGTTTACAGCAGGGCACAGTCTAAACTAAACTGATAAACAGCTCTGGTGTTGAATGGAATATTTCCCCCTAACCCAGGGATATCCCACCTAGAGTCTACTTATTTCTGCTCTATACTTTGTATTGCATTATTGCTGAGAAAATAATGAAAATGATTTACGTTCCTATTTGGCTATATTAAGTTAAGCAGTTTAATTTCTTACATTCCTAGGCATTTTGTCTTTGGAAACCCCCCCAGGGAGATGTCTCTATGCTATTGACCTCTCTTGAATATGAAAAATATCTCCGTGTACAGGCCTGATATTATGCAAACCCTGAATCTGTGTTCCTCGAAATGGGAGATAACTGGAGCCTGCATAATTTCCTGAGGACTGCATATGCATGTGTATTTTTTTGTGTTTGGATGATGAATAGGGACGCATGTTGCTCCTCATACCTGCCCAACTGTATAGCTCATCCTTCTTCCTGTTACCTTGGGCCTAATTTAATAACCTAAAACTCAGTCAGCCAACTGTGATCCTACTGTGCACCCTGATGGCGGAAATATGTGTAAACACCTGCACTAATTACCTTCTCGGGGCAGGTTATTTATGAAATGCATTAAAGCATGTGTAAAACGATTCATTGGTCAGAATTCGGGGGGGGGGGCAATTTGTCATTCAACCATGCAAATGTCTTTCCAGCCCATGGGGAAGGCAGAGCACATTCCCACTGAACGGTGTTATATCTATGTGACTGTTCCTTTTCAGAACTGTTGGTTAAAAAGGAGAGTAAACAAGATTATCAACTAGACAAAGAACGCTATGGCTGTGTTATCTCATTCAGATTCACATTGATTGTTTGTGTTCCAATCTGGTTAATGTTTTTATTGTCCTGCAGACATTCTAGTTTTTTTTTAGGAATTTCCCTAAAGACAACGAGGGGCAATACCTGCTCCTCAGAATTTCATCTCTCTTGAATAACCTATGACAAGATATGCCTCATGAATATGTTTTTATTACAAAGTTTGTGAGAGAGCGCTTTGACTGCACTGCAGGTGCTGAGTGGAGGACAGAATTAGCATTGCACTCAGCCTTGAGTGTTCAGGAGGACTAATTGAGCCAAAACTTCTCTGAGATAGACATCTCTGATTACATTACATCAGTGAAATATTCTTGTCTCGCAAGTGTGCTGATACTGACACGACAATGAACAGATTTCCAGCGTGATTAACAGTGGGTAATGATTTCTCCTATCTACCAATTATCCATGTTTGGTTATCTTCTACCAGAAGTGACTGGGAGGGAGCCAAATTGATCAAGAAAATTTGTATTCATTTAAAAACCATAATGATGGATGCATTTCATTGGAAGAGCCAAGTCATACCCATCGCGATCTCAACAGTGAGATCGACAATGGATAATAGATTTTAAGACCTCGCCATTCAGTTGGCAAATCAGTGAACGTAGTCAATATACTGGATAATGAATTTCATTGATAACCTGTGACATAAACAGTACAGCACCAAACTCTTGCATCACACCCACTAAAAAGTTCAAGAGCTCACGCATATGTTTAACTTAAAGGCCTACTTCACCGGTTGGAATATGAAGGTGTATTGAACTCGGAGATCCTATGAAGTATAAATGTGCAAACAAAATTGAAATCGGATCATCCTAGCCTGAGAAAAGGCAGAAAGAGTGTTTTATGGTCTCACTGTCTAACCCTACATTTCTCTTTCTGTGATGTTCCGAGTTCAATACACCTTCATATTCCAACCGGTGAAGTAGGCCTTTAAGTTGCCACCTTCGCTGTGGTGCAATAGGCCTAATTTTGACAAGTGAACTAGTAAAGTACCAATGCAATGTAAAGTAAAGAAATCCTCAGTCTTAAAATGCACATACGTAGCTTTATGTGCAAAAACTCGATCTCTACTTTTTTATACTTAGATGTCCTATCAAATTATCAACCACTGTCAAAATCATTTAACTTTGGGGTCTATAACAATTAATTTTTGTTTCCATTTTTGCGCTAATTTCACACATTTGTTGAGACAGTGCTGTCCTGTGACAGCTGCAAAGTAAATATTGATAGGTGAAATCATCAGAATCCATAATTAATTTATTTATTTATAGTATCAGCTATATTCAATAACATATAATTACATTCAGTTTATTTAGGAAAGGGACAGTGCAAAACACATGACAATACATGGGTTAAAAATGCTAGAATTAGCTAAAAGTGTACTTTTTATCTGTAGTCCACCAGGCTTGGATGTTAAAAAACGCTTTTTAACATTACCTCTGGAGCTTTTACAAAACTTTTGTTTAGATGCTCCAGGTGTGCCTCCTGTCAAAAGAATCTACACACCGTTAAAACACCAGAACCACAACACAACACTTTGAGAGTGAATTGCAGGGTTCATACAACAAATAAACAGAAGCCAGCAGTTTCATTGATATGACAGCATGCATCATCAAACCATGCCGGCAGAGCCCCATTGAGTTAAAAACATTTCAGAAACATTTTGCGCATTTGAAATTCCAATTTGGTTCATGCTGACATGAAATATTGGCAGCATTCTGCCCAAAGGTCCTGAAACAACACACAGATGCGCTCCAAACCGATCATAATCACCTTTCTCATTTTAATGTTGCCTATGCACAAAAATGTTTTTTAAAGTAGTGGATGGAAACAGTATTGTACGGGTTTGGGGCGTCAATACAATAAGACCAGTTCAGCAAATAATGCAAGTTTCTAATATTTACTGTCTACTGAATTGTGGGATCTGAAAGTCACATTTCCTGCAAAGGACAGCAGTTACTGTACTGCAAATCATGAAAATGTGCTAGCTTTGACTTTGCATTTATTAGCTGGGTGTAGCCATGCGCTAGCAGGTGACAGCTAGTCAGATGTGACAGAGTGCAATATTATCCCTCACACGGTCTCCCCAATTTCAGACAGCTACATCATGAGAGGATGATGTGTTTGAATTATTGATACATTCTCAAGGTTGAGTGCATCCTGCTTTTTAAGGGGCTTTGAGCGCTATGAAAGGGGTTTTAAAGAAAAGATGTGCATTCAAGGCTGAAATCCCACAATTAGAGAGATGTAAGAACTAGAGCTCTAAAATGATAACCCCATCTGAGCACAGGAGGGCTGAAAGATGCAGCTCTCAATGACCACATAGGGCTTAGGCTTTGTGAAGACAGAGACTTGTGGCAGATGCTTCTATCTTTCCAATGCAGTCGGACCATTTCATCCTTGCACGCAGCGGATCATGGGGAGGGAATTTGTTATAATTAACTATGAGGAGTGAATGCATCCTACGGAGATTATACTAATTACTTGAGATATCTCTGTGGTTCACTTTAGGATCAGAGCTCTCCATGTGTGTGTCTGTGTCAAATGTGTCTCTGTAAAAAAACAATATACTGTACACCCTTTGTTTGTTTTCTATTAAATTGAGTACTTTTAACTCAGGGACGGAAACTGCTTCAACACGGTAGCTCATTATTCATTGTATCTGATCCTTCAATAATAGTTTAGCTCAGGTTAGCTTCCATTCAAGCATACTTTTCTAGTCTTCTAGTTTACAATTGTGCATCACTTGGGGATTTTTTCTTTTTTAATAGTATGTATGCTGCTTTACAATTTAACCCAACCATCACTTTGCATTAACCTGCCCTGTAGACAAGCCTCCAGGCAAGAAGCCATTCGAAAAATGATTCGAATATTTGTAAAGTTATCCTTGAAAGTGACTCTTCACATTGAACTCACAACAACTCAAAGTTGCAAGCATAATGTGTCTGTGTTGTCAGCCATATTAACAAAGTGAACACACCATTAAACAATGTCATTAACCATCGACTCATGCTAATGTCTTCCTTTAACTATCAATGGCGCTTAGCTTACTGGTCTGAAAGGGAAATCTGTTTTCTGGATTATTAGTCCAAAATAGAAAGCCACCGAGCACTTCGAATGTTGTTGTGGTGCTTGAGAAGGTGGGACGCTGCAGTTAAATTGAATTGAAATAATTCAAATGGCAAGGATGGGCAGTGTTGGACTACACGTGATTGTTTTTATTGATGTATTTGTGAATGGTTAGCACAGAGTCAATGAAGTGGGTGTTGCTTTTATTTTGTGTCCTGTGCAATATCCCATTTAACATGCCCATCTAAATGCTAATAAGATTAAAGCTGTTTTAAAATTGCTCAGTAGTAATTCACTGATTGCTAACTAACTGTAACTTTGTGGCAACTTTTCCAAATTCCAAACAAAACTCTCACTGCAGAACTTTGTTTGACCTGAGCCACTTCTTGCAACAAAAAAATAAAAAAATCTATTCAAAGATCTATCCAAATAACACAGGATACACAACAAATAATATGACCACGGAGCAGATTTTATGAAACACGTTTTTTTTTACTGGCTGTATAATGTGACACTAATGATACAGTATGACACTATGAACTGAGGGCATATTTCTTTATTTTTTTAACTTTTTCTGATGCTTGATAAAGTATTGAAATCTGAATGGTTTGGGCAAAGCTTTAAATCCTTCAAATAGTTTAAGAAATATTGTGGTCGGTGCTTGCGACTTCAGTTCCTTTGTGACATTCTCATTCCTTGGCTATATTAATCAGCCGCGGCCCGTGGGCCCAAACAGATGGCTTTGATAACTTGCTTAAAGCAGTCCAAAACTCCACAGATAGCGCTACAGTAAACTAGACATCCATCTTTGGCTCTATTTGTTCCACTGCAAACACAGACATTATGCACTTGGCTTGGGGAAGACATTCCCTGTCACAGAGCCTAACCCCTCTTTTCTCCAGGATTTGGATTCTTGTCCTCTGTATTTATTAAACCATTCGACTGATACTAATATTAAGTGAGCGTAACTGAATCCAGCCACCTTGAACAATTTGACATTTCAGCAGACATTTCATTTTTTATTTCTTATCTGTTCAATGTGACATTCATTAAGTAAACTTTTTTTTTTTTTTTTTTTTACGGAGTAGGCCTCATATCAATTACATCAAGCCTGAACTATGCTACTGTGCCATTTTATGAAATGAAGTTTACAATAAAGCGCCCCTCTTTTCCCAAGAATTCTCCTTTGACAAATTTTACCGACAGCTACCTTTTTGCTAATTAATATGTGATCTGTACATTCATAACATTAACAAATAATACAAATAGGGCATATTATTTCAGCACTATGTAATAAAGCATGATTTTGAAATACAGCAGACGGAATGATTCCTTAAACCACCAGTCTGAGCGAGATAAGCCATGGAAGATGAAATACTGTTAATGTATTGCACAAATTAAATAATTTTTCAATCCAAAGCCAGTCCTTTCCGAATTGCATATATGTTGGAATGAATTTCGTTCACTTAAAAAAAAATCAGACGTAACAATGAGCTGCGGATTAATTTAGAGAGTGACTTTTTGGCGGCGTTCTCTTATTTCTCTGGATTTCCAATGAGGACTTTGGAGTGCAGACAGCTTCATTTAATGCCTGTTTCATTCATTTCATAAATACAATTAAACATCTAGAGCCCTTTTGATAGATAGTTTTCTCATTTCAAGGCTACTCAAGTATTTCAGAGGTAATAGAGTATTAAATACAGTTTCACAAATTACACAGATCTAAATCACTACCATTTATGCAGTGACCGAATTTTAGGTAGCCACTACAATCAAAGAACCGCCTTGCATTTCAATGATAACAAAGCTACAGCCTACGCTGTGTGCTGCCCAATGCTTTCTATTGTGAATTGTCATACAGAACTGATGAAACTTTAATGTAAACATATGCGATATAAAAACTAGCTCCAAACCACAGAATTAGCACGTTTCAAGACACAAATCACTTACACAGTGATTATCCTGCACTTAGCAGACATTAACTTGGCTAGTCATAAAGCCTCAGCCTTAAGGCTTCCATATGTTTTCAATGCAGTATGCTTTTACTGTCATGTCACATCTTCACATTTTATTCAAACAAAGATGGTACACTCGTTAGAACATGTTATTGATTTGATTACTGAAATGACATTGAATACATACGTATTACAGATATCTGGTCAGTGATTCAGCAGTTGGGAGCCGAGCTACACCCACTATTGGTGATGATCGGTATAAGATTATGTACTACCTACAGTGCCACTGTATTGGTATGTTGTGGTACCCAAGTGCTGAATCAGCAATCTTTTGATAAATACAGTATAACTAAACTCTTTACCTGTCATTGCTTTTTCTTGGCCTACACGTTCAGTTTTTCTAATAATTTGCAAGCCTTTCTTCATTCACACTGAATTATTGTCATATTTGCCTTTATGTGTAATCATCGTTGGCCTTGAGTGTATGTGTATATTTGTTATTAGTATTGATATTTTGCAATCTGTTCTTCAAGCATGCTGTTTTAATAACAATGCTATTGTTTCTACAGTTTTCCGTGATTGGTAAACTGCCACACAATTCACATAAAAAAGGCAGGTGAAGTTTTTTTCTCCAGCTGCGGGAGCCCTGGTAGGTTTCTGATAGCCTAAATGTGATAGACGTATGAAACGTATGAAATATAATATAATTTTTCATGGCACACATGCTACTTCTCATGAGCATACAACCAATAAGTAACCAACATCACCATTCCATCTCTTTTCCTTTTTCACAAAAAAACCTGCAGTAAAAATACGCGCTATTATTTATTTTAAAATATCAGTGTTTTAGTTTACGATCTGCCTGTGTGTGAACACTTATTTATGGGAACTGTTAGATGATGTTTTTTAATATGTACTTCTCCACCACAAGTATAAAACACTGCTACAATAGCATTATCCTTTAAACAAACACTCCTACGATGATATGATTCCATTGGGATCACATACAGGCTTTTAAAGGAAGCCAAAAGCCACAAGAGTGACTTTTCAAACATTTCCTTGGTTTTACTCCCTTGATTACAAATCAAACATTACAGATCTGGCTCTGTTCCCCTAAAAGCAAATCCCTTTTCTCTGTTCCTCTGTACCGTTACACCCCAAAGATAGGCAACTATATTACAACTGCAGTTAAGCCCATATATTAAAATATTTTTTAGACTGCAATTTATTTTTCGGTGCGAAGGCTGTGGCTATTAGGCCCGGCATTCAAATGACGCATGGGCACAAAAAAAATAAAAAATCACCCAAAAGACGTTCAGGTTTTTACAGACCTAGCTAGACACAGTTATTACAAGCAAAATGGGACACAGCTTCATGGAATCCCGAAAACTGGGCAGAGAATGACGGGTGAGCAGATGGGCAGTGGATAAAGTCTTTTATTTTCACCATTGAGCAGCTCCACACCTTGGATAATGGGAGCCAATTCAGTTCAGCCCATAAAGAGGTTTATCAGTTCCTGTCAGCATGCCTTGCAGGGGTAAGGCGACAAATAACAAGGTAGTGAGAAAGCAAAGTGGTCAGAGTCCAGCTCCCTAACCTGTTTCCCCCTCTCTGCCAATGGCATCTGCATTTTCAAATAACACTCATTTCTGCCTCATGACTCCAGATAGGAGATTAGAGAGTTGAAAGTCATGTTTGAGCAGCATTAGAAGGAGATATCGAAGTCACGTGATTACAACTAGCTGCACATCGCTGCAACTCAGAAACGTCACAAAATGTCAAGCACTGCATAGACTGCCTAGTGATAGAAAACCTTATCAGTGCAGAAGTCACAACTCACAAGATACTTTATTTAGAATTTAAAAAAAAATTATAGTATAAGTATGGATAAAACAAATTAAAAACACAAAAACAATGTCAAGGTAAATTACTGTAAACTGTATTTTTCATTGCTGCATTAGAATTACTGTAGCAAAACTATTTATTATGGAGTCGCTGTTAGGTCAGTGAGCTACACAGCATTTCAAAATGTCTATTTGTGGGGGAAAATGCCCTGTTTAAGTGCTAGAGGATGAACAAACCATGTCAAATTACAGCCCTCAGCCTGATCCGACAGGCTTGTCAGATCCAAACTACATTTCTGTCTCCTACCTGGCTATATTTAAACAAAGAAGTGGCCGTATACCCTGAATAACACCTCTGGAGTTGCTGTCAAAATAATAAGCTGTATTGCTAAAAAATATTTCCTCCTATTCAGCAACTACTGGTCCAGATTTGAGGAATTACTTCATCAGTTTAAACAGGGATATCTTTTTTTTCTCAATTCTTATTCATCTTTTATTTGATTTGGCTTCACTGTTATTTGATGAGAAGTAGGAGGAGCAGTGAATGAAAAGACAATGTCCGCGACACTTATGAGTCAAGTTTCCTAAATCCTACACACTCAGTGCTATCCTGCATAACAACTGATAATGTAATTTTCCATTCATTAATTTTTTTTTTTTTTTTTAAAGAATGTGGGAACACGCCAACAATAATAACCATATTAATGGGAGTGGATTTAAAGCAATTCCTTATGGCCCTTTCTCCTAGGCTGCACCTCCACAATGAATAAGATTTTAAAATAACACTTCACAAAAAACGATCAGCACTCCTTTTGTTAATGTTCTTAATCTACATCAAAAGAAAAATATATAGAGATTTATACACACATTTTTTTGTCCTATTTTTTTGGGGTGTGGTGGAGGCACAGTCGTGAGAGCTCCTCACTGAGTTTGCCTTATGCTTGCCGGAATAAATTGGTACCATATGGTGTGATGACAGGATCACTCAATCTTCTGTGTACCTGAACACCACATTAATCATTTTTTGGGGGGATATTCTTTCCCTTTCATCACACAGGAATTTCCAAATAGCCCTTGCCTTTATTTCTCGCACACATGTAGCGTATTTACATACACAGGGCGATACTCTGCCCTTGTTAGCAGCCAGACCATTTGACCAAGTTCAAGCTGGAGCAAAACAAAATGTTAAGGTTAGGTGTCAGGTGAGACTTCCTTCCTGTTCAACATGTTGACTCACTTTCATTTTAATGTGGTTAGGAACTAAGGGGCATGTTTTAAATTAACTTTTCTTTTTTTTTGACAATGAACTTAAAAAAAAACTATTTATTGATTTAATTTATTTTGGAGAAGAAAAAAACATTATTTCTTTGTACATTGATAACCAGTTCATATTACTAACAGATGATACAAAAATGGCTGTATTGATTTTTTACCCCATTTTTTTCAAAATAGTACAAAAATTAAGTAATAGCGAGTAAGAAAACGAAACAAATGCTAGTTGAAATGTTTGATAAGTATATTTGCACCTACCTTTATTAAACGGCTATGCTGCAATTCCATAGGTATATGTATAGGGCATAAAGCTCCTTCCACTTATTTAGGCTAAGAGTGTTTAAAGAAAGGTGAACAGAGTAAAAAATGGTGAAGTTGCCAAGAGGTGAGAGTGAGAGAGAGAGAGTGAGAGAGAGAGAGAGAGAGAGAGAGAGAGAGAGAGAGGAAAAATGGGACAAAGGAGAAAGAGTGGTCTTTATAGCAATGTCCGCTTGATGAATCAGACATGTCTTATTTGTGGGCCGCACTGGACAGGGAATTTGCATTGATTATTTTCCCCTCAACAGATACATTTAAATCAATGTGGCACAGCGCAGCCAGAAAAGTGTGAGAAAATGTGCGAGACACACCGTGGACCCCGGAGCTGTAACCTTGGTCAGACAGGAGGAGCCACAGCTCCCCCTTCATGCCAAACATATGAGATCAGGACTAAGAGCAGCTATGGAGGACAGCACCATCACTGATCTCCATATGAAAAAACAATCCCCTCCCTACACCCATAATAACATTTCTATGGGCCAATATGTCTTCATTACACTGCAATTTCTCATATGCAGACAAATCAAGTAGTGGTTTCCTCCCTCATTTTATAAAAGGCAGTGTATTGCTATATGTTTGAGGTTGGTTTTTGTTATTTTTTACCCAGAGTTCTTAGAAGTTTCTTTACATTTATTTTTATTTTTTATTATTAGAAATGGATATATAGCTCAGAGATTTATGGTTCACTTTTAAGAGTCAAACGTTGTTCAATCGAAATACATTTGAAGTATTTTACTTTTGTAGGGGACATTCTCAGCCTGGCATTAGTTAAAATGTTCATTTTAGTAATATCTAGTAATTCATCTAGCAGTAATTAAATTTCATGTAAGTGTATAAAAATATAGTTTGAAGAAAAACATCTTTACTCAATGTGGACTTAACAGCTTTAAAACAAAATCTAATTCAAAGGTTGACTTTTTATCTCAGCTACAGTATATTACTATATTTGTTTCTATCTGTATATATCACTAATGAGAGAATTGTCAGTAAGTGAACTTAGCTTGAATAGTGAAAGATATGTTCAATTTGTAAAAAAGTGGCGACTGAATAAAAAAACAATGCTTGTGTCATCTTTCACCATTCTGCTATGCCATGTTCTGCACAAATCCACTGTAGATCATCTGATATTTTGCCAGTGAAAAGTAGGTTATTTTTTGTTCTGTGACAGGATCAACTGGCTTACATGCAGACCCAGCGTGGAACTAGATCACTGCTAATGCTTCATCACAGGGTTTAGCTTAAATTAAGCTTCATTAAGTTGAGGAGTAAGTGTTTTTGTCTGCTCCAATGAAGTCCTATACTGCCCCCTTCCATACAATCAGCTAGATGGGACAGACTTTGGCCAAAAAGCAACTGCTATTTGATGTTCAGAATTTAAAAGCACTAAATAGCAAATCATAACTTTTTTATATAAATAAATGCTGTGACTCTTTTTGCCTGGGCCATGGACGCTAAAAAATACATATCACTTTTTCTAATTGGATCGGCCATCCTTCACACCCCTGACATGAGCATAGCACACTGTACTGCTATGCATCGCTCACATCTCCTCTCTTTAACCATCTCTCTCTCTCTCTCTCTCTCTAGCTCTCTCTCTTTCCCCATCTCATTGATAATTTCTCATAGAGCTTCAGCCTCTCACATTGAGATCAAAGTGGCTGTCACACACACTGCCAGTGGAGGACGGTTCAGGAGCATCTCTCTACAATATATTATTCCTCTGTGGATGATGAAAGAGTGTATACTGGGGGAGGAGATGACACTGTTACGAGGCAAATGCAGTAGGGGGCGTTGCATTAGGCTCACAGGGGATTGGTTTGGAAGACGACAAGACTAACAAATGGTTTGGTTTAGGGGCTGTCCTGCAAGCCAATCCACTTCCGGGGCCAAACTTTAAATTAGGCCTGTATAATAAAAATTAACCTCTTGTCAAGGGTGTACTATGTAAGCTAATGTCCTGGATCATCTCTCTCCACACACACACACACACACACACACACACACACACACACACACACACACACACACACACACACACACACACACACACACACACACACACTTATGATAGAGCTTAATCTAAAGAAGCAAAAACAAATATGATGATTTCCTTTTTAAACTAATTAATCAAAGTTTGCTCAGTACCTTCTATTGTATGCAGTTGTTTTCTCCCTGCAGAAGAAAAAAAAGGAAAGTGAGGCTTTCCAATATCTCCTTTCTGACTGTCTCTTTACTCTGAAAGGCACATCTTAAGTCTGACTAAAGCGTACACTCGTCTCTCCCCTAGGGTGCAGTGGCAGTGGTGCAGAAAAAGTGAACTGCAGAGGACCCCACTGTTTAGCAAACACTCCTACTGAGGGGAGGAATTAATTATTCAGAGCCAAGAACCAAGGCAGCCCCATTTGATTGCACCACAAAAGAAAGGTCAGAGCTTTTCATATGAGGGACCTCCTGGTTCCGCACCCTGTCAGCTGAGGGTACGTGTACAGTATATAAGTCTGAATGGCAGTCTGGCTAACGGCTCAATTAAAAAAAGGCCACGGATGTCTAGGTGAGGATGTGTGTTCACAAGACATGTGACAAACAGCAGCTACAACGCGGTCTAACTTATAAAAAAAGGTGTGGATTGTCTGGAGAATATGATTAGCAGTCGGGGAGAAATTTGAAGGCTGTGGAAGTGATGTTGCCAACTCTATGGGAGCAGAGGGTTATTTTTATGGTGGTGAAGTTCTGAGACGTCAAACCAACGGGGGAAAAGAATCGAGATTTCTGCCAGTGAGAAAGATTGAACATTTATGGCCACTGAAAGCAGTTTTTATTTTGTTCAAATCTGACCAGACCCCTTTTTTAATTCATCTTCTCGCAAGTTAAAACATGTCCTATGACTGTGTTTGAATATTTTATAGACAATAATGGCATTTATTAAATTATTACCATATTATTCAATCTTGGAAAAAATGGCCTTCCAGGGGACTTAATTGCTAGGTTTTTAAATTCCTCAAAAATAATGTATGGACCCCTCGTGGCAATTAACAGAGTTGAACAAAGTTTGTAGTCATAATCCTATCAATTTTCACTCTGAAAGGCCAAGCTTTTTTTCCCTCCACCATGGTGCAATAGGTCTGATTTACATCAAGTCCTTTTCCGCCGAATCACAGCTCACAATGCCTACTCCACAGTAGAGATCATCAGCATATGGTAGTGCAACAAAATCCAGCTACACGATCCTCTGGGCTTATGGAGTAAATCTGCTGTTAGCGTAGAATACTGCAGAGGCCTGGTGGCTTTGTGCTTATCACTGTATATGTTATAATCTATGAAAACTGTGGACTAGCACGCCCCAGCAGGGCTGAAGATGGAGACGGGAGGGTAAAATTCTACAGCTGTTTAGCGGTGGATGCTTTCTTTCTCCACCACGCATAAAGCACAGTGATCCCATTGGCTCTTTCCAACGCCCTGTCAGCCAATCGTCAATGGCCATGGTCCACCATTCCATAGAAACCAGGCCTGTATGCACCAGTAATGACACCAGCTTACCAACTTCATTCAGCCCCTGTCTTCTCCCAGTAACCCTTCTCACACTACAGTATTCTGCACATGTTTGAAAAGGTCACAAAGCATTAGGAGAAAAAGTAGGAAAAATGAAAAGAATGTCAACAGAGCATCCATATTTGGGAAACATATATTTCAGATAGTAAAAAAAAGACTTAAACTACAAGTGAAAATCATCACCAATTTCAAGTAACTTGACTTAGCCTACTTAACTATATTTGCAGTTCATCAGTCATAAGGTTGCGTTGCTAACTGTGTTGTCTTCCGCTTAACAGTATGACTAAGCTCACTGATTTATGTTCCTGGAGCATTAGGGCTGAATAGAAAGATACAGATAGGAAAGGGGATAGGTCCTCTCTATGATGATTTCTTGCAGATGGTTCAGCCATTACATCTTAGTCTCTCAGATCATTAATTTTCCAGGTAATAAAGCCCAGTGTTGTTAGCAAGCCCCCCATCGCCACTCTGTGCACCCCGTGCCACATGATGCGGCTGGTTGTAGCTTGTGAGTAGTTGCCAAATGGAGATTTTAGTTTTCTCCACCGTTCATCAGTGAAACCATGCAATCATGCTGAGACTATATGAAATGGATGAAAAATAAAACTCGGTATCAAAATATGAAGGTGTTATAATGCAGTCTGTTATTTGGGACCACTGATATTTCAATCACTGCTTAATGTATCGATTAAGGTTTGAAATATTTAAAATTAAGTTACTGACGGAAATTATATTGTATTTATATTGAATATGTGGCAAGGGTGGGAACCAGCAAAATCCTGGAAAGGAATTAAGACAATGGACAAGAAAATTCCCATTGAAACCTCTATACTGTACTAATATTAAAACAAAAGTATCATACTTTGTCACATCTTCTGACCAGATTAATACTCTGAGATATAGTCAATATCGCCCAAATTAGCTCCTGAAAAAAAACTAAAGTGGAACACTTAAGTAGACTAACAAACTGTAAAAGGATTGCAGGAAAACTTCAAAAAACGTGATAGAAATATGGAATACATTTTTGTTTCATGTATTTATTTGAGAAACTCAGATAATTATCATTATTTAAAAAAATGTATTCTCTATATTTGCATTTTGCCTTACCGAAACACCAACTTCTCCAACACCTGCAATATTCCGACTTCTATTTGGTTTTCGCTCTGGTGATTTATGCTCAAATTTAAAATGCAAATTTAAAAATAGGTGGATGGAAATGCAATAAATGTTAAAGTAATTTTGCCAGTCGTATGGGCCCACTAACTTGTCCATGCATTGCGTGTTCTCGTAAGAGCTCAAAACAGCATTGAGTCTAAACATGAGTGTCCCAAAATCCAGCTCTAATGCATTATATTTCTCCACTGAAGCTCAACTGATACAGTTCATGTTCTTTTCAGACTGTAGTGCAGCAAAGGGGCAGAAGTGAGCATGTATTGAAGATGGTTGAGTTATTTTCTGCAATAGTGAGTGAATGTAGCCCTTTTCAACTTTGAAGTCAGGGCGAAATGCATGAGTGTGCCGAAATGTGAGAGCCTCTCTTTCTGATAGCACAAGCATTTCATCACATTTCACATCAGAATGTATTGTACTGTTGCCTACTCATAATCCAAAGGCTATCTGCTGTGGGAGAACAAAACATGTGAAAAAAGAATTGAACCTTGATTGTCAAACACTTTAGTGTTGTGCCAGCCTCACAAGCTTCTGTGAGGCAAAACAGCAACACAATCTTCCCAACTCATAACACATGCAAGGATCTCTGGAGCAATAAACTGATTCGGAGAGCTCTCATCAATCTTTAATCCTTCCTCAGGCTCTGTGGGGGCCGCAGTGAGTAAAAACCTCCCTGCAAAACCAGAACGGGGGCCGGAATCCACCACAGTCAAGGTTCAATCAAAAGCCTACACGACTTGTTGACAGTTGATGGACGCAAATCAACTGGGGAGACCTTTTAACTCATTCTATTCAATGGCTGAGGCATCATGATGTACCAAACCCCATCTTCTGTCTGGACCAAAGGTTTTTGATGAGCCTCTTTAGAGCTTTGCGGCAGATCACAGAAATAATACATTACACAGTTTTCACAAGACACAACTGTGCACTGGATAACGCCTTGGTTATGTTCTGGAATTCAGAGGAGATAAAATAATTATGTATAGGGAGGGATACAGTGGATATAAGTACATTCAGTTGTACGCAGTATTGATGATGTGCTGAAAATCTCTTCTTTTTTGGGGGGTTTCTGGAAAACATTCAAAACCAAACTCATTAAATAAAATTAATAATAATAATAATAATAATAATAATAATAATAATAATAATAATAATAATAATAATAATAATAATAATAATAATAATAATAATAATAATAATAATAATAATAATAATAATAATAAATGGAATTCAGTATTGGCAGCAAAGAGTTAAGGATTAGTTGGAAGAAGTTTTAAAAACTAATGCTGCCTGGAGTTGTGTGGGCCCTGGCAGTTTTCCCCCCAGCATCCAAAAGTCAAGGACAGAGAATAAGCTGAAGAGACAGAGGACAATCTAAATAAGTATCTGTATCATCGTACCAAAGCCACAAACATAGCAGCTGGGTGTAGCCTGTGAGTTGTTGCCAAATGGATATGACAGTTTGCTGCACTGTAGATCAGTGAAATCATGGGAGCCTTGCTGAGTCTAGAGCACAATGATGAAAAATGTATTCAGACACTGAAGAGGAAGAGTGTGTAGTCTGTCCCCAGAGGTTGTTCTTTTGGCATTGAGGTCTGCTTTAAATGTGTCTATTCTGAGTAGGACCCGGCAGCTTGTAATGCGACCTAAGTAACTGCCTGCTGACTGATAGTCTGTGCTTCTGCCACCATATGTTTTCTCACCGGCATATTCCAACTCGCTAAATTCAGGCAAATGATTACATTGCAAACAAGGGGTAACAAGGTGGCCTGACAAAAAAAGGGAGTATGTTTTGGGAGGGTCTGGTGAAATCTGTGCATGTATATCTGTCTCAGAAGAAAGCACAAAGAAGAAAAATGTCCTGTGTGCACTGACTTTGGAAGCAAAAAAGGAAAAAAAAAGACGGTTGGACGACATTTAAAAGTAAGGGGCTTCTCGGCGTGTGGGCTTTGGCACTACAATCCAGAATCCCTACGTCAAGGACACAACCTGAGAGGATATGGCAGGGGCCAATCCAACCATCTGTATCATCGCGCTCAAAGCCACAAACAAACATATCTGTTTACTTTTTAATATTAAACGGAACCACTGAACGCACTGGAGTCCAGCCAGACAACCTCCAATGGCCTTTTCTACCTCATTTGTAGCAACATCTCACTTGCCCCCGAATAGTTTGGGTTTTCTGCTAAGGCTTGTTTTTATAAAGATATAACAAGTTGGACCGGGAAGGCGGCAGTGGGAGGGGGTTTACCCGCTGCAGAAGCAAAGCAGGTGGTCAGGTTGATGACAACGAACAGACAGCACTGGTGGCCTAATTTCTTCATGTCAGACAACACCATATGGCTCCTCTGCTCCCCTCTACCCATTTAGAAACAACAACCACATAAGTATGCAAGTATCATAGTCTTCACAATTAATTTTAAAAAGTTCATTCTATATACTGTACAAGGTGTACTATTAAGGGGGACAAAACCTATCCCCACAGGTATTTATGTGTTATGTATGGCATGTCCTTGAAAGCAGCAAGGTTTTCGAAAGACCACATACTTTTTTGTCCCTCGACACATCCTCAACTTTTTGCATAAAATGGAGACAAGGCCTCTCACTGTTGTAAAGCACTCACACGGAAAAGTGGAATGCATTCAATTAATCTTTCTGACCTTTAGTGAACGTTTCAGAAGATGTCGAGAAAGCCTTGCTCAACTGAGCTCCATTCACCAAACTCCATATCCACGCACAAAGAAAGATGTGCAAAACAATATGAAATTTCGACATTGTGAAAATGCATGGATTTAGAAATTTCAATTACATTTATTCACTTCTCAAGGACCTGCCAACCTTCTCAAAACTTAAGTAGTTTGGAGTGCTTTTATTGACAGCTTAGAATGCCATCGTATCATTACTTTGGCTGTCAACACTCAACAAGAATTACAATAATGATGTAAAAAGGTAAGCTTTGAAAATATCAGGACAAAAAACGTTTCCAAAAATGAAAACTCCAAGAGGGGTTTTGTGAAAGCTTTTCCTGCACACAACCAAGAGAAGTGAGTGGCTCAAAAAGTTACCACTAGAATTTATTCATAACCATGTGACTTGTGACAGTGATTTCGACATGAGTCTCTTGAAGCTGAGGTGATGACAGGTAACAGAGTAAACTTTGTGCTCCATGGAGACGGGCCAGTCCCTTATGGCAGCAGACGAATAAGGCACCATATGGTTAATATGTTGCACACTGCATTGGAGAGTAGAACACATGATTTATTACTGTGCATATTCCATGTAAATTGTTTGAAATGCAATATGAGTTTTCGTTGATATTTTTTTGGGGACATTAAGTTTGCAAATTCGGAAATAATTGGGGTTATACATAGCTAGTCCGACTTCTATTTAAAGTGTACTTTTTGTGTCTCCCCTTCTTTGTAGGCAATTAGCTAATGTCTAAGACCCGATTCCATTTACAGCTTTAGTAGAACGTATCTTCCCTGATCCAGAGCTTCGAGTACAAATAAGTGACAATTCGAATGAAGGACATGATCAAAACATATCCAAATGTGTATCAGTTAGTATGCATGTTGTGATTATTAGTTATAGCATTTAATCCAGTTAATTGAATTCCAACAATGTCAAAATATCCCCTGGATTCTACCCATGTGTTAACTTAACACAGAAATGAGAGTGTTGACAAAAGCAGAAAAGTTTTCAGTGAGAAAGTGGTGAAGGGCTCTTGTAACAAAGCCCCCCACCCACCCATTGGGTTCCTAGCAACATGCAGCGGGGGATGAATAAAGCAGAAAATGGGTTTGTGCGGCATACAATGGCACATAGATAACAAGAAGGACACGTATTGAAAATGTCCAATGGGGACGAGTTTACAGAAATGCCTTGTTTTCTGTGAGGCTGTGGAATGCCTAGGTCTTTAATGGCACACTGGTGGGGGTCACCATTAAGTGACAAAACAATATCGGTGGGGAAACAGTTTGCATTGCTCTGTAAAAATATGTGAGTTGTCAGGCATAGCAAGCCTGGCCTTTTCAATGTGACAGCAATCCCTTTAGGTGGGAGGCAAGTGCAGCTCAGTGGCGCAGGGGACGGCAAGAGATTTGGTGGTGGGGGACCAGTGGGACTGCGGAAGTAGCATGCAGTGAGGTGTGTGTCAGGCCACCAGAGGCAAAGTAATGATTACACACAATGAGGAGAGCAGAGCGCATGCTGACACTAATGCAGTCCGAGGGGAGACACGAGACAGAGCACTTGTGACAACTGTGAGAGGGCGTCACTCCTCCGACAGACAGCATTATGGGTACCAAACAGAGCAAATGTTTTTTTTTGTTTTTTTTTTAATGCTGGTGATATTTTAAGTTAACAACAAATAACCATGAACTAATGCAAAAGAGTTAAAATAAGAATACAAGGTACTGTCATACACATAAATGACTATTTAAAGTCATTCATTCAATCATAGCCATTGGTGTAGCAGCAGAACCAATTCATTTTACCCCCATTAATAATTATGACAAATGTGGTTGCAAAAAACAAACAAAGAAACACAGAGAAGTTAATATGAAGAGGAGTGCACTATGGCTGTGGCTCACCATCAACACACAGAGCAGAATCAACAAAAACTAAATCTAATTAACAGAAAAAAAATTAAACAAAGTCGTGTTAATGGAAACGTTAATCTTATCTATTCTGATTACAGTAATACAACACATATTGAAAAAACACTTTTGGGAAGTTTTTGTACAATGCAAAGGTTTGGGAACAAAACTCCAGGTTGGCCTTGCTGAGAAAGAAATTCAGATCTATTGCTAATCCACCACGGAACTGGCCCTGTATGCATGTTAATACACATTTCTAAGAGTATACTCATTGTGAATACAGTACTTTATAGACAGAGGATATAAGATCTTAGCGCAAATCCAAATAACACTCGCAATATCATTGTGGTCAATTTCCATTATCAGGATCATTCTGGATCGGGATAATCGTGAATACCCTGACGAGGCATACCCTGGAAAAGCTGCTCCTGTACAGTCATACACTGATTTTCTGATTTATGAATTGTCTCAAGGCAAAGCTGCATCTTTCCAAAATCATAAACCTGTCACCATGGCTGATCGGCTTGTCCTTACCCCCAAAGAAGATGTTCTGACATTGTATGGTTATTTAAAAAAAAAAAAAAGTCCTATCTTTCATGCAATAAAGTATTTTCTTCTTGACTTAATATATGGTAAAATGATTCCAGTCTGTTTTAGAGCCATTTTAAGAAATAGGAATATTTTGATGATCACTGGGATAATATCGTGAATCGCAATTTCAAAAATCAAATCAAATCTTTCCTTTTTTTTGGCCAGGATAATCATGACATGAACTTTTCATATAGTTGATACAGGTAAGAGAATATTGTCATTCTTTTCACAAAACAAAATAGTGAATGATGAATAAAATTTATAATACATCTAAATTGTCTTTTATTTCTTGTCAGTTAACAGTGTTTTGCTGGCAGCTTTTACATTTGAATCTTTCTTAAAACTCACCTTCATAACTAAACAAAATGAAGTATCTTTTATTGCCTCTTCAGGAAATACAATAGGCACAATTGTCATAATAAACATAGATAAACATTCATTTTGCTAAGCTTTATATGGATAATTCTATCTTCACTGTAGCTCAGTTAACAGTATGCTCAAAGGAGTGAATCCCTTTACAATTTCTAATTAAATTTGATTGGTAAAAAAAATGAGGAAGTTGCACTATCAAGACATTTGACAGCATATCACACATGCATAGAGAGGGACAGTATTGATTTTTTGCAGAGTCTACCTGTGGGAGTTCCTCCATCTCCTGATGAAAGATGGGGATGCTCATGTGTTCTTGACTCCATCTCACTTAAGAGACGTGCTTAGGCGCCTGGTGTTCGTTATAACCGCACTTGACACCCGTACGTCTTTCTAAGTGTGAAATATTGAAGTACTTCGGCACAAACACCTATCGCCATATACACCATGGGAACGACGCTTCAGCCCAGAAAAACACCTTATTAAATTCGATTAAATCAACATGCAGGGGCCAAATTACAGATAAGAGAAATTTCAGACGAAACCCCAAACCTGCAAGAAGTCACAGTCTGCTGCACCACAAACAACGACAGCGAATACCAACCGAAGCAACAATGAAAAAGTTTCCAAAGGTCAAAGCTGAATGTTTTAAAATGTATTGCTGAAACGATGGCTGTCATTCTATGCATGTACAATTAAGCGTTAGTCCTTGGGACGGATGGCATTTACTGTAAAGGTGGAATCAGCAATTCTGGAGAAATTCACTGATTCTGACGAAAAGTGATTGTGACAACAAACTTTCGCCAACTCCACTTTTTACAACTGTATCCTCCAGAGTTTTATGACATTGACTCAGAACCCCTAGGATTAAAGCCCCAAACATCAATCACTCTTCACATTTCAAACAAAAAGCAGCATGAACACCTCGCAGAGTCGCATCTGCTTTTCCAAATAAGGAACCATATTTTCTCGGTTACCGAAGGCCCATCGCATCCCTTAAGGGAAAGTTTAATGCATTTACAGACACTGTCATACAGAAAGCCCCAAAGGCAACGATGTCACCAGAAAGAGGAATTACCTCTGCAAATGACAGAGAACTCCTATCAAACCATAATGATATTCTTTATTTTAAAATACACACACAGAAAGCTTCAGGAATGGACTCCCTTCTCCCTGATTGCCAGTCAAGGTGTCACCGTAAGCTCTGCTCTCTTATGACTCCTGACTCCTCCTCCTGAGGGAGACACTTTTGGGAAAATCAACAAAGGAGAACTCTTCATCATCTTGGCAGGTAGGTCTCGTCACAAATTACCTTTTCCCCCCTATCCGTCACACCAGGGAGTTCACCTGCATCTGTAGCTTGATGCTCTGCCGCACGCTCCTTTCACATCCGACTACAGCTCATCTGATAAAATATTGCTTCATTGTGTTTTGAAAGAATGTCACAAATGCTGCAAATTTTGAAATAATGCGCAAAAAGGTAAGCTGACGCACACTTAAAACTGTCACAGGGGGAAAACATTTGATTGGCTTGCCTGCTTGCTAGCCTGGGGATTAATATAATGAATGTCAAACAACAACCCTGTGCCTAAAATTATTTCTAAACCAATTCTACTTATCAGTTTGACCCAATTAATTGTATTAAGACTGGTTTTGATAAGTATTCAAAGCCACAGGTTAATATATCCTTTAGTTTCATTTGCACTTGAAAGGTGGCCTGTGTCAGCTCTATGCCAGGTTGCTTCTGCACCTCATCCACGTACTGCAACCAATGATTAAGCCAACGTGCAACACTAATAAGCAGCAAGCATCACCCGGTCGACTCGCCTAATTGGGTCAATCAAAGAGGATCTACAGAGAATCGCAGCAGGGAGAAGAGCGAGAGCCCTCAGTATGCCAACAGTTTTGCGAAGGCTCTGCGCGGACCAATGCAAATGAACAGGCTGAGGGCTTGTGGACATTATGATTGGGGAGGGCCTTTGATTAAAAAGAAAAAGTCTCCTGATAGCCTGGCGTTGACACTGCATATCTCATTGGCTTTCTTTGGATCTGACATTCCTTTCCTCCATGTACGGAGAAAAAGGAATGGTTTAGTTAAATAAGAGAAAGGTACTTGCAATGTCCTCAACCCTTTCGATGGTGGAGTCCCACAAGACCTCCAGAGCCTCTCCAATGCCTTGCATACTGATGGACTAAGTGTGGAGGTTTGCTGCTGCCATTCCAACAGCACAGTATACAGTGATGCGCGTTCCTCTTTCATTAGGCTTTCTCTCGGGCCTCTGCAAGATGAAATATTGCATCAGGATTTCACTGCTGCTTTTTATTTTTAAAACCCCTCCTGCTATTTACAATTGACCTCCTTAAATTCAATCAAAGCCCTGGCAGCAGGGCCTGGTGTCAGTGCACGATGAATATGAGATGACAGAAATCTCTGTTTTGGTTATTTAAGTATCTGAGGCCTTATCTACTATATACTAAGTCTAATTGGCAGGGGTTAATTTGCCCCCACTGCAGCAAGTCAGCAGCGTTATAGATTAAAAACTCAATGTTATATGAAGGGCAAATGTATAACAATCAAATACAATTACATGCATGAAAGTGGTCCCCATCATTAACATCTTTAATCTTGAATTGTTTTTACAATTTTGAATCACATAATATAGTGGGGCTTTGATGAACTGGGGCCGTATTCACAAAACATTTTAACGCTAAGAGTAGGTCCTAATGTGCTGATTTTGGAGTAACTCTCAAAAATAAGGGGCGTTTCACTCCTAATTTTAGGACTCCTAACTTTTTAAGATAAGTGTTATTCACAAAGCATTTTAGCGCTAAAACTAGCACCAAAATCTATGAAAAAAGCTAGGAGTCCTCGAGAGGACCCCTAAGTCACTAAGAGGAGATCACAGACAACCAATTGAAGGCATTTTGGAGAGATTTAATGATAGTGAGCTTTCTGAAAGGTACCTTAATAACTGTGAGGGTTTAATGATCTTAGTAAATCTATATTTAGAAAGAATAGACACATTTATATTTATTATATTTATAAAAGAAACATTTATTTATTAAGCTCTTTTTCCTGCAGTTGCTGGCAGTTTACGATGCACTGAAAGTTACTGTTGGTGTCACGTTTGGGTTTCATTTCCTACTAGAGTAGGCCTATGTGGCGCTTCGCAGCATCTCCTCCATTCTAAAGGTCCGCTATACTGTATAGTTGCGTGTCTCAGTGGTTTCCTTCCCAAAGCACTTTACGATTTCGGCAGCTGTTGTTTCTAAATGGTGAATTTCCCGGTTCATCACTGTCTGACTATAGCTCCATAGTCCGCCATTGAGAGAAATACAGTGAGAGTGCATGATGTGCAGCTCTTCAATGAGGATATGTTATCCAATTCAAATCATTGTAAAATTGAAAATGAAATGGCCTATGTGGCGCTATTATAGGCTAATTGTAAACAAATGTGTGGGAACCCCTGCAGTATATTATTGGTCTCTTGTTCAATCAGTGTCACTTATCATTAATTGTATTTAAAAACTCTTTACTTTAATAAAGCAACACGATATGGATATTTCCCACAGTGTTTTCTATCATAAAATCACTCTTAGGGACTCATTCCCTCTCAACCAAACACTGTGGCCATAGAAGGTATGAACATGACGTCATCCATAGCAACAGGGTCAACCCCGCCCTCGTATCTTAGCTTAGGAGTTCCTCCCACTTCTTAGTAAAAGTTGGTTATAGCAGCTTTGTGAATAGGTTTTAAGAAATTACTATTAACTAAGAACTTTTAGTGCTCCTTAGGAGTACATCTTACCCGCTAAGATAAAATGGTTTGTGAATACGGCCCCTGAACTCCTACTCAGTCTTAGGGGTCTTTAAGCTATTCCTCATGTTGTGTCTTCAGATATATTGTCTAAATGCTTGTACTTTTATAGCAGATTGCAGACATTTTCCCTATGAGATTTGTATGTATTCTGTTACATTCATGTTACCCTTTAACCTTCCCAAATCTTCCATGGCCTGCTGAAAAGACGCTTCCATCAGCAGGATCCAATAAAGAATAGCATCCAACACTATGCCGTTATGCAAACTGCTGCCATGCAGTGAAAAAAATAATTAAAACACAACTGGCACAATATAATTTGGTTACTAGGACTTACGATATTGAAAAATCTGACCTAATAAGAGACAACATGAGCGCTCACCTCTGAGAACAAGGAGATCCTGTGAGAAGAAAACCGACAACAAGACAAGCTAGGCAATTGCATCCAGAATGAGCCACTAAAAAGATTTTTTTTTAAATGACAACACAGATGGTCCTGCTGTCCACAGGGGAAACATCATGCAGACTGTACTTGGTCTAAATATAGGATGGGTGATTATATTAGAAAAAAAGAGTAGGAAGCCATTAATTACTTCAGCACTGTATGAGGGATATATTTTTTGAGATTCAATGCAATGCAATGCAACATTTTCAATGTTTTTTATGGAACGTTTTAACGGAGAGTGAACTTCATAACAAGTACCTACCACCTAAAGAAACCACTGTTTAAGTAATAAGGTAGACCAATTAAATTTCCATTTATAAAAAAAAGAAAATACAATACAGATTCTTAAAACCCTGCATAACAAATATAGTTGACTATAATAAGAAAACACAATTAAATCTCAGAACATTTTCTGAATGTTTTTAATGGGCTTACCTTCTAGCCATATGTATGTATGTACATTATTAATTCTCACTCACAAGCTTTTTAAATTTTTTATGGATCATTCAAATAGAGAGTATTGGCAAAGCGCATGGAGGGTGCCAATGAATCCAGTTCATTAATTAAGTATAACTGATGGGCTGTGCAATCAGTGATTGGAAATGTGTTGTTTTTTAAATCTAATCTCGCAATTCTGATCAAATTAAAACTGCTAGAAACTGCAAAACAATTCTACAATATATGAACTCTGATATTTAGGTAGGAAGTTTAAAACCCTACTGTTTGGTAATGAATGATTAGCAGTTATGTAATATATAACCAATAAAGCCCTTAACATTCAAATATGTTCAAAGAGGCAAAGAGACAAAACACAGGTGGTCCACACACACGCTGAAACAAATCATTCGTGTTTTAAAGTTCACAGTTTAAGCAGGACCAGGCTAAACAACACTTTAAAACCAGAATATAAAAAAAGACTACCACTGGCCATTTTTACCAGTTATGTTAAGAGTAAGAATTGATTTCTAGAACTAGAAAAGGCAACATTTTGTTGCATATGGAAAATCTGTTTGCATAAACCTCCACTGGAATGTGCTAATGTGTTAAAAGAACCTGTGTTTAACATTGTAATTTAGAAATTAAAAAAATATTTCACTGGGGTACACAAAGAGTGTAATTGGGAATGGTTCCAAATAGCAAAAGTGGCCTATTATATCATGTCTGACTAAGCTGAGCTTTCAATTGATTTGGGAGGTTACTATATGTTTCATTCATGCCATAAAGTCAAGACGCTGATGGTGCTGCTGTACCTCTACTAATAAAACCTAGACTGCTGTGTCTTCCAGTCACAAAAAAAACATGTGTTATTTTATTGTTTAACATTGCATGGTACTGTGTTCTCCATGTACATGATAGACACTATTTGTGAAGCCCCATGTGGAGCTACAGCACACAAACAATCTGGATAAGAGTGACTTAACATGTCTTGACATCTGACTGCCACTGACAGCCACAAGGCTTCTACATTTTTAACCAAACCTTTTGTACTCCAAACCAGTAAAATATTAATCAGCCCTCGAAAGTTACTCAGTCTTTCTTACCCTTTTTTTTCTTTGGCCATTAATAGCACATTCTCAGTTGCTCGGACAGCGTGTAATTCTTTTTGACTTTCCTTTCCATTTTGCCTGGAGGATAGAGCAGTTTAAAAACATCTCTGCACACCGGAGCATGGCTAACAGGTAATCTGTCTAATTATGGCAAGGGAGGGGTTCCCTTGTAAAATATTGAAGAGCCTCCATAACCTCTGTTTCACCCTCGCTGTATACAAGACTCAACACTCTTTGTCTGGTACGAAGAGTGTAGAGTCCTCAAGCTTGGAGGTGCAGTCAAAGCTGGCCAGGCAAGAGGAATGACCTGGAACCCCAGCACCAGCACTGTCTTTTTACTAGTGTTTTTTCAAAGGCAAAATATTAGCAACAAAATAGCTTTTCATATCTTATTAATCGCATAAGATAAAATAATGAAATAGGTTGTACACACAGCAACACATTATGAAGTAATCCTACCAAGTAAATTAGCATTGCACTAAAGAGTACAGTTTGTTGTGTCAGAAAGCTGTGGATTTAACTCTATGGCAGTTCTTGTGTTATGGGGGTCTGGTTCCATTGCATTACGATGAGTTTATATCATGTTGTCCACCTAGGCAACCTTCTTTGTCTTTGTGTTTGGATGGAATAGTATAAGCCTGAAAAGGGCACAATCCATTAAAGGGTTATTTTTTAATTGGATTTTGTATACTCGTTATACTCAATAGCTGTGACGAGATTATGTCATTTGTAATTTAACGAAGAAAATCTTCAAATTTGAAAGTTTTTCAGAAACACCATGTTTCCTTCCGATACATTGAGTAATACTTCATGGTATTTCTTTGCAAAGTGGTTGTAAAGTAATTGTTTTTCCTTATAGTGAATGTTTAATAACTCAAGTGAAATTTGTTTGTGTTTTTTGAGCGTTATCTGCTATGTTATATTGTCTAGGTGTACCATCTGTTTTATGTAGCGATATACCTAGAACCTACAGCCACAGTTATCTCTCCTCATTTGGGAGTTGAGGAATGGGATGGGAGGGTGATCCACGGGTTCAGAAGGATCAGGTGGAAATATTTGACCGCGCACAAAAGGGGAGTCTTTCTTGCTGAGACAAATGGAGAAAGCTGGTACCAGCAGGTCATGTAGAATAAGCATTAATGATTCATGTCTTTCAAAGAAGAATCACCTAAGGGACACTTTGAGCTGATTGGGAAAACTAAGCTGGGACATGATGAATGCTCACTTTTCAGTAAAAATACAGACTCAACCCGGTGGCACATGGAAAGACCTCCTTGTCGGCCTAATTTCCTTAACATAAAGATGATTTATTTGATCTCACCGAGTTATTTTCTTTTCTGACAGGAACAACTACACATTTTTACGGAGCCCCGTACGCTTAATTGTACATGCATGGTTGAAAAAAAAGTCTAAATCTCGAGTTCAAAGTCGAGATCTCAGGATCAAAGTCGAGATCTCGAGTTCAAACTCGCTATCTATTTTTATTTTTTTTCAACCGAAAACTGTTTTTTCCCCCCATGTCCCTCTGTACATTTTAAATACAATAATGCCATTTGAGTTTTGAGCCACAAGTCGATTTTATATGCTTAGAGATTGCAAAGCAGTAAAAAATCTGCAATTACCGCCAGCAATTTGGTGCCCCCCCCCCCCCCCCCATCTTTATATAAACCTCAACGGCTCATTCATTCTGGTTTCAAGTCATTCCTTAGGCTCAACGTGGCATGACATAAACACATACATCATCCACAGAGCTAAGGCTCTCAAAATACTTCTCTGGTGGTGGGCACCTTTTATAATGAGTAAAACTTAAGTACCCAATGCAATGTGCAGTGGCAGTCAAATGAAATGAGATAGAGGGATTATCTTTATCTGAAAGCCAACATCCATTCATCAGCTATCTATTAGTATGCAACAACACACCAAGAGTCTGGGAGAAGTCACTGTTTGGGATGGATAGTTAGTTGACTGGTGTAATGTACCAATCCTTTCTACTAGAAATGATGATTGTTTAATGTAAATTTACTGGAAATTGAATGTGAAAATGTGGGGATTGTATTGTTAGATTGATTCCAATAGAGAGTATTGCATTATGGATAATTTGTTAAGTTAGTTTGGCAAGTTTATATAAAGTCTGTTAAGGTTAGAGTGTTTGATTAGCCATGGGTTACTACCTCCTAGTTATAACTACAGGAGGTTTTTGTTTGGAAAAACATGTTTTTTTAGTAAATGAATGTCTGACTTGTGAAGCAAATTGGAAATCTTACAGCGTCTTTACGGTAGACAGATTCTGGATGAAGAGTGTGACCCATAGATAAGCCGCTCAAACTAATGTGAGGTTTATTTTTCATACTTAAAAGTATTTAAAGGTGCTCCGAGGAATTTCAGTTTGTGTTAATTCTTGCACCCACTTTGGACAAAAGCGGTAGGGTTTTTACCAAGCCAGCTATAGTTTGTGGGTGAGCATTCCCAAGACAAAGGCATTAAGAAAAACTATATAAAAATAGCATTCTTTGCACTGATGGTCTCGTTTGCTGTTACATGTAATTTATGATCAACAGAGGAAAAATTAGAATGTTTCAGAAATATTTAAAAGTTCCTCGTAGCACCTTTAAGTAAAGTATTTGCTCCACTTTCCAGAGGAAAAGGCTTCAGGGATGAGGATTTTCTTCTTGGACTCATAGTTTCTCAGGGAATCGTTCCCATCAAGACAAATATGGAACAGTTTTGGATTAAAAAAAAAACAATTTCAGAAACTAGGCGTTTCAAAAGGAGCGTCATGTTCTACGCAGGCTCTTCTAATATTCTGTCCAATACAGACAATTTTCCAAGAAACGCAATGACATTCCATTTATAAGACTATTTGTTCTTCCTTTGTAGTCTAAGAAATATCTGTCCATAACAACTCAAACATGACTGCTTTTTAAGGTTGTGATTAATGCATTTAAAGCAATTGATTATAATTTAAGTAATTATTGTGGTTCTGGATTAACGTTGATAAAGTCAAGGTTTTCTAAGCTCGACAAGCTGCAGTCTCTGCTGTTAGAGCACACCAACTATCTCCATTGAAATGTGTTGCATTGCAATAATGGTGCACTTTGCGAAGGACAGATCTAGTGAACATATTGCAGGCTGCAATTCCGTTCAAAACACATTTTATCAAGACAAATTAGCAGTATAGTAATGTTATTTCTAGGAGAAAGGGTTGACACCTCATAAAAAAGGACCACATGCCACATCCTATGGCGATGTAGACCTATTATTATATTACTGCCTCTCCTCTATGCACAACTTTTTCCCCTCTTTCTCTCTCCTTCTTTCCAAAAGTAAATACAAAAAATGGAACAAGATGTAGTGTTTGCTCATCTATTCTCATTTTTCAAAATGTCCGGCCTCCTGTTGGTTAGAGGGCTGGAGCTCTCTGACCACCGCCATGGCTGCAATTCCTCCCACACAGGGGGAGAGAATGGCATGACATTTACCAGAGCTGCGAGGCGGTAATACATTTTTTTTTGAAATGGCACGGCTGGAATATACAAGGCTAAAAGGACCCACGCTGGGCCCCACTGGGACTCCTTCACACTGGCCCGCTAAGCCCATTCAGATGGGGGCAGTAATTACAGGCATGGAGGCAAAGCTGAACTAATTCATACAAGGTGTAAAGCATTCGCGGACCAAATGTCGGGTCAGTTCAATGTTGGAACACTGGTGTGTAACCATAACCATTATGACTGAGATGTTTGTGACAACTGCACTGATTTACAATGACCGCAGGGACCTCACTTTTCAAAATGATCAATCTCACAATGACTTCTTCACCATACATTTACTTTAAAGTGATTCATTAAGACACACATTTTCCCATGGATCTTGAGTACAGCTGTGCAGTTGTGGATTTTTGCATTTATCCTTATGTGCCCATTGACCACAGTTGTACTATTCAATGGAATACAAATCATCTCATCTTCATTGCACAACAAAACTCCCACCTGAAGTTGTAGTGAATTAGATCTTCATCAGAGTCTTATGTTGCCAGCATGCCAAAGTGTAAACCCACACTACAGCTGACTTAGAGTCACATTCAAGGCTGCCATTATATGTCATACATAAGCCATTGAATTAGCCAATCACTGTGAAGCATGTTCATTCCTATCGACATACATTTGTCTGTGAAAATATTGTTTGTAGAACACCATTGGGAGCAGTAACCTACAGCTCAAAGGCTATATTTTCTGATTTTAATTGGATGTCTTAACAGTAGCATTGAGAGAGGTCTCTTGTTGCAATACAAAGGAGGAAACTAAGAATGCCATTGCCCTTTCATTATTCCCATAAACACTGCAATTGCTCCACAGTTACATAGGAGCTTTTGTAAACCCTGAATACGAGTAATTATTCACCGGAGTTGCAACTGAAAGGTAACCAATCAAGAGATCTCTTTTACTCCGCCATGTCTGTCTGTTTCCTCATTTCAGTTTGTTGTTTAAGACTGCAACCAAAAATATCAACAGCTCAGTAGGGTGGCACTGATGCAGGCATAATCAAAATCACATCTCAGCATCTTTGATATGAAAGCTGACCCCCCCTGTGAACACGGAAATCAATCTCTTTGACTGGCACTGGTCTTTAAAAAAAATAAAATGTATTACATTAGTATGAAACCTGCGTATTATGTTCCCCAAGGACATTCTTTCGTTCTCATTCATTTTGCTTTTCATTTAATTTTCAGAACTCTTTAAATGTATTGGTGACAGTGAAAAACAACAGTTTGTAAAAGTCCCCCCCATTATTTGATTCACTATGTTGGTTGCAGACGTTGGAGAGAATGAGTGTGTGTGTGTGTGTGTGTGTGTGTGTGTGTGTGTGTGTGTAGGAGAAAATGAAATGCAACAAGTGATCTAATGGAAGGCTAATAACATGAGCAAGAGCACCTGCAACTCGCATCTTCAAGAGAAATACAATCTTTCTCTTCATTCATTTCTCGTCATTTTAAATCATAGAATGTGTATGCAATGCCTTGTTTTTTCTAACTAAACTGAAATGAGGTGTCATTCAGTGGTGGACGAGATATCCTGATTAAGTGGAACGTAGAAATACCACAGTCTAAAACTACTATGTCAAGGAAGGAAAAGTTCCGTATTTAAAGTATTACATTACATAATAGAATGGACTCTTAAATAATATTTTCAGAAAATGTACTGTCAAGTGTCAAAAGTGAAATAACGCATTGTGAAGAATAGCACCTGCCAGTGTTACCGTTATCATAAATGATGGATTTGTTATAAGCAGCATGCTAATGGGGCGGCCGCACAGGATGGAGTACATAGTGTTTTTAATGTAGTTTTAATCAATAATAATGTATGTTATATATTACTGAATACAATTTTGCTGAGCTAAATTATGCTTAACTACCCTAAGGAATTGCACAGTACATTACATTTTCTTTGGCTACATTTCACCAGTAGTGTCATGACGACCAGCAGCAGGCTATCTCCAATCAGTGGACTTAACAACAACAGATTTTCTCTCTCCTTCTCTGTCTCTATTTTTAATATCAACCATTTTAAATATTTTGTGATAACGTTGCATGATTTAAAGTTATATACTGTACATACATATTTTTTTCTATTTTCAGACCCTAATAAAATCTAATCTCTGACTTTATTTGACTTTTTCTCAACAAAAAAACAATACTGGAAATAAGACACAAGTCGGCCCCTGACACTGATCCTCTGCTGACAAATATGATCCTATCAGGTTCGTTCAGTGGAGGTGTCGTCCTTCCTAACTTATGCACTTAATGGATAGGATATAACGTTTCAGGTTCCTGTTGTTGCGGAGGATAGGAGGGCTTTAAAAGCCACCGTGAGCTAGTTATTCAGCACTGATCTGCTTCCTGGCTGTAATGAATCTTACCATGGGATTTGTCTGAAAAGTAACCCAAAGTGTTGGAGTGACAGCTCCAGAAGGAATGAGGACAAAGAAAACGAATGTGTCATACAATAGCATCAATATGTCTGTCAGAACATGGAGTGCATGCAGGTGAAATCAATCTGGTAATTCTTTAAGTATGATATTTGGCACATGGTGTCACAAAGGGACTGCACTGGTTACAGATATGTTACTGAAGAGATGCAGTGATGAGATAATAAATCCACTAGGGGCTCATTTGGAAATCAATTAATTAGTAGTTTTCCAATATGCGGAGATTCGGTGTTTCTCTTCTTCTATATATTTTTGGTGAATTAAATATCTTTGGTGTTTTGGACATAACAAGACAAAATGCTTACAGTTGATTGGCGATTGGGATCGGGTAAGTAGCAACCGAAACTGTGTAGAGAAATACAGATAATTTTCTAAAATCATAAAAATGTTACAATATTATATTCACAAAAGGGCTCATATTCATAAAATAAAGTGTTACAGTGTTACCTTCTATCCTCCAAAAAATCAGTTTATTTTTTATTAAAGCTGCATTATCATAAAACACCGGATACTGCAATAATTACGGTCGTCAGGAAATGTCCATTTGGATGTTGAATGATATAGTGGCACAAGGAATCAAATCCATTGAGAAGCATTTTTTTTATTATTCTGTATAAGAAAAAACTTTCGGAATTAAGACTGCAGTGTAAAATAATCCATAAAACAACATATGAAACGTGAATAGATTTGAATGATTAATGCAAAGATAATTGGAATGTCAGAAATGAGGAAGTACATAAAGGACAGACGAGTTTTGGAACATAATATTGAGCTAGTAGCAAGGATTCAATCAAAGTATAGCCATTGATCTGGTGATCTAAAAATGACTCCTCTAGATAACGTGCATTTGATGAAAACCTAAAAAATTCAAACTGCAATTGAATTGTTTTCGTTTTCATTCTTTACCCTGAAGCAATTACATAAAAAAAACGTTATGACTGCTGGATGGATAATATGAGAAACTGTATCTCAGTATTGTAAACTCCATATGAAATAAATGGTAGCAACTTTGAGGAAGGTTCAGACACATTCAGATTCTTGCAGAGATTATTTGACTGAATAATGAAGACATGGTCATATTTTTTGAGTTTTACTTCAAATGATAAAATAATAAAATATCTGCTCAACATTTATCTGCTTTATCACAGTACCGGCTTCTGAATAATGGCATAACACACAAGATTGTTACCGGGATTTGTGCACCAAATGGTTTTTTTGCTTAGCAATTTTTGTTATGCAAAAACATGAGATATAATATTTGAGAATAGCTGTAAAATTGCAGAACATGTAATACTCATAGGCCGCAGTTTAGATGCTATAAAAAGGATTGTTCTGACCATGCCATGGCCACTGACGTTGGAGCTATTTCCTTGACAACAGAGAGCTAAGGATGTATAATTTAGAGCCCACTCAATAGCCAAGGGGTGAAACAAACATCAGCTCTCCCAGTATTTAAATAAGCTTCACTCCCTCGCCATTTGAATGCAATAAAAGAGGTCAGGTGAAACTTAAGTGATTGGAGAGAATCCCACTGGCTGTACATTTACTATAGCTTTTGGTCTGCACTCTGGAAAAGTGGTCATCCAATGTTGTTCACAACAAAAGCTCTGAAGGGATTCATCTTCTAATTAAATTTGGTCACAATATAATCCAAATCCAGATTTAAGAACTTTTTGTTTTGATCTATGTTTGAGATAATGTGCAGCAGGGGCAGGAGCAAACAAATACCATCATCCCTCTGCCTACTCATTCAAACCTTCAAATTCCCTCAATATCTATCTCTTCAATCTGCTCTTTACAATGAGTGATGGGGTAGTACAATAACACCTCATTCTCTGTCAAAGTAAGAATCGTTTGCTTCATTCATACGAGAGGTTTCTGCATTTCCCCCATTCCCTGGTTTGATACTGGGCGGATATCAGGTGGAAACTGGTGATGTGACTTTCTTCAGTGTACCAATCAGGATGTAGCTCAATTTGAACCAGAATATGATGAGTCTGGGTGTTGGTTTGCTTATGATGTCATGGGCACTGTCGATCAAATCTAAAAACTTGATTGTTAAATAACTAAGGATGTTTTTCTTTTTCTTCTAAATTTCCACTTTGATGCTTAGTTAGTCATGAATATTCATTTGCAAAAATGAATGCTTAACATTAAAATACAAGAAGTACTGCGAGATCAATGTCAACAGTGGCCCACAGTTGGGTGTGCTGGGAGTTTATATCCGTGTAACACAGGAACAATGCAGCAGAATACAAAACCTGGCCTGATGGAGTTTCTCATAAAACCTTGTTATGTGTGTATAATGTGAAAGAGATAATTGTGTAGTGTGGAATTGTCCGAAAGAATAGTAATAATACAAAAAAAAAAAAAATATGCCTTACAAAAAGTATACACAAGCATGAGGGAGTGTATAACTAAATAAGAAGTTACTGTCAATTACAGAGCACAATGCCTCCTTGAACAAATTGGTATTCTTCTCACGTCACGCTTCTTATACTGTACAATAACACTGCCGAGCAGAGCGGCAGGCTGCACAGGGGTGTCCTACGTTAAGAAATGAACTGAAGCTCATATGCTTGCAAAGAAATCACTTGCTCCAGAAATGCACATTTCCTTATGTAACTACACAATGTTGTGACAAAGTACATTTAAGACACATTTGGCCACAGCATATGAAATTGGTTTTAAACAAAAGTAGAAATTCCACTAAATCAACGCTGACTCCAAGGAGGGACTTAGTGAGAGGTATAGTTCACTCCCAAGCTGATTTTATTCACTCATGCCTAACCTCTATTTATATCTTAATAGAGTTAATGACCTCTACATGAACATTTAACACATAAAGGGCAGCAATCAAATAGTCTGATGGTAATTGATGACAGGTTTAGAAGTCATTACTAAGCATACTGCCTGACAGCAGCAGTGCTAAAGCATGGCCCTGCGATGCTGATCTACTGTATTGTCAGCCTCCAACATGTGGCAGGGACCTACTGTTAAACTCTATGTCAGGGGTGTCCAACACGTCGATCGCAAGGGGGAGGTTTTCAGTAGCTCGCCTGATAGGTTGACCGACTGTGTTGTAAAAAAAATATATAATATAGCTATATATCTTTTTTTAAGTAAAAATCTGACAAAGGTAAATGCACCTCTTCCCATGGTCAAAACTTTGCGAAGGGCCGCGATTTGCGGTAAATAAATGTTCACATGTGTCTCAAAGGGTTTCTCTATCAGCTGGTGTGTGTGTCTGTGTGTGTGTGCTGCTCTGCGGCTCTGCATGCGGCCATGCGTGACTACGGCATGCACGCGGGAGAGTAAACAAGCAGAAACAAGCCGTCACTGGTGGCGAAAATAAACGCAGCGCGGTTCTATGGGGATATGTAGCTGAACAGAAAGAAGAGCTCTGCAAAGCTAGAACAGTTTAGACTCCACATCACTGTGGCAACACAACCTATCTATCAGCTCAGACAGCGCAGAGAAAAGTTTGAAGAATGCACGAGTGATGGCACAGCCCAGGCACCTTTCAGTAAGTTTACAGAAGTGCCACACTGTTACTGTCTTTGACCTTTGGATAAATGTATTTAGTAATTTTAAGGGGAAAAGACATTGTATTTATTATTTAAACTATTGAGTTAGGCTATTTGTGAAACACCCTGCTAGTGTAGCCATACAAGATTGATTTTCTGAATTTTCAATGCTGCTTTATTTTTGTGTTTTAAATTGGGAAATACATGTTCCAAAACGACCAATAACCTCTGTATTTAAAAAGAAATCAAGCAAGTAGGCCAATATAACCATTAATGAATTATAGGCTATCACATCACAGTAAGCCTAATTGCCCCCCATCAAAAAAGGAACTTTAAAAAGTTAAAACTGTAAGGTCAGTCTGTTTTATTCAAATAAGCAGTTGTTTATTTCTGTAGTGCGTATTGGCATCTTTGAGCAAAATACCTCCAAAATGTTCGGCGTGCCGCTTTGCGCCGCGCCTCCTCCACACATGGGCGGTGACCACCTTGACTACATTTCCTGGGCGGAAACACTGTTGCGTCACAATGTCAAGTCTAATAGACATTGATGTCAATTTTCAGTGATGTATATGTGGCCCACAAAAAGTGTAAGTAATTTTTTCTTGGACATTTGATGGGAAATTATTTATGATAAGCATTGGGTATTGCAATTTCAAAAGTGTACAAACAGAAGCATAATTTATTTGATGTGTGCTATGTAAATAAATATAAGTGATTTGATACAAGTAGCTCTTGGCCACTTTAATTTTTCCAAAGTAGCTCTCAGTTGAACAAAGGTTGGAGACCCCTGCTCTATGTATTACGATATCGATAATCAGTAATCGTCTGCGTAATCTTTCAAAAGCTCAGATAGTATGATCAGTGCTGGTTGCTGAGCAGTATTTTCACAAGGCCCAAACTATTAGAGTCATTAGTGGCCCTGCTGCGTTGCAATATTTACTCTATCTGGAGGGTGAACGTTTGGGAATTGTGGGAACACAACTAAGCGGTGGTGGAATTACATTCCATATATTCACTTGGGTCTAGTCTTGACTCAAAGCTGAATTGCTCTGTGGAAGACTTTCCCTCAAACAATAACAATAAGTTACTGCAGTTGAACTGTTCAGAGATGTGTTTTTATGTTTCCTTGACTGTTTTAAAGACTTCATTTGATGTAATGGCTCCATTCTAGAGACATTTTGTTGAGGGACTTTATGGCCCTCTAAGCAAACAATCGTTTAAATTCAATTAAGACTATGATACGGCATGGTTGAAAACAGTCTTTTTAAAGCTTTGTTTTTGTGCTGTCTTGGCCTATGTGCACAGAATACATATTGCACATGACTGTATGTTAACTCTTCAGTGTATGTGCTGTGAATAAAATGGAATCATTAGCGCTAAACTCAACATAATGAGGAATAAACAACTACAGTATGGGATGAACCCACTGTGATTCTGCCCAACATAAAATTCCATGACTAGCAATTAGTGGTCATTGTATTATAGTTGGTGCAACTCAAAACTGGTTGAAGTGTCTCCACTCAGTTACCTATCCTAAGGCATTGCAAATAAGATATCCCGCTGGATTCAGTCTTGATTAATGTCTGTCGCAAGAAGGGCTGCAATGGCAGATTAGGCGTGATTATGAGCGGGCTCATTTATTTTCAACATGTCGTTATCTCTTACAACATTGACTAAGCAAATGGCCAGAGTGTGTTTATCAGTGCAAATGTGAGCTGTGTTTTCCTGATCATTAATAGACCCATCACCCCTCCCAAACACACACACACACACAAATGAAAAAAGTTAACAGAGGAAAATTAAACAAAAAGAAAAGTTCTATCATGCAGATGCAATATAGCATACAAATAAACGTACTACAAGAAAATAAATAAATGTAATCGTTAATTCAGCATTAAGTGTGTGTATATATTAGTATACTAATTATACAATAAATACCCTATTAACAGTGAGGAACAAATACAATAAATGATCACCATCAAAAAGGTATAAAGTATGTATTTTAGATGTACGAAAGGCCAATCAAATTTAAATTATATGATGTACTGCTTCTTCTAAAAAAATAACTAGACCCTAAACTCTATCATGTAATATCTTCCTGACCCAATGCACCACTCATCCAACAATATCATAACCAAACACCTCGCCCCAAATTATTTCTTGTGTTTTGTTTGTGTTCAACAGATTTTTTTCCTGTATTACTAGGTGTCTCATCATTTGACCATTCTGATCAATTTTGATGAGCCTGTTGAGCAAACGTGAATAATTGATGGCTGTTTTCCAATGGCTTGATTGTCACAAACCAAGACAAATAGAGTGGAATAGAATCATAAAATATTCAATGAGGTGTTGGCCTAGAATTGATTAATTCCAAAGTCATTTTTCAACGGATGCGGGTGTCCTCGTCCAGACGCAATGAACTCTGAGGTAATGGGAAAACAAGTACATGAAGAAATGTGTAATGTGGATTTTTTGTTTGTTTGTTTTTTTTCCTCTCACAACATGCATCACAACTTAAAAATGTCGACCAGATACCATCTAGGCTTTCAGGCCTCTTAAAAGTACAGACGGTAACAGCAGCCAAGAAGCCTTAAGGTCAGGGTTCAAAAGAGAGTTATCTGGAAGAAACACAAACCATCACTTTGTCCTTGACATTTCTTCCAGTATTGTGCTGCAACATATTTCACAGTTATAAGTCGTGTTGCAGTAAACACCAACCATTCTCCTGAGCATCTCACATCAGACATATGTTTTAAACTAAACGACAAGCTTTCAGCTCCAATAAACATCACCTTCATCACCTTTTTGTGTTTTCCCCCAAAATGAATCTGCACTGCAATGGTTTTTCATCATGTCATAATTTTTCAAATGTGGAAGTGTAACTGACTAAAAGAAATACTGGAAAATGATTCCACCCCACAGATCTGGAGTAACAGAAATATATTTTTTTCCTCTTTTTCTCCCTATAACCCAATTATTCATGATGGAAGTAGATTCAAAATAATAGTTCAAGTAAATCTCCCCCTGTACATCACGATGACTTAGTGCCATCTACTGTTAATAAAGAGATCATATTGCTTGGGGCTTTTATGCATATCGAAAGCAACTGAGAAAAGGGAGTCACAGGTTTATAGTCACAACATATCTAAGTGCACTCTCTGTTTGATTATCCTCTTTTGTGTAAGCTGTATTTTTTCAGGTCCAAAAGAAATCAGCATTTATCTCTGACGCTGGGAACATAGCCATACTATTGAAAAACTAAATATGGTTTTGTAAGTGTATATGCAGTATATACAGTATATGAATTTGACACACATTAATCTAATGTGTATTATGATAGGCATGATGTGTTTCCATTTTATTTTTTAGTAAAAATGTTGACAATATTGACAGGCAAGCCTTGTGTTTGGCCCGAACATCTCACAAAGCAGCAGAGGCCTACTGTACTACAATGCAATATCAGAATGTCAGAATATCATGGAAACTCCTTCAATGAGTTTGCACAGCCACCACAGACAAGTTGGATTGTGGGAGTAAGGTGTTCATTAGCATATCACTGACACAGATTAACATACATTAACATATATTACATCTGAATTAATCATGGATGGCATGTGGTAGAACTTGGAGAGGCCTGCAGAGGTCTACTCTGAAGTCGATTCAAGGAAGAAAGCAGTAAAATCATAGTAATCTCATGCAGCTTAAAAAAGACCCATACAGCCTGGATACAGCATGGGTAGTAGCATCCTATGATATCTGGCCTCTAGCATGCAGCGTATACATTGATTTTTCATATTCGTCATCAACTCCTACTTCATTGGTGCAGCTGCTTTTCTCATTAGTGAAGGAGTTGGTTGTAATGTAGTTGTACTTTTTTTATGGAGTTATTTCACATTGATACAATTATGCTACTGTATATTAAAGTGGGATGGTCTATGTCTGGCTTAACAAATGTAAAAAAATCTGCAAATTGATTTCCCTTTGCCATCTGCTAAGGTGTAACCCATAGTGCAAATAAAAAAATTATATAACAACTGATGGTAACTAAAAAACAGCTAATTTGTTGCAACTGATTAGTATCAGATAGCATTACATGGCTCATAATGTGATTTTCAGATAGTCGTACATATTTCTGACAGTATAAATATCATGTGTCACGGACGGTTGATTGGTGGATGTGTACTGTGTTGTTCTGAGCACATTTATCATGTTTAGGTTTAAGATATGACATTTTATTTATCTATTGTTTGGGTGCGTTTTTAATATATGGCAATGAGAGACAATAAATGAAAATGTGCCTTTTGACTTACTCTCAAACTCAAAAAACTCAAAACAAATGTAATAATGATTCAAATAAACTTAAAAAAAAGATCACATGGCAAGGTCTCTGACATAAAGAGTTGGTCATGAGAATTTGGAAAAATAAAATAGTGTATTAGTGGAATATTAGTTTATTTAATAGGTGAAGTTCCATGAATTTGAACAGTCTATATCAGTGGTGTCAAACATACGGCGCACGGGCCGGATCCGGCCCGCAAGATGATTTAATCCAGCCCGCGACTTGTAAAGCACACATTTCTGAGCATTTAAAAAAAAAGTAAGTCTCTAGCCCATTCCTGTTAAGGTACGAACACACTACACGTGTTACCCGCGTAAGATTTACGTGCGTAACGCAGCTAAAATGGTGCTTGATAATTTTGTGTCAAAAATGGTTCTATGCGCGCAGTCTCCCTCCCGATATTGTATTTCCCCTAATTAACCATGGCTGCGATCAGACCCGACCCGACACAACAGCGTGCATGTCCGCACAAAAACAACAACAACACGGCCAACAACTGTGCCAAAAGACAAACTGAACAGCACAAATAGCCTAGCATTAAAACAGCATTGCATATTCACGGCAGCTACATAACAAACACAGTTACAGCAGCATCGGTGCACGGCGGCACAACATAAAGCCAAGTAGCCAACATTACCCTACCTGGCTGTGACAGGGGACCGTGGCTGGCATAGATCAACACCGGTGCTTCGCTGTACTTGTTGTGAAACATGACGGCTATGTCCCACGGACATAGCCGTCATGTTTGGGTTCATAATATGAGGCGCTAGCCGCCCGCACACAACCGGGTGAGTTAACTAATGCTATACGGCGGCGCTAACTTGTTTTATCGGCTAAAGCACAGCCGCACATATTCACTGAATTAACCAGGAAGTCCATTCTCCTGGTTTACTCTCCCCACGTCTTCTATTCCCGAGCTGCTGTCATACAGCACCGGCTCGGCTGCCTGCAATACATTTTCCTCCTCGGTGTCTCTCATCAGCCTCTGTGTACAGTACACTGTTCTCCGACCGTGCCAATGTATGTGACGTCGGGTCAAGCCCAACGCTGATTGGCCAACGCGGCTAATCGTCATGCGTAGGAGCGTAAAAAGTTAAATGGTTTTAACTCCGCGCATAGCTCATACGCAGCTAACGCGGCTAACATGTTGCTTTAGCGCGAGTGACGCATCTACGCGCCATGTACGCGCGTAAACCAATGGTTCCCTATGGAAAAATAGACGATGTTATACGCGTGTAACATGTGTAGTGTGTTCGCACCTTAGTGCTAGAGTTATGATTTTTTAAAGAAATAACCAAAATACTCACGCCAGCCGCTAGGGGGCAGCCAAAAAAAAAAGCACATTTTAGCAACGTGGGAAATGGTCAGAGGTGGGTCGTAACGCGCTACATTTACTCCATTACAAATACTTGAGTAACTTTTTGATTAAATTGTAATTTTAGGAGTAGTTTTATTGCAACATACTTTTACTTTTACTTGAGTAAATATTTGAAGAAAGAACGGTACTTTTACCCCGTTCCATTTGGCTACGTGACGGTCGTTACTATATTTTTTTATATATTTTATTTATTACGTGCGAGATCTATTTCTCTCATGATTTCTCTCCCCGGGGACGTCTTCAGCCAACATTTCTATCACGTGACTATTTTAACCAATACAAACCACATTACAAAAGCTTGCCAATCAAATACAAGTGTTGTCTTGTTGTCATAGGGCTCAACAATGTCCGTGGACTTTTTTAACGGCTCCGGTTCCGCGCCGATGTTGTGTCCGTGGCCGTGCCATGTAGGCTACACGCAGATTTTACCGACTATCTGGGTGAGTCGAGAAAATGGAAGAAACCGCTGATTCCGACAAGCAATAACCACATCCCTGGCCTCACATACAAACTCACACACTCGCAAGCTCTCAATCACACAAACTCACACAATGACAATCACACACTCACAATCACATTTACACCTAGACTCCCACACACTCGCAATTACAGAGACACTGTTCTTCTTTGACACATGTCCTGTTCTTTGGTAAATAATTAATTTATTATTGTTTGAGTTCAAGGGTTATTCATTTCATTTTTAAAGACCTTATTTATTGTTTTATTTAAAATTATTTTATTTAACATATCTTTATTTGAACATTGCTGTTTTATATTATGTTTGTCTATTATGTACCGTTTGTGTTGCTCTGTATATTTAAAAAAATAAATCTGGAGTAATTCAGTAGGTCTACTTGTACTCTTGAGTACTTGAGTAGTCTTTTCACTGCATACTTTTTTACTCTTACTTGAGTAATTGTTTTTATGAGTACTTTTACTTCTACTTGAGTAATTATAATCTTAATGTAACTTACTTTTACTTGAGTACATTTTTTGGCTACTCTGCCCACCTCTGTGGTAAATGGCAATCTTGCTTCACCGATATTAATGTTTCCTCCAGTGCTTCATGGCAAAGTAAAAACCAAAAAAATATATATACATGTTTTTATTTTTAGTGCTGAACAATTAATGTACTAGCAAGCGCGGTGTGTCTGCGGCTCTGCGCGCGCGAAACGAGCAGGAGCATGCTAGTGTAGGCCTACAAGATGTATTTCCTAATTTTTAATGGTGCTTTTTTTCTATGTTTTAAATTGGGAAAAAAATATTCCAAAAACAACCAATAACCTCTGTATTTAAAACATTTCCTGGGGGGTACAGAGATCCCTTGTGATCCGTGATAATGTAGGTTACAAATGTAGGCTGAGTGATAAAGCATATTACTGAAAAACAAAGCTAAAGATTTGGAGTTGACTTATGTACGTTATTTTGCCATTATTTTACTGGTCCGGTCCACTTGAGATCAAAGAGGCTGTATGTGGCCCTCGAACCAAAATGAGTTTGACACCCCTGGTCTATACCTTCCTTTGGAGGCCGAAAAATATATGATATGCATTGAATAAGGACACGTTTAACATGAATAGCATATCAAGCAACCAAAAGTCCTCCTGTAGCCACAATCCAAACCCTTCTCAGCAGAGGTGAAGCAAATCCACAAAATGAATTTATAAATAAAGTGAGGGAGTCTCAAAGTGGGGGGATTAAACTAACACATCAAATGTCACTGATTCCATTATCAGCAATTTGGTCATGGCTACTTTTGTGGTGTGCTATCTCGGTGGAACACACAGCTGGGGTCGTATCTAGGCACAAACACAGATTCTGCCTTGGGCCCAGGCAGCACATTATGTGGCAGTGCTCTTGGAGATGAACACTAAGCAGATAATGTCATTCCATCCAATACTCATCATTAACTCCTGACTGCCAGGCATATTGTTAAAGCCCTTATTGAGCCAAGGCCATTTCATTGGTAGTACGACTCAGGTCTGCCCGCCTGTTCCACTCTGTTAAGAGTCATCTGAATAGTTCCCTTTTAAACACTATTTAAACAGCCCTCAAAGTGCTCTTAAAATTGTAGTGTAATGAAAGTGTCATGCATGAAACTAGAATGCATGTGCCCGAGTGCCCAGTATAACTTGAAAAGGGCCATTTAGAAGCAAAGCTGCAGCACCTGATGGACAGCTTCTTCTCTATGTTGCAAGGTGGAAAGGGGCTGACAACTCGAATGACACGGTTATTATGCCAGTCCAGTCTGGCTGTATGCACTTGCTGACACCTTCACAATATACATGACCCATCACACACCAGGCTTTTTGCCAGCCAAGAGCATAGGCCTTAATGCACAGCAACTCCTATTTGACTTTACCCTGAGTATATATTTTGTGGGAAAAGCATGCCTTCATGCCTACCCTGATATACAAACTATACAAACTGCAAGAGTGACATATTGTTCAAACTTAAGAAATGGGTTGGCTTCCTTTCCTATCACTGTAATGAACACTAGGCTTCAGTGAGTTACTGAGATTCCCAATCTCTGAATGAAACTCCTGGCATTTGCATTCAAATTAAACAAAACATAAACTACGTGTCCAGCAGAGTGTCCTGACTGGCAATATAGTTAGCAATAGTTAGTTATGTCTTTATTTGTCAATTGACACATGCAGTGTCACACAAGTTAAGTCATACACTGTCACTTCACCAGCCCCTCCTACAACTCTAACACACACACACACACACACACACATGCAGTTCTACAGAAGGGGGTTCTTGCCATAGATATTATATAATATGGATGTATCATCCGTGCTGACCTCAGTTATTCACACGTGACACGGCATCCAATAATCCTGGTTTATGTGCGTCGCCATCTTGTGATATTTTTACTCCGCCTCACGTCAGGGGGAGGGAGATACGCCCATCTAGCTGACGTATACCTCGGAGGCAAAGTGAGGGACAACGGGTGGAGAGCTGTCATTCAAGAGCAGTGTTGGGAACGTTACTTTAAAAAAGTAATTAGTTATAGTTACTCACTACTTGTTCCAAAAAGTAAAAGTTAGTAACTGAATTACTTTATAATAGAAGTAACTAGTTACCAGGCAAAGTAACTATTTGCGTTAGCCTACTGTAAAAAAAAAGTTGCTATAGGCCTAGGCTATGTCAAAAAATTTTGATTTTTCTGAGCAGTTTTCACAAGTCAGTTGAAATGAGTAGAACAGACAGGTAGGCCTACTTGTAGGCTACATAACCTTCAATATTGCACATCAACAGACAGCAAGAGGTTTATCCTACACTTCAAGTATTTTGTTTTCAACAAAAGTAGTAGGCCTAGAGGAAACTGCTGAATGTAGCCTACCGTGCTGATCTACTAGCACAACATTGACCAGCTCAGGCAGGGCCGCCGATTGAAGGGCACAAATGTCTATATAAATGAGCATATCACAAAAAAGAATGCAGATATTGCAAGACAAGCAAGGGTAATGAAGAAGCAGGGGAAAATTCAGGCCTCTTGGACCGCTAACTGTAAAGTATTTGTTAAATTGAATGGCATACCTGAACAGGCTAAAGTTATGTGCATCTGGAGCATTGATCAACTAGAAAAGTTAGGTAGTTCCTAAACAAAATCCTGCAGGGCAGGGGTTGACACTAAGGTTTCAAATGCATTACCTGTACTTGCCCATTGGGCAAGTACAGGTAATGTTTTACTTGCCCGAATGTTGTGTTCACTTGCCCAAAAAAAACAAAAAAACTGTTAAACAATGATATATACAGTATAGGCTAATTAAATTATACATTTTAGCGATCTCTTATCTCTTAAATGCAAACACTGCTTACTAGTCTCATCCTGACCACATAAAACGAACAACAATTCATATAAGCCTATATATCATGACATCACACATTAGCTCAGAGTCAAGCTGAATGTTAGCTTCCACAGAACATTTTTACTTATTTAAAACGGTCACATTGTGCCAAAAAGTGATCGTGTGCCATACAATGATTAAAGTCCACCATGTTAAAGCTATTGCCCAGTTATACTGTAAGTAAGGAGGGGGATCATTCATTTCTATTCATATTGATACCATTATAAAGACTCCACAATCCAAATCTTTATCGATACCTTTCTATTATTTTGTTTAAAGAGAACTGGTATTATTGCTTTAATTGCTTATAAGATGAGCAGAGCTCAGGATAGGACTTTAAGCAGGTCATAATTCCATATTTAGGCCTACTATTTAGTTTATATTGCTGGGAAAACAAGTTTTTTACCCAAACTGTAGGCTATTATTCAAGCTTCCCGCGAAAAACTCAAATTTCTTATTTTCTTCATGTTACATTTGAACACATCATGATGTCATTTTATTGACCTTTGCCTAATAATCATTTTACTGAGCCGAACTGAACACATCACATTTGAACCGTTTGCGTTTTTTTTTTAGCTAACTAGGTCTTATCCTGCAGATTTTAATATGGATTTAAAAACTATCCGATTTTTTAACTGCGGGACTTGCTACAGTCTCTCGTTTGTTGATCACCGCTGCATTGAATGAATGATGAGACGGTGCGGAGCCCGTCTGCAGCGGCAGCGGCTCAGCAGACAAGAGTTTTTTTTTTTTTGGAGATGGAGCGGGTTGAAGGAGTTTCTTCAAGACAGTCGAAGGTAGAACACTTTTACAGTCCATGATGCGGTCCAGTGATGGAATAATACGCTGAAGTAGCCTAGGCCTAATTAGATGAAGATGACCCGACTCGATATTTAAAATTATATAATGTGATCTAGCCTACTGGACTCCATAGCGGTATAGATAAGCTCAAACGTTATTGATTTCTGGGTTTTTAACATAGCGGAACCAGGTCCGTAGGATAGAGCCGGCTTTCGGAACGTAGACAGCGAAACTGCGCGCACACAGGCTGTGTGTGTGTGTGTGTGTGAGAGAGAGAGAGATAGAGAGATCGAGTGCGAAAGAGTGACCGTGATGCTGCTGGCTGCCGCGCGCAGCTGCTCAATTGCGAATATAGCCGATCTATTTTGTGTGAGTTAGCGGGAAAACATTTTTTTTGCAGACTGTAAAACACATGAATACATAGCCTAGACTACAGACAAACCCTCTAAAATCCACTTGCCCGTCCGGGCAACCAAGAAGCAATCTCAACTTGCCCAAACATTATTTTCAGTTGCCCCGGGCAAGCGGGAAACCGTTAGTGTCAACCACTGCAGGGTATGGGTTTATTGTGTCTCTGGTGTGTGTGTACTGCTCTAAAAGCTAATGACAGATTCTGTGGATGACTACTTGTACCCATTCAGAAATAGAGTTTTTAGACGATGATAATGTTGGGGGAGACTGCGAATATAATCTCTATAGCAAGTATGAACATTTACATTTTGCAAACTTTGACCACACGGAGCACAAAATGTATGAGGTTTGTAATGAAATTGATCCTGAAAACCACTTTTATAATAACATAAACAACAATTGTGAATACTACTATGACGAACAATTTAAAAGTGTAAGAAGGGGTACTACTTTCTCTATTATACACTTCAACAGTAGAAGTCTCTACAAAAATGTTACCAAAATCAAGGATTACCTGTGCCAATTTAATAAATTGAATGTAATTGCTGTATCTGAGACTTGGCTTGATAATGAGAAAGGTCATAATGTGGAAATGGAGGGATACGAGCTGTTTACATCTAACAGGACAAACAAAAAAGGAGGAGGAGTTGCACTATATGTTGACACAGCTCTAAGATGTACCATGCTTAAAAGCATGACAATAAACATAGATGATATTCTTGAATCCTTAACTATAGAAATTACAGTGGAGAAATCCAAAAATATCATTATTAGCTGTGTGTATAGAACACCTGGATCCTGTCTAGACACTTTCACTTGTAAATCAGAAGCAATGTTTGGTAACTTAAACCACAACAAGGTCCATATTATATGTGGAGATTTTAATATTGATCTGCTTAATCCCCATGGAAACAATAACACAATTGATTTTATCAATACAATGTATAGTAATAGTTTATTTCCTGTTATTACAAAACCAAGTAGAATAACAAAGGACACAGCCACATTGATAGATAATATTTTCATAAATACAATAGCAAGTCAAGTAACAGCTGGACTCCTTATAAATGACATAAGCGATCATCTTCCTGTTTTTGCTATCTTTAAAAATCTTCTTGAAGTGGAAAATATTTTAAAAAAACACACCCATCAGCTGACTCGATGTAGATCACCAGAAGCCATCGCTGCCCTTAGGATGGACCTAAGCACACAGACTTGGAATCATGTCTATGCAACTGAAGACCCTAATCAAGCCTATGAGGCCTTTCTGTCGACTATACTTAAGCTATATGATAAACACTGTCCAATAAGAAAGACTGCTACCAGGAAAAAATATAGACATGATAAGCCATGGATTACTAAAGGTATAGAAAACGCCTGTAAAAAGAAACATTTACTTTACAGGCTATTCTTAAAACAAAGAACAAAAGATGCAGAAAATAGATATAAGAAATACAAAAATAAATTAATAAGAATTATTAGATTCAATAAGAAGGAATATTACCACAGGCTACTGGAACAGCAAAGGAGTAACATCCAAAGGACATGGGAAATTTTAAATAGCATAATCAAAAAAGGCACTGGCAAAAATGACTATCCAATGTACTTTACTAAAGAGAATATAATCATGGATAAATCAAAGGAAATTGCAAATGAATTCAATAATTTCTTTGTAAAAGTTGGATCTAACCTGGCTACAGAGATTGTAGAGCAGAGAGATAAGGAAGGATTGGATGTAAACAATATCATATGGAATCCAAATTCCATTTTTATCGGCAATGTAAATGAAAATGAAATTCTTGATACTGTAAATAAATTCAAAAACAAAAAGTCTACTGACTTTTCCAATTTAGATATGATGCTAGTAAAAAACATAGTTGATTGCATAGTAACACCATTCACTTATATCTGCAACCAATCTTTCCTCACAGGAATTTTCCCAAATACAATGAAAACTGCTAAAGTAATTCCAATCTTCAAAAGTGGAGACAGGCATCAATTCACAAACTTTAGACCAATCTCTCTGCTCTCACAATTCTCCAAAATAATTGAAAAATTGTTTGTTGAAAGATTAGATAATTTTATAGAGAAGCACCATCTATTGAGCGACCACCAGTATGGTTTCAGATGCAATATGTCCACCTCAATGGCAGTGATGGAGCTGGTGGAAGGGATATCTACTGCAATAGACAACAGGGAATACACAGTTGGGGTTATTATCGACCTAAAGAAGGCTTTCGACACAATTGACCATGGTTTACTCTTGAAGAAAATGGAAAGATATGGTGTAAGAGGCATTGCTCACAACTGGCTTAAAAGTTACCTTGACGATAGAGATCAGTATGTACATATGTATAATGTCGACTCTGACTTGCAAAAAGTAACGCATGGGGTCCCACAAGGCTCTGTGCTGGGCCCTAAACTATTTATTATGTACATTAATGATTTATGTGATGTCTCGAAATTACTAAAGTGTGTTTTGTTTGCTGATGACACCAGTTTGTACTGCTCTGGAAAAGACATAGAGCAGCTCCTGAATGCAGTGGAAAACAAATTAACAATTCTAAAGAAGTGGTTTGACATTAATAAGCTGTCTTTGAACCTAAAAAAACTAAAGTTATTATCTTTGGCAATAAGAAAATTAACAAACAGGCTAAACTCAAGATCAATGATGTTGAAATTGAGCGTGTCAATGAAAATACATTTTGGGAACCATAATTGATAATAAACTTAACTGGAAACCACAGATAAATAATATAAAATCAAAAATATCAAAAACCATTGCAATATTGTATAAAATGAAAAATATTTTAAATCAGAACTCACTATATATATTATATTGCTCCCTCATTCTTCCTTACTTTACTTACTGTGTTGAGGTATGGGGTAACGCATATAAAACAAACATCAACCAAATTTTCTTGATGCAAAAAAAGCCATAAGAATTGTAAATCATGCTAACTATTATGCAACAACAAATCCTCTTTTCATTAAACTCCACGCCTTGAAATTAGAAGATCTAGCTGTCCTCAGAACGGCAGTTGTAATGTACAAGGCACATCACAGAGCACTCCCGCACTGCATGCAGGAGCTGTTTGGGGCTAGAGAGGTTCATTACAAATTAAGAGGTTCACATATGTTTAAAAGTGCAAGGGCAAGAACAAACACCAAAAGCAGGTGCATTTCCGTTAAAGGTATCAACCTATGGAACCAATTAGACTACGAACTAAAAACGTGCAGCTCTACTAAAAAATTCAAAAAAAAATTCAAAACCAAGATAATAGAAAAATATAAAACATTATTATGACATCAATACTAGGAGCAATACCAATATTGCTGCTGTGAATCTGACAGCTGTGTACATGCTTTTTTATGTATGGAGGAAATGTGTATATATACTTATATTTTTAATTTTAATTTATCCTTTTTTTTTTTTTGCTTCCTTTTGTTTTTGTTTGTTTATTTGTTGTTTTTTTTTTTCTTCTTCTTCTTTTTTATCAATAACTCAAAACGTAATAATACTAACTAACTATAATCAAACTAACTGTGGAAATCAATACAAGGAAATGTATTGCACTTGCATATAGAGGGAGTCCCCAGTAAAATGTTGATATATATTTATATGGTAACACTGTGCACTATGTAATATGGAATAGAATGTATGAAAAGTATATAGTAATGTATAAGTATAATCAAACTATAACTGTGTAATTCATTATAATAACCTAACTACAACTAAACTATAAGTTGCATTGTTTTATATTTTTAGGCTATTGCTTTTTTTTTTTTTTTTTCAAATGTTGTGTTGTATTATATTATAGTATATTATATTGCATTGTATTGTATTATGTTATATTATATTATAGTATAGTATATTGTGTTGAATTGTATTATATTGTATTGATTTTATTATGTTTGTGTTATGTTGTATTGTATTGTGTTATGTTATGTTATGTTATACTTTGTTTTTGTGATACATTGTATATTTTATAGCAGTATGTAAAGAGGGTAGGCATAATAAGCCTCGGCTTCGTCCTATACCCTTTTTCGGCCATTGATGCTTTTAAGGAAAGTTGTTTACCTTGTTTGTGTTGTGTCTTGTGGTCATGGACCGAAAATAAAAACATTTACTACTACTACTACTACTATATCACTGGATTCACTTCAGGGGTGTCGGCTAAAACACCACTTATAGCCAAAAACGTCAGACTATGAAGCATGAGACGATGAGAGGAGGAGTAAGGATTTATCCTATGTTTATTTCCTTCTTTAACATGCACAGCAGCATACAGATCCCAGGAGAAGAACAATAGCAATATTCGGCCCGTGATGACACGCTAAACAGCTGTTGCAACCGGCGAATCGCGGCCGTTTAAAGCTACCCTTACCTTTGTTGCATTTTTACACTTTTTTTGGATTAGGTTAAAATGGTATTAATAAGGTAATGACACTCTAAAATGCAAGACAGACCCACCAGGAGTAAAAACAAACAATGATTTCAATCTCATAATATTTTGTGAAAACTTCAACCAATGATATTATTCGGACCGAACGATTTGATTGGCCGACAGACCTGTCTGTTTGACGTCTGCTTCTGTATTGCGCATTCTCAACTAGAGGGTTTGTTTTGATTCCACGGCAGACAGTAGTGAGTAGCGACCATTGTAGAAAAGGCCCCAACGTTCATAAGTTACAGTGTTGTTATTTCTTACAGTGTGTTAAGATGTGTTTTGCTCAGTGTGGATAGCTGTCAGTTAGGGCCGTGACGTCAGTCGGCCAGAGAGCCTGTTTAGTAAGTTTCCTTTCTCTTCTCCCTCGGTCAGATGTGTGAGCATGCAAGTTGCCGTAGTAAGCGATCATTCCACATGGAAACGTGTTTATCTGAGTTTAAATGTGAATCACCCGTGTGTGAGTATGTACATGCAGTCCCGATCGCTGTTATAATATAGTTTGCATGTTATTAACGGCTGCGATTCGCCGGTCGCAACAGCTGTTCTAACAATCTCCTCACGAGCGGAGTTTAAGCCTTTGTTCTTTTCCCGCAATCTATATGCTGCTGTGCCTGTGAAAGAAGTAAAATAAAGAGCGGATAAAACCCTACTCCTCCTCTCCTAGTCTCATGCTTATAATCTGACGCCTTTGGCCATAAGTGGTGTTCTAGCCGACACCTCTGAAGTGAAACCAGTGATACAAGCAGATCAGCACGGTAACGGTACAGCCACCAGTTTCCTCCGCTACAATATAACTCACGTGCGTGCGTGGAGGCAGTAGGTTGTAAGTCTGCTTGTGTAAATAGAGTTTCTTCAACAAAAATAAATAAAACACCGGGGATGGGAATGAGGGGGTGGGGCATTGGAGGGAGGCGGGATGGTATGATAGTGCTGTAATTCTCAATTGCAGGATCGGTAAGAGTCCCTTTAACGTGCATAAATTATAATTTATAGAGATCGGGAAACTCCATGCACTTACTCACAAGGGCGATGCAAACAAACCCATGGAGAGCATGTTTCAACCGTGGATTGATAGGTGGTTACTGCGGCAAGGTGCACACTCACACAACAGAGAGAGAAAGAAAAAGAAACTTCACCAAACAGGCGCTCCGGCTGACTGACGTGACGGCGCTAACTGACAGTTAAAATGTAATCCACACTGAATAAAACACATCAAAACACTATAAGAAATAACAATCGCTTATCTCGTTGTTAACCCACCCAGGCTCCTCACTAGCAGTTTGTGTAGTATGGAGCCAGGTGTGCGCTCGGATTACACAGTTTATTCAATCAATAGTAACGCACCGCATTTAACGTTCAGTAACGATAACGCCGTTGTAACGACGGAAAAAGTAATTAGTTAGATTACCCCGTTACTGAAAAAATAACGGCGTTACCTAACTCCGTTATTTTAAATGGCGTTATTCCCAACTCTGAATGTAATAGATTAATGTAATGTAATGTAATTTTCTTCCAATAAAAACAAATGGGTGTATTATCTCAGTATGTATTAAATAATTGAATACAAATGTCAAGAAAACCACGCTATGCTGAAAACATTTGCATAGGGTAGACAAGTTCCCTGTTATCCAAGCTTGCTTATTTAATAATTCACAACATCTAATGTAATTGAAATGTTCAAATCATTAATTTATAATAATTGATGACCTGAAGGCCAATGTCACAAACTATTAGCCAGTTGAATTAAAACACCTTTGCTGCCTACCGTAGTGCATCCTCATGAACCACATTTATTTATTTCTGCTGCGGAATGATTATTTCTGCTTTCCACACAGCACTCAGACGCAATTATGAACTGAGTACGCACGGAACAGAAGATATGTCTAAAACTCAATATCTTGTTTACCAAAACTCCTAATAGCCTCAGGATTACTTCTGAAACAGAATTATTTGTCATCTAGAATCATAAGCTTTCAATTACCGGTATTCTTTTGAAACCTTTTTAAAAATTGTGGATCCCTCCTTTAGGAATTGCACAGCTCTTTTAAAGAGATATCACAATCAACTAGATTGCTTACTGATGAGAGTTCAAATTCATTCAATGTCTTGACCCGATAATAATGATTTAGGTTTATTTATTAGGTATTTTTATTTACTTTTTGCCAATACAACAAAACTAATCCTAAATGTCATTATCCAGATCTAGATCTACAGTAGATCTGAATATAGTGAAATAACAGCTAATCAAATGCATACATGGAACAAAGTATTTCCATCAGTACACTGAAATGTGGGGGGAAGGGGATGCTTGAGGTTAGGGTATTTCCTATTTCTTATTGAAGCACTTGGCCCTTCTGTTAGCCGGGCATGTGCCTACTGAGATGGGTTTAGGAATTTCACTTTGGGCTATGTACTATACGTACATACTGAACGTACATACTGACCAAAGCATTAATAATACATGAAAGAATCCACACTATTTATACTATATTTGATGGACAGGAATGTAGTGACAGTGTAAAAATCTGAGCAAACAGACGAGCTATGTCCTTTACATGCTCTCAAAGTAGACTCAATTATTTCATTGGAAACATTTGGAGAGATGGTGTTCAGAAAAAAGGGGATCATTTTGCTTTCCAATTATTTCACATTCAACGACTGTTGATACTCAAAGGAGACATTTTGTTATTCTGACATAACGCTTTACCCACACCAAGCTTGATACAGCTCAGCAGATCTTTTCATAAGATACTGTAAAATATGCCCTTCGGAATCGCCTGACGGGTTCACGTCTAAAATATTGGATGGAATCTATGGTGTTTTGAATAACTCCACATCCGTAGGGGAACGATTTATACATCACACAATGAGAGAACCAAGAGAAGACCTGACAGCCTCAGAAATGGGATTGTCTGATACATGACTGAGGTTTGTTATGCTCATTTTCTGGTTGTATTGAGTTATGTGGTTCGGACCAGGGAATACTGAGGCCTTAGAGGGACTTCAATGCAGACAATTCGTTGATGTTCTTATAGATGGTCTGTTTGACATTTTGAAACTACTACTATTATTTTAGTCTATTCCCACCACTGGCATGTGGACACAACATGGAATCTCAGCTGGAATCTCAGGTCTCAATAACGGTTGATCAATTATATTACTTTATCACATAAGCAATTATACTAAACATGCCACACTCAAATGAATGATTTCTACACAAAAGCCATGTTCTATAACAGTAGAATGTATATTTATAATAACCAATTTCAAATATTTAAGAACTTAGTCCATAAAAGGCAAGTAAATGTCTTCTTAATGCAAACTTTAACTTTAAATTGCGTAAAACGTACAATATATGGGAGTTGAAATGACATTTTAAGGGAAATGACAAAAAATAGATGTTGTAAAAACGAGGACATGTTCTTTATAGATCATGGTAAAATATTACTGCCATTATGTCTAAAAGGAATACAGTGTCAGAAAGGTATTGGACCATTATTTTATGGCAAGGATGTCTGACATCTGCAAATTCCTCAGTACAATACCTACCCACAAAGCTTGAGTGCATTCCGACTCTTAGTGATGGCCCTATACAATACATGCCTCTGCAGAACAACATTGGAGTCTCTTGAAGCCAGTTCAGGGTGAGTTGGGGGAGGTGTCAATGATAGTGCCTACTGGCTGTAATGATATGCAAGGCCCCATTCTAAAGCGTTTCACAGAAAGGCCATCCAGTGGCGTAGCATGGCATTGAAATGGCAGTCTTGGCCTTGCATTGTTCGACGTGTCACAAGATGGCAATGCAGTATCTCTTTAGCTCTATAAAGGGTCACGGAGAATGGATGCACTACAAATCTATGACACTCACTCAGGGATTGGGGGGTAGGCAGGGCGGGGGGCTGGATTGACGCAAACTGGGGCTTTAGATAACTTGGCTATCCACCAGTGACCTCAGATGCAGAGGCATCTCTGGGCTCGCTGTGCTCCGTCAACCAAATCCTTCTTACGGCTTGGTGACTTCAGACAAGGAGATGTCGCCTGCCCCACAAGGATCAATCCCGGCCAAGAAGAGACTATATATTAATCTCATATTGCCTTCATATTGTTTGGGGAATAATGCGGAGGAAAGCAATGATTGATTGGAGGGCTTGAGACTTAAATATTTTCAAATCGGTCCACTTAGAGAACCATAGATGTTTCTCTAGGGGGCATGATCTCACAAATCCAAAAAACAAAAGTCTCATCATGTTCAGGCGTTCCTGAGTGTTTTCTTTCGACGCTATAGAACAAAAAGTACAAACTTCAAAACTCGGTGTTAATGTTTCTTGGATGATTATCCATTTGTTAAAAATAAGAAAAACTATTAAAACACATTAGTGTTCTGCTGTTCATTTGGTTAAAAGGTTTTGGTAATTATGTAGATTTAAGCATTGAATGCCTTATTAAAGCTCACAAACTGAGCTTATAAATGTCTACACATGTCTCCAGTACAGACTCAGCTAGATGGGTAAATAGTGGCCCAACTGTATCTATCACTGCACCCCAAGAGGGAATATTATCAGGGAGGTTTGTGGTTTCATTGATTTCAAGACTGCAATCATCCCCATCTGATGTAGTGGGCTGAGGGAGGATAAGTGAGGCTCCGCTGTCTGTAGCTAAGCTTTCTGTGACGGTAGGACAAGTTTGAGATAACTTCAGCAATAACAATCAAGTGAATTGTAAGGGTTATTTCCTGTAAGCACCCAATGCCTAATCATTGCCGCTTTGTTCTCAATAATTGTCCAGAACAATTGTATACAATGTATTCATGAGGTAGGAAAGTGCCCTCCAGATTGGCCCTATTTGGTGTATTTATTTGACTTTTATCTCAAAATCTGTCGTTTCCGCAAATTAGTATTCCTTTTTAAATTGGTTCATGTTTCCTTTTTTACTGGTGTCCAACCAAGCACATTCATGGGGTGACCCCATTTCAATACTCTTCTGCGAAAAAATTGCATAAAATACAAAACATCTCTAATGGCCCTCAATGGAAATTATCTCAGTACACGTTTCTAATGGTGCTGTCAGGAGTACGTTTCAAACCATTAAGCAATTTGCGGTGAATCAGGGCACAAAGAAATAAATTTAATTCACACTTGCTGTGGTTGAAAGTTCTCAAGACAGATGGAAAAGAATATCAGCGCAATGCTTTCCTGAAAGAATGGGCTCATGGAAACCGAAGCACTGCCATATTTGGTTTTTTAAAGACTTAATGAATGATGATGTTAATTTCAGTGGACTTTCCTCTTTTTAACTTACCGTGACAGTAAATAAATTTCAATCGACTTTGCGAATACTAAAAAGAAAAAGGAGGTAAAATTCCATTGTCTCATCCTTTATTCATCATGTGCGTATTCAGGTTTATGGTCCAATTTGTTACTGAAAATATGCCACACCGCCCTCAAAAAATTTGGCGCCTTGACATCTTTATGATTACAGAGGGTTTGTATATAGGCCACATCCACCATGAACATAAACATGGTGAATTAATTAGTTAGGCTTTAATGGGGATATATTTATGGAACTGGATTCCAAAGTTTAGTACGCCTGTGTTCTACGTCAGGCCAGACCTCAAGCCACAGACCTCTTGGAGCAGCAACGTGGATCTCTATTTGTGTCCACCGGCATTGTTCCTCACCATTCTTACAGTACGTCAGTAGCAACAAAGAGAAAAAAAGTGTTGGACCTTTTTCTGCCTAACAACCTAATTTTCATCCAGGAAGTATACCTATATTAAACATCACTGCGTAAGTGACCACACAAAATAGTGATTTCAAAAAATGATAAAAGGAGATGACAAGTTTAATTTCCTGAAGAAGATGTTTCAAAGAGAGATGTTCCCTCCAACTGAGATAACATTATTATTTTTTGCAATAAATATTAAAACCAATCTTCAGAAGTCAAATGGCATGTTGGTAATGTGTTATTAACATGTTAACGTGTTATTATTATTATTATTATTATTATTATTATTATTATTATTATTATTATTATTATTATTATTAGTATTGTTGTTAAACAAATTACTCATTTGTTATCAATTATTACTCAAAATGCATTCTATTTTTCTGATAAACACAAATACGTGTTTAGTTTGAATATATGTAATGAATGCACATGCATTATCTAAATGCATGTCGTTAAGGGGAAATCATTTTTAAATGTAACCGTTATACTCATAACATTAATAAAGGTTGCTCTGTAAATAAAGTAATACAATTAATTAAAATAAAATATTCCCAAACACACATTTACAAAATTAAACCTCTTTTTTAAATCCACAATTAAATTGTCTTAATTAACCTCATCAGAAAACATACTGTAAGATAAATAAATATAAAAAAAAACATTATACAGGATACTGAATAAATAACAACCATTTTTACACAAATAGTACAATAAGATCCACCCAAATGTTCTGACTGTATTTAATTTCCCTATTAAAGACTCTGCCACAGGGTTCTCACTAGCAATGAACTTCCTAAACTAACAGAAGTCACACAGCTCGGTGACAATATCACCAGTCAACACAAACAATCAATCGTGTCTACTGCAATAACATTGAAAGTAAGTGCCTCCAATTTATCTTTATTAAATCGATAGGGATTTGATAGGCTTACCTGCAGTGGAGTGCTATGCCCAGTGTTGGAGCTGTAAGTGTCTAGTGCATTGGGACGGGGAGATCTCTGGTTCACTTGTTGTTTGTCGGGGATGGGGTAGTTTGCTGTGTGGCTGGAAGCGACACTCCTAAGGGCCCACTGTGAATAGAGGTCAGGATAATAGACACAGTCACACAACAAAGACTGATAATCCTGTCTCGCCCCACAGCTCCCGTGTTGCAATCAGACATTTTAAGGGCAGTTAAGTTGCAGCGAGGGGCGGCTGAATGAACCGCGGTTAGGAAATACTCCCAGGCTCCCATTATGGACAGTAACCGGTGTCAATTCGCAGCAATTAGACCACTCAGATGTGTCAGTAGACAGGCCTCAAATTAATAAATAAATAACGTCGACCACAAGTGCTCGCTGATATGGCCTTTTGAGTCATTTGAGTCTCCCAAAGGTCTATTTCAGTGCAGAACACTTAGTCCTTCAAAAACTGACGAGGTGTACCTCCTTCTCCCCCACTCATCCTGGGTGACCTTTGAGAGAAAATAGTCCTCAGCGAGCAAATGGCTTAAATATGTTTCCTCTGGACGTCAGAAACATTAGTTTAAAGTGGCACAGATCCTTTAATAGTGGTTCATCATCAATTCAAACTGCTCAGATAAGCAAAATAGTAAGCAAGGCCACGTACGTCCAGCAGCACATGAGTCGAAAGCTGTTGAAGAGTACAGACCAAGGTTGTTGCCTTAGGCCTTCATAGTAGAGAAGAGCACAATAGTAGCCTAGGGCTCACCACCGTGCTGCCGCTAAAACAATGTTTTTTGGGGGATGATCACAGTCTGGGGGACAAAACCTGGAAGTTAGCCCCGTGTATTTGTGTCACTCTTCATTTAGTCTTTAGTCAAACACAAGACTTTCCTTTTTTTCCTGTGTTTGACTTTTTAGCTTCAAGTCCACGTCTGAAAAATGTAGTTGGAGGAATACGGCAATTACGTTGCTCTATTCTGAGAATATTCTCACAGAAAATAATCTAATTTTTCATCTGAAATGTAATGATGCTACTCATCGTTGAAACTAGTTCATAGTGGAATTTATAAAAATAATAATACACAATACTGTTACCATATTTTTTCTCTCTCTGGGTCCCTTTAACACAGGACAAGGCAAAGGGAAAACGAGTGAAAGCCTCCTCAATTTGACCGGGAGCACTCAATCAAGAGGAAGTCATTACTTCAGAATAAGGGATAGCTATGCATTGCTGCCTGGCTTCAACTGAATACCTCACCTTTCAGCAATGCATAAATAATGTGCCAAGTGTCTTTGATCTGTTGCGGGCGATCACTTCACAGGCATGTGGACACCTTCCATTGATAGATGAGGCTTTGCCCTGTCCAAATATGTGTCAACAAGCATCACTCTCACACAAATGTACTGATGAGGAAGAAGAGAACAAAGGCAGGGCTCTAGATGGACACATAGGCTGCACCATGCCAGTGGAAAGACAAACATGTTCACTGTGATTAATTAGAAATAACAAGAACTAACTTGGGCTGCGACTAATGATGGTTTCTGTTTTGTTTTTTTCCTTTTTCTATTAATATGCAGAGTATTTTATTATTATTTGTTTTATTAATTAATCAATCAACTGCGTTTTTGCTTTATTCTCATTTTGTAAAGTAATAATATATTATATTTGAATTTGAATATGTCGAATTATTTATTTTTTCAGCATAAAGGACATCATATTAATGACAGCTGCCAGCGGCTTTTCATTAGGCCTGAGTGCACACATCTGATAGTGATTCCTCCCAAGAAATCACAGAAGCCTGTAAAAGCCCTCTTTTGTGACGGAAAGGCAGATTGGGGCCAGTGTTCCTGGACAGTCCGACACCCTGACACAGCTGAAATTGGGAAGAAGGGAAAAAAATCGCAGTAAAGTGAGCACACAAAGAATTTGGCCGAGAGGTCAAAGCGAGACCCCTTTCAGACGGAAAGAAAAACAAAGCCTGTGTAACTTCCAACAGACTGGCTTCAACCAAAGTGCCCAAACTGTGTGAAATGAAGGGTCACCATGAACGAACAGTGATATTAAAGACTTGAATAATTGCCTTTCATTTCCATTTCAGGTATAGGGTGTGAAAATAGAGATGGCCAGCCCTCATTGAGGCCAATTTATTTAATCCTTATTCACCACTGTGAAGTGGCGAGGAGAGTGAACACGGAGAATGACAAGTTTTTTTTGCTTTCTACACTTTTTTATTTCATGACTGAAATACTCCACTGAGGTCCAAAACTAGGAAGCAGAATATTTGTATGCGGCCTTTACGGGCTCAACTGAAATGTCTACAAGAGCAAATGCATCTTAAGCTCTCTCACTCTCTATATTGCAGTGAATGAGGCAGAAAACAGGTTGGGTTTAGCCCAGGGAACTTATTAGCAGAGCCTCCCTGGTGAGTGAACTTCCAGGGAAAAGGGAAGACAGGCATTTATTCTTCACTCTTGGCTGTAATGCCAGGAGCATCCTCTGCTTGTAAAAGAAACACTTCAAACACCCAGCCCCTTATGGAACACACCAGATGCACTTTACTAATTAATACACAACCTGCATGAATAACCCATATGTGTATACGCATTGTTCTATCTTACATTATAATAATATCTTACATTGCAGATTGAACTAACGAACACATACATTAACTCAGGGAATTTGTGGCTAGCGACTTTACTCAATATTATGATGTATGCAGATGACAGGGTGTAAAACAGCTGCGTATTTCTACGCAGCTTTCTCCTTCAAATGTTTACTGCATCTGCAGCGGCAAGGGAAATAAAGCCAGGCATTATGTATGAGCCCTTCAGTTGAAATGTGCTAACAGTAAATATAGTAAGATGTTCCGATAATATTATTGCATTCAGGCTAACATCTATAGTTTCATTATCATATACTGTGTATGAGAAAGAAAATAATCATATCCTCAGGGTTGAGAAGCCAGAACCAGCGAATATCTGGCAATTGTGTTTGAAATATGACTAAACAATGAATCAATTAATTACCCCCAAAAAAGCTGGCAATATATTTTATATTGATCGATTTTTTGATGTTGAGTAAGATTGGAGTGCAGGAGATGTAAAGTTATGTTTCAGTTATATAAGACTAGAATTTGAGTCTCCACTTATATTGTTTGACCAGCAGAGAGCACTGAAAAGTTAATTTTCCAAAAGTAAAATGTCACATATCAAATTCATTTCTTATTGATAAAATATAAAATAAAAAAAACAGTATTTGGAGATATCACCAAACACTTGCGAGATGTCTAAAAAAGAATGTATACACATTTAGTGCCATTCAACTGCCAGCTCAAAACCGATTTTTTTAAAGGCAATCATTTGTCAAAAAACTTATTGAAACAAACCTACTCTGTTGACAGAACAGTTCCAAAACTGTGATTTTGTATTACATTAAACAATAATAAAACACAATACTATGTAATACTCAGAGGCTAACAAACTGTTGCTCATTGTGATGGTGACATTTACCTGTAAACCAATAACGAGAAACACAGCTGCTTTAACACGTACAGTACTATATTCCCCAAGATCCATAGCAGAAAAGCTGGCTGAGCCATACAATAGATTGCTGGGCCGATGGAAAAACCACCAAGAGGGTGCAATAATAACTCATTGTCCACAGATACATGGGCTGCAGCAGTAATCTTCACATCTCCCCAGTGAGGAAAAATAGATAGTTGTAAAAGCACTGAAGGGATTAGGCAGGGTTTTCTACCTCCTGCGGTACATAGCCTGAGTCATGCTGAGAGCACCAGGAGCTCAGTGGAAGTCTGTTAAGGATGGGGAGGATTTGACCTAGCTGCTACATTATTCTGATATGACCCAAACAAAGCCATCAGCATGAGACCAGTGGGAGGGGGTCCAGTCTGTTTCCGTATCTTATCCCTCCACTTTACAATGAAGATGAATAGATACATAGAATTCACAAGAAATTATTAGGAAACGATCATTTCATAATCAGGATACAATTGTATTGCTGTGTGAACGAGGAGCACTTTATTAATGAAGTATTTTATACTGTTATCAGTGGGGTTAGCTACTTACTTAAAAAGGCACACAAAAGGGAGAGAATTATTTAAAAAATATACAGCAGTCTTTTGTCCAAGCATTCCTCAAACCTATTAGTTCCCAATGTTGATACACATACAGCTATTAACCCTCTCAGTGATTTCTCCTGAGTTAATTCCTAATGAAAAATAAATTGAGTTGCTGCCTACACTTTTATAACATTTCCTCCTCAGAATAAATGGGCTCTTTCATGAGAAAAGACACGCTGTTGTTAATGATTTTATAAGCAGGGAGCCCACCTGACATCCTGTTTTCTATTACTGTTCTTTATTCAATTTGCAGGGCGCGCTGCAGGTGACCTAACCTATAAAAGGGCACTCGAAATGAAATTATCAGAGCTCCTTGAAATTTTATAAATTCAGAACGGGCCTCACAGGGGGATCTCATACCAGAAACGAATGGCTTCACCTTTAGCTGTGCATAAATCAATCGCACCAAAGGTTAGAACACATCATGCCAGGATGTATCAATGCACTTTTTACCGTCATAACATGTAGTAATTTCAGAAGTGCGAATGGCAGGTGTATGAGGTCATTTCTGAAAAAAGTTTGTGTGATTGTGTGTATCCTTGGATGCATCTACACACACATGGTCACTGAATCTGTATTCAAGATAGAGAACTGAAAAAATGAATTTAAAAAATCTAATTAAATCTAGAGCTGCAATTATAAATTACTCGTAGCCAACAATCTTTTGACAATATGATCATTTAAAAGGTGCTGTAAGCGGAATGGTTCTTTTAGCTAACTTCCTGTCAGTTACTGCAGTTAGCAGTCCCCTCGCTTGTCCCTACGTCACCACATTAATGCACTGCGGTCTTCAAGCAGCGAGTTATCTAGCATCATCTCAGATCCATAAGTGTGATAAAACATGATAAAAACCATCAAAACAGACATTGGAAAGGATTTTTACCTGCTCCGCTATTGTAGGCGCATAAACATTCACCCATCTGTCGCTCTGGCGTGCACCGGCAGTGAGACCATGAGTGAGACGGGTATCGGTTTGTAGCATTCTCTCTTGTGATTGGATATAAATTTCGGGATCCTCCAATAAGTATAACTGCCGATTACATGCAGAGCAGCTGACTGAGAGATTGGCTTTATGAAATGCGCACATTATGAAAGTGATCACTGTATGAATAAAGAGCAATTTAACACTTATATTAACATAAATAAACCGCTTACTTCACCTTTAATTTATCAAGATTTTTTAATTTTTTATAAAAATGTTTGCTAGTTGCAGGCCTAGTTACATAAAATGTGCAAAGAAATAAGATTATTACAGCAGATCTTTCCAAATTGTTTGGTAAAATACCGACACACACTCAGGAAACTCAATACTGGAAACTGACTAAATACATTTGTGATATTTGGTTTTGATGATATTTATCTCACTTTGATTATTCAGCCATTATTTCTACTTGAAAACAGTTGGAAAAATGAATACACAAAAGCAATACTAATAATTTTTATGTCGGGCAGTTGTAAAAAGTGTAAAGCTTTGTCACCTCAAAAGGATCCCCTTTATCCTTGACCGAGCACAAGCTCTTTCCAGTATCCATTTGTTCCAGTCCGTAACCTAACAAGAGGTTGGTGGCAGAAAAAAAGGCCCAATCAGTAACACTTGTTGCACCTCAGAACATGGAAATTTTAGACTTTTGTGATTCAGAAAAATGGAAAACATTGTCTAAAGAAGTTGGGAATATGGATAGGATCATTCAACTGTGTTCAATCTGAGTCAGGACAAATTCTTTTATGAAGCAGCCGAGCGTGAAGGAAATTTGTAAATTGCACCCGACCTTTGGAGAAATTGCTCTCAGAAATTGTCCAGATGCAGAATTGACACAGAACAAAGTCTTTTTTTTCCATATGCACAAATGCAACAGGGATTTCATCTGAGGCAAGTGTATTTCAGTATTTGTCCAAACTACAACAAGCACACAAAACTCAGCAATTGTAACTTTTCACTTTTGTTTCTCTTTTCACTGTTTTATGAAAACATATTGATGTCAGCCATGTTATGTGTCTCTAGGATATGCTGTCACCTTTTTCAAATGTGACTGCATTTAGGAATGTGCCATGACCAGTTTTATTTAAACACGGTTTTAAATATAAACCTTTGAAACTTCATAAGCTATGTGGAATGATTTTCTTTTTTTGTGGCTATTTTAAGTGGAGATGAGGAATAACGTAACCCCCAATAAATGTCTGTAAATTATTTGTCACCATGCATTAACTTATCCGACAGACAGGGTATAGGGTCCCCTAGAGTCACGTAATAGTAAAAATATTGATGTGGAAATCCATCATAAGATCTTTTTGAATATTTATTTTTATCATAAAGCAACAAGGAAACTAGACAATAATTAATTTTGTCCTTTAAAATGAATTATTCAAACAGCTCCGATTGACCAACTGTCATATTCTAATATGGATATCATAAATAAATAAATAAATAATGACACATCATATTTTCTCTACTTTTATGACAACATATATTAATAACTGCTTTCATTTAGTAGAGGGGGTGATTAAACATGAAATACCAGCACTTTGAACATTTTTTATTTTAACTTGTTTTTACACAAATACAAACCACTCCACTTCCTTGCTTTAATACTGTATCTTTCTCCCTACAGTTTAATCTCTGTGTATCTTTCTACTAACAAAACCAACCCTTGTCATTCCCTCAATACCAGCTTGTAACTGACCCCGTTAAGTAAAGATAGGGGGCCACTGAGGAAGGTTATTGAAAAACATTGAGCCTTTTTTATATGATTTATTTCTTAAAAATAACCGCAGTCATCCTTTCAACTCAGTATAATAAATCAACCTTCTTCATGGACTTCATTATGGTCAGTTGAACTATGCACAACATGTCTAAAACTGCAGAACAAGACAACTGACCCCATTCCACTCCATCAAAATCTCACACGCAGGAACTTCGAGCCAACGACCCTTCCAATTACTTTTACAAGTACGCCAAGTGGTTTCAATCATGCTATCAAAACCTGACACATATTTCCAGCGACATCCACTTTGACTCTTTCTATTAAGCAAAAAGTAGCTTCCCTGGCCTTGAAGGCTAGAGCTTAACGAATGGAAATGTCTGGCCTTGGAAAACCTTGAATCTCTTTAGCTTTACTTGTTTGAGGAATCACTGCTTGAATGCCGGCTGGTTCAGATGTCATGTTAGACTGTAAATAGCACAAAAGCTTAAGGTCACTTTTGTATCAAGAGCTGTTGGAAAATAATCAGTGGATCAAAGTTCTGAGGGTCCCGTCCCGCTACTACCACTTCAAATCCGTCAATACACTACTAAAGAGCTGCTACAGATTTGAGTTTTGATATTTCTCTACAGATTGGTCAACCTGACCTGTGTGGCAACATTTGCCAGGTAACAGGAAAGTTGCAATGAATTGCGGTGTCTTCCAAAGCAGGCAGTACTAGAGGCTTGGTAACACACTAGTAAGTTGAGAAGATAGCACTAGACGCTCACAGCAGCTCTGCAAGCTTATATTCAGTTAAATGATACCAGATATTACTCAATATAAAAAAACAGAATGAAAGTGAACCACGGACCGCCTAAACAAACACACCTGAAACCACTACACACGCAGCTAATCAAAATGGTTCTATAACATTCAAGTTGACAGCAAGCTTCAGTGACTGACACCATCCATGCAAGATGGCTCTACTTTTACTCCTAGGAAAAAACATGGTTTGCTCCTCTAGAAATCGTTGTTTGTTAATATACAAAAGAAAATATTACAACACACTTTTCATTAAACATACAATTTAAATAATAACATGCTACACTACACAGAAACCCCTATCGGAGACATGCATGTCAAAAATGTTTTCACCAAAGTTATATTCTGAGAAAATCACATGCGAGGATCAACTTGGATTAACATTAAAAGCAGAGGTGGGTAGTAACGCGCTACATTTACTCCGTTACAAATACTTGAGTAACTTTTTGAATAAATTGTAATTTTAGGAGTAGTTTTATTGCAACATACTTTTACTTTTACTTGAGTAAATATTTGAAGAAAGAACGGTACTTTTACGCCGTTCCATTTGGCTACGTGACGGTCGTTACTTTATTGTTTTTATATATTTTTTTATTACATGCGAGAGCCATTTCTCTCATGATTTCTCTCCCCGGGGACGTCTTATCACGTGACTATTTTAACCAATAAAAACCACATTACAAAAGCTTGCCAATCAAATGCAGCCACTTGAGTCACATGACAAGTGTTGTCATGTTGTCATAGGGCTCAACAATGTCCGCGGACTTTTTTTAACAGCTCCGGTGTGAGTACCAGATGTGCTCGGCTGCCAGATCGGCTCTGGGTCCTCACACCGGTTCTGCACCGATGTTGTGTCCATGGCCGTGCCATGTAGGCTCCATGCAGATTTTACAGACTATCTGGGTGAGTCGTGAAAATGGAAGAAACCGCTGATTCCAAGGAGCAATAACCACACCCCTGGCCTCACATACAAACTCACAAGCTCTCAATCACACTAACTCACAAAATAACAATCACACAATCACATAGACACAGACTCCCACACACTCGCAATTAGGCCTACAGAGACACTGTTCTTCTTTGACACATGTCCTGTTCTCCCTGTATGTATGAATGCTGTAGTTTACTCACTGGCCCCCAGTCTGGCTGTGTGACAGTCTGAGAGTGGTCTCTTTTTTTCAGCTTCTCTGTAGTTTCATACGTTAAGTGAGTGTGCCAGCAGGTTTTGGTGTGTAACGAAGTTTAATTTTGTGTGTTTTATATTTTTGACACAACACAACCTAGATAATTTTCTCAGGGCCTGTGACACATTGTAGGAATTAGTTTAAAAATGTGTATGTGCAAAACAATGTTATAAGTAGGCCTATATTGGTTTTAATTAATATAATTCTGGATAAACCTAATTTATTATAATTGTATTTGAAGGGAGATGTAGGCTACTTAATTTGGCAAATAATTAATGTATTATTGTTTTTGTTCAAGGGTTATTCCTTTTATTTTTAAAAACCTTATTTATTGTTTCATTTTAAAGGATGTTATTTAAAATATCTTTATTTGAACATTGCTGTTTTATATTTTGTTCGTGTCTATTTTGTACCGTTTGTGTTACTCTGTATATTTCAAAAATAAATCCGGAGTAATTCAGTGGGCCTACTTGTACTCTTGAGTACTTGAGTAGTCTTTTCACTGCATACTTTTTTACTCTTACTTGAGTAATTATTTGTATGAGTACTTTTACTTCTACTTGAGTAATTATAATCTTAAAGTAACTTACTTTTACTTGAGTACATTTTTTGGCTACTCTGCCCACCTCTGATTAAAAGTAAATGTTAATACCACAACATATCAAACATTTTAAATGCTAGTTTGAATGTCCCTTAACACAAATTACTTCTAACCTTTTCAGAAGTACACCTGTGGTCACCATGGATACCTAAATGGCAGGTCTACAATTTGGAAATAGAAAGAAAAAACCTACTTCTGGAATGTTTGGCCCATGTACATTTTTAAACAATATACCACTTTCCATCCATAATGAATAGTGTGTTAGTACTTCTTAGTGTATTAATAAGTGCTCTGTTGGTTTAATCTTTTGTCAGTCATAAGAAATATAATCAATTCAAGCAAACTAATGGGCTGAACATTTTCATATGTTTGTGAGATATTAGATATTACACCTCTTTGGAAATGTATGAAGCAACTTCAGTCATTTTATTAAAATAGAGTCATTTCCCTGGCTGGTGATAACCATGTTAACCTTACTTGTGTTAAGGTATTTTATTTCCTCATCAGTGGAAACCCTGCCAGAATGTTCTTTCCATTTCAACAGGGTATCTACTCCACTTAGATATAAAATGTATAAAAGTCACATGGCCGACATCACACATGCAAGTGCAAATCATTTCTAAACACACCTTCATATTTACACAGTTTGTGCCACTTACATGATGAATAATGCAGTAGCACTCGGACTATTGTCATGTTACATAAAATCACCTATTCTTTGTATGTAGGAGAGAGTTCGTAGTCTCCAAAAATAAGCTGACAAAAAGTGCTTTAAGCTTCCTTTTCTACTGGTCAGCCAAATGCGTGTAAAAGACTTCTGAAATTGCGGTGATTTGTAGACTGTATAAGAGGATATCCTTGATCCTCTTATCTTCCCCTTACCAAATGCTGACAAACAAAAATGACAAAATTTCTAAACCAAAAATTTAAGAAACTGCCATTTTTCTTGTAATTCCTGACAGGTGTTATTGCAGTTTTTAATTTTATTTTTTAGGATGGATATTTCCTCCGAGCACTATTTTTGTGCAGACTGTTTTTGATTAAAGCAGCGCCACCTACACTTAAGTGTGAGGTAAATGTTCCAAGGTTCCCCACCAGCACAGCAGCTGGCGCCTCTGAACCCCGAGCAGAGAGCGCGCTTTGTCCCTTCAACCTTGTGCACTGAAATATGCAAGGGCTCCAAGTGTATTAGACAGTTGCTGCCATCTGCGCCCCAGCTTCCAAGTCCGCCCATCATGGCTGAACATAAGGCCAACATCAGAGCAGATATGTGTGAGAAGTGTCAAAATAGATTCTCCAGTGTCATCTGTATTGCAAATCTCAATATCGCCGGAATATAGCCGGAATCACATAAACAACTGTCCTCGTTTGCTACGGCACACACACACCGACACACACAAAAAACCCATGCAATTCTGCAACTCCAACGCAACATTTCCATAAACATGAGAGAGGGAAGGAAAAGAGGAAACATATACACAAGACCGCCTCTACACAGTTCAAGAGATCTTTTCACTTAGGTGTTTTTTTTTTAACATTGTCATTGAGGAACCATCAAGCTCCTGCGAGAGCTTTACGAATCTCTCCCTAAACGAGAGATTTCCCGATGACAAAAAAGGCGGAGGAGGAAGGGTGCAATCAGTCCAGGTTTGTTCTAGACAACATGGCTTCCTTCCTTACTATGAGGAGGGTGTCAGAGCGAGACATTCAGATGTGGTTTTCAACCGAGCACTTTCCCAGGACAGTAAAGGCAGCGCCATTCAAATGGAGTTATTCAAAGCAGGTGCCTTTCTCAGCAATAAACTGAACGCCTTGCCTAAGCAATTCAAACCGCCTCCACAGATTGCAATACAGTCAACAAAGAAACTACTGTATCTTCCAAGTGAAACTTCCCATCAATGAATGTGTTTGTATGGCGTATTGAAAATAAACTCTGTCACACCTGAATGGCTACTTCTCCTTTTGGTGGATTGTCACATTTTCTCATTTGAATTCACCTGTTTTCCTAACTGCCATTGCCAGTTTAACTTTACTGTAGAACTTTAGTGTTGATAGTATGGGTGTGGTGGATTAGCACAATTATAAATATCTGCACTTGAAATTGATCGTTTGGAGGCTTTGGAGAAAGATAAGAGTCTTAAAACAGGCATGATCCATTCTACAGTAAGCTGCTTCTCTTAACTTTTTTTTGTGTGGGTCAGTAACCCAGCCCTGCTCATTTCCCACACAAAGAATGGGGTCATTAGTCCATAGTAGCAGTTGTCAAAGCAGCAAAAATAAAATGTGCTGTTCTGCTGCTTATCTTCAAAGGCACACTCAGTATATACTATAAACTGCAACACAAAGCGTCTTAAAACTATGTTTATACAGCCGTTTCTGTATAACAACACTGTTATATTAGCCATGCTTAGATATACTTAAAGCATGTTGCATTGAATTGTGAACCATAGAAAACCGTGCAGTATTTCTTCAACATTATAAATGGCACATGGTATTGTCATTAGTTCACTGTATTACAGGAAATTTGGGTATGACCACAGTTTAGAAAAAAAAACGTTGAATCAAAGTAGACTAAACTTGAATTATTTTCATTCACTTTCCATCTCCTCTCATTTAAACAAAGTATGAATTACAAATACTGTACAATGACCTAAGACTGCAAGAAATGAGTTGTGAACTATTTAAAAACAGCTACTCTATATTAAAGAATATCTAGGTTATCATGATGTCATATGAATCATTACATTACACGGAATAGGAAGTGAAATTGAATTGCTTGTATCTCCAGCTTGTATTGGGAGGAATTACAGGTATTTAAAACACTGTCTGAATAACATTGAGATGGTCACTGGAATGTGTGTGTGTGAGTGTGTGTGTGTGTGTGTGTGTGTGTGTGTGTGTGTGTGTGTGTGTGTGTGTGTGTGTGTGTGTGTGTGTGTGTGTGTGTGTGTGTGTGTGTGTGAATTTGTGTACAGTCATTTGCGGAAGGGAGGGGGTCGTCCTTCCGTGAGGTTGGTCGGTGTTGTTTTGGCCCTTTGTTTACATAGTCTACTGTACGTGTTCGGGGGAGAACAATGGCATAGAGGCTCTCATTATAGAAACATGAGTCACAGTACTGTTGACGGCGCAACAGAAAAGTGACTGAATGCTGCTGAAACACCATTTATATTAGATGTATAGAGGAACCAAAATGAAAAAAAGTGTGTTGGGTGAGGTGTATGTGGGTGTGTGTGTGTCTTGGATAGGTTGGTGAAGGGCCCAGTGCTGCATGTTTTTGAAAGCAGATTAAAGATCAAGACAGGAAGGGCCCGGTTTAGGGAAACAGGAAAACTGATGCAAGGAAATGGTCTACGTCACCAGCCAGCCCACCACAGTCGCTGCTAAAAGTGAAATCGAGACTCAGAGCAAGTATGGAGTCTTTGCTCAAGTCCCCAATGAAACTTGTAGTTTTGACAGGTACGTGAGCTTTTCTATCCTCTAGCATGGCAGGTGTCTTAGAGGGAGTCAGTACTACTTGTATCTGAATCTATGTGTTCTCTGTGTTAACAAAAGATGGTTTTGAGCTATTTCATTGGGCTGCAGTTGAGCTCTATATGACATTTAAAACTAATATTTCTTGATTACGATTAAGGTATGATTCTTTTACTCATTCACAAATGAAGTACTGTGTTCTTAACATAAGCTTTTCTAAACATGTGTGTGCCATAATTCAGTGGATTCGTTCAGTGGATCCTGTGTGGGTAAACAGCCAGAGATAAAGATGCAATTTTTTACAGTAACCCGGGATGCTGGAAAAAAAAGCATTACATAATTGTTTAGAAATAACATTTATGGTGTAAGTTGAATTTACATACGCTTGTGTCTACACAGCATGGCTCTCCACCCTAATGGACCCGAGCAGCCTCTCTGACATTTGTGACTCTTGTCACCATCTTGCAACATGCAAAGCCCTGAATGGATCAAACGACGCCTGCTTCTGCAACCATGGATATACTGGAGACGGAACCACGTTTTGCAATGGTGAATATAAAAACGTACAAAGCCACGCATACATTACTGAGTATTTACACGATGATAGAGCACTGCGCGCCTGGTGCGTATCTGTCATGGAAGCCTCGACTATTTTAGGAAGCCTTAGTTGCCGGTGACTTGCTCATCACTGGCAGACAGGCAAAACATTTGTACACATGTGGGTTAATTCAACATTTGCAGAGCGCGGTGGTTGACTGTGCAGTGCAAAATATGTCGGATGTAAAATATCTCAGGCACCATAGAGGTGTTAAGGCTTTATAAGATGCCTGCTTACAACAAGCGATTACATTTTCAAAAAGGGGATACAAATAAAAGCAAATCAATCTGTGGTCATTCGATCCATAACCACGTTATGCAAAGTATTACTCATCTGTAAATGTTCTATTACTTTTTTTGTTTAATTTAATTTTTTTTTTTTTGACATTGAGCCTAATAATTAAGACAGCATTTGATTTAACTTGAAGGCAGCATGGGGATGAGTATAAGTAAGCTCTTTGTAAGTCATGTAGACAACTTTCTCCCCACTGTATTATCCTTGAGACACAGTTTGTATTTGTTGCACTGGGATGGCACTTTCTCTATCGCCTGCCAACTAGCTGGCAGCTCGCCTCAGTGAGAGTTAATTACAGAGAAAACACTGCAACATGAAAAAATATCTCCACGGCAGCTTTATTAGCACACTTTTTAGTGGCCATTGTTACTCCTGTTATGTTTTCGGAGCTGTTTAGAATTCCTGGAACCCCTTTAGTTTCCTGACCAAACCTGATCACAATCACAGCACAGCGTTGCTAGCTTCAAGGGCCAACAGTGAATCAAAATGTAAGTGCTACAAACGCTGCTGCAGCCAATGAGTCTAAAACAAAAAAAATCTAAGGCGCACAGACGCTCAAGGTTAATGGAGTCCACTGTAGTAGCAAATGCAAAAATAATTATGGTCATTTGGTATAATGGCGGTTGATTTAACGCAAAAAAAATCCTGAAATAAAGTGATTATTAGTCAAATGTCACAGATTGTGGCAGGAAATTAGCTCATGCCGAATTACACTTTGTGTGTGTAAGGCTAACTTTTCAAACGTCATTGAAAGGATTTTTTTCAATTGAAACTAAGCAGAATGTTTTCAACATTGGTAAGCCAGTCAATTCAGTGTTTTCAGTACTTTCAACATCAAAGTGACAAAAGCACTTACACACAGTATCTCCTGTGTCCTTTAGATTGAACCCCGGCATCAAAGTGTATCTTTAAATATGCGGGTGCAATTTGTGTACAACAATGACGGTTCAAAGGTCTGTGTGAGTTATGCACGTATTTCCCCTTTGGATAATTCACCTCCCTCATCAGAACAGAGGATTTCCCTTCCCGGACAGCATGTGTGCAAAAGGTACACAGGAGGGGAAGAGCACAGTGTCCACATCATACCATTACCTAGACCAGTGAAAACAACAGTGGAAAGTCTTACCAGGTCATTTCCAGTAAAGTGGGAGACCAGAGACGGAAGATGCGGCAGCATTTTTTTCCTCGTATAATGTGTAGAGCCCACACAGCAGCATCCGGTGCATCTGGTGCTTTCCAAAACCTGGGCAACAAAGTGCAAAATATTTAAAGTAATGTGAGTTTCTCCAAACCAAACACAGGCTAAACAAAAGCTCAGCAATCACTAAATGTGAAGAGTTTCGGCCGGAGTCAGCCGAGGCTTTAATCAAGACCAAACTTAGCGGTGCCTGAGACAAGACCACAACTGAACTGCCATCAAGTTCAAAATCAACACCGGCACCCAGGGTCAGGAGTATCAAATGTATGCGTTTCTTAAACAGTAATCTGATTGTGGAAGACAGTTCAAGTCAATATTTGTGTCAACCATGTACTCAGATGCAGAAAGGCCTGTTTTACAGAGATTGAAACAGAAAATATGCTACTAAGAGGATCATGTGGGGGTTAGTTTTTCTGGAACATAATGCAATGATTAATATAGTGGCTCCACTTGTTAGTAGACAAATAATCCCACCAAATCATCACTTTGGATGTACTAGCTCTGCTCTGTTCTAAATTAAACATCGAGGATATGCATAATGTAATATTCAGGAGTCAAACAGAAAAACTACAGACCCACAAGACTTTAAGCTTTTTGAGATAGAAAAAGAAACACTTTCAGGAGAGTGGCTTGCATGCAGTCTCTCCGAGTATATTGAAAGGCCTTATGGGACCTGTAGGACACAAGCAGAAAGTGGACCAAGCCATGGAAGACCTAACTAAAGGAAAAAAGGCAACTATTACAGTAGTTTTACAATACATTTAAAAATATATATTTTTAACAGTTTATTGCCATTGTCTAAGGGATTGATAAACAAATTGCATAATTAGTTAATTAGTGTAGCTTTTGCGGCCTGACACGGCTGGGAGCTAGCCTTTTATATACTATCTATGGGGCTAGCTAGCGGAATGAGGAAGGCACCTAGTGGCTGGCATTTAGGTGGAGAACCGGGCTTAATTGTCCTGTTGTACAGGCTAACCCCGGGGTTGGAGGAGTGCCCAAAAAAATAAGGTAATAAGCGAACACTGGCTAACTGTGAATTGTAGCGGCGTGTCGTTACCATAGGTCGTTACCTTTGATAATATGGTCATAGTCTTCAAAGGCTTTTTCCGAAATGCCTCCTTCTTCGCTCAACTTCCCACCTGTCCCCGCCCCATATTCCAAACTGGCCTATCAGGCTGATTTATGGCCAAGTTTCCCCCCACAAACTCCCCATCAATTCCCCCATAGTACTGCTGGGTAGCTATAATTATTATTACAAATACTTTTTGACATGATTTTTTAAAATGTCGTAGCACAAATGTAGTCCAAGTCATCTTGAGCTGCTATCCTGTTGTTTCTGGTCAAGAGTCTGCTGGTCAGTCGGCTTATTTAACGCCTGGGCAGACAGGTGACACATGAAAGTAGCCAGTTAAATCTGCAAAACTTTTTGCGTTAATTTTTTTCTCTAGCACCTAACCCACTATACTTTCTCTCCTCGTCTTTCCCACTGCAGATGACAATGAGTGCCAGAATGTGACCAATATCTGCGGGGACAGGGGGAACTGCACCAACACAGTTGGCAGCTACTACTGTACGTGCGTCTCTGGATACACATCGACAGGAAAGACGATGTTCCAGCCCAACGATGGCACAGACTGTGTCGGTAATGTCTGAATCACTCGCTCAATGTAGAAAATGTACCAACATGTTTATGGTCGCATGTTTTAACGACCATTGACACATTATAAACTGCACTGAAGAAGGACCTATAACATGCGAGACATCTTGTGTGAGTGTGAAAACATTCACCACGCGGCTGTGAGGGTGGCAGGCCTGTGCGCGAGCTGTTTTCTCTTCCATTGTGCTACGGAGGATACACACGACACGTTGGTGGTGATTCTCTTTTTATTTCACCCGGCCTTTCATTTTCTTCCCATCTGCTATTCCGAGTTAACCACCTGAGATAGTTCGCTCCATTTGCTATAGTAGAAGAGCAGCACCTTTAACCCCCGCCCTCGCGTTGAACAGAGGCCTATTCCTGGGTGGCGTGCGCAATTTGCTGCAGCGCACGAGCTTATGTATCTGATAGTGGATTATGAATATTAATGTTTAACATAGCATGCAAGAATTGCTCTCCCCCCCCCCCCACCACACACACACACACAAAATCAATTATGAATGTAATGAGAAGGACTGCTCACCTCACAATATCACTCTTTTGTCTGTAGATAAATTAACTCCACAGCACCTTTTTTTACTCATTTGACGTCGAAATAGGCCTACATTGTTCGTTTCACCTGAATCCCTTTGTGTCTATCTTCAACTGGAGCTGAACTCTCCCATTTGCATCTTTCAGATATTGACGAGTGCGATTCAGGACAGGTCTGTGGAGCTAACTCACACTGCCATAATACGAATGGATCGTTCTATTGCACCTGTCAACGTGATTACATCCCAACTTCAGGCGCTAAGCACTTTCATCCAGAGAGAGGTGTAAGATGTAAAGGTCGGTATTAGGGTGGAAGAGAGCCCATCCACACATACACTCACACACACACACACACACACACACACACACACACACACACACACACACACACACACACACACAAAACCATACATGCTTGAATCAAGGTGATCACACATAGGCCACTTTCTAATTTTTTTTTTCTTTTCTTTTGGACATCCACACAACACAGACTTTAAACCTTTTGGGGGGAGGATCTATTATGTAATGCATCAAGAAGAGGGTGTAATCTTAAATTGTTCGGATGTTTTAATGTTGATCACAAGGAGAGCAGGGGCCTGAGCAGAATATGCAATTCAGAATTCAATGTAACAAGTTTTTTTTTGTATCCTGTTGAAAAAAAATACAAAAAATAATACAAGGCAATCAAAGAGTTTCTTGTTTTCCACCAGAGCATCCCCAAAAACATTGCCACGACAACGCCGGGTGCATCACACAGACTGTCAACAAAACACTTGAATATGTAAGTACCTCTCCTCAGCATTTCAACCAGAGCAGAAGGTTAAAAAAAAGGATATGAGATATGATGACACTGCCCTCTGTTGGAATGAGACAAATGTGGGAAGAAACAGGCTGTAACTACAGTTACAAGGACACACAAAGCGCCAGCCACTTTTATTATCCAAACTGCCACTTACTCTTACCTGCAGTTCTGGACCTTCAGTTGAGCCAGAGGGGGAGAGTTACAGCAGCAGAGGTTTAGAAGTTTGACCGACATGTCAATGAGCAAAGAAAGTAAACTTTGACTCACAGACCACCGGAAGGCAATTGCATTACATATGATTATTTTTAGATACAGTCCGTAGCTGCTTTGTCAATGTGTGTCGGTGTGTATTTCAGGACTGTTTTTTTTTTCTTTTCTCGTCTACAGCAATAGACTAGAGTACTGTGTGTCAAAGGATCATGCATCCTGTATGATGTGTATTTGATGTATTTGCATTGAATATTGTTTATGTATTGTTGTTTTTCCTTTGAATTTGTTTGAACTCGATGCAATTGTAAATGAGGGTCACCCCTCAATTGGTCTCTCGAGGATAAATAAAAGTTAAATAAATAAATATTCTCAACGATTGTACTGTTGGTGACTGGACAAGGAAGGAGTCTGATCAGATGAACATTTATACAGACAATTGACTTAAATCGAATAGTAAGCTCTCTTCATAGATGTTCAGAAAATGCATAGAAATTGATTTAAAAAAAAGATACTAACATTTGAGATTGCATTCCCAGTTAAAGATGTAGTCAGCAATGCTGGAGAACGCTTGTTGGTAAAATCACTTTATACCTGTCCGTTCTCTGTGTGTGTGCTGAAATAAATCCAGTGTTAATACACATCATAGTTTCTGTAAACTGGTATGTAATCAAAGGGGGCCCACCATAGCTAGCAACATGCCTGTTTACAGAGCCTAGGCTGTGTATTAGCACTGGATTTATTGTCAGTATGCAAACAGTACGTACAGGTAGCGGATGGTGACGAGATGTTCATTGTTCACTTATTTGGACAATGTGATTTTGCCAACAAGCATTCTCCAGAATTGCTGACTCCATCTTTATGTATAGGATGCCAAAAACAATATTTCATTATTTTATTCAACAAAAAAACAAAACCTCCAACAACACAACACTCTCAATAGCAACCATACAAATAATAATAAATCACGCATCACCTTTGTCTCGTGGTTGACTAAGTCTGGTCTGGGAATGAACAAACAGCCCCCCCTTGTGGGGGACTTTACAACTGGCTAAATATTAATGTTAACATTATTGAGTGTGCGAGTGCGCCACATACGGTACCAGTTTCATCACAAAATTCTAAAGTATATCAATATTGTATCATGGATTGGATGTAATAGGAGAGCAGTGTAGACATGTGTTACCGTTAAATACTCTCAAAATCCAAATGCTTGAAAACCAATAATAAGCCTTTTTTCCACCCCGCCCGTCCTAGATGAGCAACCTCACAGAGCCCCAGAGTATGCTGGAGGAAATTGCCACGCAGACGTCCGGCGACCTCACCTCAGTGGAAGTGATGGCATATGTTGAGGCCCTGTGTCGATCCGCATCCACTCTGGCTGCCCGTGAAAGGGATTTGGCTGTCAAACCATCTGTCATCAACTCAACTCTCACAGTAATCTTTGTTTAGCATTTTCCAGTCTTGTTTCTCATTCAACATTTTGGACGTCTGCCTGAAAAGCAGTCCTGCTTTGAAGTGGTTTTGGGTTTTAAAAAAGGGCAAAAGGCTTTTCATTCAGTCCAGGTCCTTCTTATCATGTGGTGTGCAGTTTTGTGAAAGACGATTGAGAGATAACAGATTACTTCTGTATTGAAGCTGTGTGAGCTGATGTTATTTTCTGCCCAATACATAATCTCTAGATTTTTATTTTTTATTTTTTAAATGAATCACGTTGCAGTACAGTGCATATGTTATACCGGCTGTACTATTATGAACAAATTCACATTGAAACACTTTATATATCCTAACAGAAATTGGTGAAAGCAGTGAACAACTTGGTGGAGAAGGATGAACTGGTGGCTTGGAGCAGAATGAAAGAGGAGCAGCGGGACCACACCATCACCAAGCTGTTGCACACTGTCGAGGAAAGCGCTCTGACACTGGCCACCGGCTACAGAATTCCAACCGAGCTCGAAATCAAAGCCACCGAAATGGGTGAGAGAATTATTATAAGACAGATCGCTCTTACAGACACTTAAATTATATTAAATTGTCCTGCCATTTATTCCCCGCTGTGCGCAGGAAAGTGAAGTTTTGGATAATTGTCATTCTTCTTACATTTAATTGTTTTTATTGTTTTTTTTTCTCCTCAACCACAGAATTGAAACTCTTCACTTTCGATGCTCGACACACGAAAGCAAAGCTGTCTACCACCATGGCAGGAGATCACATCACTTTAACCCCAAAACTCAGAACAGAGGAAGGCAGAAATGGTAAAGTCGTCCAGTTAATTTTTTTAAAGGTTAAAAAAAAAATAATAATAATAATAATAATAACTTTTTTCGAAGTTGTAACCATCTGCGTGCTCGGGTGTACAGGAAATACTGCTTTTTGCCATTTGTTGCCGTATGCCATACATTTGTTGTACCCCAATGTAAGCATTGACAGTCAGCATATTTTATTTCTTGTTTTGCTCTAAATATGAAGATATGATGCTGTAAAGTACTGCTGATGGTTTTGAGGTGTAAAAAATATGGTAAAATATAATTGTATCAAGTCAAACAAGCAAGTTTATACAGTCATATGAAAAAGTTTGGGAACCCCTCTCAGCCGGCATTATAATTGACTCTGCTTTCACAAAAAAAAAGATAAAAGTGGTATGTCTTTAATTTACCAGGAACAGCTAAGTACTGGGATGTTTTCCAAACAAAGATTTTTTGAAAAGCAGTATTTGGTTGTATGAAATAAAATAAAATGTGAAAAACTGGCTGTGCAAAAATATGGGTACCCTTGTGGTTTTGTTGATTTTAATGCCTGTAACAGCATGTAAAACTGATGACTTTAAACACAAAGTTGGTTGGATTATGTTGTTGAGCCTTGAACCTCATAGAATTGTCTGTTTAATCATGACAAAATTTATTTTATGTGCCTAAATGCAAGTTGCACTTCTCTTTGACTCTCTGCTGAAGTGAGACAGAATGGGATCATCAAAACAGCTCCCAAAAGATCTGAAAAACAAAGATTGTTCACTGTCATGGTTTAGGGGAAGGCTACAAGAAGCTTTCCCAAAGGTTTCAATTGTCAATTTCGACTGTAGGGAACGTTGTCAGGAAATGGAAGGACACAGGCAGTGGCAGTTAAACCCAGGCATGGCAGACCAAGAAAAAAACAGGAGCGGCATAGGTGGAGGATTGTGAGAATGGTTGCACACAACCCACAGATCACCTCCAAAGGCCTGCAAGAACATCTGGCTGCAGATTGTGCATCTGTACATCGTTCAACAATTCAGCGCAATTTGCACCAAAACATCTGCTTTTTATAAAGACCAAATAACTTAATTTTTGTCTCATCAGTCCAAAGCATTTTCTTCCAATATGAAGCTGGCTTGTCTAAATGAGCTTTTGCATCCTCCATGCAACTGTATCTGTGGCGTGGGCGCAGAAAGGGCTTCCTTCTCATCACCCGGCCATACAGATGTTTTGGTGCAAATTGCACTGAATTGTAGAACCATGTACAGATACACAATCTGCAGCCAGATGTTCTTGCACGTCTTTGGAGGTGATCTTTGGGTTGTGTGCAACCATTCTCACAATCCGCCGCATATGCCGCTCTTGTACTTTTCTTGGTCTGCTAGACCTGGGTTTAACTGCAACTGTGCCTGTGTCCTTCCATTCCCTGACAACGTTCCTTACAGTAGAAATTGACAATTGAAACCTTTGGGAAAGCTTCTTGTAGCCTTCCCCTAAACCATGACAATGAATAATCTTTGTTTTTAAGATCTTTTGGGAGCTGTTTTGATGATCCCATTCTGTCTCACTTCAGCAGAGAGTCAAAGAGAAGTGCAACTTGCATTTAGGCACCTAAAATAAATTTTGTCATGAATAAACAGACAATTCTATGAGGTTCAAGGCTTAACAACATAATCCAACCAACTTTGTGTTTAAAATCATCAGTTTTACATGCTGTTACAGGCATTAAAATCAACAAAACCACAAGGGTACCCATATTTTTGCACAGCCAGTTTTTCACATTTTATTTTATTTCATACAACCAAATACTGCTTTTCAAAAAATCTTTGTTTGGAAAACATCCCAGTACTTAGCTGTTCCTGGTAAATTAAAGACATACCACTTTTATCTTTTTTTTGTGAAAGCAGAGTCAATTATAATGCCGGCTGAGAGGGGTTCCCAAACTTTTTCATATGATTGTATATAAATTGAATCCAACATTAATTCAGGTCTAGACACCGTTTTAAATGCAGAAACAGATGAAACTATTACAGTTTTTTACAATTGCTAAACCACAGTGGGCACAACTGGAGCGACATGTGCAAAACTCTAACAACAGTATGCAGAGCAGCGGTTCATTCGGACCAAACTGTAGCTCGTTTTTCATTGCTTAAACACAATTTTCAAAACTCTACACTTAACCACAGCCTGCACAACACTGTGGATTTCCAGCACTTTTTTCAAATGCTAACACTGCTGCCACAACTGTAAACCACACATTCAAAACAGAATGAATGCCTAGTGCATTTCAAACACTTCAGATTGCAATTTCAACTGAAACACTATAAGATGTCTTGTTTTAGACTTGTTAGTGAACATACTGTATATACAGTATAAAGCAGGGCTATTCAATTAGTTTTGAATGGGGGCCGGTTGGTGGAAATGATCCAAAATGAGGGGCCAGAAAAAAATGCCTAAAATTGATGAGCATCACATCAATAGCTACATATACTGTAAAACACTACAACGACATAGGAGTGAATATATTGTCTTTATTTTATCAAATAGAGATCACCAGCTTATCAAAAAAAATCCCTATTTGATTAACATAGGCTGCCTGTTGTTTAAGTGTTTAACAATCTTATCAGTTCAGGAAAACAACAGCTTATCAAAATACATAGAAATAAATGTACTTTAAGTGCAATAGCTTATCAAAATACATGTAGGCCTAGGTTTACTAAGAGTGCAACAGCTTATCAAAAAACATAGAAATAAATGTAGGCTACTCTAAGTGCAACACCTTACAGTGTTTCCTCCCAAAAATGTGTTTGTCAAGGGGTCACTGTCCAGGGTCATGGGAGGCGCGGCGCGGCGAAAACTTTGGCTGTATTTTGCTCAAAGATGCCAATGCACAGTACAGAAATAAACAACTGCTTATTTGAATACAAAAAAACTACAGATACTGACTTTACAGTTGTGCAATTGTGTTTGCTATGTGAAGGTACACATTTTGTGCAAACATGCAGACAGTACAAAGCAAAGTTCTACTGGTACAATATTATGCAGACACACTAAATACAAATAATGGACCATACACTTACACTGCGGTACAATCGCGCACGCAAAGCTGCATACACAGAGCAGCTGATAGAGAAACGCTTGGAGACACATGTGCACATTGTTTTACTGCAGATATCGGCCTTTCGCGCAGTTATGACCATGCAAAAGCACACATCGCGCATGCTAGTACATTCATTGTGCACCCAAAAAAAAAAAAAAAAAAACATTTTTGGTTGGTAGTCAAGGCGGGGGCCAGTAAATATTCCGTCCGGCCCGCGGGCCGCCTATTGAATAGCCCTGGTATAAAATAAACAATTTCATGTGAAAGAATTTCACCCTTTCATCAAAGAAAATATTCCGTAATTTGTGTGAAATAACTCAAATTATTCAAACTGTAAAGAGTAAAAGTTTGTAATTTGTGTATTGGGGTTTGATGCTAGTGTTTGTACTCTGAGCATGTTCTGAGTGACAGTGTGTGTTATCTCAATGAGGCTGGTTTATAGCGTTTGCTGCACTGAACCTGTTTTGCAGGTGAAGTGAACTGTTCAGCTCCAGTGACTGTAGGTAGTGCAGACTGTAGTTAGAGTTTTGCACATTGAGCTACAGTTGTGCCCACTGTGGTTTAGCGATCAAAAAAAAACTGTAAGGAAAGGAAAGTGTATTTACAGTGTATAGCACAATTCAGGCATATGGCAATTCAAAGTGTTTTACAGGGGCATAGAATACATCAAGATTAGACACTAGGAATTGCAATTACAGTTTGTCTCAGTTGCTTTGGTGCTTTTCTCACATCACTATTAACATTTGCACAGCAGTTAGTGCATTTCTCAAAACAATTAGTGCAAACTGCAAAACCTAGTGGATAACATGCAAAAGTACGTCACTTGGTCAAAATGGATAGTCTATTCCTCAAAAGCAAGTATTCATGTCAATGAAACTGCCAGTGTCATCAAAATGAGAAGTCTTGATACCATCGTTTATGAACAAGATAGTCAATTGGCTTTGTCATGTTTTCATTATGACAGTTTATTCTCTCAGTGTTTTCCAATGCAAAAAAAAGGTCAGAACCCGGTGACGCTACCTGCAAATGCTCAAGACAGCACTATACACTACTTGTACAGCCATTTGAAAACTACAGTAAAGTTACACATTGCTGTAGTTAGGGGAGTAAGTGAGTACAAGACACTGGATACGTATGTTTCACATTTTTACTGTATATGCTCTTTGCAATTCTACAGCATTGTGCAAAAGAAAAATACACTTCAGTCACTTATTTAGAACAAACATAAAAAAACACCCTTTTGGTAGAGCTGTGAACAATATAACAGGACATATTGTAACTGAACATATATAGGTAAATCATTCGGGCACATCCAGACGTTCCTGTCTGTCTGGCCACATATTTTCATCTACATCACAACGGATATTACAGTTTTTCTCAGTCGCTTTGGTGCTTTTCTCACATCACTATTAACATTTGCACAGCAGTTAGTGCATTTCTCAAAACAATTAGTGCAAACTGCAAAACCTAGTGGATAACCTGTAAAAGTACGTCACTTGCTCAAAATGGATAGTCTATTCCTCAAAAGCAAGTATTCATGTCAATGAAACTGCCAGAGTCATCAAAATAAGAAGTCTTGACACCATCGTCTATGAACAAGATAGTCAAATGGCTTTGTCATGTTTTCATTATGACAGTTTATTCTCTCAGTGTTTTCCAATGCAAAAAAAAGGTCAGAACTCGGTGACACTACCTGAAAATGCTGAAGACAGCACTATACACTACTTGTACAGCCATTTGAAAACTACAGTAAAGTTACACATTGCTGTAGTTAGGGGAGTAAGTGAGTACAAGACACTGAATACGTATGTTTCACATTTTTACTCTATTTGCTCTTTGCAATTCTACAGCATTGTGCAAAAGAAAAATACACTTCAGTCACTTATTTAGAACAAACATAAAAAAAACACCCTTTTGGTAGAGCTGTGCACAAATGTGAACAATATAACAGGACATATTGTAACTGAACATATATAGGTAAATCATTCTGGCACATCCAGACATTCCTGTCTGTCTGGCCACATATTTTCATCTACATCACAACGGATATTATCCCTTGCAATGCAGCGAGGAAAGTATCTATGATAAAGAAAAGGTATAAAATTTGCTTGACAGAATTTGATAACTAGTTCAACAATTTTGTTTGTAATGACTCAAGCAATGAAATTAAGACTATTAGTTTTATTGGGAACGACTATTCAGCATCCATAAGTATAGTTAATTTTGACTGACATGACATAAGCAAATGACAAGGTTATAAAACAGCAGATAATTGTATGAAAGCAACTGATACATGTCCAAAAGCATTTGCAATTTGTTCAGAGGAAGGAGAAATTGCTACTATGATGTGCTCAAATGACTAAATGTTGCGGAGGTTGAACTAATAGTTCTGAGAATTTTCATTCTGATCTGAGAAAAGCACCAAAGCAACTGAGAACAACTGTAAGAGATAGCAGAAACCAAGAAAAATACATCAAGATTAGACATTAGAAATTGCATTTAGGAGATTACCTAGGGGGCAAAACCCCTTTTTTTTTGAAAAACAGACATGGAGCGTTGTAAAAGGTTGTTCACCAGAAATGATATCCAGGACCTTCCAGGAACTAGCTGCTGGAAAGCTACAGCGGGCCGATAGAGCAAATCAGAACCACTGTTTTAGCGAATGGGGGTGGGCTAATAGGGAATTTCTTTAATTTATAGATATGATGACACTTTGCAAGTTGATTACTGACATTAAAACAACAACTTTTTGTATTACAGTATTTTCCAAAAAGTTTGAATAAATATGAAAAATCATCAATATCTTACTAATGATGCGTACATTTGCATATCTGCAAAGCCCCAAAATCTAGATGTTGGACAAAAGCAGAGTCAATTTGTTTTTAAATTTTGAAAACAAAACAAGTGTCCAACTGCCTGAAGCTTTTCCTAATCACAGTTCAAATTTGATCAATAACCCATAGAAAATGAATTTTTTAAACAGTTTTTTCCAAGGGAATGTCTAGCCATTTCATAAAATACCAGCTGGAGACTCCAAAAGGACACTTTTGGTCCATGGTACATGAAATGTAACTGTGTAAAAAATTTGAACTGTGATTAGTTATTGATCAAATTTTAACTGTGATTAGGAAAGGCTTCAGTTGGACACTTACACTTTGTTTTCTTCCAACATCTAGTTTTTGGGGCTTTGCAGATATGCAAATTTACGCATCATTAGTAAGATATTGATGATTTTTCATATTTATTTAAACATTTTGGAAAATACTGTAATACAAAAAGTTTTTGTTTTAATGTCAGTAATCAACTGGCAACGTTTCATAATGATATCTATAAATTCAAAAAATTCCCCATTAGCCCATACCCATTCACCCCCATTCACTTAAACGGTGGTTCTGATTTGCTATGTCGGCCCGCTGTAGCTTTCTAGCAACTTGTTGACAAGGTTGTCCACCCAGGTTGTGATCGTGGAAGGTCCTAGATGTCATTTTTGGTGAACAACCTTTTACAATGCTACATGTCCATAAAATCACTTTGCCCCCTGGGTAGATAGTAAAAACAAAGAACAAATACGGGCTATCAAATTGCCAGAAACATTGTATTTATCTTGCACTGATCACAGTTTAAAAAGAAATGCAAGGTGTTGAATGCTTGTATTGGACATTTAAGGTTACTGTCAGTATAGTAGATTTGTGAAATATATAAACAGTGAACCTGGTCAGCTCTGCTCACTGATACATTTAAAAAATGTCCAAAGCAGCTTTCTGCTCTGCAAGACTGGCTTCACCTGGCCCGCAAAGTTGGCTTGGAAAATAAATGACAGGATAGATTAGACTACCTCCCTGTCTTTGTTAAAACTTTTTTTTTTTTTTTTTTTTCGTCCATCAGGAAGTGTGTTGGTGGTGTTTTTGAGGTATGACAGCATCAGCGGCATCTTGAAGCCCAGCAGCGACCCGGGTGTCACCGACTACTCGCGCTTTGCAGGGACCGGGGAAATCACTGTCAACTCCCAAGTCGTGGCAGCAGCCGTCAAACCTGCTGACGTCTACCAACTTGACCACGTCGCCTTCACACTGAGGCACAACGAGGTACTATACAGACCACACAAAGTGCTGAGGCTATTAATGTATACGTTCCAAATGTATGCTGCTGGTGCAGACTATTTTGTGTTTCCGTGCAAAAGGCCAGTTAGTCAGTTTTTTAAGCGCTTTGTGTAAAGTTTGATCACATTTTAAGACTTCTCAGTTAAGGGGGAACTGAACTGAAAAAGTTAAGGTGACTAGATGATAGAGTCAGCGCGGGTAAGGGAGTGAAGGAAATAACCCTAAAAGTTAATGGACTGGTATGTTCTTTTAAGATAATTAAAATGCACAAGAAAGGGAAATCATTATTTTTGTTAGACCCTCGAGGCTTCAGCCTAATAAAGGAGGTGTTGATTTATGTCAAGCAGTGAAAAGTGTGTGTAAATTGCTTTTAAAGAGCAACCATCAATAATTTTGGTTCTGTTTTCATGCACGCACTTGTCATATTGGCAAAGTCATCTTTTAACTGTTGTTGTTTTTTTTTCTTGCGTGCACATGTTCAGTATTACTTTGAAAGAATTAAATTGAAATTGCCTTAAGTAATCACTAATGTTTAACGTGATGACCTTTGCTGATGCTTCAATGTGTTTTTTGGGGAGGGGGGGGGGATTTTGTTCATATTCATACTGCTGTATATTTTTAAGATCCCAATGAGATTATGCCCAACTAAAAACCCAGACAGTAAGCTGCTTCTCCCTTGGCAGTTTTTTAGCAGCACAGGGCTGCACTTTATGTCTCAGTGCCATTCATTTCGAACCAAAGTCAGACTTAAAGAATTTTTTTTGGCATTTTAGTTTTGGTGACCCATAAGTATGTGAGATGAATATTACAGTTTTTTTCGATCGCTAAACCACAGTGGGCACAACTGGAACGACAAGTGCAAAACTCTAACTACACTATGCACATCAGCGGTTCATGTGGACCAAACTCTAGATCGTTTTTCATTGCTTAAACACCATTTTCAAAACTTTACACACTTATCTCATGGCTTAACCACAGCCTGCACAACACTGTGGATTTCTAGCACTTTGTTCAAATGCTAACAGACTGCTGTCACAACTGTAGACCACACATTCAAAACAGAATGGATATCAGCCTAGTGCATTTCAAACACTGCTGATTGCAATTTCAACTGAAACACTAAGAAGGAAGGTGTCTTGTTTTAGACTTGTTAGTGAACATACTGTATATACAGTATAGGGAAAGCTCAAAAATAGGAAGACTGGTTGTTGGAGGGAGAAGAGAAGCAGTGAGACTGGATGTGTGGAGGAAGACCTAGAAGACATTGAGCTGTAATTTCTGATGAAATACAGTAAGGGCTACACTGATAGACCCTGTTGTGAATCATGGTCTCTCATTGAGAGAGGCAGGGTTGAGGGTGCAACGCAATCTGCAAAGATCTAAAGTTGCACCTGTATTACGAATTTTCAAGCATACAAAAATGTAAGAGATGTACCCTTACAGTAAATGACAACATAACAGGAATTAATTTCTGTATTAAAATTATAGAATATTTACACAGATAAATACTACATTTGGAAACGTTATCAATAAAATATAAAATGAAAAGATGTATCTATTGAAGCAAATTTTCATTTATTTTTGTTTACCTAAACCTAACTGGTATGTTATAAATAGGGCTGTCAAATTAACGCGTTAATTTCGATTAATTAATCACAGAAAAATTAACGCGATTAAAAAAATTAACACAGATTAATCGCACTTCTATAATGCCCTTTGACCCGGTGCAAAAGTGGTGCGGAGCTGCACCTGTAGCTCGCCGGGCTGGGCGTGTGGGTTAAAGGGAGAAAGGTAAAGAGAGAAGCAGGGGAAAGGGGCCGACTCGAGGGCTCTATGGACGGTTTATGGGATGCATAAAGGTAGGAAGACATCTTACTTAATTCTCCGCAGTGTCCGTGCATTATTGATTTAGTGGGTGCAACAATGTAGGCTAGGTTCAAAACAGAGTAGGCCTATCTCTCAATCTTCCTCCAATTTTGTTTGCTAGCTGTCTAGCACCCGCCCCGTGTGTGTGTGTGTGTGTGTGTGTGTGTGTGTGTGTGTGTGTGTGTCAATATTTTTGCCTATGAGTAGGCTACGAAATGGTGGCAGTGCAGCGCTGTCTGTTGTGGGAGATGGAAAGTCGTAATTTTGTCTGCTTGTTTTTTTGAGAAAATTTGGCGCTAGTTCATGTATAAAGCTGGCTGAGGGGAGGAGACAGAAGTTACGAGAGACGGAGAGCGAGCGCGCGAGAGAGAGAGACAGAGAAACAAACTGTAGTAGGCTATACAGCTGTTTACAAACAGGTATAAAAGTGTCATATAAGTATGTGATTAATTTAGATTAATTAATCACAGAGCCTGTAATTAATGAGATTATTTTTTTTTAATCGCTTGACAGCCCTAGTTATAAAATAAACAATTTCATGTGAACTAATTTCACTCTTTCCTCAATGAAATGTTTACTTCATTTGTGTGAAGTGACTCAAATCATTCAAAATTGTAAAAATTAAAAGTTTGTAATTTGTGTATTGGGGTTTGATGCTTGTGTTTGTACTCTGAGCATGTTCTGAGTGACAGTGTGTGTTATCTCAATGAGGCTGGTTCATAGTGTTTGCTGCTCTGAGCCTATTTTACAGGTGAAGTGAACTGTTCAGCTCCAGTGACTGTTGGTAGAGCAGACTGTAGTTAGAGTGTTGCACATTGAGCTACAGTTGTGCCCACTGTGGGTTAGCAATCGAAAAAAAACTGTAAGAGAAGCCAATGCAAAGATCATAATACAACCTAAATCAACATTTTTAAATGTGTTCCAATGCACTCAAATATTGATAAAAGATCATTGTAAGGGCTAATTTGACCTGCGCAATCTCTCTTTAACCCCTTGGTGATTATATCGCAATAACAGCACAGTTATAAAAAACAGATAAAAAAACTCAACAGTTCACAGTGTCTCTGTGTTCCTCTGTGTTCTCCCTAAAGCCCATAGACACTAAAGCTGATGTGACCAAGTGTGCCTTCTGGGAGTACCAGCCCGACAGCCTGCAGGGCCACTGGGCCACTCACGGCTGCAAGACCGTCCATGTCACCAGCAACGCCACCACCTGCTCCTGTAATCACCTCACACACTTCGCCATCCTCATGTCCTCTGGGAGAGCCAACGTGAGTGATCACACATTAAAATAACAACCTAACCGTATTTCCTTCTTTTTTTTCTTTTTTTTGTTGCATTTTTCCACTGGGGCTGTGAATTATTTATTAAAATTATTTTAGGAAAAAGGTTGATCACGGTGAACACAATAGTTCAAATAGTTGAACCTCTTCTCTCTATTTCACAAGTCAACTTTCAAGTGACACTTTGATTATTACATTATTTATACAAGATATACAGAATATGGCACCTTAGATCTAGGAATAATTATAAGGAATAGTATAAACCCAACCTAACTAAGTAAATATTATAATGTATCAATGTTTATTTAATGTTTATGGTCATTCATGTTCAACTACTAAGTAATAAACGTTGTCAAACTATATATTTTTACCTTCTCTTCTCTTCTCTTCTCTTCTCTCTTTACCTTCCCTCCAAAATGTCAACTTCTCATTAACTAAGAAAAATTTCAGTTTTGTGACATTGTATTTTCAGATAATCCAATGGGCTTTTAAATGTTGTTAAAACTACAGTACTGCCTCAAATAGAATACATACGTAACTACTTTTTAGACTTGTGCACCTATTTTTTTGCCAATACAGGTTTTGGAGGCTCACACCAGTATTTTGTCTAGGAAAGGTGCTGATTGTATGAGGTTCCACTCTGAATCATTTTCTTGATAAACTGTGAGACAGTATTTCAAGCAAAACTGAAGCGTGATTTACCGCACATATTGACTTACAAAGAACCTCTGGGAGATATCCACCCACACCTTTTAAAGATACACTCGATTTTAAAGCACTCAGTGCGCCCCAAAATTAATTTTTTTTTTCATCTCCCAGCAATTTATGAGCATTGCTTTACCAAACTCCGGGAGTGTTTTTATAAATAAATAATACATTTACCAAAAGAAAAGAAAGAAACTAAACAAGTTTTGGTCTTTGGGATGAATCATGTAAAAATCATTCCAACATTTCATTTTTTTTTATCAAAAAAACAACTCACTGATATCTAATACAGCAGTGCCAGAACTGGCCTGGTATGCCTGCAGCCCATGGTATTGGTGTAGCCTCAGTCCATATACCCATGTTATATCAAATGATTCTAAGCCAAAAAATAAATAAAAAATTACAACCTCTGCACCAGCAAACTGTGAATGAAACACCTCCCTTTCCATTTGCCTCTCAGCTGGTGGCCCATTATAACATCCTGACCCGGATCACACAGCTGGGGATGATCATCTCCCTCATCTGTCTGTCCATGTGCATCTTCACCTTCTGGTTCTTCAGTGAGATCCAGAGCACCAGAACCACAATACACAAGAACCTGTGCTGCAGCCTCTTCATGGCCGAGTTCATCTTCCTGGTGGGGATCAACATGAACACACATAAGGTGAGCTGTGTGTGTGTGTGTGTGTGTGTGTGTGTGTGTGTGTGTGTGTGTGTGTGTGTGTGTGTGTGTGTGTGTGTGTGTGTGTGTGTGTGTGTGTGTGTGTGTGTGTGTGTGTGTGTGTGTGTGTGTGTGTGTGTGTGTGTGTGTGATTGAAACTGATTTGAGCTGTTAGAGGACAATAGATTTTTACAGCACTGATTTATTTCTCTCACTTACTCTTTAACTCTCTTGGTTGGTGTTCAGTTAAACAACAAATTCAAAATGATTTCTGTCTATGTCTACTTTGAAAATGCTAGTTTGGCAATATATCCCATCATAAATCAGAGTGCAAATTATGATGTTTTATATTCAGGAACAAAATACCTGTATTTTTGTACACATCTTGAACTTGTAAAGTCTCTCTTGCTCACTCTCACTCTCCTTCTCCTTCTTTTGTCTGTTTCTTGGCAGCTCTTCTGCTCGGTAATAGCAGGGCTGCTGCACTATTTCTTCCTGGCCGCCTTTGCTTGGATGTGTATCGAGGGCATCCATCTGTACTTAATAGTGGTTGGCGTCATCTACAACAAAGGCTTCCTGCACCGCAACTTTTACATCTTCGGCTACGGAAGCCCAGCGGTTGTGGTGACCATCTCCGCCACACTCGGCTCCAAGTATTATGGCACTGATAAAGTGTAAGTGTACAGAGGCTTTTTAAAGCTCATTCAATTTTGCAGGGTAAACAAATGACAATGATTATACAATAACTAGAAAATCCCACAGAGATTTTAAAAGTAAAGGCCCCCCGGTGTTGACCGTCAGCCCTGCATTGGCGGCTCCCCACCCGTCAAACGCTTCTACAAACCACCTCTGCGTGCTTTCCAAACTCGAGTCCCAAGTTGTGGCCAATTGAAGGTCGCAATTGTGGCAAATCTGCAGAAAAACGGCCGCTCTTGCAAATGCGTTTTTTGTTAAGGGCGGCCACGTTTTTTGAGATATCTTGCTAAAACTTTATACACGTGTATGTTGGTCCCCTAATGCTGTGTACACAATTTGGTGATGATAGGTTGGAAATCCACGAAGTAGTATTTCAGGTCATGCAAATTAGGGAAGAAAAAAAATCATGCCTGACCCCTATGTTCCAAGAGGCTTTATTGTAGAGCACCATGAGCTGTACATGTGTAAGAAATAATAAGTCAATCAGTCAGGGGGGCGAGGGACGTGGCCTGTCAAACATTGCATTTTTGAATGATGGTTTTCGCATTTGTGGCGCCCCCTATGGGTTAATCCCGACAAGCATTGAGGGACATGCTACAACATGTCTTTTGCACATATCCAGCACGTTTTATGATGATAGGACCTATGGTCAAGGAGTTATGGCCAATTTGCTGATAAGCCCCGCCCCTCCGTAAACGTTGTGTAAAATGTTTGCGTTTCTTTTTATTTTTTTGGCATTTTTCATGCTTTATTGATAGTGTTAAAAGACAGAGGTGAAATGGGACAGAGAGGGGAGTGACATGCAGAGAACGACCGCGGGCGGGAATCGAACCCGGGTCTGCTGCTGGGCCCGGCCCGGGGGGGACGCCCTACCAACTGAGCTATGGGTGCCCCTAAATGTTTGCGTTTCTAAGTGCAACGGTGTGGGAGGAGATAGAGCTAGCCCATACAATTACAGTTTTTTTCGATTGCTAACCCACAGTGGGCACAACTGTAGCTCAATGTGCAAAACTCTAACTACAGTCTGCACTACCAACAGTCACTGGAGCTGAACAGTTCACTTCACCTGCAAAATAGGCTCAGTGCAGCAAACACTATGAATTGTCCTCATTGAGATAACACACACTGTCACTCAGAATATGCTCAGAGTACAAACACTAGCATCAAACCCCAATACATAAATTACAATCTTTTAATCTTTACAGTTTGAATAATTTGAGTTATTTCACACAAATTACGTAATATTTTCTTTTATGAAAGGGTGAATTCTTTCACATGAAATTGTTTATTTTATAACATACCAGTTTTTTTAGGAAAACAAAAAGAAATGAAAATCAGAAGTTTGCTTCAATAGATACACATTTTGTATATTTTATTAAAAACATTTCCAAATGTAATATTTATCTGTGTAAATATTCTATAATTGTAATACAGAAATCTATCCTGTAATGTTGTCATATACTGTAAGGATGCAATTCTAAGCTGTTTGTTTGGAAAATTCGTATTACAGATGCAACTTTAGATTTTTGCAGATTGGGTTGCACTCTCTCAATGAGAGACCATGATTCACAACAGGGTCTATCAGTGTAGCCCCTACTGTATTTCATCAGACATTACAGCTCTATGTCTTCCTCCACACATCCACACTCTCACTGCCACTCTTCTCCCTCCAACAACCTGTCTTCATTGGTCCATTTCCAAAAAAATATATATTTTTGAGCTTTCCCTTTATACTGTATGTTCACTAACAAGTCTAAAACAATACATCTTACAGTAGTGTTTCAGTTGAAATTGCAATCTGCAGTGTTTAAAATGCACTAGGCATTCATTCTGTTTTGATTGTGTGGTTTACAGTTGTGGCAGTAGTGTGTTAGTGTTTGAAAAAAAGGGCTGGAAATCCACAGTGTTGTGCAGGCTGTGGTTAAGCCATGAGATAGGTGTGTAGAGTTTTGAAAATTGTGTTTAAGCAATGAAAAACGAGCTAGAGTTTGGCCCGAATGAACCGCTGCTTTGCATACTGTTGTTAGAGTTTTGCACATGTCGCTCCAGTTGTGCCCACTGTGGTTTAGCAATCGAAAAAAACTGTAAGATTAGGCAAGATTAGACTAAGGTAAAAATGCTTCTGCAGAAGGAGTGAGTATTATAACAGAGCGATCCTAAAAACACCACATTCAGTCAATACAAGTGTTCCCATAATATATTTGTATAACAGGTGTTGGCTGAGCACAGAAAACCACTTCATATGGAGCTTCATTGGACCTGCGTGTTTGATCATTCTGGTAAGATCAGCTGTCTCTGTAACATCCTATAACTGACTCTTAAAGTAGTATTTCAAATCATCACATCAGGGTTTTGTATTAGACAGATAACACATATAAGAGATATAAGTAAATACTAATTTACCGTGTTTGTTTGTCATATTTGTCTTAACGTCGGTCTCCACCAAAGGTTAATCTCTTGGCCTTTGGAGTAATCATCTACAAAGTGTACCGGCACACCGCTGTGAAGAAGCCTGAAATCAGCCACTACGAAAACATCAGGTAGGATCATAATGCGCTCCTGTTGAGAAGGTCAAAGGGATGGTTGGAAATCAAGCCCTAAATTCCTCTAATTTTTTTCAGGCATCGTGTGGTGCCGTAGTATCAAATTACAATTAGTTATTTGTTGATTGCGTTGACACAAACTCCGTTACTGTGGTTGTTATCGTCCTCAGGTCCTGTGCCCGTGGTGCCCTGGCTCTGCTGTTTGTATTGGGAGCCACCTGGACCTTTGGAGTGCTGCATATCCTCAATGAGACCACCCTCACCGCCTATCTGTTCACCATTACCAACGCCTTCCAGGGGATGTTCATCTTCATCTTCCTCTGCGTCCTGTCCAGAAAGGTAGAACTTCCTTATCGTTGGCCAAACTTCACTTAATTAGGTTTCCTATCTGAAGTTATAGATACAGTTTTGTATTGTATTGTATTATAAAGCATTTTATCAAATGGAGGATTTTTTTTTTTTACTAATGTTACTACTTATATTAAAGTAGCAATACAGTCATAAAAGTCCTGCACTCAACTTATGTACTTTTATCAAAAGTACACACGGATTTAGCCGAAAAACGTGCCTAACTTAGTCTTATAGTGCATATTTTAGTTATATTGTTGTCACGGTCAAGCTCGTTCTGTTGACTGTAATATCAGAGGCAGAATTTCAAAAGTTGTCGGTTAGTTAAGAAATGTATGCTATTTCACAGATGTAAATATACCTGAGAAATTGTATGATAGGAGGGGAGTAAAAAACACTATCTCCCCCACTGAAATGAAGTGGATTGAAATGTACAGTTATGAGACACTATGAGGCAAGTAAATGTTCTTCACTCCAACACTGATTATATTATATTATATTATATTATATTATATTATATTATATTATATTATATTATATTATATTATATTATATCATATCATATCATATCATATCATATCATATCATATCATATCATATCATATCATATCATATCATATCTTATTTTATTTTATTTTATTTTATTTTATTATATTATATTATATTATATTATATTATATTATATTATATTATATTATATTATATTATATTATATTATATTATATTATATTATATTATATTATATTATATTATATAATATTATATTATATTATATTATATTATATTATATTATATTATATTATATTATATTATATTATATTATATTATATTATATTATATTATATTATATTATAATTTCTTCTTCATTGCAGATCCAGGAGGAGTACTACAGGCTTTTCAAAAACGTGCCATGCTGTTTCGAATGCCTGAGATGAATCAATGCAATCGTCTAAACTTTGTACAATAATAGTTGACACTACTGCTCTGCAATATCCCGTGACTCGTGCTTTTCACTTTTTGAAATGATGTGGGAGGAATTGTTCAGGACAGATGTCTAATGAATGAGAACATGTAGCACTTGTACTTTCCAAATGTCTCGTTTTCCCTCAAAGAGACTGCCATCATCTTTGCAACATGTTTTTTTTCTTCTTTTTTTCTTCATGTGAGGGATCTTTGTGATCAATATAAGCATACAACTCTATCAATAATTTCACAAAAGACGTTCTTCTTAGAGTAACGCAGGAATCAAAATATGTGTATGTTTTCATTTTAATTTAACCAGTGTTACATTGCAAATAACCTACACAGTCTTTGCTCTTTTCTTGTTTTTGAAGTGGATTTGTAAATTATTAAAACATAAGTGGCAAACTAAAAACTATGTATTGTCCACTTTTTTTCTGTACAAAATCAAGGGTATTTTAGATGCAATTTATTCTTCACACTCCCTCACCGGAAATCCCACAATTTAGAGTACAGTGAATTTATTAAGTTTAATTTAAATTGATATAATGGTTTTGAGGACAGATTCCATTTCCTTGTACATCAAAACAGTTAGGTAGGCCAATTGCTCCATCTAGTGGAAATAATGAGTAACCAGTTCAACTGTATAAGCCCTAACACTGGCAACAAGGTCTCTGTGTTTGTAGCCTGTTGATCCATATTAGCTTTGTTGTAGCATTTGTATGTTGCCCCTAAGGTTTTGTGACCATATATGGTCTGTACATTAGTAGATTTTTTGTTTGAACCTGTATTTCTTTCCAAGTATTCCTGTCTTATTGCCGATGCAAGCTATTTCCTGTGCAGAATGGTAGGCCTAGTATATGCATAAGGTTGGAAAATAAACTAAATGTATTAAACAAAGTCGTTCCAATCTATGGTAAATGCATTTTATATATAGCCTATATATACATCCGAAATACTTAAACCAACACATCAGATGTGAGTCAATTGTGCGAAAATGACTTGCACCCGGGTTATGAGTAACACAGCTTAGACATATTGTGGTGGCATTTGAGATTCTTTTTTTTTAAATGCTGTATCAGTACTGCAAAACAAATACAATAAAAAAGTGAGTTAATACACACTTTCATAGGTGTTTAAAATGCTTGTTTCCCTCCGTGTGTGTTCTGTAACACTTAAAACAAGCCCATCCGTCAATGAAAAATGTGATGTTGGAGCCCTCCACTGGCTGATGCTGAAATTAAAATACAGAACAAGCAGCAGGCCGGCCTCGAAGTAAAAGAAGACTGATGGCTGGGATAATCCACAGCTGCGAGGACACAAGCGACTTTGCAATCCGAATATAACCCTGAAAGATGGCAGAAACAGACACTTGGGCGTATTGCTGCTCTGTGTCATCACCCTCAAACTGCACATATTTAACGGGGCTTCGTTTTAGAGGCCTAGGGCGAAGAAAGATTCAAAAAATTTGCATCAAGAGCATGTGATTCACCACACTATTTGACTTTGTTCTAAACAGGAGGAGGGTTTTTTTTCTCCATGGAACAGCATCTCTGATATTCAAGAATATTAAATATTATGAGCAATTTGCAAACCAACCGGCATCTTCTCTTCCTTCGCCTACGCCTCCTGACTGCGTCTCGCTGAGGGAATAAAAGTGGATCCTATTGGGTTTATCCCTCCATTCAGCTGTGGGGAAACTTGTTTACATCATTTTCTGTGTGATTAAAAAAAAATAGGTTTTAACTTGGATACTTGTACAAAACAAGTCATGTTTGGATTTTTGTGTTTGTGTGATTAAATCGCACAGCACACATGTCTCCCCTGACCTAGACCTACGGATATAAAAACTGGTGATTATACATGTGATATGATCAAATCATAGAATACAATGTATTATAATAGTAATCAGGAAGTAATAGGCCACAGATGTTTGTTTTTAAAGTCGGAAATTTGACACAACCTTCCCAGACAGAATCCTCATGTATATATAAAAAAAAATGCTTATCACATCGGGGTTTATGAATGATGTCACTCTGTCAATGTCACAGGTCAACACGGCTCCAGTACGGACAGCATGTGTTTACTTTAAGCTGTTCAGCTGTCTGAGCTCTGTCCTTACCACACAACACTGCTTTATAAAGCACAAATTAGAAATATTAGATCACACTCTTAACAGTCTCACCATGCGAGGGCTCCTCCTCTGCTGCCTCGTGGCGCTGGCCAGTAAGTTTTCATCCACTCTTTTGTATTAGTTTACTTAACTTCAGTGTCAGAACTTAATCTGAAGTTTGGTTAAGTTATATTTCCTTTTGCATATTTCCCATTTACATTTATCACACCCTTTAACAAGAAAGACGCTGTTTGAAATGGATATTGTGAACACATTAATATCTTTGCAGTTGATTAATCATGAATAATCTGCATGGATTTGGAGTGTCTTTTGGAGAATATTTATGGAGTATCTTGATGTTTTTTTTAGATGTGTTCATTAGGGGTTTTAGTTTTTGGTTTGGTTTACACTGATGTAATTGGTATTTTTTAAAAGATTCTACAGTTGTTGTTTTTGTTGTTGCTCACATTTTGGGATCAGGCTGGAAATACTCTTTCCCATCTTAACATGTTGTCTGTTGAATGAGAGTGTTTTGGAGCTCACAAATAAATCACCTCAATTAACAATTGTGTTTATATATTCACAAATGTTCTAATGCTTATGTTCTAATGTTTGACTTTCATCATTTCAGCATGTCAAAGTGTCCGTTATGGTGAGTCTTCTCTTTGTGATCATAAATGTAGAGAAATAAAAAATAAAAAATTAAACTTTGCATTAAGAAAAGTGAAACCACATTTAATTTTGAAAACATATTTCAGACCTCAGCCTGAACGACAAGAAAACCTACGAGTACAAGTATGAAGGAGAGGTGAACTTTGGACTGGGAATGCCAAACGTGGCCCAGTCCGGTGTGAAAATGGCGTGCAAGATCAAGATTGTTGGTGTGTCTCCACAGACATTTATTCTTCAGGTAAGAGTAACAATAGAGAGCCATACAAACTGTTCTAGAATATGTTAAACATACATATTAGAAATACTGTAACCAAGTAGGAAAGCATAAACAATGACAGGTTGTTCATTTTGTCTCTGATTCATACATCAGGTCAAGTAGTGACAGGGCCTCATTTATAATTCAATCATGTGCCAATTTAATAAACATCTGTTCTACTATTCTAATGACACCCACAATTATATAATATTTAAATAATGTAGTTTTCTGTAAACTACCGATTAAGTATAACATGTTTTTAAGAATGTGCGGACAATCAGTTCAGAGGTTAGTTTTTACAAATATTCGATAATGCACCAACAGTCATCATCAAGTGTCTTTTTTGTCACCTTTCAGTTCATGAACAGATGTTGCGTTTGAACTCTACTGGAAGTATTGTAATGATAGTAAAGTAAGCTTTAAGAATCCAGTAAAATAGTACAGACAAATAACAGTTCCTGTCCACTTCTGGTGGGCTACACATTTCACCTCGGTTTCATCTGACATGGATTTAAAATAAGAATTAGAGTGATTGATTGTTGACTCTCTACAAATACTTGTGTAATTGAGCAATTCTTGTGCCCGTTTCAAACTCTGGTTAAAAGGTTTCAGAGTTGGCCTTCGAGGAGTTCAATGGCTTCCAGGGGAAAGACGGCTTCCTTGCCGCCCCAAAGCTCACCCAGCGCATTGCTGCCCAGCTGGTCAAACCCTTCATGTTTGACTACACCAGCGGACACGTTAGTGACATCCGTGCCTCTGCTGAGATCTCTGACACTGTTGTGAACATTGTGAGAGGGATACTGAGCTTCTTCCATGTCACACTCAAGACCACACAGAGGATCTACGACCTTGAAGAGGTTCGTCACTGCTGACAAACAAGCTACTCTTCTGTTTTTACTCTTCACAGCATCAGTAAAAATGTAATAAAGAAATGTTTCATTTTGTCTGCAGGTTGGCATCCACGGCAAGTGTAAGAGTTTCTATTCTACTGAAGAGAATAAGGAAACAAAGGACATGACCATAACTCAGGTTGTGGATGTCAATAACTGCAGGGAGAAAGCGGCGATCTACAGGGGAATGGCAACTGCTGTGCTCGACAAAGTGGCCAAACAGGTCTGCATATCTCACTGAAGAGGCATATCCACATTAATAAATTATACACAACAAATTCATTACTATTTTTTGATTGTGTGTCCTTCAATCTAGAAAGGGGAATCTGTGATATCAACAGTGAGATATGTTTACACAGTCAAGCCAACAGCAGAGGGAGGCATCATTACCAAGGCTCATGGCCTCGAGCAACAAAACTTCAGTCCCTTCAACGTGAAAGGCGGAAATTTGAAAATGCAAGCAATGTAAGACAAGAACATATCTGCACTTTATGCCTGCACCATCTCACTGCTTGTCTGCAATACAAATGGGCTGCTATGAATGACTATTTATACAGGAAGGAAATAGAGCTGCTCAGTGTGAATGACACAGCTAAAGCTGTGGCGGACGGGCCAATGGTAAGCAAGGGCAGCCTGGTCTTCAAGTTTGTCACTGAAGGGGCTGATGTCCCCATCATGATGCAGAACCTGGAGGACCCAGTGCCAAAGGTAATAATGGTTTACTACTGCTACGGAAAATTTACATTTTGAAAAAAAAAAATAATAATAATACGTAAAGGAGAAGGAAACACACTGATACACCAAGTTAAATTAAAACAAATAGATAAAGAGAGATGGGTGTTGAATTAAAACAATAGCCTTCCTCCTTTAGGTTCCTCAAAAATATATATTTATTTTCTAAATTCAAGTGAAATGAAAATCATTTACCATATATTTTGTCAACCCAGGACCTTATACTTTGAGTGTCATATACAATACTTATGGCAAGATGTTCTCGCTGTTTATTTTGTTGTACTGTTTTGTTTTTAACAGGCAATTGAGTTGATCAAACAACTGGCTGAAGCAAACAAATACCATATTGACAGTGCAACGACGGAAGACACAATAAAGCTGTATCAACTTCTGCGAGTGATACCTTTTGAAGGATTAGAAGCTATGTGGAAGCAGTTTGAAGGAGACAAAGAGCACAGGTGAGCTCATGGTTATCACACAGGGTTGGCTGATTTATGTGCCCACTACTTATTTTGACAATATGGATAAGTAGGGGAGAACGGGGTAATTTGTCACACGGGTTGGTTGTCACAATTGTTATATCTCAGAACCAGAAGGCGCTGTCTGTGAAATTTTGGTATGTAAATATCCAGAATTGGGATAAGAGGTCACCTACATAGTCTTCCTTGGAGTTAGACTGCTGAATTTGAGGTGAGAGGACTATTTTTCATGTCAAATTGAAAATATTTAGCTCCTCAGTATTTTTCTTCTAGGCTTTTACAGAATGGGTTTATAACAAAACACTTGTTACCCATAAAAAGTGTGAAGGGTAAATATAGTTTAGATTGTGGTTAGCAAGCTAATTAGTTGTCAGATGGTTGTTGGCATTGATGCTAGCAAAAAATTCAAGTTGGGGTTGGTCGTCACATTTTTGGGGGGGTTGGTTGTCACAAGTTATCCAAAGGCTACAGCCAGAAAAGGAACCCAATAACGAAATAAATTGTGAAGCTGTATCCTCACTGACACCCCAGAGAAGGAGAGAATAGAGCAGGAAAAGGCAGCTAGCATGCAAAGGAAAAAAGGGCAACAAAATCAAAACAACCCAGTGCATCCCAAACTAGACAAGCTGCCAAGGCTACAGTAAGTTATATAGGCCTATTTGTCAACTTGACAATGCAATTGCATTTTCACATTTAGTTCTACTTTATTTCCTTCTTTTCAAGATTATTCCCATTAAGATAACATTGTGACAAACAACCCCATAGTGTATGACAACCGACCCCTTGATGGGGTTGATTGTCACAATGTGTTAGGGTGTCTTTGATGATTAATTTCTTCTTTATTACAATAAGATAGAAAAAGTGAGGGGTACACATTTTAAGCCAACACTTTAAGCTTCAATGTAATGTAGGAATGACTATCGAAAGATGTTTAGGTGATGAGCAATTCTCAGTTGAGTAAAAAGTGTGCCTACTTACCCCGTTCTCCCCTACAGTGAGCAAGGTTTCGACAAATGATACATAATTTTAAGATTTAACATACATTGCAGATATCAAATGAAAATGTCAAGAATACTGTATGAAAAGGCGTTTTTTTTCTTTTTCTTCTTCATTTAGATATAAAAGGGCATACAAGAACTTCTTATATGAGTTTGGTGTTGCTTCTTATTAAAGGGATAGTTCAGTATTTTTGAGGTGGGTTTGTAAGAGGTACTTGGGTATAGTTAATATGTTACATAATGGAGATGGCTGTCAATGCAGTCGCTATAAGGAGTTTGCGGAAGAAGTTGCAGTAGCAGAAGTTAGCCTAGTACTGTTGCAGAGTGGACCAGTTTTTTCTCTCCACATATATAAATGCTTACCTAAAAAAATATCCGCTCAATGCACACTAGATTGAAATTATTTTTCACTGCTTTAGTTAGCCGTCAGGTAGCAATTTATTTTTGCACTTTATTTCAGGTGTAGTTTGGCCATTGTTACTACGCCAGCACGCACGGGTGCAGTCTAGCCTATTGCTCCGCAAATCAACACCAAACTCTTTGGGGGTCTTGAAACTGACTTCCCCCTACACTGTCTTTATCATAGCCAAATGTCCAAAGTATTAATATGTGGCTATTAATGCTGTGAGTACAAGTACATCTGCCCTACAAAATGTATTTGAAGTTGTTTGTAAACAGTATGTTCATTTGAAATGTTCAGTTGATGAATTTTTGTGAATTAAACAAAGACATTGATTCAAAAGCTATTAGTAGAGTCATCCAGCACATCTTGGGACCCTGTGAGAACACTGCACTGAGGTTTGAGAAAGTGAAAAATCCCAAGATATCCTTTAATCTCTAATACTGATGAAGCACTCAACTGAATGGTCATTATTAGAATGTCCTCCCACTTAATACATGGAGGATTTAGTCGTGTACATTAACACTGATGAATGATTTATTAACATGTGAGGCATGGTGACAGCAAAGGTGGTGACTGAAAATACATCTCTCGTTGCTTATTAAGATTAAGGCAGCCACCTTATATTTCACCCTGTACAAGTGCACTTTAACGTGACATCTGAACTTGTCCTTCTGACTCTTTTATCTCTTTCATTTTGATCTTTTGATTCATTTGAAGTACAGTACTCCTATCACGCTGTGTACTGCCAGTTTCATCAACTTTCTTTTCTTTCACCCTATATAAGACGTTGGTTTTTGGACATGGTTGTTGAGGTGACCGATGCCAGGATCCTCAAGTTCCTGGAAACAAGGTTCCAGGCTGGAGATGTGACCGAGTCTGAAGCGTGGCAAACCCTTGTGCTGGCGATGGACCATCTCCAGGCGATCCCTGAGCTGGTTGAGATGGCTAAGGTGAGTCAATGGCTTGAGACCACGAGAGAGAAAGTGTTTGCATAACGAATGTGCATGTTTTTTTTAAATGCCTCTTGTCTCTCTTCCGCAGATGTTCCTCAACATGCCCTTTTGCAAATCCAATTTGTATCTGTGGCACACTGTGGCGCTTAGCTATGGCTCTTTGGTATACAAGCACTGTGCCTATAATACACCTTGTCCAGTGTCAGCTGTCCAGGTAATCAAATGGGAGGGAATAACTCCTTTATCAATAATGGATGTGTGTGTAAAATTATAATGTTTAACTTCTGATCTAGCCTCTGCTGGACATGGCCATGGAGAGTCTGAAGAGTGGCAATGAGGCAGACATGATCAATGCTCTGAAGGCTCTGGGGAACGCAGGTCATCCAGGCAGCATTAAAACCATCATGCGCTTCCTTCCCGGAGTGGCTGCCAACCCCGTGGATCTGCCACCGCGTGTGCTCAGTGCTGCCGTGCAGTCCATGAGACTCATAGCCGCCAGAGACCCTCGCAGTGTAAGAACTATACTCTGTCGGACAGGCAGGAATTTAAAAAAAATAAAAAAGATTCTCCTTTATCACATTGATTGATTTGCTAGGTTTTTATATAAAATGTTTTTTTTGTAATTGCATACTCTATATTCTGTAGTCAAGTTGAAACAATTACAATGTTTGCAAAATGGTGGACGATTCGATTGCTTTGAAGGCATTTGTGATTGTCTTCTTTGTGGCAGTTAAGAATAATTTTCTACAAACAGGTGTAAAATGGCGAGTCTGATTGATGCTATTGTCGCAATACCTTTACACTGTGGAGGTAACATAATCCCCTCCATAGTTATATCTACAATATTTGCTGTAATCTGCCCTCAGACCATACCAGGGATTGTTATGGAACTGAACGTTAATTCCCTCGCCAGTGTATGGTTGAATGTGCTGATCTTCTCCCTTCTATCATTACAATACTTGTGTTTCAGGTCCAAGGCATCACCATGAGTCTGTTTCTGCAAAAGGACCTTGCCACTGAGCTACGAATGCTGGCCTTCATGATCCTGGTTGATACAAAGCCATCACTGGCTCTGGTGTCCACAGTGACCGCCCATCTGCAGGAGGAAAAAGACCTGAATGTTGTTAGTTTTGCATACTCCTACTTAAGCAGCGTTGCTAGATCCAGTACTCCAGAAAACCACTTCCTGTGAGCAAAACCAAGTTTAAAATGAATTGGGTTTTTGTTTATTATACTTGTGTTATATCCCTTGATTTTATGTTGCTTTCAACTGTCTTTTTTATGTTTTTTTTATTTTTACAATAGGTCTATTGCCTGTAATGTAGCTGTGAAAATCCTGGCCCCTAAGTTTGGTCGTGTCAGCTACCAATATAGCAAAGCATTGCGCATGGACTGGTTTAATGGTATGCTAAATTCCAAATGATTTTTTCTTTTTTCTGAAATGATAATATGACACTTTGCTATCTCTCCCAATACAGAGGATTTCCTTATTGGTACAGCCACAGAAATGTTCATGCTAAAAAGTGCAACAAACATCTTTCCCACGGAAATCATGATGAAAGGAAAATTCTTTTTCCTTGGTAGAATTCTGCAGCTCATAGAGGTACTGAATTACATTATCATCATGACCTTCATTGGAGACATGTCTTCCCAGTTATGAACAGTAATCATCTTCTTTTCTTTTTATGCTTAAGTTGGGTGTTCGTTCTGAAGGAATCAAGGAGCTGTTTGCCAGCGGCATCCCTGATTTTAAAGGAGATCTTAGTTTTAGTGACTTCCAGGCCATTTTTAAATTGGTAAGTATAACTGTTATTTAAAGGCGGTGTTATATCTGTACTATGACACACCAGCTTTTTTTTGTTTGGGTGACCATTGTGATGTGTCATTTTCAGATTCAGAACTGGGAAATTCTGCCCAATGATAAGCCCGTCCTTTCTGCCTTTTCACGCGCCTCTGGACAAGAGTGGTTCTTTGCTGATATTAACAAAGCGTTCTTTCAGGATATAATCAGGGTGAGAGAATAATGTATCCTATGAAGTATGATCAATCTATGTCCAAGCCAGTTCAGTCAACAAAACTCACAACTTTTTTATAATCCTTTCTTTTGATCCTAATTGAAGGCTGTCAGTCCATCTGCAGGGAAAGAAAGCCCCCTGTGGCAAGTGATTGAGAATTTACAGAGTGGGATATCATGGCATCGGACCAAGCCATACTTAATCTTTGAAGTTCGCTACTTCCAAGCTACCACTCTGGGTCTCCCCCTGGAGATAAGCAAGTACTATGAAAGCGTCAATGGGATCACTGTTAATGGTAAGAAGTGAAATCCTACAGTGTACTAATGACTTAAAAATCAAATTAGTATTGGTTACTGACTAAAACTTGTTTCTATTTGATTCAAACCATTTTTAAAGTGTTTATTTTTCTTACACAGCCAAAGCCGCAGTAAACCCACCGCTGACTGACCGTCTTGGACAACTGTTGACTTCTGAAATTTCACTGGAAACTGATGGTTTTATCGGGTAAGACATTTAAAGCTAATTTAATGCAAAGACGATATACACCCATCATGTTAAGCAAAACATGGTATTTGGTGGCAGCAGTTACTGTATATAATTATTGCCCAATTGCCATTGTATGCTGTTTATTTTCATATTGTGGAGTACTACTGAAGTGACCCCTCTTTTCTTTAGTTTCACTAAGGATTTCTGGGTTTTCTATGGGATCAACACAGAGCTGTTTCAGAGCGGTTCTGAGTTTAAGAGCAAAACTCCTATTGCTATCCCATGGAAGTTTTCTGCCAAGATCAATGTCAAAGAAAATAAATTTGAACTCGACTTCCCTCCATGCACAAAAGAGTTGAAGCTTGTATCGGTCAGGTATGTTTAACAGGTGTGGGCGGGGAATGATTCACAGAAGAATCTCAATTCTCATCTTGCAAATTTTTTACTGTATTCACAAATGCCAAATTCTTTCAAGTCAGACATAGCATTACAGTTCTTCTTTGCTATGTTATCAAAAACAACTTTTCTGGGTTAGCAAAGTTGAGCACCACTCCATCGGAATTCTTTTGGATGTGATACTAAGCATCTTTAAATGCTTTAAATGCTGCATGTCCATCCCACAGCTCCAATATGTATGCAGTTTCCAGGAACATTGAAGAGCCAGCTTTGGCTAAAATGACCCCAATAATTCCAAACGCTGTTGACTCTAATGAAGAAGATGTCCGTACAGGGCCGACAGTTGTGAGGCAAGATTCCGATCAGGTACAGTCAACACCTTCAGGAGAATATTGTTACAGAACTCAAAGCAGAGTGTCATATATTATCATATCTAATTTTGTTTCAATCCAACAGGTCCTGACACCAAACACCTGGCATCCAAAAACTAATATGTGTGCTGAGAGTACTATTTATGGAGTGGGTCTCTGTGTGGAATCTGAATTAAAGAGAGAGTATTATCATGAGGAATACCCATTGTACTATTTCCTGGGATACACCCACATGACACTCAAAGTAGTCCCAGGTATGCATCATTTCTGTTCCAGTTTCTGCTATCACCATGTATTAAAGCATTTTTGTAATGGGCAAAAACACCTGCAGACCACCCATGCTGCAATTGTAGGGAAGAGTAGAGAACATAACTGTCATTGCTCCATGGATACTGCTACTGTTGCAGCATTTTGCAATTTGGATATGATTGATTTAATCTTATAATATAAAACTGTTGGCTATACATTTGATATTCAAGGTTTAACCTTTAAAGATGGTTGCCGGGTTGGGTTATTGTTGGCCTGACATAAACTTTGGTTCAATCTGTAGACCAGGTGTGGTCAGACGTGTGCCATGTTGTACTTGTAACCACACCCGACAGTGATGTCACAGTGTACTGACACACCCTGGGGTACAGTATTACATCACCTCAGTACTTTAAACCGCTGGAGGTCAGCAAAAAATTATTTTCAAGGGGTGTAAAGCTCTTTTATAATTATATTTTATATGAATTATTTTGGTTTTGCATTATAGTCAAAGTACACTAATTATATTACAGACTATACAGAGTAGAGATTATATCGCATCCGATTGCATAGGTGTACATGTTATTGTGTCTGCCTGTATACATTACTTTTTTAACCTTTTGCTAACATAACCTATGCACTTGTATTAGCCCAGGCAATCAAAGCTGTTGACAAAATCCACTTTGAGGTCAATGCTGGCCCGAGCAGACATCCAATGAGCGCGCGCCAATTGCTTGACACTCTGAGGAGGCTTTCGAAGGTATTTGGCTAACCTTGCAATGTTATTATCGCTGCACCTGCTCTGGTGTTTTTATCCATTGGCATTGTTATGTTTGTGCTCAATTCTGTTAACAGGAAGCCACTCAGGGAGTTCGTCTGTCCTCTAATTCAAGCGCAAGCATCAGCAGCCATCAGGTCAGCATAATACAAGTGTGCTGAACACAAAATATGTTTCACCACTGCAAAAATAGAATGTTTTTACTTAAAACATTTTAGGTGTGTCTGTGATTTGATGTTCACTATGCCCACTACACTTGATTTGACCCACAATCACACCAATGCGCAATCATAAGTGGCAATGCTGTACATGATGCACTCAAACTTCTAACAGACTAATGGACTGCCTTCTATCCCATTCAATAGGATTTAGACTCATCACCTGAAGCTGTGTTCACTATCAAAGCCTTTGCCATGAGCAGTGACAAGAAGGCTGAGGGTTACGATTCATCCATCTACTACACACCTGAGGCAAACAAAAAGAGCGTCCAAATGATTATGTCACAGGTTGGGGAGGACACAAACTGGAAGATGTGCATCGATACCATTGTGGATGCCCATGCTGAGGCAACGGTATTTAAAACATACGGGAAAGGGCAGATGGGATATGTATTTTAATTCTTATCTGGGCGGATAAAATGCCATTTGAATATAATTGTTCACACTTGTGTTAGTTTATGCTGTCATCAGCAATTTTCCTGAGAAGCCTTAAACCTACAAAAAAAAATTATATTGCCCAACACACTCCTTTACCAAGTTGTCACGTCTCACATGTACAATCGGTGCTACTCCACTTCTCTACTACAGCACCTATGTGAAGCCTGACATGTATAGTAGGTGCATTTATGCTGACACACATATGACTATGCAAGGCAAGTTTATTTATTTATCGTGCTTTAATGTCATTTTCATGTCATTATATTTCTTTTTTTTTACATCATAGGTGGACTGGTGTTAGTATGCATGTTAATGTGGGAGTTGGAGCGGGCTCATTGGAAATGCCTCTCATTTGCAAATATATTTTCAATTGAATTGTGCATTTACAGTGTATTCCAAATTATTATGCAAATTATATTTTTCTCAGATTTTGCAAATAGTCAATGCAAATGACAGTCAGTATAATTTAAGTCATCATATGATTCACATTTTATTGAACAAACCTCCCAATGATGACAGTATTTTTTTTCAAAAATAAAAAACTCAAAATGCACTGTTCCAAATTATTATGCACAACAGAGTTTCAAAACATTTTATAGGTTGTGAAGAACTAAAAATGTCCATTTGTTGAATTTTCAGAATGTGGAGGTCATATTCATTGAAATCAAAAGCTATTTCAATCAAAAACGTCTTAACAGGCCAAGTTACATGTTAACATAGGACCCCTTCTTTGATATCACCTTCACAATTCTTGCATCCATTGAACTTGTGAGTTTTTGGAGAGTTTCTGCTTGAATGTCTTTGCAGGATGTCAGAATAGCCTCCCATAGCTGCTGTTTTGATTTGAACTACCTCCCAACCTCATAGATGTTTTGCCTGAGGATGCTCCAAAGGTTCTCAATGGGGTTAAGGTCAGGGGAAGATGGGGTTCTCTCCTTTTATGCCCATAGCAGCCAATGACACAGAGGTATTCTTTGCAGCATGAGATGGTGCATTGTCATGCATGAAGATGATTTTACTACGGAAGGCACGGTTCTTCTTTTTGTACCACGGAAGAAAGTGGTCAGTCAGAAACTAAACATACTTTGCAGAGGTCATTTTCACACCGTCAGGGACCCTAAAGGGGCCTACCAGGTCTCTCCCCTTGATTCCAGCCCAAAACATGACTCCACCACCTCCTTGCTGACGTCGCAGCCTTATTGGGACATGGTGGCCATTCACCAACCATCCACTACTCCATCCATCTGGACCATCCAGGGTTGCACAGCACTCATCAGTAAACAAGACTGTTTGAAAATTAGTCTTCATGTATTTCTGAGCCCACTGCAACCGTTTCTGCTAGTGAGCATTGTTTAGGGGTGGCCGATCAATAGGTTTATGCACAACTGCAAACCTCTGGAGGATCCTACACCTTGAGGTACGCGGGACTCCAGAGGCACCAGCGGCTTCAAATACCTGTCTGCTGCTCTGTAACGACATTTTAGCAGCTGCTCTCTTTATCCGATGAATTTGTCTGGTAGAAACCTTCCTCATTGTGCCTTTATCTGCACAAACCCGTCTGTGCTCTGAATCAGCCACAAATCTCTTCATAGTACGATGATCACGCTTCAGTTTCTTTGAAATATCTATTCTTTTCATACCTTGTCCAAGGTATTGCACTATTTGACGCTTTTCGGCAGCAGAGAGATCCTTTTTCTTTCCCATAGTGCTTGAAACTAGGGCTGTTAAATTAACGCGTTAATTTCGATTAATTAATCACAGAAAAATTAATGCGATTAAAAAAATTAACGCAGATTAATCGCACTTCTATAATGCCCTTTGACCCGGTACAAAAGTGGTGCGCAGCTGCACCTGAAGCTTGCATACACAGCCCGCAAGGGTGAAAGGGATAAAAGTAAAGAGAGAAGCAGAGGAAAGGGCGGGGCCGAGGGCTCTATGGACGGTTTATGGGATGCTTCGGGCAAATAAGCATGAAGGTAGAAAGACATCTTACTTTATTCTCCGCAGTGTCTGTGATTTAGTGGGTGCAACAATGTATAGGTTCAAAACAGTATCTCTCAATCTTCCTCCGTGTGTCTCAATTTTTGCTTGCTGTCTCGTCTCCCGCGTAAACCGACAGCCGCCCCGTGTGTCTGTGTGTGTGTGTGTGTCAATATTTTTGCCTATGAGTACGACGATGGTGAAGGAATCAACATAGGCATCTGTGGCAGTGCAGCGCTGTCTGTTGTGGAGACAGAAGTTACGAGAGACAGAGAGCGAGAGAGAGAGACAAACTGTAACCGTTTATAAACAGATATAAAAGTGTCATAAAAGTATGTGATTAATTTAGATTAATTAATCACAGAGCCTGTAATTAATTAGATACATTTTTTTAATCGCTTGACAGCCCTACTTGAAACATGTGGCCTGCTTAATAATTTGGAACGTCCTTCTTAAGTAGATTTCCTTTGATTGGGATCACCTGGCAAACTAATTATCACAGGTGTATGACATTGATTTCAATGATCCAAGGTGCCCTGAGACACAATATCATACATGCGTGTTATTGAAAAACAAAAAATTAAATGTTTATGACACTTCAATCCAATTTGCATAATAATTTGGAACACGGTGTAGAGATGCTATAATCTATTTGTATTTTGACATGACAAAGTGAAAGGATTTTCATCATATTCTGGAGTTCCCCTCAGTTTTCCGGAGTGATTCACAATTGTGTTTCAGCACACCCTCACTGCTCTCAACATCCATTTTTCAGCTGCAGCAGACTGCTGTTGTCAGCAATATCTAAGAAAACAAAAGAAACACTAAAGGCTCAGCACCAAATGGCAGAAAGATTAAGTTAGAAACTAGCTGATGATTATAGCGGAGCAAATTTAAAGCAGACCTTTGAACTTGGATTTGCCAGGCGGCAACAAACATGACTTCAAATGATAACAACTATTTTTTTGATGAATTCAACGTATCAACTCTACTTCACTGCCCCTATTGGCAGAAGTAAAGAAAACAATAATTGCGGCTTTGAGGACAGCTAATGATAAAACTGCCTAAATAATTTACTGTTAGGGAATTTAAACCTCCTACGAGAAACGTTTACATTTCTCCTCTGATGATCATTAATGATCTGTAACAGCAAAGGAGACCGTCAGCGAAAAACAGGAACTTACACAAAGCAATTTATGTCAGGCAGACCGGAAATCAGGTTAAATACACTGTCTATAAATACACTAATGTATAGTGGTTACATTGTTAAATTAATTTAATATGACAGTTTGTTTATTGAGACATCCTTCCTGATTAACCTATTTTGATTTTGGCTAAGGCCCACGTTAGATGGGGAGCTGAATGTCAGTCCTATGAAATGTCAATGAGAGGTGCAACTTCACATCTGCCTGGTTCCAAGTCAACGCTCAAGGCCAAAGTACACTGGACCAAGATCCCTGAAACAATGGTCGCGCTGGGCAGAAGGTGAGCCAGTGTGAAATAAAGAGGACGTTTGTAATGAGGCAGATGACTCTGATTCATTCTTTGAAGCGGCTTACTTTGCTTTACAGAACACGGTGGAAAAAAATTTCTGTGTTTAGGATTGTGACATATACTGGCATGTGTTGTGTTTGTCTTTTGTACCTTACCCAGAATTGAAAGCTACATCCCGGGCATGGCTTTCTTTCTCGGCTTCTCACAGCAAAATGAAAGAAATGCCAAGCAGGAGGTTTCTGCATCAGTCGTCGCCTCCTCAGCAGACAGCGTCGATTTGAACATTAAATTCCCAGAGGTGTCAGAGGAAACATTTCATTTCATACTCTTTTATGCTAAACTTCAAAATCCCTACATTGTATACAACTAACCCTGACTGCAGTGTTGGATGACATGGATGTGTAATTTCTTCTGTCTTGTCTTTAGTGTACACTCTCCCGCCATGCTATTCCATTCCCACTGCCTCCTGCCGCTTTCCAGCAGTTTTCAGTTTCCAACTCAACATCAGGAACACAGCAATAGACTTCTTTTGGATGTACATAAAAAAATGTAAGCTACATAAGACAGTTTGATTAAGCTTAATTGAATATTCCTACAATTTTTTTGTGTGTGTGTGTCTGTGTGTGTGTGTGTAAGTGGGGATTGGCAGTGGCTTGTTTTGACAGACTTCTAAGCAAAGCAGATGTGCAAAAATGTGCAATGAGCTGTGCCATTTTTTCTTGCTTTATAAAATATGTTCTGTGCTGCAGAAAGAAAACAAAAGCCAGATGGGAGCCAGATGCCGATTGCCACAGCGATAACACTGCAGCCGATATCTCAACACCATGATGAAAGTGAGGACCATAAAAGATGCATCAGTAAACCGTCAGATGTCACCACTTTGGAAATAACCTGTAAAGGTCCTGATTTATTCATCTGAAAGAATGTTAATATTTGAACACCCTGTTTTGAAGAAGCATTGTGTACATGCATGCTTAAGTTCCAAAGTATGATATATTCATAATACCGGCTTTACCACACAATATCTGTTTCAGCAAGTTTATTCTTTTTCTATTCTAATTCTGTCAGTATACAGTAAATCCTTTGATCATCCAAACTTTGTGTTAATTCTGTGAAATTCAAGATTATAATGCAGGGAAACCATTTTGTTTCTTCTTCTTTTATTTTACCATAACATTAAGTAAGTCTCATGTAGTGAAGTTTCATTGCTGTGCTAATGAAAAAATGTTTTTGGCTACAGTAGACCTTTTCTCAAAATTTAAAAATGTTACTGTTTACTGGTATTACACTAACTGGGATATAATCTGAGCTCGTAAAAAATATCACACACTATTGTTAAATTGGACAATGATCAGCAGCACTGATGAAATCTGTCGAAATCTTGAAAAAACTAATAACACAATCTCTCGCTTCAAAAGTAAGATGCCGTCTGATGCAAACCTTGCAGCGCTCTTTGCTTTTGTTGAAGCAATTTGCATGACATTATATTTGCCCAATCTAATATTCCTTGCTACGTATATGTAATAGACTGAGTGGAAGCTGTTGAAGCAGAACGCAAATGTCTGTGGCAGGTTTGTCTACCTTTCCAGACAAAAAAAACGCTCTTTGCTAACAGGCCCTGTTATACTCTAAACATCACATTTGATTGTCAAAGATACTGAATGTTGTTGGTGCGATTTGGATGGAGTAAACTGGATCAGAAATGCACTTTTTTGGTGTCTCCTGCTGAAGGAGACGTGTGTTTACAAGGTCTGTTTGACCTGCTGTGTCTGTTTGGTCAACTGATTCAACAGGACTGTTTGCAGATATCAGCACATAATGTCACTATGCATGCCCTTAAAGGTCACTGCCTCTGCCACACGATGCATGCTGTGCACTTTGGGTAAAACACCGCCAATTCTTATCAGATAGCTGGACTAAATTATATTTTATAATCAAACATCTAACTGTTACTTTGTGACTACAGAAACGGTTAGATGAGCATTTATTGGCGTTCCTGGCTCGGCCTAAATATCTCAACTTTGGTGTTGTGACAAATGGGACGTGTCATTACTAGCCAAAGATAATGATTGTGTCCTAACCAAAGACTGGTTGTCCTAACTACTCCTGGCTCTGCATGTCCCGATATGCCAATTTAGCCAGATGGTGTTAAATTGCAGGGGAAAAGACATCGCCATCAAAGGCTGAGCAGGATGTGCACAATTATAATGGCACCATTACGTGCCATTTACATCTCTAATATCCTGCGGGTTTTCAAGTGTCGGTTGACAGGCTGATGGCTGTGTCTGTTCCTACGTCAAGATCCACATCACCTCCTGCTATCAGAAAGACCAGGACACCCTGACCTTGTGTTGGCAGGTGAAATCAGCTGCTTTAGAAAGCATTAGTGACTGATTGATCAGGTCATTTGGAGGAGGAGGAGGAGGGATAAGCCGCTCCTTTCCTTTTTTGTATTGCCGCTCACTCTTGTGATTTTGACTTGCCCCATTGGGCAGACTAAACCAGCCCCGGCTCTCCGAATGTAGCTGATAATAAAACACATGGTTAGAGACATTTTTGTCCAATTGTAGCTCTTACTTCATGTTTCGCTCATAGAGCATCGTTAAAGGCAGATAAAGTCAATGCAGCAGATGCGCTTTTATCATAAAACAAAAAAATTTAAAAATGATTGGGGCCCAGCTTTTGATCGGCCCGTGTGCCTTAAGAAGAATCAACATAATTTGTGGTGAATATATTGCATTATAGAACAATCTCCCTGAAGTATGTGGTGTGTTTAAAAGATGAAAAAATATCCTGTTGAAAAGAATTCCTTGAAAAGTCTTAATTTTTGTAATTGGCAATAGGGTGCGTGTGTGTGTGTGTGTGTGTGTGTGTGTGTGTGTGTGTGTGTGTGTGTGTGTGTGTGTGTGTGTGTGTGTGTGTGTGTGTGTGTGTGTGTGTGCTAGAGTGTGAGCACTAGAGGACAGTGTTTACCAGACTTTAAATTATGCCTGGCACACAGTTCAAAGCCTGGCACCAGTATTTGCTCAGTTCACAAAGAGGGCCAGTGCAGTGGATGTTGACATTTTCAGGATAAATAAACATATGTCTTGGCACGGTCAAAAGCCTCGGCAACACAGTGGTTTGCAAAGATAGTACACATTTTATTTAGATATTATAGATATGCATTTAAGGCAACATCAAACTTTGCTAACCACAGCAACTTAACAATGTTATTTTTAAAGTGATAGATAGATAATTATTGTATGTTTTTTTGTGCAGGGGCTTTCCACACATTTATAACAAACTAAGCACAGGAGGAACCACACCTTCACATACGTCATATTTTAGCAGATACAGATTGCTTGTTAACGAGGGGGAGCGGTGTACGGTGTCAGCCGAAGAAGAACATCAGCGAGTGATCAATTGGGTAATTTGGAAGAGCCATAAACCCGGATTGCTTCTTCACCGGTCGACACTATGCCACATAAACCTGCCCTATACCCTTCTAAATTAAGGCACACGGACACACGGCTTCAATGAAGGGGTTGAAATGTCAGTGGGCGAGATTGGTTATATCGTTGACATTATCACTGACATTATCAAGTGGGGTTACGCCTCGTCACGGAAACTTCTCGACATCTCCGGAGGACTCAAACATGTGATACCTGGCCTTGCTGTTGGACTTCCGCTGAGCTCACATCATTTCACCTGATCTATTAGGAAATCTGGTTGCTCTGCACCTCAGCTGTGCCCATGTATCCAGGGGAAAAAAGGCCAATTTACTTTGAGACCATACTCTTAGAGGCTTTAGTGTTTATATGTATATAAATATATACATATATATACATATATACAAAAAAGATATGATTATAAGATGTGATCTCCATGCTGTGTTATAATGCTGTTGTTTCAATATCAGCTTTGGTTGCTGCAGCCTCTTCGGGGCTTTTATATAAACAGAACTGCCAACTGAGGTCAGACGGCTGAAGTGAGATTTTTATGCCACCGGCTGTAAGAGCTGCAGCCCCTTGTTTGAGACGCAGAGGCTGAGCTTTCTATTGAGCCAACATAGACAACGCTTATCGTTTGAACAGCTGTAAGCGAATAAAAGGGTACACTGCCAGCCTACAGGTTACAGAAATATGTATCCACATAAAATATTAAATTATAATGCTTATGCTCAGCTAATGCTGTTTCATTTGGCAAAATGTCATGCCACTCTACACAAATATAAAGCTTATTTATTTACTGAATATTTCTCTAAAAGTGATTCACATAATTGTTGCAATAAGCAACCACTTCAAACTTTAAATGTTCGAAGGTTAAATGTTCTACATGGTGCTGTGTACTATATGTACATATGAATCTTTCATTAGATAACGTTCAAGCACTTAGACTGCACTGTTTAATTTAGTTTTATTTTATTGTAGTTATTTTTCAACTAATTGAACTAAGTGGTTTATTATTAATAACATATTATTCAAACTGTTACTTAGCGCTGCATGAAATTAGTGGGGAGGTATTTTGGGGTGTGTCTTTGAAAAAATTGCAGTGTTTTTGAGGCGAGGGTGTTTTTTTAATTGCATCCCTTAACATGACAAGCAGTATGAAAAGGGAAACTCATAAGTGCATTAGTGGTTTACATGTTGACATGCTGATGAATGCTTGGCCTAAGATTAGACATAATGCTGCTGCATTTCAAACAGAACTGCTCTGTTGGTTCCATCACATAAAAGACTAAGTCAAAAAAGAGTAATTCTAGCAGATCTGTTTTTCTGTGATGTTAATCCTATTTTGACTTCTGCTTTGACCATTTTTAGCAGAACATTATGATACAGTTTATGGTTCTTGACAGAAGGGGAGTGACGACACAGTTGATTTTGAGGGTAATGGTCCTTTTTTATGCCTGCGAGAGGCAACAGAGGGTGCTCCCATTGATGACAGGTCTGTGAAAATGATGTGAAAAAACTTGAGCTGTAAAACATCTTCCAGTCATGAACTATTTTGCAAATCTATATGCAGTATTATGAGGGGATTTCCGCAGATATTTTTGTAACCCACTCTGTAAGGGTGTCTGCTTTTTTAAGATCAACACTGTGCATTATTGTGTGAATGTCTACTGCATGCTATCTTAGGCGTACCAAATACCAAGGCATTTCTTGCTGAGGCAGCTTTTGCTTCTGTAATATTTTGGGGGATTATTCTTAGCTGTCCAGAGAGTAGATCACTGACCTATAAACCCCTGACAGTGGTCTGGAGTTGTGGCGAGGCGGCTTGCAACCAAGCGGAATAATCCCCCACTAACTGAAAGCCTAAGAATAATGATCTATAAAGAGCGTGGGAGGATGATGGAAACTCAATGTGTCGAAAACGACTGACATTGTTGAAAGCCTGGCATTTACAGACTACTCACATTCAACCCCACACATATAAACATACACACAGGCACACACACACACACACACTCATTCTGATCAAATGTTGACCTCAGAGCTCTGCCTGCACCTATGCACTTCAGGTTGTACATTTCCATTCATCATAAACAGTTACATGCTATATGAAAAAAAATGCTAATTTGATGTGGCTATCATGTTTTGTTTTAATAATGGATCACGTGACTACTTGTATGTGAAAGGGATAACCATGTTAACTTCGGGGATTATAATAAGTCACTGTTGTGGTTTAATTTGACTATTTCCAAAAAGACTATAGCTCCATTATTCAGTTAAATACTCATTCTGTAGTTGGTAGATCAATAGTTTTGATATTTTTGTCTTTTCTCTCAGCAAACTGTCAGAGCTGAAATCCTGCATTGACTGCAGACTCAGGTAGTAGCAGTCATGAATAATAACATGAAAAAACACTTTATTGACTGACAAAATTGACTTCTGCAAGTTTGAATAAAACATGTGTGTAAATATCTTTGAAAGCATCTTCCAAACATTAAATAACATATTTTGGACGTTTATTATTTTATCATAATCTTCTTTTCTAATATAAAGCAGACTGAAAGGCCTGCCCTTTCTAAAGGTTCATGGGTTCATTGGCATCATTGAGCCATGAGTTAAGAGGTTTACCAAATATGCCTACCTTGATTTATGGTGCCGTGCTGTGTAACGTGTTTTCATGGGTGTAACACGATACAAATAAAGAGCTGATTGGATACACATTGACATGATTGGCAATACATCATCTGTTGATTCTCCAACACTGTCATAGTGTGTCTGGTATTGTACAGAGGGGAAAACACATCAAAGCTTTAAAAATGCATTATTCTGGTTGGCATCAGCATTGTCTATGTTAGGTATTTTACCTGACCAGACATAATAACTATACTTTTACAGATGACAATGTAAGTTTAAGATGCTCTTCCCCCCAACAACTATTCAGTAGCTTTTACTGAGGAGACATAGTAATATAGTTAGTCAAATGACCAGGAGGGGGCACTGTTGAACTTACCTCTGACGAAGGAGTCTTTACTTGTGGAGCCTTTGATTCTATTTTTATTTCTTGTGAAAATTTGATGTCTTCCTGTGCCGATCAGTGCTAGTATCCCTATTCGATTATTTGACCCAGAAAAAGAGAGATATACACAACAAAACCTGTGTCATGTCTTAGAATGATGTATAATATAAACCATACTTAAACAAAACGTGGTTAAAATTTGAAATCTTACAAATTCCTCCCAATAGCTCTCTTTTTGGTACCTTCAGCATCCTTTGCACACTGACAAAGTAGCCAGTATCAGCGAGCTGCATATGTGTTCTATAAGGCATTAAAATAATCTTTCTTTCCTAAACTTCATACAAAGGATGAGGAAGGCAAAGGGAAAAACTGTCTCCACTGCCAGAGTAGCTAACTCAATTCCCTCTTTTCTCTTATGAAACAGTGGGACACTGCCAAGAGATCTTTGATAACCGAGCAACATAAATTGCACCGTGCAAGAGCAGTGGTGAAGTAGCTTTAAACATTCAGCAGCCGAGGACACTACATTTAATGTGCAGACCTATAGGAGCTGTGTCTGTTACGAACGAGAGCGCCCCTGATCCTCCCGCCTCTGAAGGGTGGTCGCCATGACAACCTCACACACAGTTTATCAAGGCTCTGGGTGATGAAGAGAAGAGGAGTCCACTGATGTTGCACACACGTCCATGGAATTTACCACAACATGCAAACGCACATACACACATATACACACAGAGAAAAAAAACACATAAGCGCATTATGAGGCGTGATGAGTCGCGTTGGTCCCTCATTTCGATGTCCATCTCTAATATCATCAGATGTTAAGTGAAAACGTGCACATATCCCCGAGCTGGATTATAGCACACAGCTCATACTGTAATTAGTAAACATATACATACTGAGGTGAGCATATGGCAGAGTGATTAGAGATTAGTTGCATCACTGGAGGCCTGCAGGTTTGATCCCTACAATGACCAGAATTTACACTGTGTAATACACTGATGCTTTGGACGTCGACCATACTATAACAAGATGCAACAAAGAGTTTCTTAGAATGCCACTATTTCACTCATCAAGACCAAATGCTCTCTGTTTGAGAAAGTTAGAGATGGAGCAGAGAAATCTCCCAGGTGTTGTACAATTTGATAGACTTCACTATTTGAGCTCAGTATTGCAAATAGTGACATAAAATATCAAAAGATAAATATATATAAATATTAAAAATGCATGATTGCTCTCTTGCAGGGAGTTAGATTAGAAGATGACACCATTCTAATGTCTGTGTGTTAAGTAAGTATGGACTTGGAGCCAGCAAACAATTAGCTTAGCTTAGCTTAGCATAAAAGGCTGAAAGACAGACAGATAGACAGACAGACAGATAGACAGATAGACAGATAGATAGATAGATAGATAGATAGATAGATAGATAGATAGATAGATAGATAGATAGATAGATAGATAGATAGATAGATAGATAGATAGATAGATAGATAGATATTCCTGCTCCTGATATCTGCATGTCTAAGATAAACAAATAATTATCAGAAAGCATGGTAGTCATTACAGGTACACTCAGAGTGACACCTATGTTCATCCTGCAGTGATTGAGCACTTTGGCTAGCTAATTTTAGCTCTGAAAACACACTCAGGTGTGTCATTTGAAACCTCTGTGAAGTAGTCACCCTCTCTCCTAAAAGGTTTTTGGACCAAATGGCATTTTGGTGTTACTTAAGGTGCGAACACACTAGGCACTTTACACGCGTACAGACGCGTATGAAATCGGCCGTTTTTCCATAGGGAACCATTGGTTTACGCGTGTACATGGCGCGTAAATGCGTCACTCGCGCTAAAGCAACATTTTAGCCGCGTATGACCCGCGTATATATTACGCGCGTATATATTACGCAGCTACGCGAGGAGTTAAAAAAATGTAACTTTTGTTGCTCCTACGCGAGACGATTAGCCGCGTTGGCCAATCAGCATTGGGCTTGACCCGACGCCACATACATTGGCAGGGTCGGAAAACAGTGTACTGTACACAGAGGCTGATGAGAGACACCGAGGAGGAAAATGTATTGCGGGCGGCCGGTGCTGTATGAAGCCGCTCGGGGTTAGAAGACGTGGGGAAAGTAAACCAGGAGAATGGACTTCCTGGTTAATTCAGTGAATATGTGCGGCTGTGCTTTAGCCGATAAACAAAGTTAGCGCCGTATAGCATTAGTTAACTCACCCTGTTGTGTGCGGGCGGCTAGCGCCTCATATTATGAACCCAAACATGACGACTGTCCGCGGGACTTTCACGACAAGTACACGAAGCACCGGTGTTGATCAACGCCAGCCACGGTCCCCTGTCACGGTCCCCTGTCACAGCCAGGTAGGGTAATTTTGGCTACTTGCCTTTATGTTGTGCCGCCGTGCACCGATGCTGCTGTAACTGTGTTTGTTATGTAGCTGCCGTGAATATGCAATGCTGTTTTAATGCTAGGCTATTTGTGCTGTTCAGTTTGTCTTTTGGCACAGTTGTTGGCCGTGTTGTTGTTGTTTTTGTGTGGACATGCACGCTGTTGTGTCGTGTCGGTTCTGATCGCAGCCATGGTTGATAAGGGAAATACAATATCGGGAGGGAGACTAGGCACGTTACGCGTGTATAACCATTTTTGACACAAAATGATCAAGCAACATTTTAGCTGCGTTACGCACGTAAATCTTACGCGTGTAAAGTGCCTAGTGTGTTCCAGGCCCCCAGGATTGTGCTTTTTCCGAGCAGCCAGCATGGACAGGTGGCCACGCCTGGTATAACACGCATTAGACTGTCTGGGACGGGTCCATAAATCAAAATGGCGATCATATGAGCTCAGCCCCATTCATTCCCAATACAATTTCGTCAAACAAGAATGTATCTCCGCTAAATTTTTATGGATATCAATCAAAGGCTCATACTTTTCTTTAGACCATGTACTAATAGGATGGAAGTTTTCGCTTTTCAAAACGCCACCGAAAGCGTTTTATAGCCGTTTTATTTTCAGTTTCTCACATGAAAGCAGTATGGCAGCTTCCTTGTTGCTTCTCTGCGCAATGAGCAGCTTCATAGGAATGAATGGGCGCCATGTTTCAATACGGTGTCCATTTCTTTATATGTCCATGGTGTGTTCGCACCTTTAGTCTTGCATCAATCACCTATAATAGAACAAGAGAGTTAACCCCTTCAGACCCTGCGTCCATTGGAATGGACACAACATATTTATTTCTCTAAACCAATAAATACTCTGTAATTGGATGATGTCAGCACTGCTGGTTACTGATTGGATCTTGATTATCCAATCAAAATCATGTAATGACTTTGAGCATGCTCTGAGAGAGTGACAGACATCTGACAAGACAAGTATGGCTGAGCCGATCCAGAGAGGGAAGAGTAACTGCCCATTTTCAATCTAAAATCTACATTTATGTTTATGCTAGCCAAACAAACGTGCTCTCAGTATAATTTCAACTATTACAAGTGATAATATTTGAAGTTATTTTGAACATATGTCACGTAATTAATTTGTAGGATTTTTTCAAAGTCCAATGTCCATTGCAATGGACATCAGGAGTCGGGCGAATAACCTTGTTAAAGGTTAATTAGCCTACTATAGTCCAGGCATTATATAACCTGACCTCTCAAAAATTGCAACAGAAACCATTCCAACTGTTTTTGACTCATGAATATGTAATAAATAACATACTAAAAGTCTTAAGGAATCCATGTGGTGGAAAGTTATTTTCTAAGGGTTTTCTTAACCATACCTTTTATGTTAATTTTCGGCTTCCTAAAGTATTGTTTTATGGCAGAAAAGCTTGAAACTTGGTACACTTATACAGTTTGGGGCCCTGAACATTTTCAGATATTTAGCCATTGCTAAATCGAATCACGGTTGCCATGGCGACCATTTTACTTTCCGTCTTTGCCTAATTATGCATGTTTCATAACTCCTGAACAAAACATTGTACCACATAACTAGTGATGTCTTCCCCTATGTTTTCATGGTCAGGGATTACTATGATACCACATACAACATCAGAAACAGTTAAGGTCAATAGTTAAGGGTGAATCCAATGTTTTTCCGAAAATCAAAGCCCAGTACTATCCGAAAACATCGCTGTGACTTTATAATTGGGGCCTATGTTGCATAAACATTGTGTATCGAGTTTTAATTTTGTTCTCTAACAAAGACATAGGCTTAAATGCATGTAAAATACTATAACAATATAACAAAAACACAAATTAACATAAATTGTTGCACTGATAAACATACATTTTAATATGAAAGTATTTTGGTACACAGAAGTACTACTAATTCAAAGTGCAGCCAGAGCAGTACTAATGCAATGTGAATGGGGTAAATCAATGCATACCATGAATATGCATTGCCCTCTGACCCCCTCTGGAGTGTGGTAACTTGAGAGGGGATATGCGAAAAGACAAATTTCAATGTAGCCCTTTGTAATTGACTAATAAAAAAACTCAACTTAGTATTCAGATGGACTTTTACGTTTCTTTAATAGTTGTATGAAGCATTAGAGCAAGTTCTCAAACATACTCTGGTTTCCTCATCATCTTCCTCATCATCACCTCCAACCTGAGATGATTTTGCACCCCCAGATCCTTTGCAGGTACCACATGCAACAGAGCACTCATTGCCATGCCTCTTGCATGTGCACTTTTGGTTGTTACAGTCCGTCTTGCATGTGCTTCGGTGAACCATAAGAGTATCTGTGGAGGTGTTGGTAGGACAGTTTTGGACAAGCACCCCACAATCCCTATTTGTGAGGCAGGAGTTTGTTTATCTATTGTTCCCTTCCACTGCTGGACCTTGTACTACAAACGCTGACTGTGATACTTTGCTCCTGCTGATGTAGGTGGCGGACCCAGTAGCTATACTCTACATGAGAAGGTTATAGAGGCCAGCTTCTCACAAAAGAGCTTAAAAACGAACTGGTTTCTCATTTCTGGAGGGGAGCTCCTTTCCTATTGAGCACAGTGTTTGTTGTGTGGCAAACTCCACTGCTTTCTGTTCTATGAGCCAATCAGCATCACTTGTGGCACGATACGTCTGACAGTTCCTTTTCTGTTGGTGACCACTGAGCATGTTGATGAACAGCTGCTTGTTTATTTTATTGGAAAGGAACTTGTTTTTCTTCAAGGTAACCAGCATGTTCTCACCTATGACGTCGGGTGCTTTGTCTTTGTATGTATATCAACGTGTCCAGGCGATGCGCATAACAAGTGCTCCACCATCCAGCAATTATGTGTCGCTTGAAAAGTAGGTGAGGATCCACCTGCACTGCTTCACAATCGATCTTCACTGAGGATCTTTGTACTGATGGTGATCACCCGACCCCTCTTCTTGAATGTTTTCTCAGCAGTAGTTTGTCCATCCATGCTAACCAAAATGGTGTTTCTGATGGCTTTTGCCCTATCAACATTCAAAGAAAGGTGCAAGACCACAGCACAAGCTTGGATCCAAGCAGTAATTGTGTCATTCTAATATTTATTTTCTTCATTAGATTTGGAGAGACATAGTTAAAATGGGAGAAAGAGGGTAAGACATGCAGATAACTTAACCAGGCTGGATTTGAACCCATGTCCTCTGCGGGATAACCACTGTGCCATGAGCACCCCCTATAATTGTGTCTTTCTTGGAGATAGTTCAGAACTGTGTGCGTTGTTAACTTCAGCACAAACTGGCATGGAGAGAAGCCATGTCAGATGTTGCAGCCATGTCATACCTGGCAATATTGTGATGCCACCACTGGTTTTCATACTGTCATTAGAACCTGCTCAAGATCCATAGACATGCCAGCCCATAGGCTATCACTCCACATGGAATCCCTCTACAGATCTCTGGTTAATATCTGGATGGTGCTAATGGACCTTGCACATCCTCTGCACATACTGTAGATGTGAGCTAATTCTGTGTAGAGATTATGCCCTGATAATGCCAGGAAAGGAAGCATTTCTTATATTGTTTCAAGGTGAAGTTCCCAATTCACAGAAACTTGCAAAATATGTCTACCAATGGATTTTAATGATTCAGTTTTGCATTTGAGAAGTCATCTTATTCTGGAATCACATCAGAATGGCAAGCCTTCTCTGCAGACATCCCTCCATGAGCTTTGCATAGATTGCAGCAACTTCATTGACACCAGAGTTTTATAACCGATCTCCAGCAGATATCATCTGCTGATGACATCTCTTCATCATAGTATTTTGGATCTCCTTGCAGCTAATGTCATGAGTCACAACAAGTGCATCAGGCAGAATCAGGCAATTAAGGACTCTTTCAATGCAAAGCCCATCCAAACGTCTTCCCTGTCATAATGTGCACAACGGCTGCATAGAAAATCTCCATCACTTCCTCTTCCCAGCATCAACCATAACATGCCCAATGGACCCCAACAACTAACATCAGTGTGGAAGACCCCAAGTCACTAACCTCTGGCTCAGCTGCTTTCATAAGAAATGCCTTCCACCAGTGGTTGATAAAATGTGATGATTGGGGTGGAATTGTGGTGCTGGGCATGTTCACATAGGAACTTACATGCGGAGTAGATGCATGTAGGGTCACTACGTCTCATATCAACCAATGGGGTAAACACAAAGGATGTTTTCTCCGGGTGATTGCCATGCTGTGCAAATTGCTAGACCATACTGGCCTTTGTGAGACAAACAGGATGGCAGTTTTACATATGAGTTTCAGGTCTGCTGTCAGGTCATATGATTCTGATCTCTCTCTCTCTCTAACTAATAAAGGCAAAAATGACCCAAAAATAACTTGACAATCTTGAAAACGTTTCAAAAATGTATGACAAGAAAATTAAATTAAATTAATATTATGACTTCATAGTTAATCATTTATTTGCACATGCATTGTACCATATCTCTTGTTAAACAAAGTTGTCGGTTGATTTGGACAGTAATGAACAATTTGTGTGGATATCAGAAAATAATGTATGTATAAATAAAACATTTTTTAACATTGGATTCACCCTTAACTATTGACCTTAACTGTTTCTGGTGTTGTATGTGTTATTACAGTAATCCCTGACCATGAAAACATAGGGGTAGACATCACTAGTTATGTGGTATTATGTTTTGTTCAGGAGTTATGATGAAAAATGCATAATTAGGCTATGGCGGAAAGTAAAATGGTCGCCATGGCAACCATGATTCGATTTTGCAATGGCTTTATATCTGAAAATGTTCAGAGCCCCAAACTGTATAAGTGTACCAAGTTTCAAGCTTTTCTGAAAAGGATAACAATTTTGCAGTACTTTAGGAAGCCGAAAATTTACATAAAGGTATGGTTAAGAAAACCCATAGAAAATAACTTTCCACCACTTGGATTCTTTAAGACTTTTAGTATGTTATTAATTACATATTCATGAGTCAAAAACAGCTTAAATGGTTTCTGTTGCAATTTTTGAAAGGTCCACCCATATTTTCTCACAAAATGCCTGTACTACTATAGAAAGCATGGTTATGTGTTGGAAGTTCCATGATCGTTTACTGAAGGCAAAACTGATTTCTTTTTTATGTCATTCCTACATATATTGTCTTCATGTGCATGTTCAGATTGCATCATAGCATTTCCCTCTCTTCTAGTAGGCACTGGGTTTTCCTGGTGATGACCTCACTGCTGTTCCCTACCCTCGCTGTGATACACCTATCAAGTTGATGTGCATGTTCAGAAACTTACACAGACTCAAAAACATCCAGTTCCAGATGTTTAGGCCATACCTGAGGACATTTATGCCTTTTATTTTTAATGTGTTTATGGCATTTTACGTGCATCATGTCCTGGCGTCCATTAGCCTGGCTCCGCCCGCCCGCCTACTTCCGGCCAAATTTTATTTTCCCTTCAGTAGTCAGTCTGGGTGTACAGCCCGTTTCCCAGTTTTGCCGGAGATTCGACAGTCGGTCCAATCAGCGAACAGAGCGAGTGGCTGAGAACGATGACGTCGAAGTCGCGCTCCAGTTTCAGTTGCCAGAGGCCGGCTCATGACACACGTGACGACCAAACGTTATGCGATTGGTTGGCTAATCCAGAGTGGCACTGGGCAGATCCAATAGTTTTAAACTTTAACAGACACCCGCCTCCATGAGTGAACGTTTACAGCACTGCCAGACTTTCTGTACAAATGAAATGAAGTACGATGGTCTGGTAGCACCAGGCTAGGCGTCCATTGGAATGGACATGAAAAAAAAACTCATAAAAACATGAGTTCGAAAAGAAAAAAAAATATCCACTCTGTTTTTATGTTGAAGAGTAGTCTGAATCAGTTAAATGCAGCCCAGCAGAAAAAATGCAGGTCTGAAGGGGTTAAAGCGGTCTTTGTTGAAGGACTGATCTCGCCACATCCTTAGAATGGCATGTTCAATTTGAGATAATGGCCAAAGATTACACTGTTTTTAGGCTCATTAGCAAATTTAAAAATGCCTCAAACTTGTTTTGTTGCTGTCTCTTTGCTAATATGAGCTATTAAATGTTTTGTAAGAGGTCACTCCCCTCTTGCATGCATGCACGATGTCGGTTCCATTGGTGGCTAATGTCGTCTCGCTACAGATTGTTTCACCTTGATAGTTTCAGTAAATATTTCAAATGCAAATTGCTGGCGCAGGCATGGTACACTGTGTCTGCCATTTATACTTTGTGACAGGCCAGAAACAATACTGTGATATGATGAAGCTACAAATGGGCTCTACCAGCCAACTTCATTTGACACATTGTTAATGAGAAGTGGCATTATAAATTAAAGTGCCACCAAGTAATACAAATGAGAGAATTTCAATTTTGCAACTACAAAACGTTTTGTAGACAGCAGTAAAAATGTGCCTAATCTGCACTGTGCTTGGCATTTTACTGCAGGTCTGCTGCCATGTCTGCTTTCAGTTAAGCAGAATGATTAAAGAAGCACAGTAACACTTAACACAACAACTTGACAGGTTGACTGTGACTGCACTGCCTAAGACATAAATAGGTATAAAAACACACACAAGGATATCTGTTAAAACACAAGACATATACACTAGTACTCTATCCCAGGTATAAATATCCTTATCCACCGCGATTACCTTGAAAAACTTTACAATAACACTGAAAAAATTTGCCAATATCAGGTGCAAGAGACAATGTAGCGTGGCTCAGCGAGCAATAGTTGCATTGGTTCCGACAGACGGCTTTTCTCACCTTACACATAATGCACTCTGCTTTCTCCTTCCCTGGAGTGACGAAGCAGAGCAGAATGCATCAATATGTTGAATCAGTGTTTTATACAGAATGACTGCCGTGGAGTAAGTGATCACCTATCATCAATCAGCAACACATTTTATTGAAGGATCTGTCTACGTGTGTTCTTGCATTCATTTATTGAAGTCCTGGACATCTCAACAGTTGTAGCATTTCAAGCAGCTGGCGATGTGGCTCTGTTGATCCTAATGTCAGACGGTCCACCACTCCGTTCCAGACTGAAATATCTTAACAACTACTGGATAGATGGCACTGACATTTTGTGTCAACATCCACGATGCCCAGAGGATGAATCCTATATCTTTGGTCATCCCCTGACTAGTGTCGTTTTCCCTTATCTGGTAAACTCAAATGATTTGTATAAAAACATCCATGGTTCCCAGGCAGAATATCCTAAATGCTGCTAGTGATCACATGGCTTTTTTGGGGCATATTCGAGCTTTATTAGATAGTACAGAGTTGAAATGGGAAGACAGAGAGAGAGATGACCTGCAGTAAAGGTCCACGGGTCGGATTTGAACCTGCGACCACTGCAACGAAGGCCGTAGCCGATATGGTAAGTGCTCTATCCACTACACCACTGGAGGGCACCGTGATCACCTGGCTTTTTTTCAAGTGTCACCATGAGGTTGACATGTGTGGCCTAACGTCACATACACTCACCGGCCACTTTATTAGGTACACCTGTTCAATGGCTTATAATAACAAAAAGCTTATCAGCCAATCACAGGGCAGCAATTTAATGCATTTATGCATTTAGACGTGGTCAAGCCAATGTACTGAAATCAAACCGAGCATCAGAATGGGGAAGAAAGGGGGTTTATGTGACTTTGAACATGGCATGGTTGATGGTGCACGGCAGGATGGAGCCATACTTTCATGTTGTTAGCGCCAAATTCTGAACCTGCCATCTGAATGTCGCAACTGAAATCGAGACTCATCAGACCAGGCATGATTTTTCAATCATCTATTGTACAATATTGGTGATCCTGTGAGAATTGTACCCTCATTTTCCTGTTTTTAGCTGACAGGAGTGGCACCCGGTAGGGTCTTCTGTTGCTGTAGCCCATCTGCTTCAATGTTGGTCGTGTTTTGGGTTCAGAGATGGTATTCTGCATACCCTGGTTGTAACAAGTGGTTATTTGAGTTACTGTTGTTTTTCTATCATCTCGAACCAGTATGCCCATCCTCCACTGACCTCTGACTTCAACAAGGCATTTTACGCCTACACAAATGTCGCTCACTGGATACTTTTTATTTTTCGGACCATTCTCTTTAAACCCTCAACATTGCCATTTTCAAAGTCACTTAAAACCCCTTTCTTCCCCATTCTGTTGCTCGAGACTTTGGTGATTCCCTGACATCAGTTAAAATGTAACTGTGTCCAATACTTTGCTTTAAGAAATACCCATAAAACTAATGACATTCTCATTACTATCAGGTAAAGTTTTTTTGATTGTGCAAAAAGTTGTCACAAATGCACAAGAAGTCGTTCCCGAAAGTAACTTCAAGTGACTGGTGTCAAAGAGCCACCTCAGTGCTTTGCCAACCAAGTAAACATACAAACAATGACATTTGGTGGGATTACAATGGATTCATTTGTTGGCACACAACAAAGACAATCATATCAACAAACCAACTCTAAATAATGCTACTTACAAGCCGATCTATTTACAAAAAAAAATACTAACCTGGGTGCTCTCAAGTGTACAGTAACCATGGCTAGTTGAAACCTTTAGTATGGCATTTCATACACACAGGAACAGTGAAGATAAAAATGTCACTAAATGGCTATACTGATGGTGTGGATTCATGTTCGGGATTAATGGGCTTGGTACTAATAGACTTGGCGGAGAAGCCCCCTCTCCGCTTGTCCTCATTTATAATGCCTTAAGGCAAACATAACGTGCTTGCACTGAATCCTGTAAGATCTTTTGGTAACACTTTATTTGAAGGCGTATACATAAAGCTGTCATAAGACTGTCATAAGACTGTCATTACACTGTCATGACACATGTCATGAACATTATGAATGGTTATGAATGGTTATGACTGTTGTCATAAAGTGTCATTCGGTAAATTATGTCACGTTTAATGACACATTGACATTGTATGAGATGTCTTTTTTATGACAACCTGACATAAGCTAAGACAAAATAACTTGTTGATGTCTTGGTAATGACAACCTGACATAAGCTAAGACAAAATAACTTGGTAATGACAACCTGACATAAGCTAAGACAAAATAACTTGGTAATGACAACCTGACATAAGCTAAGACAAAATAACTTGTCCGTGTCTTTGTAATGACAACCTGACATTAATGAAGACAAAATATCTTGGTTATGTCGACTTGACATTAACCAATAACATGACCTGTCATAAACATGTAATAGTAGGCTTAATAATCAAATGTAAAAAAACTATTTTGATTTATGTTGTAAGATTACATTAAACTGTCATATGTGGAAGGTTTTGATATTGACTGTCATGAGACCTTTATTATACTGTCATGAATGTTTCTGTTGGCCTGAAGTAAAGTGAAACAATTTGGACAGTTCATTAACATGTCATGAAGCGTTATTACATTGTCTAATGACTTTATAACATGCTCATGAATGATTATTTTGGCCTCAGGTAAAGTGAAACAATTTGTACATTTCATTAACATGTCATTAAGTGTTATTACTTGCCTTCAATGGATGATAACAGTGATGTAGGCCGAATCCCACTTGATCCGCTGCTACTCAAAACTGAAATAATTATATGTAATTCATATATTTTCTCTTTTTATATTACTGAGTTACTTTGCTCTGCACATGGCTTTCAACAGGTTTAATTATGTGTCTTGCACACCACACAATCCCCTTTGTTCTCTGTGAATTAAATCTTGCTTTTACAATGCTAATCTATAGAGAGAGATTATAAAGAGGTCTTTCCTTTGATCTAATGTTTTCATGATGATGCAACATGGAAATTTCGGCACAACCTCCGAGATCTGAACAAATTTCACGAGGGGATTCAGGAGGGAGGGGGCGGGCAGAAATGTGATTACTTCGACCAATTTCTGGATTTCTCTGTTATGTTTGTAGAACTGCTCATGGGTGTTGAGAAAAAAAGGGTAAAAAAGGAAGATGGTGTGCTCAAATTGCAGGCTGGAAACTTGTTCTGCATATTCCAACCACATGACAATGAATGCAACACAAGGTTGAAAGTTGATGCAAAAGGCTTCATCCATTAATTATTTATTAAATATTTCTTTAAGAAGATTATCCTTTCCAGTCTCTTGATACCTTGTATGCATTAGAATATATCTTGATTCATACATGAGAAACATCTATGTAAGGCCGACGAGCAATAAAATATTTTGATTGCTCTGTTTTTTTCACACTATAACATTACTGCCATGACCTCCATTTAACATGGCTCCACACTGTTACCACACATTCCCTTCCAGCTCTTCCTCCTTCCCTCACTCTCCCTCCTCCCCCCACTACTTCAAGAGACCTAAAAAAAGAAAAGAAGGAAGGCTACAATAGAATTTGGTGTACTTGTGCCCTTCAAGTGAACACCCTTCCTGTGAGGCTCAATATTTGGAGGATAAAAAAGTGGTGAAAATGGATTAATTACCGTGGTCACTTTCCACTCACGGCCCGGGGGGACTTGCCGGAGGACTGGAATATTCACCTAGTCTCCCACCGCTCCTTCCATCTGCCGTGTCACACCTACGGTTCACAGCCAGTGCACTGCAGCTCCTCCAGCCCACGGGGCACAGGGGCAAATTAGAAATACCTTGCTTGGCACAGGATGCTTGAAAACTCTGAGACGAAAACAAAGGTGAGGGTTAAGGGTTATGTGTGGAGAGGGTGAGGCTAAAGTGGCTCGACGGAAGCCTTGAAGCACACCAGTGTGTGTGTGTGTGTGTGTGTGTGTGTGTGTGTGTTAATCGCTCCATGTGAAAGCACCACAGGGTTTGCCATATCTTTGGCAGTAAGCTCCCTATAAGAGAGTGAATGTCAGTGTGGGGATGCACCGTCCTCTCGCTTTCTAGGAGGCTTGTCATTCACACAGTAGGCTGTTTATTCTCCACGATGACACACTCCATTCTCTGTTTTTTCTCTCTGGTACTACAGGGGGTTTTCAACATGTCTCTCAAGTGAGTGAAGCATATTGATGGACATTCAAGTGTTCTAGCACCAATGCCTCCACAGTGTCCCACATTGGCACTGACCTTAATTGAGAGAAGAGCACCTGGCAATGTGACCAATGATGTAACAATTGTAGTACATCATAGCCTTGGTATGCTCTGCACTCACTTGAAATCCTCAATAGAAACCAATCACTACTTTTGAATTTATAGCACAGCAGTTAAAGGGAAGTTACTGTATGTAACCCTGTCTCATCTGCATAGTAGGTTTGCTTAATGCGTTTTTGTTTTGTTGTGAAAATTCAATTGATGCATGGATCAAGTTCACAGTGAGTGTTCTTCTCAGGCCAAGTTGTACCTTCCTTGTCTGAACAGGTGTATGGCTGCCAGGAGAAAAAGAAAAGAAAACAACTGCTGGACTCCCATAACTTAACATGAACAGCGTTTCTATGGTGTAATACTATGGCCATGTGTTAAATTAATCAACTACAAGTTTTTGTAGAAATAAGCAAAAGTTAAATTTAAGGACTCCTACAAGACAGGAACACAATATCAGCCAATAAAGCAGAATCCTCTTCAAGGTCCTGTTGTGAGGTACATAAAGCTAAACAAATTGTCAATTAAATTAGCACCGCAGTAAGCCACGCAGCCCCTGAAGAGCCCTCAGACACTTGCCCGGTTTTTGCGCGGTTGGTAATCCAGCCTTGCCTGTGTGATTAAATTTAGGATAAAAGATAGAGCACATAACAAACCATTAAATCATCTCTGTGATGAAAACCATAACCCAGGCAGAATTACAATAATACAATTAATAAAGTCATATTACAAGTCGAAATATATTGATCTTATTGTCATTTGTCCTGCTGCACTACTGCCTATTTCCATCGTTGAAACAGAGCAATGGGCCATAATCATAGGTAGTATATGTATATAAATGGATGTAGCCTGTGGGCTGACCTCAGTTATTCCAACTGCATGCAATCGTCCTGGCCTATGCGGGTCGCCATCTTGTCAGATTTTTACTCTGCCTCATTTCCTCCTACCAAAAAAAGGGCATTGATATGACGTCGGGGGAGGGAGATACGCCCATCTAGCTGACGTATACCTCAGAGGCAAAGTGAGGGCCAGCAGGCGGCTAGCTGTCACTCAAGAGGCTGCGCCCCTAATTATTTGTACATTTTAACCTACATTAGTTTAAAAACTAGCCTAATCTAAAATAAATCACCCCTCTCAGTGTTGTCATGGAGATTTGATCTTAAAGATCTCCTATTATACTACTTCTCTGGTCTTAATGTCTTGTTAAAAACTGCTATAGAGCAACCTGACACGAATCACATCACAAAAAACCATGTACAGTAGATTTTCGGGAAACTCTTCCTCTCATCTCAGCGAGCACAGCAGTCTCTCTCTACACTCGGCATTGTGCTTCTCTGCCCCCTCCCCCCCTCTCCTGCAAACCCCACTCCGTTGTGATTGGTCACCTTCCTTCCGGAACAGTTTCAGCAGCGCGCGGGGAGATTTGAGAGCAGGAAGGTGGGGGCATGGGCGGAGCTTGCCTGAGCAGCATTACCATACATGGAAACATCCGCTTTTCGTGACGACAAGAATATCAGGAAATTCTGAACCGATTTGAACACGTGATTTCTCGACCGGCTGCCCTAGTGTTTAGTGCTCTGCACAGCCACCCCAGACGGTCAGCAGGGAATACGTCTAAATGCATACGTCATTATTTGATAAGCTAGTATGGTTAAACATGACTATAAATCATTATAACAACGTAGGTCATAAAAGTCAAAAATCATAGGTCCTCTTTAACATACAGACTATAATGGTTTTTTGGACCAGGCCGTAAATAAGTTTAATAATGCTGTGAAACGGCATATTCAACATGGTAGTCAATGAGAAATTGCTCTGTTTTGGTACCACCTCTTAGTGGCCACACTGTGAACTTAATTTTGTGTCACTTCCGCATTGGATGCTGGTATAACTTGCTGTGGTAGCTTGGCCATAATGTAAGTTTTAAGAATTAGACTGGTGAGTGCCTGTGATCAATCACAACACTGTTTAACCCCCACATATATACTTCTTATCATGGTCATTTTTGACACTTGGATGGGAAAAATTGGACCTAATGTCCTTTTAACAGCTACATATAGTATAAGCCTGTATGGGCCGGGAAAATGGAGGAAACAATTTTCTTTGTTTCTTTCACCAAGGGCGGGAAAAGCATGAGTTTTGTGGCAGATCAGTATTAACTCAGACGTGAATTTTATGGTTTTTTTCATCCACTCCAAAGGTAAGGTTCTCCATCATATTCATGCTGTGAGATAGGGGCCTCTGCTTTCAGGAAATCTCAAAATCGAGCCTCCAGGCAGACTTTGTCAATCGAGCGGTTTTGCGAGTGTTGCCTTCACTGCAGGCAGAAATCAACTCTGACACACTCCAGCACTGCCTCTGATCTCCCACAAATATCTGTGCCAGACAGCAAATGCTTTTGAATCCATAGCCCACCATCATATTATAAGGAAGAAACACTGCAGGAACCAACATGCCCGCAGTTATTCAAGTTCAAACTCTATCCTCCGAGCACAATAGGGCAGAATATCACATACATGTAAAAAGATGTCCACACATAATTGTGCATTTGGCGCAGTTAGAGTACGAAAAACTATGAGGAACACTCTGCTCTTGATCAAATTACGGTTGACATATCCCATCACAGTCAGTAAATATTGCTATAGTGGTTCCACTATAGGATGCTGGGGTGATATGTTGAAGAACATCCTCTATACTGACAGCCAATGCAAACACTTAGGCTAAAAATATCACAAAGCCTGGATGTGTGGAGAGAAAGATATGAGAAGGGAAGGGGGAGAGAAAGAAATAACGACAGACACGGAATGACAGGGAGATGAAAACAAACTGTCTTGGACTCTATACATGCACACAATATATGCACTGTTAACATCCATACCGTCCTGTGAACAGTGCACCCAAAGAGATTAAATGCTCGCGCAGAGGCAATCAGTTCTGCATAAATATATGGATGTCAAAAAATGTGCTGCCCTAGCTCCTCTCTGCAGAAACAGTGGGCTGAGCAGTTCCACTCTCCTCAAAAGCTTCAGTCTGTTGATTTCAGGGAGCAGTCACCTCTTTATGCTGCAGCGGCAAGAATGCAAGTCGACATGTATTTCCCCCACATCCGTGGCGGTGTAAAATTCAATGCTTCCATTCTTAAAGCCTGTCTGGTAGGAGCAGGGTTTGTTATGAAAGGTTGGGTCAGGACAGTGAGTGGCTTAAGATCCCCCTCTGCTTAAACAAGAGGCCTATAGGCGCTCTTGAGATAGATCCCAACCCCCTGGGTATACGACCTGTATACCAGTAGAGCAGTGCAGGGCTTTCTGCATAAACACGGGGCCCCTTGTCAGACGCTTTTTTTTTTTTTTTTTTTTACAGTTCCCAATCTTGCACTTGTCAAGCCTGACACAGTTTGATTAAACTTGTCAACACTCCCCTTCTTCTCAGCTTCCGTCTGGTTAGCCAACGCAATCACCCCAGGATGCACCCTACCCACCTCTGGTCACTCTCATAGCACCGTGCCTCGTCCCCCCTCTGTCATATACAGCTAACCTCAGCAGCACTGGAGAAATACAACATTATCATATTATTTATGAGTGCTGGCCTTCTGGGATGCAACACAAGCAGGAATACCAATTGAGCCCTCTTCTCGCCTTGGTCCCAAAGCCTGCCTGCACTTCTGCTCACTTCAGTGTGTTTTATTTACTCGTCATTTAATGCATACACTGTAGGTTCTTTTGTCATACATTTGGCAACTCAATTGGGGAGCAAATGATTAACCACTCGTGTTTGAAATTGTCTCGCCCGACGATTCCCGGTTAGTTTTGCGTTAATATGGAGATTTGGCCTGAGCTCCAGTGTAGCTCGCATATGGCAACACAAGGATATGATCTGCTGTCTGTCTTGGCTTCTGACAATCCACCAATCTGTTCACTGGGATGTGAAAGACAGAGCTTTTTCCCAGTGTTTGGGCTGACAGATTAGACTGCTAGCGGAAAAGTCATTATTTCCAGAAAGCATGCTAAGCTGCCGTAGCTCTCTGTATCCGAGACCTTTACTTACCCTCCATCCACGAGATACTCTTTCAGAATTCACATTATGAATGGAACTGACACGTGATTGGAAATCAATGACATCAATATCTCAATCCAGTCCAGAAGAGCATGACTCAAGTAACTCTATTATTCATTAATACCTCCAGGCTTTTTTGTGTGATGAACCAGGGGATTTATTAAGCTTTAACTGCTGATCATCAGACCTTATCACTGTTTTTTCTTTATTTAAATACGTTGGTGTTGAGTTTCTTACAATCTAACACTGCTACATCAAAATACAGTCTATATTATAAACTCGGATGCAAAAAGTGAATGCATTCACTTGAAAATGCCTCGGTCTCAACAAGTTAAGCTGTCCAAAACGTAACTATGACCTAGAGCATTGTTCTTAACAACTTAGAACAAAGTTTTTAAAAATTCTCCATTATTCTTCTTTTGGCTCAGTGTATGTCCTAACTAACTCTCTGGAATTAAATTTCACTCAATAAATCTGCCTGGCATTCTCTGCCGGAATATCTCAGAGCGATTGCAAATGCTCCTCGATAAAGAAGGCTTTGAGCGTGTTCTTTTTGCATGACAAAGAATTGGCCAAGTCGGAAACATTTACATGACTGAACAGGGAAAGTGAAAGGGACTCTTGTTTCTTGGCATTATTCCCCAAGTTCACTGTATGAACTTGTGCTGAGTTAAATCGGGTGAAGACATTTTATCTCGGGGAAGAGTGCGAAGCATTTGCTTTTTGAGGCAAAGGGCTTTGATGTAGCCTCAAACTGACTCCACTATCACAATTCGGGAAGTTAGAGCAAGCTACAGAGTTCACAAATATTTTACTCCCCAACTATCCTCACTCCCATGTTCCGCAGCCGCACAACTGTAACACGCATATATCATGTGTAGGCGGAATGCATGCCACAGGACTGATAAATATGTTGCAGACACGTTGCAGAAATTGCCTCATCCTCCGGTGAGTTTTTTTTCTCCTTCTGTCCTCAACCTGCAAAATACAGATAAGTAAAAAAGGTTTGGGGAAGGGGAGTGGCATCTTGGGAAAACACACAGTGGCCTCAGCAGCATGTCTCCTTTCATGCCTCATACATTGACTTCATCACCTCATTAGACCAACGTGGAGGTTTGGAGGAGAAGCCTTTTCACCCTGACAGAGAGGGAGGAGCCGTACTCCATCTTCTCCTCCCCTGGCCCAGCTCTTCCCTCCGCACACTTCAATGGGTGACATGCAGCGCACATGGATATGCCACTAAGGATTCAAGGGGAAAATAAATTATGTGGTCTTGTTTTTATTGCATATGAGGGAAACGTCACTGACAACTCATATGATAAGCAATCCGCCTATTAATATTATAATATTCCTATGTATATGCATCAATTGCATGTCTGATTTGGACATGTTCTTCTGTTGCTATTTGAGGTAAATCTGAATTTGTAATTCTGGGCTATATAAATACAATTGAATGGAATTGACTCCCTGTCGCATCTCAAAACTGCAATTATGTTTTAATTCCATTGTACAGGGTTAATTGAATCATTCAATATAATTTATGTATAAGTTCAAATGGAAAAGAAATGTAGAAAATGACATTTGCCTCATTGCATTTAATTTGCTTATTATATGCATTGATCCTATAAAACGATAATGAATCCATTTAATCAAATGGCACAGTGAAATGTATTCTAGAAATTCCCTGAACATTTATTTATTATAGCGAAGGTTCCCCCCCCCCAAAAAAAACATCTACAAGCTAAAACAAAAAAATAAAAACATTAAGCCCATATTGGTAAAATTACAGTAAGCATTAACAAATAAGCATGCATGTACTGTATGTGTGTCAAAGAACCCACTCTTGTTCCATATCTGTCTTAACATGGCAAGTTCCACCTGCTGCCAAATTCCCTCACAGCTAAATCATAGCAGTTGTGAGGAACATACAGGGGGGATAAATTGCACCTACTCCGTGGTTTACAAGAGAACATCGGTCAGATCTGCCCTGGATACATAACCTAGATGTAACCATGCAAACACACACACACACACACACACACACACACACACACACACACACACACACACACACACACACACACACACACACACACACACACACACACACACACACACACACACACGCGCGCGCGCGCGCACACACACACACACACACACACACACACACACACACACACACACACACACACACACCCCAAAATAAGGAACACCTGTAATTTGTCATTTTTTGGTGGGGGAACTAAAATAAGTGTGTCCTGACCACATATGACATTAATCATGGGTATAATCCACACTGATTTCGAAAAAGGTGAGAGGACAAACCATTCTCTTCACTGTATCACAGGATGGCTGTGCAGAATACAAATGGAACTTTTCATTTCATGTGTCAGGGTCTCACACACAGTCAGGAGAGACAACGGTGTAATGTTAGAGTTTTGGGGAGCTCTATCATTATGCTCTGCCTGATGTTTTTATATTGATTTATTCTGGCCTCACGTTGCCATGAATCCGTCTACGACAAATTGCCCTCATATTTTTGGGATATGGCCGCAGCACAGGCCACTCTACAATTATTTATTAGATGTGTACTTGGGTTTAAATTACCTTTCTCCTGGGAATAAACAACAAGTAGCTCTGAGGAGAAAGGATCCCCTCTGATGTTTGAGCAGTGGCCTTTGTGCGCCTAGGGCTTTCAGTACAAATGATTCAATAATTCAATCCATTCAATCTCCAAGGTAAACTCTCTCGTATGAGAATGTTATTTGTCCTTTGTATCTCCTGAACAGAAAGTAAGAATAAGGACAAGGTAATATAAGTATATCAAGGTTGTGTGGTAATATTATTGAAGCTATCTTACACATTTAGGATTTTTGCTACGTTTACATTGGATTTGAGTTTCATCATGAACCCCCCACATCACTATTCCCTTCTCCAAAAGCTCCAGTAATGCTCACTTTATTAGACTCTGAAACTTCAGCATGCACTTTGAAATTTTCACTGTCAAAGCAATATAAGCCGTCTCAAACTTCTGGTTTGAAAGTGTCAGAATAGGAATACATTTTAGGATTTGCTTTGGGGGGTTTACAGGGTGTATTTTCAGGAATGAGTCTGTCGGTATTCTTGTCTGTCAGTCAGTCAAAGTGTACTTTATAGATTTTAGTTTTGTATTGATGTGACACTCATTAAAAGCTTAACCTTATGAACTGCCAAATAGGCAAGAGGGATGTAGAAATTTGATGACATACTACTTTCAATTCGTAAACTGTCAAGGCTCAAGCATGGCTCAGGGAAAGCTTTACTCTTTTAAAGCAATTACACTGAGGCATAACTTGATCTTAAATAAGTCATCTCTGAATAATTTATCATGGGAAGCCATGTTTGGCTTGTATGGAAACGATACATTTATTTCAGTGTGGTACATATACCGTAAATAGCCTACATGTTATAGGTTGACAAGACACTGGAGTGTAAACTAAGTTGTTTTCACAGCTGCAGTGTACAGTATAGTCCTAAATGCTTTGGCAATCTATGTTTTCTTTCTTTCTTCTTACTTCTATCCAATCTCTTATTACGTAAATGCTGGTCATTGCTTTTTACTGACAGCCAAATTAAGGGTTAGGGTTTCCTTTAAGTTTGAAGGCTGCATTGTTTTGCTTTGATCATAAAAGTAAATTAACTAAACACTAATCTGGGTAACAACATTAGCTAATGAAAAGAAAAACTATTTAAGTGTGTGTTCCAACAAGTAATATGCACTCTCACACTTTTCTCTGATTGTAATACCAACCAGCATATGAATTCAGCTCCAGTTTAGATATAAAACATTCAACATTTTCTTACTTTTATGACCAAAGGTCAACGTGGACTATACAGTAGATCTATAATATGAATGGTGTATACTCGTTGCCGCAGCATGGTGCTGAGGCGATTAAGAAAGGGTCCAAAATACACCAAAACTGGGGAAGTTTAAAAGAGCACACATTTTAGAAGAGAGAATCAATAATCTCTTCAGTCTATACCAATCGCTGAACCTGGTTGTTTCTGCTTCAGAGTAAATAATACTGACCATTTTGAATGGAACTTTAGGCTTTTGTCTGAAGTCTTTGTCTGAATGGATTTCTAAATATTTTCTTTTAGCCATATATATATATATATATATATATATATATATATATATATATATATATATATATGTATATATATATATATATATATATATATATATATATATATATATATATACACACTGTATATATATAATTTTTTTAGGAGACAGAACAAGTTCTAATTGATATACATTAAAATGTCATTACTTAAGAATTTGTCCCCATTAAAAAACATTTTTTCAAAAATTATTATTCAGAAACCAACCAGAACAGTTTGACCGTGGCAGGTGGTTTGTCAATTTCGGTATAGTTATGTGCCTGAAAGAATTCAAAAATATTTATTAAAGTGTGAATAATGTTATATGATGAGAAAAAAGGTGTCCAATTAAACACTGAACAGGTTCAATTAAAGATATAATTGCCTCAGGAAACAAAAAAGTCTGACAGTAAGGAGAAAAAGACATTAAATAATGGTACAAAGAGGCAGCGTGAGCATTCAGATAAGGAGGCTCCTCATTTCAGCAGTTATGTGTGTGGTCAGACTACAAATCTGTAATTGTCCAGGTAACGAAGAGAATTGCAGCTCTTGACTGTTGTCAGTGTAACCTTAGTGTAACAACTTTAACACAGCATGTAAATAAAGAGTTGCTGTAGTTTAAAATGCAGAAATCTTCTCTCATGGATATATTGATGGCCCAAATAAAAATGTAAAGCCATTTTTAGCAGTAACAAGGTATACAGTGTATCGATTAGTACTCTTTATACACTTATATTCAAAATATATGAGAACATTATTTCTGGGGAGTGGCAATGAGACAGCGTGTATCTGTTTATCTGTGTTTCATTTTGGAGATAAGGAAATCCTAATATTAGCTTTTGTTAAGACATTCAAATAAACATGCCAGCAACTCTTCCATAAGTGTGGGCTCTAGAATGGTCTACAAAATATACAAAGCAAACAACTGCTTTAACAAAAAGTTGTAGGGGAGAGAGTGGCCTAAGTTGTGCATTTTGGAAGTTGTTCCACCCCTTGTTTCTAGAAAACCGTGGAAGAAATTGGAAATGTGACCACATATTTAAGAAGAGCCATACATTTGACTCATCCTATAGAGAAGGGAGACACAAGGAATAAGATATAAGCACATTTAAGCTCAAAAAACTGTGTTTTACCTTTCAAAGTAAAATTTCCATGATCAAGGTTTTTTGATTATTGTGTCTGAACAATTATAGACAAGTTTGAAAACATTTGACACATGTTTTAGTGCTTTGGTATGCTACATTTTGAGTCTATACAGTTAGCACGATGTCAGCCCTAAACTGCTGCATCATGCTTATTATCCAACATTCTGGGGATGGGGTGATTTGTGCCAAAGGGCCTGGGTGAGTTATAAGTAAGTAAGTCAGTAAAATGTATTTATAAAAGCACATTTATGACAGTTTGCACTGTCCAAAGATTGAAGGACAATTTTCTTAAACAAGGCCTAGCAGATCTAATGGTTTTACCTGCAAAGCTCACAATGACAAAGTCACCATCATCATCTTTCTGGCCATCTGAACTCTCATCAGTGGTGTCGTTAAGTGGAATTGAGATGTCACTCTCTTCTGAGCTACTGTAGACAATCACTTTCTTTTGGTGACCAGCGTATACAGCCATGCCACTGGCACAACTCTCAGAAATGTACTTTGCACTAGTTGCTCCGTGCTTGTGGAACCAACTGCCACCTGACAGATGTGATTCCCCCTCCATTTCTGCCTTTAAATCAAGGCTCAAAACCCATATGTACACCCTGGCTTTTCCTCCCCATTAACTATCTTACCTCTGCACTACTATCTTTGTTTATATGTGGATGTATGAGCTTTATGTCTTTTATTTTTGTTATTGTTATTTTACCTTCATTGTTTACCTACTGAATGCACTATGTACAGCACTTTGGACAGTGCAAACTGTCATACATGTGCTTTTATAAATACATTTTACTTACTTACTTACTTAGAACTCACCTAGGCCCTTTGGCGCAAATCACCCCAACCCCAGAATTTTGGATAATAAGCATGATGCAGCAGTTTAGGTCTGACATTGTGCTAACTGTAGACTCAAAGTGTAGCATACTAAAGCACTAAAACATGTGTCAAATGTTTTCAAACGTGTCTATAATTGTTCAGACACCATAATCAAAAAACCTTGATCATGGGAATGAATGAATTTTACTTTAAAAGGCAAAAAACTGTTTTTTGATCTTAAATGTGCTTATATCTTATTCCTAGTGTCTCCCTTCTTTACAGGGTGAGTCAAATGGATGGCTCTTCTTAAATATGTGGTCACATTTACAATTTATTCCACGGTTTTCTAGAAACAAGGGGTGGCACAACTTCCCCACTGGCACAACTCAGGCCACTCTCCCCTACCTGTATCTGCTGGACAACTAGTGCCTGCCAGAAAGCCATCTTTGCAACTTAAATCTGCTGCCTCGACTGTCTGCGTTTAGGTCTAATCCCAGCTACTCAGCTCTCAACAACCATGACATAGCCAGCACTACCCACATAATAATTCATCCTATAAGCCAGTCTTTTTGGAAATACTAACAAGAATGTTTTCAGGCCAAACCTTATGGTATAGCAAAATACAAGTCTGACTCTACATTTCCTTATCATAGTATTTCTCAGAATAACCAACTCGACAAACCAATACAGAATATGCTCAATGGTTTCCCTTTAATAATGTTAATCATAGACTGGTGAGGATGCTGACTTATTGCTTCCGACATCTACCCATACTCTTCTGACTAAGTCATGTAAAAAGCCATTATGTACATACAGTATTTAAAACCTGTTTAGGGTACCTTCTCTAAAACGAGTCATCTGGAAACAGCCATAGGCAATGTTCTCAACCAAATCATTGACAAAATGTTAGTTTAACTGGATAAGTAACCAGTAACCACAAGCAAGAATCAGTGAATCAGCCAGCAAATTTGATAGTCATTATCTAAACATGAGAATCACGCTTTTGTGTGCCTTTGTCTGAAATCAAGGACCCATTGTTTCAAAAATAACTATGCACTTTAAGGGGTACAATTGTTATAGCATGCATGAGTACTTTGCAAAAATTACAAAAAATCGGACACATATAGCACTAGTAACTGATTAACAATGGCAACACTTCAGATGACAGTGTTCAGATATAAGTGCTACATGTTACTGAGATCCAGGACCAAATGAAAGGCATTTTCGAAACTTCTATGACTCAATGAATAGAAAATGTCTTAAAGCTATCACTATCAGAACATCTGATGAAAAAGTAAAGTTTGTTTCACCACGGGCGATGATTTCAATCATCCGAGAAAAAAAACACATTCAAATCTCACCGTCGACTCTCATGGACCTTGACATTCATTTCAGGAGTCAGGCATTGTAACCAGCAAATATGTTCACCCATGATGCCACAATCACATTCTTCATGGATTAGGCTTCATCTGCTATCAGTGATCAGGGATTAGCGATCTAATCTGGTGTTCAATCACACACAAAGACAGATGGAACGATTAGTTAACTACACTTGAACAGGTCTTTCACCAATCCATTCCCAGCGCACTCACATGATCTCACTTTCACAGTCAGATGTCCATATTCTTCCGCACAGGTTTCCTCACAAATCCGTACACACCGCAATGTTATTTCTCCTTGAGTGGCGGGCCACATAGAGCAGGGACCTCCCTCAGGAGATAGAGAGCATTTCATTTCACACTGACATGTTCACCTCTATCCTCACCGTCCCACTGAGGGTTCGCTAGGGTTGTCAACCATGGGGAAATGAAAAAGGAACTCAACCTTTTGCTCAGAGTCAAAACAACGTGAAAACTACATTAGTGACCACAGAGCAAAGCTGGTAACAAAATCACTTGGATCTCTCCAGTTGGGAAAGTTATTCATGTGGTTGCATTTCAATGTCCCTCTTCCATCTCTCTCTCAGCTGCAAAATAGCCTGAATAAGTAAAGGGGTAAACAAGGGGGTATAAATAGACAAGTTTCTCTATATAAAAGGAATTAAACTGTAATGGCTTGTTTTGTTCCACCTTGTATTTATATGCAAGGGGTAAACAATATACTGTAACTTTGTTTGTCTTTGGTCAAATCAGGGTCAGCCTTCCAATAAAGCACACATGGGGACTGGTGCCAGTCAAATAAATTTGATTTTATATGCTTGCCGCGAATCTAAGGCTCATCCAATCTGGAGACCACTCTGCACTTTTTAGAGCGCTCATGATACCCTGAGGCTTTTCATCTCTAGCCAAGCTTTGGCAAATCACTTCTCATTACATCCTGCTGAATCTCCCAATCTAGCCAATTCCAGGTTGAAATACGACACGTTGGTTGTTCTCTCGAGGTAGAATTTGCAAGTTACCCTGGGTTAGGAGAAAAAAGGAAAAGAAAGTCAAAGGATTAAGTATCATTTCCTGAGCTATTTATTCACATCCTTTGTTCTTTGCGTATTCCCCTTAACGTTCATACATCTGGTAATGAGCAGGAAGCCGATAGTCCTTTGTCATTCCAGGTACACAAGGTGAAAGCTTTATGTTCAATTATATAACTTTTTTCACCCATGAAACAACATATTTATTCACATATCCTTTTTTAGAAATGTTTTATACAGTTAATCCACTTAAATATTACCTGGTTGCCTGTATTGATATTGGTTGGACATTTTATTAATAAATGTCCACTAAACTTCTGAGAGGAAAACTCTCTTCTGGTGATGAAAAATAAGGTGAAGATGAACCCACGTATTGTGCTGTGTGTAGTCATATCCCCTTTTTGAAAGAACACATACGGAAGTTCCTCTGCTTATTTCTGATATGATTAGCAATTTTTCAGATGCATACACAACTTTATCCAATAATCCAATGACCCTTTTTTTAAAGCACACACTTCTGTTTCTCATATTGAAAAGCATACAAAATACTCCTAATGATGTACACAAGGCCACTAATGAGCAGCCAGTCTGATGTCCTTTTTGGTATGCACAAGGCAATGCAGGTAGTTAGAACGGGGGCTCTGGAGGTGTGGTAGGTAATCTATTTCGGTGTGGCAGAAGGTCAGGCAGATTAAACCTCACTCTGAAGATCCCAGTTTTCTATGACAGCTGTCTGCAGGGAAAATTTCAGTGAGATGTTAAATTAACTCCCCGGCTTCTGGTGTGAAGGTCATTCTTTTGGACCGAACAGAACAGCCGCTTGCCGCTCCCTCATAACCTCATTGTGACCAAAGCTTTTTTTGCGAGGGCCGCTTTCAAAGGGGGTGAGGTTTGAAGCCAAAAGGCTGAGTGGATTACAAAACCAGCCAATGGAGACTTCTTTTCGTGAAGTGTGCAACATTTTGAGTTTTTGGTCATCCAACAAAAAATGGCATTTCTTTAAAAAAAAAATAAGAATTTCAATACAATGCATTCTACGTTACCTAATTCACCTTGAGCTCTGTTATGGAAGATAAATATTTCTGCCATTTGGTACTGAATGATAGAAGTTGCTCTTTAGTTATTATATTTTCTCATTTTGACTCACCTGCAGTGTTAAGATTGAGTCTTTCTTATCACTGTCACACTAATTTGGAATACTCACAGACAAAACTGACTTTAATTGTGATTATTACTATTATTTTGTTCTGCTGATTTTAACAGTGAAGATTTGGTCCCTTTCATGTAACAATATTATCTATGTAATAATTATATTCAAACGCTTCAGACAACCTTTTCGACCATCGCTGGTCAGTGAATCCACCTTAAACCCGATATTCTGCCTTTAAAAAAAGGCCTCAATATTAGATTATCTTGAATGACCTTTGCGGTTGTTTGAAATACCTGAAAAGGTCACAGTAATCCAGGCATTAAGATTAATTCCCAACAAATTAAGTTTCTTGGTGACATTTTAGCTATTTCTTTGCACAAGATGTTTACCTGACCTACACTCAGGACATTTTTTGTAATGCTGTAAAAACTGATGCTTTTAATATATGCTGAGAAATGTCTGTGTATCAAAATAAGTATATTTGAAGATGTCTACATTTATTCAAAAGAAACATTCAGATTCAACCTTGCCACACCAAGCAAGTCTATCAAAGTAGCATTGAAGAGGGAACAACTATTTTGATAAAAGAAACTAAATCTGTACAAATATAAAATGCTGCTAGGTTTTCTCCATGCAATATTAACACAGCCTCGAGGCTCAACAAGCCCTAGTCAAAGATACCTGAGCTGAAGCCGGGAGCAACAATGAAGGTGATTGTGATCTTCTTATATGCTATGCTCAAAGACAAGTGCATGAATGAATTAGATATACAGATGCTATTGAAGAATGACGATGAAAACTTGGTGAGTGACAATCAGATCAGCTCCAGTGTATGGATTACCCTTGCATGCATAATTTTTTCAGCTGCAGCTTGAAGGCATAATGCATACAAAAGATGCATAGCGAGGATAAAGTGTATACATGGGGCATATGCTCATCACTGTTAAGTGTTTAGTTGGCATTCAATATCTATATATTTTTGCAGACACAAAGTGGTGCCACCATCATCCATCAGGAAAAAAAACATCTTGCAAAAAGCTTTTCTATTTTATTTTCTGCTTCCAAGTGAATAAGAGTATTAATCCAAAATTGATTAACCATAAGAAATAACATTCTTTCAGCCTATATGCGTTAATATTGCGATATTACTTGAAAGAGTTTTTTCTGTGATCATAACTAAAGCAGCATTGGCAACATAGTAAACAGTAAAGAAAATATTCTTAAAGTTATTATACCTTCTATATAGCATGTGTCATCAACACATGTACTGTCTGAAAAGGGTTTCTTTAGCCCCTTAAGAGTCAAGTACGTTATTTTCAAAGTATCTTGCATCAACCTTGTGTTGAGCACATTGTATTCAACACAAGAAACATTTCAAGCGATTTATAAAAAATCTACATTAAACAATTTCATTCGAAGGAACGTTTATCCGCTGAAACTTTTTGGTACATTCAGAGGGGGGCTTTACCATGCTAGCACACAAAATCAAAGCAAACAAACATGAGCTGCTGCTTCGCCTGTGGCTGGTGTTTGAGCAGAACATGAAGAAAAACCTAGGGAACAGGAATGCAGTGTAAAATGTTTCTTCCCACACACAGTGACAGTCTTAGATGGTTTACAATGCCATTTATACAAGAAAAACATTACTCATAACAATAAATACATTAATACTGAGCGAATGATCAATACAATGGTTTGCTGAAAATGAAAGGTGACAAAATAGTATTGAATACATTTTATATAAAAACAAATATTTTTAGGAAGGATGTCTTACTTAGGAGTTGGAGGAGACCAGAGGTAATAGGAGGTAAAAAAAAATTCTCAACTCTTCAGTGGTCATATACAGGTCCTTCTCATATAATTAGCATATTGTGATAAAGTTGATTATTTTCCATAATGTAATGATAATAATTGAACTTTCATATATTTTAGATTCATTGCACACCAACTGAAATATTTCAGGTCTTTTGTTGTTTTAATACTGATGATTTTGGCATACAGCTCATGAAAACCCCAAATTCCTATCTCAAAAAATTAGCATATCATGAAAAGGTACTCTAAAGGAGCTCTTAACCTAATCATCTGAATCAACTAATTAACTCTAAACACCTGCAAAAGATTCCTGAGGCTTTTAAAAACTCCCAGCCTGGTTCATTACTCAAAACCGCAATCATGGGTAAGACTGCCGACCTGACTGCTGTCCAGAAGGCCATCATTGACACCCTCAAGCAAGAGGGTAAGACACAGAAATAAATTTCTGAGTGAATAGGCTGTTCCCAGAGTGCTGTATCAAGGCACCTCAGTGGGAAGTCTGTGGGAAGGAAAAAGTGTGGCAGAAAACGCTGCACAACCAGAAGAGGTGACCGGACCCTGAGGAGGATTGTGGAGAAGGGCCGATTCCAGACCTTGGGGGACCTGCGGAAGCAGTGGACTGAGTCTGGAGTAGAAACATCCAGAGCCACTGTGCACAGGCGTGTGCAGGAAATGGGCTACAGGTGCCGCATTCCCCAGGTCAAGCCACTTTTGAACCAGAAACAGCGGCAGAAGCGCCTGACCTGGGCTACAGAGAAGCAGCACTGGACTGTTGCTCAGTGGTCCAAAGTACTTTTTTCGGATGAAAGCAAATTTTGCATGTCATTCGGAAATCAAGGTGCCAGAGTCTGGAGGAAGACTGGGGAGAAGGAAATGCCAAAATGCCTGAAGTCCAGTGTCAAGTACCCACAGTCAGTGATGGTCTGGGGTGCCATGTCAGCTGCTGGTGTTGGTCCACTGTGTTTGATCAAAGGCAGGGTCAATGCAGCTAGCTATCAGGAGCTTTTGGAGCACTTCATGCTTCCATCTGCTGAAAAGCTTTAGGAGATGAAGATTTCATTTTTCAACAAGACCTGGCACCTGCTCACAGTGCCAAAACCACTGGTAAATGGTTTACTGACCATGGTATTACTGTGCTCAATTGGCCTGCCAACTCTCCAGACCTGAACCCCATAGAGAATCTGTGGGATATTGTGAAGAGGAAGTTGAGAGACACCAGACCCAACACTGTGGATGAGCTTAAGGCCGCTATCGAAGCATCCTGGGCCACCATAACACCTCAGCAGTGCCACAGGCTGATTGCCTCCATGCCACGCCGCATTGAAGCAGTCATTTCTGCGAAAGGATTCCCGACCAAGTATTGAGTGCATAACTGAACATAATTATTTGAAGGTTGACTTTTTTGTATTAAAAACACTTTTCTTTTATTGGTCGGATGAAATATGCACATTTTTTGAGATAGGGATTTTTGGTTTTTCTTTACTTTTTTGCCAAAATCATCAATATTAAAACAATAAAAGGCTTGAACTACTTAAGTTGTGTGTAATGAATCTAAAATATATGAAAGTCTAATGTTTATCAGTACATTACAGAAAATATGGAACTTTATCACAATATGCTAATTATATGAGAAGGACCTGTATATACAGTAGGGGAGAGTGGCCTAAGTTGTGCCACTTTTTACTCAAAGTGACTTTAAAGTGAGGCCTTGACAGTAAAGTCTCCAACTCACATATGTACATATATTTCAGGGTGTTGTGCATCCCTGGCAATAAAAACTTTCGATCTGGAATAAACTGTTGAAGAAATATAGCTTTCGGAAAAAAAGTTGTCTTGTGGCACAACTTGCCCCCGGTGTGGTGTAAGTTGTGCCGTTGGAGATAATACCATGGGGTGAATTGTGCCATTGATATATATCTCATAAACTGTAATGCAAGATAAATCCATTAGACAATCACTTATTTAAGGTGTATTTAAAGTAAATAAAGTAAATATTTGACAAAGATTGAAGGACAATTTTCTTAAACAAGGCCTAGCAGATCTAATGGTTTTACCTGCAAAGCTCACAATTGCAAAGTCACCATCATCATCTTTCTGGCCATCTGAACTCTCATCAATGGTGTTGTTAAGTGGAATGGAGATGTCAGTCTCTTCTGAGCTACTGTAAACGATCACTTTCTTTTGGTGACAAGTGTATACAGCCATGCCAATGGCACAACTAACAGAAATGTACTTTGCACTAGCTGCTCCGCCCTTGTAGAACCAACTGCCACCTGGCATATGTGATTCCTTCTCCATTTCTGCCTTTACAGTAAATCAAGGCTCAAAACCCAACTGTACACACTGGTTTTTCCTCCCCATTAACTATCTTACCTCTGCACTACTATCTTTGTTTATACGTGGATGTATGGGCTTTATGTCTTTTATTTTGGTTATTGTTATTTTACCTTCATTTTTTATCTTCTGAATGCACGATGTACAGCACTTTGGACAGTGCAAACTGTTATAAATGTGCTTTTATAAATACATTTTACCTACTTACGTAGTTATAACTTACCCCATGCAGCCCTCTGGCACAAATCACCCCAACCCCAGAATTTTGGATAATAAGCATGATGCAGCAGTTTAGGGCTGACATCGTGCCAACTATATAAACACAAAGTGTAGCATACTAAAGTACTAAAACATGTGTCAAATGTTTTCAAACGTGTCTATAATTGTTCAGACACAATAATCAAAAAACCTTGATCATGGAAATTTTACTTTGAAAGGCAAAAAACTGTTTTTGAGCTTAAATGTGCTTATATCATATTCCATGTTTCTCCCTTCTTTACAGGATGAGTTAAATGGATGGCTCTTCTTAAATATGTGGTCACATTTCCAATTTCTTCTATGGTTTTCTAGAAACAAGGGGTGGCACAACTTCCCCACCGGCACAATTTAGGCCACTCTCCCCTATATATTGAATATGTATATACAATATATTTGTTGTGTGTGTTATATTGGTCCATATTTGCTTGTCTTATAATCGTGCAATACAAACTCATCCTTGTTTACTTAAAGCTAATGAAATCACAAGTGCAAGCTGTTCTGTATTCTCAGTAATAACAACATTTTGCTGCTCATGATCAGTAAACGATCAATTTAGTGTTATGATGGCTTCATCCACCCTTGGTTCCCAGAGCCTCATTATTATGTAGCCTAAAGCATACTCGATACACCACGGACCACTCTGCATTCGGCCAACTAGGCCCTCAACGGTTTCAGACAGCTGCTTCACATTTAAGCGATGAGGATTAATAAGAAATCACACCACATCCTATAAAGATGTCAGTAATGTCTGACTATTTGGAACATATTTTGTGTCACGATTCACGAATGAACATTTCAATCCATCCATTTTTAAATGTATCTTGTCTGGCTGGCCAGGACAAAGTTCAGTAAATGCCAATCTTGGAGCTGAAAGATAGTTTAGTTTTCTTGCTCTATGACTTGGAAGAGCTTTTTGAACTATCCACCATGTCTGAAATGTGGTAGGTGCTGTCTGGCGGTACAAATCAGTTATGACTCATGAGTGGTGTAGCTTTTGTCCCACATGGGCAGTGCAGGAAAAGCAAAGAAAAGGGAAGGCTCAAAATAAATCACTGCTGGAGGGCAACATATACATCAAACTCTATAGTTCATTCAAAATGTGTTTTTGTCCACTCTATCTAGGTTATGCATTTGGACTTTGACAGTATGGTACAGTTTGAGAAATGTAATACATTACTCCTTACTCAGACAAGTGGCAGTTGTTGAGATATATAATAATGGAATTTCGTATGTGAAGAACTCAGGGCAAAAGCATAGGCATTAAGGGTTCCTTGTTTCCGTTTTCCTAGAAAGTCAGGTCGGCCTTTTGTGAAAGCTGAATGTCACAGCCAGGCTGGTGTCATATCTGAATTTGCAGTTGGGGACATTCGGTATAGTTTTTTTGCAGTACTTATCTGCTTTGATTGTTAACAACAGGTGCAACAGCTTTCATAGAGCTTATCTCTCACAAACTATGTTACAGACTCTCAAGAGTGTATCAATTCCACCATCTTGCCGCAGGTACATTCTTAAACATTCACATATTTTGTTCTCTTCTATTGAAACGTCAGTACTCTTAAAGGCATTATTTTCAGAGGCCTCAGCACAGCAAGGGAGTCAATGCTCTACAACCTCATGACCGGGGATATTTGGTGATAAATGTTGATTTTGGTAAAAGGTGCCATACTAAATAAATGTATCAGTATTATATCAAACATGTTCGGTTCAAATAATTAATGAGACTACGTCTAGTATTACATCCATTTCTTTAAACACCACACCAGACAGTTATGCCAGTTAGTTATGTAAAAATAAATAATGCAAAAACTGGAGATTAAGAGGCTGTTCAACATCCGGGTTTAAAAATCTCAGTAGGTGTATTATACAGTATATTTGTAGTTAACACCTGAATCCTTTAATTGGCGGATCAATTATCATTCAATTTTTCTTCTTGGACCTTTCTTACATCCTGTAAACCCAGGCAGAAGTAGGAACGTGTTTAACCAAACTGCTCAACATTTTTTTTTGGCGTTTGTTGTGATCGATAGGCACACTTCCTCTGCAGGATGTTGAACATTAACATAATAGCCCAGGAATGACTATGCACTTTCCTTCCTCCCGGAAACCAAAGCTTTCAATATGTTGTATTACTCTTGTTAAAGCCAAATACACCTGAGCAAACTACATATGACCACATGCAAAAAGCCTCAATAAAGGCTCTTTGCTGAGGTTTTTTGGTTCCAGCTCATCATGTGCTCGGAACAGACAAAACAACGTAGCATATGCTTCATTGGTTATTGCCACATCATTAGCATACAATTAAGACAGTTACCACCATTTTAATGCAGCAGATAGTCTCCATAGCTACTAACATAGAAAACAAAGCCATTCTCATTGGGTTCCTGCCTCGCTTTTAAAGATGCCGATAACACTGCAAAGTAGTAGCCTATTTAAACCTTCCAGAGAAACAAGTCGCCCTGAGAGAAATTTCACTTCATTTGCACCCCATGAAAGCAAATGGCCTGCATTGATTTCATCCAGGCTTTGAAAAAGACACATCTGGTTATGAAAAACTGTGGCAAAACGTCTGAGGTATCCATTACTCAGAAACAGCTCAGACGTTGTGATAGTCCAGTGCCTGATCTCTTTCATCTAGATCATAATCCCTGAGGTTATTATGAGTTGAATATTAGAGGCTGCCACTACCCCCCTTCCCCCCACACACACACACTGCACATAGCACTGACACTGAACAGAGTCACTGTAATTATAGCTTTCATGCATGGGAAGGTTCATTTTCTGAGGTAACTTGAAGGGCTCAAAAAATCTATGTTGTGACTGACAAGAGAAGGATGGAATATGTCTCGGCTTAAAACACCTCTGCCACACAACCAGAGTATAAGTACTGGTATTGATGGTATTATCACAGCTATTAACAGTGGAGGGAGCTTCAGTTATGCAAATTAGAATTGTGTTTGTGACAAGATGAACCTTTCACTCTCCGCTCTTTTAATGCTGCTTGTCATGGAACATTGGTTGTTGACTCATTTCCAACACAGCTGAGTGTCCTTTGCAACCTCTGGAAACCAGTATCCTGGCTCTCTGTCACAGCTATACGCCTGCAAACACAAATGTCTCCCAACTCCTACTCTCTCATACCAAGCGCAATAAACAATCCATCTCCTCAGATAAATGATAACCATGGATGGAAAGGCAACTCACACTGCGCCCAGGATGAATTTATGGATGAGCAAGGCTCCATCTCTGACTCTAAAAGCAATAGTTTAGAGCTTGTTTCGCGTTGAAACGGGAAACAAAACGTAATTTCAATGGGACAGCTTCAGACAGTGCATCTTGATAACATCACGGACTGCAATCTTTGCTCCGTGGTCTGTGAGTTTGGATTAATAAAAACTTAACAGGGGGAAGTTTTATATAGGCCTAGGCCTAGCCTAGCATTCATAGAAAAAGAAAATGATAATTTTATACTGGACATAAACTCAAAAACTGGAAAATAAAATAAGTAGGCCTACCTAATAAAAACAACAATAAAAACGCTGAAACAACACCATGCACTTCTCATGACGAATATAGAAACATCTAACATCCACTACAGATCAACAGCTGTAACTTGAAGATTTTCCTGAGGCTATAGTCCTACTAACATTTTGCTTTCTACTTTGAAAAATCCACAGGGATTGTTTTTGTGTGCTAATGCGAATGTTAATAGCAAGTCATGTGTCATCTGCAGTGATTCAGTGGCATGCCAACATGTCACCTCAGAGAAATATATCATTTCCCTGGGCCCACAGTCATACTGTATTATGTAAGTCAGTAGGCTTAGAGCAGCACAATGCAGAGGGCTACTGCTCTAAAACAAACTTTATAAATCCCTTGTGCCTCTCAGTGTGTGTGTGTGTGTGTGTGAGTGAGAGAGAGAGAGAGCTTTCACATGCTTGATGCAGTTTTTTTTAATGAAACATCCGTCTATTAGATCCCCAAGATCTCCCGAAAGGGAAACATAATAACGACTTAATTGTCTTTGTGGACTTTTTTTTTTTTTTTTTTTACATGTCATGTAGGCCTACACATAGGCTACAAAAAGGGCTTGTGAAAAACTATGGAAATTTCAATATCAGTTGTTTTTGATATTAGGCTATTAAAGTCTATAATCCTCACCAGAGTTTCCCTATGGGATGCACCTGCGTCACCATCACTAAGCTCCATTTCCAAACGCTCGAATGTTTAATTTCCTTATGGGGTATAAATAGGGGGTGGTTCTCCAGTCGATATCTTTAATTGCTCCTGGGTTGTATCAATATACCTACCGGTTTTACTGCTCCATCACGAGCCACTGGGAACGGGTTGCCCGGGAAACGGCCGCATGGCAACAGGATCAGAGCCTGGGGGTTGTCTGCTTCTAGGTCTGCTCCCATTTTACATCGCATTTCCTCACTAGATGGTGTGCAAGCCACTGGAGAGTACACTTCCCCTTGCACAGTGGGCTTTACATCCAGCAAAACAAACCTGGGAAACTGTACGGCGGACTATTTCTTTACGGGGCTCCCGAGGAGGAAAAGAGTAGGGGGAAAAATACAGCGTCCTTCGTGTTAAGGTTTTCTTTTTTTCTTTGCAACAAGAAGACTTGGGAAAAGCGGTAACCGAACACAGCTGTGATGGACATAATGAGTGCTGTGCAGGATGCGTGCGTCTCTGGTCAGTGGCTTACTGCGATAATTCTCAGCCTGTGCTGCTTTCTGCCGTCCTGTTTGCCCGCTGGACAAACTGTGGACTATTCTTCGGTCGAAAGTGTGGTCAGCAGACAAGGCGACACGGCTCTACTGAGGTAAAAACAAGCCGACACAACTTCACTTTCTCCCGCTCTCTCTCGCTCGCTTTCTCTCTGGTCGAACGAAGCCTCTACCTCACGCACTCTTTGAACTGACAGTTCGTCGTTTCAAAGGTGTTGATTAACTACTTTTTTAAGACGGGGTTATCACCCGGCGCCTGCGATAAACACAAAAGGCCATTTTCCCTCCATCTCGTCCTTGTTTTCGCCTGCGAGGGGGGGCGGTCAGTGCATCGGCTGCTACACAGGACGCTGCTCTTGCGACAAGTGCAGCTCAGCCTCATCTAACGCCAAAGTTTGCTAAGATACTCTCCCTCTGTGTGTGTGTGTGTGTGTGTGTGTGTGTTGTGTCAGCTAACAGACGATGTTTTAATGTGTGGTGTGTGTGTGTAGCCTACGGGTTAAGAGCTGCCCTAGAGAGGGGGAGATATTGCCTGCATTAGTAGGCTAAATGTGCGTATGCCTACCGCTGCCTATCGCTTCAAGTTGTTAGATAACAATACGCTCGCGCCCACCATAAAAAGAGCCTAAAACGTGCATTTTTTAAAATGGGCTGCTCAGTCAGTTTTTCTGAATGTACAATGTTATGTCGCAGTTTCGAAACGCGAGGCGTAAAGAGTGCATAGTTGTCGCCGTTGATGAGAACCGAGTGATGGCAGTGACGCCCCCCCTCCCCCCTGTCACACACACACACACACACACACACACACACACACACACACACACACACACACACACACACACACACACACACACACACACACACACACACACACACACACACACACACACACACACACACACGAACTTAGGCTACTCCATAACGTCCGCTGAGATGCCAGGTGCATGGGCGTGGTTTGGACAAGTCAAGTGCACTGAGGAATTCATAACAACAATTACACATTCTGAATGTCAGTAGCCTATAATACAAAACAGAACATAGTCGACAAAGTCCAATAACAACCACAATAGCCTAGGATACTGTTGAAAAGATCGAGTTTCATTATAATATTGTGCTGTTTTATTTTGGGCTTCCATTGCAAAACAATTATAATAAATAATAATAATTTCATCAGAAAATCCCAAACTTCTTGGTATTCTCATAAGTCATGAAATCAAAAAACTAACAAAAAAAAGCAATTTTTTAAGGCTGTGATAATATCTTGTTCTACCAATATCAAATATCCGCTTAGACAGGCTGAGAGGGCAGGCCAGGCAGGCCCATTTCAATATGAATTCGGTAGATGTTGACTGCAAGAGACGCTCGCCGTGGACCTGAATACAGAGCAGAAGACTGTCCTAAGTTCCACTCAGGTTGGCTTTTAGTCATTGTCATAGTTTTCGTTCTTTTTTGCTGAAGAGCGGAATTACTCCTGTGGCATAAGGTCATCCCAAGTGGTTGTGTGGAGACAGACTGGAGTGAGTGTCTGACTATGAGAACAGCTTGGATGTGTCACAGAATTGCCTCTGCAACAGCTATGGGGCACTCTCTTTTTTTTACCTGTCCCGGCATAAAAGGACTTAGGCTACACCTCTGGCTGTTTCTTTAGAGAGGGCTTCTAAATTCCCTGGTGTCAATCTGGTTTGGCCGCGATCAGCGGCAATGCTTGAATTCCGTCGGTTTATTGGACCAGAGATTATCCCTGTGCTATGAATCAGCTCAATAAACAAGTTGCCAGCCGTCCCCTGAATGAGGCAACACTCTCCACAGGGTTATAACCTCAGTAAATGCCATCCAGAAATCTAGGAATTGGATGGGGTAAACATTTTCAAGATGCTTCCATTGCCAGACTCTTCCAGTTAATTAATGGGTTATTCAGCCCTATGACCGTAACTATTCATTGCCATTTATTCCCTCATGTGAACGATGCTGATAACACCGTGGAGTTATCACTTTGCTGTGCCCGCACCTGTTGACCTAGTAGACATTTGTAAATGTCTACTAGACATTTGTAAATGTCTACTGCCCCAGTTGCCTCTCAGGAAAGCAATTCATCACAAATATTTGTCTCCAGTGATGTCAAAGGCCTGTTCTGTCGCGGAATTTTCTCAATCCACAAGGAACCAACGGCTCTGTCTTTTTTTTCTATTCTGGGATCCAAGCATGAGCCATTTCTTTTAGGAACTCGTTACGTGAGGAAACAGTGCCTGTTTGTTTAGTTTCCTCTATTGTCAAGGCCCCTGACCATTAGAGGGCAATTTTGCTGTGCCCAAAAGCTTGATTGCTTGCTAAAAAAAATGTGAGCGTTCTGAAATACTGACAAACCCAGAAGCACGCAATTAGTCTCTGCCTCTGCATTATGGAGTAGCTCCCGAGAGCTGCGTTCCACTGTCACATGTTCATTTCCACCATCTCTTCAATTCTTAGCGCTGCATTACTGCCGCCCTGATTCATGCTGGACATTGGGTCCACCTCAATTATGTGATTGAGTGTCCTGAAGATGAGAAATGGTCCACACGTGTATCATCGCTCTATTTGGATTAGCTAGAAGCTCAGCCATTTTCTGCCCCTGACAAAGGCCCTTGTGTTTGAAATGGTTTTCGGCTGCTGCTTCTATAGTGTCTTACATGAGTGCATCGAAGTGATGCACATATGCTGCATTTTTTAAAATTCTTTTCAAATGTTGTCCTTGAGCTTCCTGGGGGAGCTCCTTATTTAGAAGCGCTAATCATCTGTGCCTTTTCGATCCTTTTTCAGGTTTTAGTCATTTAGATTCAGTTGAATAAACCCTTGACTCTTCCCAGTTAATTTCTCATCTGGCTATGAATTTAAGGGGGACAGCCAGCCAGATAAAAAGACAGTTCCCTATGCTGTCAGGAAACACACAGAATCAGTGTCAGACCTCTTCCACACAGATAAGCAGCTGTAATATACAGCACAGAGCATGTGCCTGTAAATTAAGTTGGAGCAGAGTGTATTCTCGAAATATAGGCTGCTAGCATACAGTAACAATTTGCAGTTCTATTCTTAAAGTATGTTTTTATTTCTATCCTGGGGCCCTTTTGCTTTATAAGTTGTTTTTCTATTTTTCCAATGAAATTCGTATGATGGGGGGAGAGCTAGACAAATGTCATGCTGCCCAATGCTTTAAAAGTTACATTTTACATTCAACAAAAAATAAAATACAATAGGGAATAGGCAACTAAATAGGAGACAGGTTGTACACACCAAGAATAAGACAATGATCATAGCTTATTTTTGTTGTTAAGTTTGACAGTTGGTCCTCAGCCACAAAATAAGGCCTATATAGCAGGCTGTAGCCTCAGTAATGGTGAGAAATTGACCTGTCACTAGTTTGAAAGTCTGGTATTGGTGTAAATATAAAATCATTGCCTCATGTCAACACATCAGTTGATGAAAATATGTTCTGGCTGTACAGGATTGTACTGGAGCTGTTTTTTTCTTGCCTTATCCAGGACAAAAACGGCCTAATGTATCATTTTTCTCAACTGTGTCATTATTATGGCTGTGAAAGGTCTTGACATTTACTATCAGCACTAGTGCCAGGGACAACATCTAGTTTAAATGGCTTGGTTTCTCCACCCAGCACTGCTGGTATGACAGAATAGAGGAATATTAAGTGACTGTTGAAACTGACTGTTGAGGTTTCTTGGTAAACCTTAGTGTAGGCTACTGTTTCCTTATCACCGGGCCGCGGAGTCCCGCTGTGTGTTGTTTTGAGTTTGTCTCCACCGCCATGCGTAAAGGCAGTATTATGACAGCTGACGGGAGGAAAAAGAAAAAAATCATCTCACGAATGTGAGTAAACACGAAAACCTTTTTGCTTTGCTTTCTGCGCTCACCTATTTAGCTCTCTCCCTCTAGCCCACAACTAGGCCTACACACGTTAATTCTCACACATTTTATGTAGCTACAAGTCCAAGTGGTGGGCAATTGACCTTTGGCTCAGTCCCCGCTAAGCCCCGCCCCCGAATGCAAATGAACCAATAGCGTTAAACTACTAACGACCCAGGATCCAGACTCGGACATTCTCAGCATCTATCTCCATAGAGAACCATTGGAGCCTGCGACACTTTTGTTGTTTTCTTGGCTTTATTAATTGTTAAAGACGCAAAAATGGCCAAACGATGTGCCTGGGGTACATGCAACAGCGATACGTGATTACGCCAGCTGCTCTCATTCACGTCGTTACCCCCGCGGATTTTAAAGTCAACATTGCAGCTGCTGTCAGTGCCCGCAGATATTTCAGACTGGAGGAAATTTAACAAGTTGGATTATATTTTAAAAGGGGAAAGAATGAATAGCAAGAGAAAGGCCTGCGCCAGCCTTGGACGGTTTACAACAGCGAAAAGGACCAACAATGTACGAGCGTTTCAAACGGACAGGTAGCCTACATGAACGGAAGGATGCTAGCTAGCTCTGCTGTCAGTCACACTGGATGATAACTAGGCTATCAGCTTGCTTCTTTCTACAGCCAGGGAGTCAGATTGGTGAGTCAGAAACTATTTTGGGGTTTATTTAATAATCAGTTGATGAATTGATGCCGAGTGCAAGCCATGATGCTTTTTATATTCAATTGAGCAGTTGTGTTTTCATTGTTGCTGATGGACAAACATAGTTGGAGCTGTGCAATAATCAAGGATAAAGAGATGGTTTAATTCTGATGCTGGACATAGCCTGTATGCTACTGGTACTTTATCTATTAAGATTTAGTTTATGGAGGTGCCTTCAGTTAGATTTCCTACAGAACATTGAGTGCTGTCTTTTATTTTGAAAGCTAAACAGAAGAAGCCTAGTAGTGTAACCCGGCGAAGGTTTGACTTGTTCCCCTGCGTACTTCCCGGCCCTTGATGTGAGAGACGAGTCCGTTTAGTTGATGGATGAGATGTTTTATCATTTAGAGAAAACTACAGTACGCACAAAACAGAACCTGCAGTCACTGTTGTGTCATTTCAAATACGTCTGGTCTGTGTGTGAATGTGCGAGCGAGAGCTGCCATATTGTAAACAAGCAGTCAGCTGCGACAACTTGTCCGAGTTAGCAACAGTAACTAAGGAGGGCGGGGCTTAGCCAAAGGTCAATTCTGGTGCCGACTAGTAAGGCAGCGGACGTTAACGGACTATGCATCCTTAATAAATTCACGTCAGGAACGCCGCCTGTGCGCTTGCCTGTGCGCGTTTCATCTCATTAGCATCTGTACTTTGGCCACGGCACACCTCTCCCAAGTGTGCCGTGGCCAAGGGGCTGTTCCGTGCTGGAATACGGATGGCGTGGTCACACTAGCCAAACGTTCTAGACTTTAGTATGCAAATGAGCTCGGGCACGGGGCCGCGGCCCTAGTGTGAGTGGCCCCTAAGGGCGCACTCACACTACGGCAAGTTTGCCTGTTCCGTGCTGCAGGAAGATTGCCCCCCCTCCCCACTCTCCCGCTGGCCCGTGGTCACACTGCTCCCAAAGGCCGTGGCCTGGGCACAATTGCTCCTTCATACGTCATCACGTCGTAATACGATATGTCATCACTAAGCGTACTCGCTGCCGGAATTAGTAGAACAACAATGGAGAACAACAGTAGTCGCGGATTGCCCCAAACACCTCCAAACTTATCCAGCTGCGACCATGGCTGCGACTGAATTCTGTCGCCGGCCGAAATTTCTTGCAAACTCTCCACTTCGCGATTGCACCGGAACCCACTCGTGAACCTCTTGCCGCCATTGTTTACAATTATTGTGGGGAAGAAGGGTCGCGCATCCAGCTCAGGTTGCGTATCCGTGCATGTGCGCGTGTCATCTCATTAGCATCTGTGCCGTTCTCTCTGGCACACCTCTCCCAAGTGTGCCGTGGCCAAGGAAGTTTTCCGTGCTGGAATACGGATGACGTGGTCACACTAGCCAAACGTTCCAGACTTTAGTAAATGAGCTCGGGCACGGAACAGAGGCCCAAGTGTGAGTGCGCCCTTAGAAAACCTCTCCACTTTCTGCATTTCATCACTATTTTTAAACAGGCCACTGCCAGTTCTTTTAAGCGTATGAGCAAGGCTAGCCTGGTTGGAGATCTATATAATTAGCTATGAACATATCAGGTAGCTGACTATCATAGGGAAAAACCTGGTTTAGCTCTCACAAAACATATTGTGGCACCTTCGTCTGTTGCTGTTAATTGAATGTTTAGTGCGATCTGTGTTGCTGTCAGCACAACAATACTCTGTTTCACAGTCCTTATGCTCACAGGGTCCCCACATCTCAAGGATTTGTGTTCGACAATTGATTTGACCTCATTTTTCAGCGAGTGAATAGACACTATCATGATGCAAAACAATGGGCGTGGGGGGAGGGGTTGTTGTTAGGGAGGGGTTCTCAGATGAAGCCAGCCAGGCACGTACACAAATTGTGAGAAACTCCTACTGTTTTATTGCAAATCTGAGCTTTTCTTTTAAACAGTAGAACGTAGACATATTTCCAGCGATCACATCTGTCTAGTGCTGCTGAAGGAAGGCTGGCAATACTGAAGTATTAATCAGATTCATTACTCTGGCATCCATTTGTAATAAATGTTCCTAAGTATGGGAATTAGACAACAAGGTGACATACGTACTACAGCTGAGAAGGCTTTCATAGAAGCTGCTTCCTTTAAGACCTCCGGTTAACCTCCTCCACACAGCATCCACTTGTCAGGACCCATTTTAAATTGTCATTCAGCTTATCGCTGAAAGTAGCCTAATCTCTTTCATGCAGAAACTATGAAGTTACAAAGCTATCTCTGAATATAAGTACTATCCAAAATAGCCTTGTAGCCTATTTGAATATCAAGGCTTTTTGTTATGCGTGTTCATCTGAGAGTGATACTTTTTCATCACCCAATGACGCAAAATTAATGTACCTTTCAGTCTTTTGACTCAAGTGATGCATGTTCAATTAATGTAGAAGGACACTAGTCAGGAGATAAATAAAATGTGTTTCATAGATTCAGCGTAAGGTTAGCTATTCAAATGCATATTGAAAAACAAGACATCCAAACTGTGTTGGATGGCAATGATACTCACTTATTTCTGGCTTTCTATAACACGTTGTAAGATGCTGCCAGAGCTTTTCTGTTAGATGCCAGTTAGATTAATGTATGTTGCTACTATGCGGTGGGTATAACAATAAAAGCAAGATATGCCGACTGTAAACGGTTTACAAATGGATTATGTGTAGTCATCATTTGTCAGGCAAATCAACCCATTTTATTTTCTTAAAATTAAGCATTTCTATTTCTAATGTATTTCAATCAGCACTAAAGTGATTGAGTGCCCTGCTGAATTAAAGCCTAAATTGAAATGCTTTCTCAAGGTAAACCCTTTGAGGGAAATAGATGCTATACTAGGTTTAAAGCATCTTTCTAATATTCTTATAATCACTCCAAATTTTCCCTATTCCCATGTAATTTTACATGGGAATAGGGAAAATGATTTGGGGTGGAAAATGGAGCTTTTACCCATTCCCAGCTGTGTATACTACATAATTGCAATAAATCTGCAGGAAAATCTCTGAGGAGTGTTTTTGTGTTGAGAGAAAGCTATAAGCCTCAAAATTAAACATGGTGGAGAGGGACTAAAGAGGCAATAACAAGTGATCTTTTGGGCAATTTTAAAGTGAAGTTACCTGAATCTGAATTTTTCAGAAGAACATCTCTACCCTGGTCACTCTTTTTTACGTCACTGAAAGCTTGGTCTGGAACCAGTTAAATTGAGCACTGGGTTGGGATTTGTCCACTTGCTATACAAGTTATAACATGAGGGTAAACACTTTCAATCAAAGAGTTTTCACAGATTGCTTAAGCAGTAGTGTGCATTGATTTTCAATAGGCTGTATCAGAAAGAAACGCTGTGTCTTTCGCGTCCTTGTGGCTGTGGTCTTTTTGTGTAGAAGATTAAGCTATTCTCTCTGACAGCCATTCCACAGAAAATTTATTTTTACCACCAGCTCTTTTGTTGATTAGTGTACTGACTTTTACTGCTCCAAATCATGTACCAACCAGTCTTTTATCACAGAGAGCTAAAAGGATTCCTCGGAGCCTCTTCAATTAAAATCCCTAATCAATCAGTTATCATCTCCTTGTGTTTCATGATAATTAGTTGTGTTACTCTGACAACACTGCATAATCTCATCTATGCCTTCACAGTTGAGTCTTTATACCAGCTCGTCTTCGTATGCCATTCATGTCAGCAGGTAGACAAAACTGGCTGACATCAGAGTCTGAAGTGATGGATAAGCTTTAAAACAAAGAGTGCAGGCGATGGGGTGGTACACTTTGCTTGGTATGCTGAGAATGGAAAACCCCTCAACCTTTAGTAAGCATTTGGGGAATGAAACATTCCCTGCTAAAAAAAAAAATCTGCAGACAGTAGGCATAATAATCCTTGGATTCAGTTCTGCTCAGTTAGTCAGGTGTACCTGTCATGCATTTGATTGACCAAACTCTTTATGAACTTTTAAAGCCTGTTTCCAATGAGTAATTAGTTGCAGAAGTGTAACCGAATCATCATCAACATGGGAGATATTGCCTTAATATAGAGCGGTTGATGTCATTTTCTTCAATGCAAGATCTTATGTGTAGCATGCTTTGAGGCTGGAGGGACTATAGGTAAACATTAGTCTGATCTCATGGGAATAATAAATCAGAGGTGTTGACAAATGATTATCTTAGTGATGCCCTTCAGCCAATTTAAACAATCCAGAGGGAATTCATCTCTTGCAGAGGATATTTTCTTGTCCTATAATGAAATTCAACATTAGTCCATTCTCTTGTATCTTGGATGTACAGTAGAAATAAGTGTTTTGTTCTGAGGAACCATCATTTAATGAGTTAGGAATATAGCTCACATCCTACAGCACTACGAAAGTAATGCTTATACTGTAGCTTAACTAACAATTATGCAGTTTTAAGTTGAATCCTTAAGGAATAGAATAATTTCCATTACACAGATTAAAAAATGTATCAGTGCATCTTATTATAAGTCATACTTCACTGCTCAGATTCTCTTTGAAAATCTTTAGAACTACCTTGTCAGTGTTTTCAGCTGTCAATCAAGGGATGGAGTATTCAATGTAATCCCTACTTTAGCTCTTTAGTCAGCTCACTCCTAGTTCACGATGGCTGGTCTCTCATAGCTGAAGCTCCATCATAATTCATTTGGCTCTATGTTGGCATGGCTAAAGAATTTTAATTGCAGTCGCCCTGAGCAGGTTTTAGGTTTTGTTTTTCTTTTTGTTCTCTTTTCTCTCTCTTCCTGTCATCTGCATAATGAGTGTGTGGATTTCAGGATGCTGTAAATGTTGGTTGGAGCAGAGTAATTGGACAGTCTGCATTGGTAATTATTAGTAAACGGAGAGAGAAGTAACCAAGCAAATCACTATTACTGAGAATGCAGAATGGTGCCACCATTTGTGTTGAGAGGGTTCAGGTGTTAAGGTAACTGAATTGTCATGCTGCATAGAGATGAACAAAATCCTCATCGGTGAGACTCATTAATTTTATTGTCCAGAGTTAAATGCACAGAAAATGTAGGCAAGATATAAAAAAATACCAGGGCAAAGTTTGCCGAAAAAGCTTTTCATTTAATTTGGTGGAGGATGAAAGGCTGTCAAGACAAATGCCCCATTCGAAAACTTACAGCTTTGTTGTAGATTAATGACAGCATACTCTGTACAGTCATCCAATTAAATAGAACACAATGTGGTGTTGCTCAATTGTAATTTAAAACAGTCCCCTCAGCTCTTGACTTATTATGGCAACGCACACCATTATGGTCAGTTACAAAGGTAAGCTAAATGTTTGACTGAGAATAGTGTTACCTCCATTGTTAAATGTGGTAAATCGTAATTTTATTTAGGCCACTAAAAGTAGAAAAGAGCATTCTAAGTATAGACTGTCAAGCTTTGTCCCGGCTGCACCATGGCATGGAGATTGACTTGATAGGCTAATGTTAAACAGCGAATTCATTAACTGATCTGTGAGCCTGCCACTTATTAGGGTTCTAATTTTAGACTCGGGTGTGCCGCTATTCATAAAGGGAATGTTTTTTCTCCACACTTTTGTCTCCGAATCTCCCTCTCCCTCTCTGTTAAACCTTATCTATATCTCTTTTTCTCTAGAACTCTCTGCTCCTTAATTACAACTAATGCTGGGTTTACACTAAAGGACTTTTAAAAGACTTTGAAAAGACTGAAGACTGACACCCTCTCACATCTAAAGACTCAACATCAACTCACACCTGATGACAATTAGTCATTAGTTCTCTGAGTTTTCAGTCACAGACTGAGATTTTGAAAAGACTGGGGGTCTCATATTGCAAGACTACAACTAGATTCCTTTTGAAATTAATATAATTTCCAATCCTGCTACGGGGGATTAAAAGTGATTTCAGTTAAATAAAACGCAGGTAAAATGGACTGGGTGTATTTAAACAACTCTATGCCCTTATCACGTAGGCTTTGTGTCATGCATGATCACGTTTAAAACTGCAAACGTGATTGTGATTATATTTAATTACAAAAAAGTTAATTCAATATTCCGAGAGGGGGATATCCTGTAGTTATTTGACCAAATGTATACTGATATCGTCCCCAAATAACTCTCACTCCTAACCCTGTATTTGACGGTAAAGTGTTAAGGTTGCGCGTGACAACCTGGTTCCCTCGCCGAGGCTTTTACGTGAAAGTGTCTGGAAAAAGTGCCTCACAGCTGGACACAGGTCGCAACTAATGACTGTGACAGTGTTCACGTCATTTCGCTTGAGCCAACCCCTTAACGATAATATCAAATCTGTCTGATAATGTCGGAACGTCAAGACGGGGAGAAGACTGGCTGAAATCGGGTCGGAAGACCACTATACACCAAACGGCTGAGATTACGGGCACGCGCCACAACTCCAGCAAGACTCCCGTGATTTCAGTCCGACATTGAAAGTTTGTCTGCGACTGTCAAATCGCGTGAAAAGTCGTGTAGTGTAAGCCCACCATAAAGGTACAGCACCTAAGGCAAATGTAGTCGTGATCCGTTTCTACCTAGTAATCAATGAGCTGGCTCTGTCTTTACTGTTTGGACTGAATATGTTAGCTTAGCTGTGTTCTGCTCTGAGTGATAGTCAGCAGCAGTCAACTCATTACTTGATCAAAGGAATCACAATAAATCAAAGACTGCTAAAGATTAAACAGCAGCCTTGATAAGTCATCAAATGATCAATTATCCCATTTGAGATAGACTGGACCATACTTTTAGCTGACCACATCATATTCCCTAACAATAGAGATGCACATCTAAAACCACCATATTTTGCTCAGCACAACACATTTATAAATAATTTTGTCCAGTCCACTAACAGTACTTGTTTGGGACTGCAGTTCTTACTGTTGCCAGTCGTAATTGAAGCGTTCCTTTCGCACAGTCAGTTTGCAGTGCATGCTGCTCTGTTTTTTGTCTTTAATTAGCCAATATTTCACTAAACTGCTACAAGTTCTGTGACCTTTTTTCATTTTGTCAATGACGGCTTCATCTGCTTCTGCTGGTCATGGTCGCTGGGTTTTACTTCTGTCGTCACTCATTTCCTACAAGTTCAAAATACAGATTCTTTAAAAAAAATCAGCTGTCGACAGTGCTGTCAACTAAGTGGCCGTGTCCACAGAGAGAGTTTATTGCGTTGCCAGCCCTTTACTGCAATTAATTCAATTGTAGAACGCGCTAGCTAGCAGCACACCTCTTCCCAGCATTGCCTCTGGCTTTTAAACGCACTCGATGCCTCACATTTTATTTGTTGCGCTACGGGCGCCTCAAATTCAAAACGTTAAACTTTTTGAGAAAAGCATCGCTTGCCAACGTCTTTTTTTGAGTAACTCAAAATCGAGGAAGGCGGGACTAGAAACTAGCCTGGTCCTACCAGACCATCGTACTTTATTTCATTTGTACAGAAGATCTGGATTGCTCAATTGACAAAAGTTAACTCACTTCACGGCGGATGTCAGTTGAAGTTTAAAACTTTTGGATCAGCCCAGTGCCACTCTGGATCTGCCAACCAATCGCATAATGTTTGGTCGTAACGTGTAATGCGCTGGCTTCTGAGCCACTCCCTCTGTTCGCTGATCAGACGGGCAAAAATCTGGCGGAGAAAACCTAAGAATATACTGCAGGCCCAGACAAATTTGAGCGGAAGTACGTAAGCGGGCGGTGCCAGGCAAACTAGAAGCCAATTGTGAACGTTAATTGGTCTTGTGGCGCTCCATACGATGTGGTCTGTTCGCATTGGAAAAACTCTAAGCATGATTTCCAAAGCACTCTGAATTGAAATTGTGAACATGGCCCCTAAGTCGAAAGGAAGGTTTAGCTGCATGAACTAATTTTCAGTTATTCTGACATTTGAGAATATAATCTTCTTATTATTTAACAATTAAAATTATCTTTACTCACACTTAACAGCCTTAAAAAGTGTTTAGGTGTACAGACACTCAACCAGCAATTCAAGGCTGTTGCCAGTTTCTCAGCAGAAGAATAAACTACATTGATTTTTTACAGGTTTCTCAAACCCACAGAGTATGGGTTTGGCAGCATTAACAACTATCCTGCTAATTTAGAAGCTTTTGGATCAGGAAAAGGGAAAGTATTTCTCTCAGGAGATATTTTAAACACCCTCTATAACGCCATCAAACTTACAAGCTTTACTGAACAACATAGAATTAACCTCAGCTCGGTTCTCTGTAGCAAATGTTTTTCCTATCTCCTTATTATACCCAGTCAGCAGCATTAAGACAAGGAGGATTAAAGCTTCGTGCTAATTAACATCTAGCCCTACAAGCTCCAAATTAAATTTACTTGTAGCACAGTGGCGCATCTACCATAGCTCTGTCATGTAAAAATGTGCATGCCTGTTGGATTTAACACACAAGCTTACATCTTACTATATTTTGAAAAGGCTCATCCAGGTGCCACAATATAACTTCCCTGAGGCATGAAATCAGTTTCTTCTACAGTACATTCCGCTATCTCTAAAACAGCCAGTTGTCTTTAGTGGAAGTGTGTGGGCCACATCTTTCTTCCACAAACCTCAAATCCAGGCTACGTCTTTGATTCCAACACAATGCCCCCGCTGCCTGCCTCTCTACACTGTGTGACTGTCAGAATATTTACCCTTGTTTTTGCCAGAACAGTTGCTAATAGGTAGTCTCTTCAAAGCCCCACAAGGATAATCCTGTCATCTTTGTTTTCATGGCCACCTCAGGGCCATCCAACAAGTTAAAAAAAAAGAAAAAAAATCCTGCAGTCAGTATTTGTGAGGTTCTTTCTCGCTGGTGACTTCAATGGCATAAATACTGGCTCTCACTTATGGGAATTTTGGAGCCAGATGCTTTCTTTATTATGTTGTGTTAATGCTGATGCCACCACAACACAAAGGTGCGGGGGTGGTAGGTTGTTCTTGATACAGTAGCGCTCCTGTAAATTTCTGCTTTCACATTGGATTTAGGCTATTTTTCCAATTTTTCCATCATACACATTGACGTACAACAACCAACTGATAAACATCCACATTGTCTCTGACAGACCAATGTGCCCAATCATTTATTCTCTGGGCAGGCCACTGATTTTCAGATTTACACTTATAACAGTATTTGCTGGGTTTTTCTTTGTTGGGAACAAAGCAATTTACATGTTTGATGTCATTTTAAGGACTGTGGGCTAAGAAGAGCAGGTAGGGTTGTACAGATCATTGTTAGAAATACACTCTAGAATCAAAATTGTTTACAACGAAGCAAAAAATTAGGCTTCTGCACTTGACCCAGTAGTACATGACAAGAATAGTGTTGCTGACTAAAAGACATTTGAAGGTCTGAGACAAGGTGATTTCAATACTTATGATGACATCTCAAGAGTTCATATTTTAGAAACTTTGCAGTCATATTACAATGCAGAATAAACTGGTGTACAAGTTGAGTCAGGTATTTTGTATTGACATAAAACATTGTATGAAGAAAACTGAGTAAAGTTTAAGGTTTTAAATAAATTTGACCATACCGAAAAATAACAACCAGGAGACATTGTATAAGAGTTGCAGACAAAATGTTTGGAAGTGGAATTGAACAGCATCGTTTTTCCTTAAAAAATCACCCAGATACAGTATAATCAATGATGAGACACTGAGTAGTAAGCATAGTCATATTTAAAAGTATAATGGATACACTTTTACATTTCTGGATGAAATAACTGACAACCACTCGTTATGCAAACAGACAAAAAAAAATCTTCACTGTTACTCTACAAACTGGTTCATGGTTCATAGTTTGACATCTAAGAATATGATGTGGAATAGTCAATGACAGTCAGAATACACTCAGTAAATTACATCCATTTTCTGCTACTCGTAAAGCAGTTAGACGTCGTAGGATTGTGCAGAACAGAAATTCAACCTGCAGTTCCAGTTTTAATTTTAGCCCTGACACTGTCAGATTCAGCTTTCCAGCTACCATTGCAATGAAGAAATAAAGGGAAACAGCTTTGAATGTTTGACAAATACTGTAAATTAGTCTCGATTCTCTCGAATACTGACTTACCTACTGTATTTCACTATGCTGTCATGTCTACTACACCCTTTTTTCATTGCTGGAAAAATATGAGAATTATTGTCATTAAGAACAACTAAAAAACTTGTTTTAAATAGCCATGGAATAGAATTTGACTGATTGGTTAAAACAGGAAAATCCAATAGCTAATTATTATTCCCCATGTCTCGTATTTTTGCACTTTTGCATAATAAATGTTTATATTTAGGTTGACTTGGCAACAGATTTAACAAGTCCCACAATATAAGGCTATGTAATATTCTATTAAAAAAATATGTAATTTTTTCCCAATAATATAATTTTTTGGCAGTCGATAGTTTTCATGTGCCAGACCAGCGTATTCCATGTGCTGTAGACATGTGATACGCTGGTCACCTGCTGTTTTCTTGTTGATGCAGTGTAGTAGTAGTTCTTTTTACAGTAGTGAAATAGTGACATGCTGCAGCATGTCACTATTTCACTACTGTAAAACTACATCTGACAGCAAGGAAACCTTCAAATCAAATCAGTTTTATTTGTATAGCCCAATATCACAAATTGACATTTGCCTCAGTGGGCTTTACATTCCATACAATATGATACAATATGACACCCTGCCCTTACACCCTTAGCTCGGCTGAGAAAAAACTCCCAGTAAAAAACCCTTTACCGGGATTAAAAAAAAAAGTTTGAAGAAATCTCAGGGAGAGTTGACAAAGTAAGGGATCCCTCTCCCAGGACGGACATGTTGCAATAGATGTCATAAGTAGAGAAAATCACGAAGGATTTTGATCATTGACCAGATGTTTACATAATACTTTAATAGTAAAGCGTGAATAGTGTGGATGCAGGAGGACTTCAGATGCTGCCAGAGGATCCACACCGTCTCATTTCACCAGGGAAATCACAGGTTTCCAGCGCCGGGAATACATCCCACATCTCCAGGCGGCGTCTTTAACCACTGCAACATCTTCCGCTTCTTCATATGGACATCTGCCAGTTCATCCACATTTGATTTTTATTTTACACCATCAGCTAAAATCTGTCCTTGAGTGTCAACTCAACTAGTCCTTTGCTAAATTATTCCACAGATAGATATGTTTTTCCTCTCACAGTTGATTATTGGGGCGTGCTGTATACAGCTGCATGCATGATTCATTCAGGCAGTCCTTTGTAGAGATTAAAAACTGAATAAGAATAATTCCCGCTGTAAAGAGTTTTAGAAGTTGCTAATGAACTAGCAAGCCTGAATAAGGCAGTGCATCTACCTGAAGTCCTGATTTAATTCTCAGAAGTGCTTGCTTAACACAGATGAGAGTCACCCACAGAATAAATTCAAAGGCTTCTGTCCATGTCATCTCCGCCTCCTCCTCATTCTAAATTCTTATGATTTTCACTTGAATGTGACACGCTTAAGCCTCTCCTGGTTTAGTCTGCCACACAAGTCCTAATTAAACAGTCAAGAGGCTGACTCAAACATTAACAAATAGGATTAAATGCAGCAGATAAAAGAAGAATGATAACTAAAAGACAAAAAAGAGAGGAGAGAAAATTTAATAATACATTAATAAAAGAGTGAAAAAATATACATTTCATAGTGTTTGCTGATAAAGTAGGCAAGAGATTGAGTTTGCGGGGACTTAAATGACAGTAATGGATCTTTGGACTTGTTTCGACATCGTAATAAGATTTAGAGGCACATCATGTATATTTATTCAGGAAGGTGTTTTACATAATGCTCTTTGTGCTCTCCAATTGCCAAGCTCAGTCATGCCTCAGTGCGCACCAACGATCTCTCGACCCAGACACTGAACCTTCGTCCTTCATTGAAAACCATAGAACACTTCAGCCGACTGTTATTACATGTCTTCCCAACCATATGGTTTGCAAGCTTAATAATTGCCTGTGCCTGCGTTACAGAATATTGTGAATTAATTCATGATACAAACGTGCTGTGCTGTTTAGCAAACCGTTCCATAGGACACTGGCTTTCTGTTTACTCTGCTGCAACCCTCTGAGCCCTAAATGGATTAATGATCCAGAGATTGTCAGTTCATATGCAGGCCCAGAGGGTATCGCTGATATGTCCTTGAACGAGGCACTTAATCTAAATTGTGTCAGTTAATATCCATCTTCATAAATGCATTATACACATATCATAGGTTAAAAGTCACCTTCGATGAAGTCAGGGGAAACAAACAATGCAGGCCCCAGATAGCACCTTGGCCCACACCATCTTGGAGTTGTTTGAAGCCCCAATCATAATGTATTCTATTGTGCAAAGAGGCATTAGTCTATTTTATTGCAGGTATAGTTCCACTGTTCCATAGGTTTAGGTTCTCATCTTCTGTCATTATTTCTGTCTGGTGGTGCCAAATGTAGTCTCAACTTAGTCTGGCAAATGTAAACTACATAGTGAAGTTGAGTTGCTGAGATGCTAGGGAGCTTCTTGGGCATGCTTAATCAGAACAGTAAAGCTTGCACACTTCTCTGAGTGGGTGGTTTGCTCGGACCCGGACCCCACATTCTCTGGGAGGGGAGTTTGCCGGTTTTGCCCAATTAGTGCTGAAATGTGTAGCAATGCGTCAGCAGGGAAGTGTGTCATCAATCATCACTCCAGCTCCAGGCTTGTTCCAACCCTTTTCCCTATCTGGCAGAAGGAGAAAGAAGGAGAGCAGAGAATGACAGTGGTCAGCCAATTCCCGGAATGACAAAGGACTGCTCAGAACCTGCATTAAAACCTACCTTCTGGCATCAATGAAGGGATAATTATTAGGGCTGTAACGATATGTTTATCGAACCGAGAATCCCGATACACAGAGCCACGATCCCGCATCGCAGTGTGAGAAGGCAGAATCGTGCCTTTTTTTTTAAGGCTTAAGTTTTGGATAAAAGGTTTGGTGAAGGAAGCTGTAGCTGTTAAGTGTTTATTTTTTTTCAAACTTGATTTTTGGTTTACAGCACTGTTCAATATTTTAAATTTTTTAACAATATTATTTTGTTATTATTTTGGTATTCATGTTGCTCAGGGTGGGAAATTAACTTTTTTGCCCACCTGCCACAGTGGCGGGTGGATGCCAAATTTTACCAGTCACTTTTATTTTTTACCTGCCACCTTTTTCAAGCACTGCATAACATTTTGAATTGCACTACTCGTAGACTGTAGAAGAGGTGGGAAAAGCTGCTAACTGCTAATAGTGATGCTAACGGAACACGAGCGGAGAGGTGTATCTCCTGCTCTGGCCGCAGCTGGGAGGGGCTGCTGCGCGAGGACCGGGCCGCCTGTCAGTGCTCTGTGACGGGGGACGGGCCGGGAGGCTCCCGCTGCTCGTTGAGAAGCGTTAAAAGTGATATATTTGCTTCGGCGAAAAAGTCACCAATTACACCAGAAAAAAAGCTAGATTTGTCGCTTGTAGCTGTTTTGAAAAAAAAGTCGCCAGGGGGGCTGAAAAGTAGCTAAATATAGCGACAAAATCGCTAAGTTGGCAACACTGCATATTAAGAAGGTTAGCTTCGATGCTCGCGGCAAATGATTTCCCATGATGCTCTGGGAGAGTCTTGGACCAATCAAAGGTTTGGTTGGTTACGTCATACACCTGTACACCAATGGGCGGCTGCCACGTTTGTGTGACGAAAACTAATGTTCCGAGGCAAAGCCCAAAGCCCGGGAGAGCTTCTATGTTTCTGTACACAGCGCTTGAAACCGTGAACACGTTGTAGTATATTTTGAAAAAATCCACCCGCCACTGTGGCGGGTAGACATGGCAAAGTCACCCGCCAATTTGAAAAAATACCCACCATTGGCGGGTGGCGGGTGCTAATTTACCACCCTGATGTTGCTTATATTGTTATTTGTGTTCAAATCAGTTCAGGTTATTTGTTATTAAATGTTACATTAAGTTAACTGTTATTATAAATGTTATTTAAATAAAATGCTTTTCAGATTTCAAAAATCGTTGTATGTATCGTGGGTCAAAAATTGTGATACAAATCGAATTGTGAGTTTTTATATCGTTACAGCCCTAATAATAATGTATTTTGATCAGATTGTTTTGACATTTAGGAAATTCATCAAATATGCATTCAGTTGAAGGAAAAGGCTGGTGATATTCTGGTTTCTTATTATTCTCAACTACTTAGAACAAAACCAACAATGCCTGACTTGTATTGCCACCAGTCAAGGCCTCATGCACCTTACATCTGTGCAATAAACCTCCATTGAAGAAGATAGCAGTGAGTCACATCATTGCACTGTGATATGTTAAACTCTGCACACTGGCATGCTGTTATAAATACGCTCTAATTCACAAAACCTGTTTCTGAAAATAGAGCCCAATAAATACAATATGTAAGGGTTGTGCTTAGGGGTGTGCACGTGTACACGTGTAACCGTTTAATCATAACCGTTTAGGAAAAATCAATAAACGAAAACCGTTTAAAAAAAAAACTTCAAATTTAAAATTTTCTTTTTTTCAAAGTTTTTAAATATGTTCTGGAGACACACATTTATTGATTTTACATCACTAGTAGGCCTAAACTAATTGGGGATGATAAAAGCTAGTCTGCCGAATCGGTCTGTCCCTCGGCGAGTGTGTGAGTGTGTGTATCGGCGCACACACACACACACACACACACACACACGGGGAGTCGCCGTGCCGGTGCTCGACTCACAGCCACGGAAGAGTGATGAAAGATAACCTAAAGATTAAAGTTACTCGGTTGACGTGAACTAAGCTCGTAAGTAGCCCGAACTTTATAACACCTTTTCAACCTGCATGAACGTGGACATGTAGAAAGCGATAGGCTATATTAATCAGGAAATGAATGAAGCGCGATAATGACGGAGCAGATGTCAGGCGAACGTGTGTTTGTGTTTGTACCATGGACCTATTATAAGAGGTGTGTAAACGAGCATAGTTCATTTCAACTGTGTGACAGGCGAACGAACGCGTATGTGTGTGTATGTGTGTGTGTGCGCGCAGGACGGCGGGCGCGCAAAGACAATGACGTCACGGTTAACCGTGTACACGAAAAAAATTCCGTCGTGTACACGGTTAGACATTTTTGTAAATGTTCACACCCCTGTGCTGTTAATCTAATGTTACATTTCAAATACCAGCTTTGCTTCCAATGATTAAGAAAACAACACAGAGGCAATACATCAGGGGTGTCCAAACTTTTTTCACTGAGGGCCACATACAGAAAAATCTACGAAGGGCCGGGCCACTTTGCAAAAATAACACATTTATCAGGACATGTAGCTGCTCTGATGTTTAGTTTCATAGTGTCTTCGTAAATTGTAATCCTTCTTCACGGCAACACTTTACTTGCACATTAAAAAGATACATCCCCCCTCTTGTTAAATGCCATTAATACACCCAGTGTTTTCTGCTTTTACGTCTAATGTCCAGCTTGGTGAAAATAGTAGCCAGCCGAGATCCCGCCCCTTCAAGAAGGGTCCGGGGGTATGTCCCCCCGGGAGATTTTTTTAAGTTTTTAAAGTGAAATGCATGAATCTGGTGCACTGTGAGAGGGAAATTAAGAGGCTAAAGCTGAAGAATTTTGTATGAAAAAAAATTTAAACACTGTGTCAGATGAATTAGAAGCTATTGGAGAAGGACACATGGATTTTCCATAATAATATTAATTTAAATTAAAATATTATGCAGGGTCCTCTGGGATGGCCTTGGTGCTCTTTTTCTTTTATGGGACATATTTCTCTGTAATATAATGAGTGCATTTAGATTATTTAAAAATTAAAAGGGCCATATTACATTATATTTTTAAAATGTGCCAAGGGCCAATCAATCCGTTTTGACACCCTGCACTAGTGGGTTAACTAAGAAATGCAAAACAAAATTTTTTTATTTTTTTTTTTTTTTCAAAGGGCCATATTGCATTATATTTTTAAAATCGGCCGCGGGCCAATAAAAAGCGGGCCGCGGGCCGCAGTTGGCCCGCGGGCCGTAGTTTGGACACCCCTGCAATACATGGTATCTGCACATTTTTAAAGTTCAAATTTAAAGACATTTAAGACCTTTTTAAGACCTCTAAAATGAAAAAATAATACCAATACCGCGGTAACAGAAATCGACAAACTACACTATACTCCGTAAAGGGTTGCATTAAATCTGACTACCAAATATTCAATGCACTTTAGCTAACGACTGCTGTCTAATTACAGAAAATAAAAAACGAAAAGGTCCAACTAGCTGATCTTTTGAGGGAACTATTAGTATCTTTAAAGATGAGCTAGTTGGACCTTTTCGGGTTGAAGATGGCCTCAAAGTCCACTCCCAAACCTACTGCCAGTTTCTAGAAGATACTTTCTTCAGTGGTACAGTAAAAGGTCTGCATCTTTCAAGAAGACCATGATTTTTATGCAGGACAATGCTCCATCACATGCATCGAAGTACTCAATTGCATGGCTAGCCAGTAAAGGCCTTAAGGATGAAAAAATAATGACATAACCCCCTTCCTCACCTGACCTAAACCCTATTGAGAACCTGTGGGCCCTGCTTAAACGGGATATTTACAGTGAAGGAAATCAGTACACCTCTCGGAACAGTGTCTGGGAGGCTGTGGTTGCTGCTGCACAAAAAGTTGATCGTCAACAGATCAAGAAACTGACAGACTCCATGAATGGAAGGCTTGTGACAGTTATTGAAAAGAAGGGTGGCTATATTGGTCACTGATTTATTGCTATATTGGTCACTGATTATTTTTTTTTATATGTCGGACATTTTTATTTGTAAATGTTGAGTTGTTTTATTATTCTCACTGTAACAGATGAAAATAAACAAGTGAGATGGGAACATTTTCGTTTTTTTATTTAGTTGCAGAATAATTCTGCATATTAATAGTTGCCTAATAATAGCAAAACATATTTGTAAGAAAGACAAAATCTCACCTTTACTTTCGTAAACATTCAGGTTTAGGTTCTTTAACATTTTGGATTGACCGAGAGCACTGTAGTTGTTCAATAATACAATTAATCCTCAAAAATACAACTTGCCTAAAAAATTTGCACACAGTGTAAGAGATCACTGTAAAGGCAACCTGAAAACCAATCATTACCACCTTTTCAACCAATTACAGAACTGTATCAATTGGTTTACATTTAGCCTACTGATTAATCGAGTAACAAGAACAGTTTAATCAATTTAGAAAATATGTGTTAGGTGCAGCATACAATATTTTAATTAAGCTAAATTAAAAATTGGATATTTTGGGGGAAGAATAATCCGAATGTTCTTCATATTTTAATTCCTTATTCAATAAATAACAAACATAGTCCATTAACTTTATTTTTCAGAACTTATGGCAGAAACTATTTAAAAATTGGTTCCACAGGTCAAGGGAGGTTTTTGCAATTTCAAAATCGTATGTTGGCCAACTGTAGATTTACATCCATGCTCACGAGACCTGCGGTAATTTGCGCAAAGTAATTTGTTCTTCATACAGTATTGTTGCAGGCGAGTTGTACCGATTGGCAAAGGAAACGTAGGCTACTATCTGCGATTGATGGGAGGATCGGCAATAGTTTTTATCTAGCTGTCAGAAAGGGAGTGCAGTGTGGAGAGAAAGAAAGTGACAGAAAGAGACCCGCGTCTCACTCCATGAGCTCACGCCAAGTCAACGCGACCTGAATGAGCTGAATGAACGTCTGATGAGCAGCTATTTATAAATATAGATACATAAACATTGTTTACTAAACACAATCAACGTGTTGTGTGATTTGCGACAGTAGCCTACCTATATCAGCGGACGGGTGGTTGCGCACTTACAAGCAGCGGCAGTGTGTGGTCGCGGGGTGAAAAAAGCCAGCCAGTCGTCCTCCCTCCACCTCTCACCGAATTTATAATAGCTGGGCATGCATTTCGCTGGGACGTTCTCTCCTTTTTTGCTCTACCGCGGCCGACTTCAAATTCGAAAGCAGGGAACACACATTCTTCTTCTACGTTTTAAATGCGGTACTCAGCCTCACACGGCCGTAGGCCTACTGCCTCTAGCGTATGTGTTGGACTTGCCGGATATCTTTGAAGAATAGGCTATAAAACACCGATAAAATAAAAACATAGAAATCTAACAATTAAACTAGAAAACTAGAATGAAACAAATAAGGCAAGCTCATTAATTCTGCCCCCGATTAAATTTAATGCCGCCCACCCAATAATTCCAGACTTTTTAAGACATTTAAGGCCTTGAATATTGAAACTTAAATTTAATGACTTTTAATGCTTTTCAAGATCCGCGGCAACCCTGCAATAAGACAAAATAAAACAATATTTTGCTGCATTCTGTTTTGCAATGCCGGTCCATGTCCATGGCACGTGTGGTTTCACCCCTCCCTAAAAACCCAAACTCCCTACTTACTGAAATCTGGTTGTTTTAGTCGAGATATGCTATATTTCCCCTAACTTATTTAAAATCACTGATAAGGACCAACGTTCAACTTGAACTTGAACGAGACTGAGCAGAGAGAAATGCTTGGAGTCACATGAGCACATTTATTTACCGCTATTCACGGCCTTTCGCGCAGTTATGACCATGGAAAAGCACACATCACACTTGCTAGTACATACATTGTGCAGCACTAAAATTATTATTATTATTATTATAATTTTTTTACATTTTTTGGTCGGTCAATAGTCAAGGAGGGGGGCTGGTGTTGCTAAGGCGGCCGCCTTAGCCACAAAGCGCTGGGGGAAACACTGGTAATCCATAGGGCTGGCCCGAATGCCATTTTTCAGGCTTCGAGTATTCGTTGGTTTTTCTGAGCGAATATTCGGATATTTGTTCCAGAAAAACACACCATCAAACCAACATTAATAATGCCAATGTACTCACTGAAACCGAGTGTGTGAGCCGAGACAGCAAGCTGCGTAGTTTGTTGATGCTTTAATAACTTTCAAACGGTAGTAAAGTTGGAGTTCCTTACTTTTTCCCCGTGGAGGCAACAGCTGTTTTTCGTTCCAAATCAGCTGTCCTCTGCGCCATCGTAACCCATACAGGAGCTTATCAATTCATCCAGGAATGTGCATCTTTTCGGCGATTTATACATCCATACAAAGATCCAATATTGATAGTCTTTTTTGTCCATATTATATCCATTATTGACCGCCTATTCCCATGATGCAAGCAAGTCACGGTTGATGATGGCTGATGTAAACAAACAGCTGAGCTAAGCTAACGTTAGCATTACGCCAAGCATAAGCATTACATTTCCTTCCGAAATCGCTCTAATGTTGTGGTAGCCTATAGAGTTATTAGGAACACAATCTATTCTTCCTCCATCTCTCTCTCCCTCCTGCGCTTGGTGCCGCTTTTAGTTTGCCTCACTCTTGTAACATCACGTAGCCTACTACATCACCGGTTGCGCAAAGGGCAGCGGCCAACTAGGTCAAAGTTCAAATAATTCGATAATATATTTAAAATTAACGTCTAATTTGTATTTTACAATTGTTTTATAACTTGTGTATCCAAATATTGTTCGCTGACAAAATATACTGCAGTTTGAGCTACCTTTGCAAAAAAAAAAAAAAAAAAAAAAAAGAATATCCCGAATACTGAATTGAGCTCCGAATACTAATTTAACAATCGAATACTCGGATATTCGAATAATTCGGGCCAGCCCTAGTTATCCAAACAGCTACACTCCTGGCATGGCATCCCCTTGTGTCCTCAGCAATATACCGGTCAAGTGATTGGTGAGTTATAGGGGTGTGCAGGTGTACACGTGTAACCATTTGGTAAATTATAACCATTTAGGAAAAATCAAAACATTTTATTTTTTTTTTGTTTGGAAAATTATAATTTTTTCAAGGAGTGGTGGGTGATGTGAGCTACTGAAGGCTACTAAAGCAGATAACAACACATGATTGTGTTTGGTTACAATATTTATTCATTGAACTATTTAACTGCTCCACCTTCAGTTTCACTTTCCTTTTCATCTCCGTCTCAAACAGCTGATCCGATCAGCTGGTCGGCTCGCAAGCTGACAACGGCCCCGACAGCGGGAGTCAGTCTAATGACAGATGATCACTAGGCAGTTATGATCACTTCAAAGTCAAAAAGCAAAATTATTAAATAAAGGCCTCTCTGCCTCTGTATAGTCTGCTTGACTTTCTCACTGCACACTGTCACTCCAACAGCATCATCAAAAATTATTAAAATTACGTCAACACCCCTCCCCCCCCATATCAAATGGTTAAAGTGTACAGGAAACATTTGCAGCCGTGTAACCGTTTAGAAATGTTTGTAAACGTTCACACCCCTAGTGAGTTATTTGAATGACAGACTGAGTTAGTTATCTGTTATCACCTGTTATCTTCCTATGTAGAATGATTCTTGAATTGGAACTAGGGGGCTTGGGGCTAAAATACAAAAGTAGGCTGGAACTGGAAATGATTGAGACAACACATTGTTGGTTTTGATCATTATTTGTATTTGTGGAAATTTACAAAAAAATATGTAATATTGGCTGCTGATCTTTTAAGCTACAGACAAACAGAAAAAGTGTACATTTAAAAAAAGTATAAATTGAACATATTAGTCATTTGGGATTTTGATGACAACCAAAAGTGTTCAACTGGCTCTGAAAAGGGCTAAGTTATGACAGATCATGAAACAGCACTAATTGTGTTTTGGATGTGTGTGTCATGGATTGCCATCACATCACCAAACTCTGCCAGTATGCAGCATCATGCATCATGACCTCTGTCAAATATTGCTCCTCCTAACTCCTCTGCTTAAACACTGACTTCATCATTATATAAAATGCTTCTCATTTTTGTGAGTCTTCTCTCACTGCTTTGTCACAGTCATGACAGTCTCAGAACAAGCTAATGAAAGATTAGAAAAATCTTCCCTCAATACTTTCTTTAAGGTATTTTATCATTATGAAACTTCATAAAAGCCCCTTTCAAAGTACAATTGTGGCAATATTTCCTGGCGTGAGTCCTTCGTTCATTTCATGCACTCTGCCCTATGGCAGAAAAGGTCCCTGTAGAAAATGCTTTAAGATAATCTCTCCGTTGGGGGGTTGTACAGTAATATAAGGCAGGATATAACAGAGGCTGCCCTCACATGAAGCAGTGAGACCAGGGCTGGGATAAAGATAATTTGGCTAGATGATAATGCATTTGCAGTTACGACCTAATTCAACCATCCAACATATCTGCATGCTCAAATTGGTCATTTTGGACTGCAATTTCAGGACCAGGTTTGCAAACATGATATGGCCCCGTCTCTCAGTCCAATTGTCTGACATCCACCCTTCATAAAACAGTCATAAACATTAGCTGAAATGTGTAATTAAGCTTTTGTCCCTCCATTAGAGCAATATATCATCACTCAGTCACAAATGATCCTCGACAACATTATCTTGATGTTAATGTCCATATGGCATTGGTAATGGCTGTACCCCTCTCACTGGCATGGGTATAAAATGTTATTGCACCAATGGAGATTTCTCTTGATTTGTGGAAAGCAAATGATGTGACACCATTATATCACTGAGGCTAGGCATATACTGTATATTTTTTACTGCCTTTTAGGTCAAACCTCAGTTTATTTGGCTGCATTTAGAGAGCATGACTTCTTATCAGCATGTTCTCTTCATAAACCACCACTCAGGTGGGAGAAGCATGCTGTTATAGACAAAAAGCGTCTGTGGGAGAGGAGAGCTCCGATCTACTGGTAATAACCTCTTCTTTTTAACCGAGAGTCATGAAAGGCAGGCCTGACCTACATGCTGTATGGAGGATTCTGGCTCTCTTGTTAGTGTGTACTGGTGGGGAATTGAGGTCTTTTCTGTCAGGAGGTGATACGTTGAATCTGCAGACTCTCAGCAAAGCCCAAGGAAAAAATAAATAAGAGGGCATGGATAGAGAGAGCAAGCTTTGTGAGAAAGGGCTTTATGTGTGTCTGTGTACATATGATTGTGTTTTTTATTTGTGAGCAAGTGTGATGTGCATTCGTCTGTATATGTTCATCAGTTCCTTATGTGCGTGTGTGTTCAGTTGGAGTTTTTTATTTTATTTAATTTTTTTAAAGATATTTTTTGGCATTTTTATGCTTTATTAATAGTGTAGAGACAGAGTTGAAATGGGGCAGAGAGGGGAGTGACATGCAGAGAACGACCGTGGGCTGGAATCTAACCCGGGTCCGCTGCTGGCCGAGGCCCATGGGGGGACGCCCTACCAACTGAGCTAAGGGCGCCCCCTCAGTTGGAGGGTTTGACTGACAGTCCTATCTCCCACATCACTATGGAGCTCCATACATCATTAATCGCTGACACAAATGAACATTCTGCTTCATCCTTTGAGAACCATTCCACTGCTGGCTTTTCCAATTGTGTCTGTGTCTGTCAGTCCACTATACACTACGTGTAGGTGAGGATTCACCACCAACTTGAGGTTTCTGACCTGTGTGTTTGGTTCAGTGCCACTATGATGGATGACATGGTTATCAGATTCTCGCCTTCAGGATGGGGGCGGTCCTAGGTGCTGTCAAGGTCAATGGTTGCTAGGCTTGTAAGAGAGTGGCAACATAGTGAGCTCACTGAAACACATCATATCAAATGTCAGTTTCAGAACTGTTGCAGTCTTAGAGCAGACCCTTGAGGGTGCCACTATTGGACAAAAGTATGGTGATATGGGTTACAAACATTAGCTGAATGTTATTATGTTGAATACACAGGTTCGCTTATTCCAAAGTAACATTGCAGCCCTGTGTGTGCGGGGTCCATTTAAAAAGACAGGTGTTTATTTATTTATTGGGACTAATATTGAGCCCGGGAATTAGCCTCTCCCATTAGTCCATGAGGAGTTGATAACAGATTGAAGGTTTTGACTATAAATTCCATTTGTTCGGCTGCCACATTGTGAACGGAGCGGTAACACTTTATAATAACTATCCGTTGTAACTCGTTAATAGATCATTAGTAAACTCTTAATTAATGATTATTAATGATTTGTTAAGTGTTTGTTAGCAGTTTGTTAAGAATTTATAACAATGGTAGATAGTTAATAGCTTAATAATTGAATCAGTTCATCTGGGACGAGGCTGAAATAGGCTATAGACTATACACAGTGCATGGGCAACTGAGGGCAGCCCCATTTTCAAATATTTTTAAATAAACTCAATATACACTGTGCATGCCATGGATTTGAACGTGACGTGATCAGTTAATCTCGGATTACCTCCCAGATGAACTGATTCAATTATTAAGCTATTAACTATCTACCATTGTTATAAATCCTTAACACACTGCTAACAAACACTTAACAAATCATTAATAATCATTAATTAAGAGTTTACTAATGATCTATTAACGAGTTACAACGGATAGTTATTATAAAGTGTTACCCGGAGCAATCATTCAGTTGTAACATCAAAAGCAGCATGAAGACATCACTCTGCAATATGAATACATTATACAATATTGTTTTTTCCTTAACTTGCTCAGGTTTTATGGGACAAAATGTGTCTACCACATACTGTACACAAAAAACAAACACAACCATTAGAAGATAGAAAAAGGGTCAGAGGTAGTTACAATAATCTAGAAGTATTTTGCCTTAGTTAAATGCTTTTTTTAATACAAATCATTTTAGAATTATCTTAACTACCCTGCTGATTGCAATTTTGGTTGATTGCCTTCTGGAGGAGCTGCTACAGCTATGTTGAATCTCATTGGCCAGTAAGAATACTGTCAATTGAATTGACTTACATTACAATTTACTGTAGGTGTAATGTAAAATATTAGTGCAATGTGTTATCCTGACCTTTATGTGACTTTTGCACTTGCCTGTAAATGGTCAAGTGTGGTACACTGCACCACACTAAGTTTGAATGTCACCTTTCTTTGCAAATAAATAAACTACAAGAAAGCTGTTTGCTTCTTCTCACTTTAATTTCAGATCTCACCAATGAAAAAATCCACAACATAATTATGACGGATTTTATACTTTTGTTTTTCCTTAGCATCATAGGAACTAAAAAATAAACATTTATCTGAATGACAATTGCTCACTGAGCACTAAAATTCCAATCATGTTATTTTGCTGATGAAGTTTGGCCAATGGAGTAACTGCAGTTTGTGTGGTAACCTTCCCAACCCATGTATTTATTGTTTTTGCATAGTGAGCTTGGGCAGAAATCAGTGGTTTCTTCAGTGCTATAAATCATCATTGAGTGTATCTCTGGAGATATGCAGAGCTATTTTTGGAACACATGCATGGGGGTTGGGATGTATTGCCTTGTTAAACAGAAAGGGAATCTTGTAGAGGCTAGACATCATACAGAATTGTTATCATATGTTCTGCGCCATAGCAAACAATGTCAGCACTCAACAGGTACCGGAAAGACATCTGTGCTGTGATGGACTTGGCAATGTAACCAAACACTTGAATGAATGACGCAGAAAGCAACCAGAGCTCTGTTCAGCCGTGCTATGCTAAGCTGTGTGTAAAAATAGATTCCATTAAGCCTTCATTTTTCGGTGTTGATATGATTGACTCCCACTGCATAGATAGAGTGCTCACAGTAGCTCTTGCTAAGTATTTTCACCAATCAGAAGCTAGCAAGATTGTGAGATCTCTGGGCTCTTAAGACACATTTGCTGTGTGGTGTTTTAGTTAAATTGAGAATGCAGTACGGATTGTGGTTATTTATCATATTCATGCATTATCAAACAAATACTTCCCATCCATCTCAAGGTGTCCAAGGCTAGAATTAAGCGCAACTAAAGCATTCTTTTCCATCAAATGATAACCATGTCAATGAAAAAATCCATTAAACTTGCCTTTAGGCACTTTCCTATTTAACACTGTTCTCTTTAATGGGGTTATTCAGTAAACCTTGAGGCCATCTTCAACTAATTACATGTTTCATAAACTGATAGGAAAAAGCCTACATATAGGCTGCAGACACAGAGCATACATCATGTTTTTTCCTGTATTTATAACCATCCAATTTAGGAGCTTTGGTGACTTAAATTCTTACCAGCTATTTTACATTCAGCAGCTGAAATGACATTCTCTGTTAAACTGGCTTTGAGAGGGCTAGATTTACTATACAAGACACTCTAGTGCTGAGTCAGTCATGCGCGATGAAAAGGAATGAGTTTGAATAACATAATCAGTTTAGTGCTGTGTTTCTTGTCAGTGTTTGATGAGGTGAGTTAGCTGTATCTTGTGTGGAATCATTAGCCAATCCCCTCAAACCCTGCAGAGTACAGTATCGTCTGTTTGTGTGCATGCTCATTTGCCATTGGCTACTTTGAACGTGTGCTATGTCGGTAATGAGCAGCCAGAGCTGGTAAGGCATAATAGTGCCCAAGGAAGGGATAAGATGGATTCTCTGCTGGGTGTTTTTCTTTTACCATTTACCAGGTCTTTGGTAGGTCATGGAATTTTTAATAATGAAAATAAATAGTTTGTGATGTGCTTAGATTATTTAAGTTTTTTATAAAATGGAAAGATTATTGTGAAAATTGATAAATGTTTTCTATAATTTGGTTTATGCTCGCTGTAAATACATTTATTTCTCAATCCAGACTCTGGGGCTGGTCTGGAGAACATTTCCAGAACAATAGAACTATTTCTTGTTAAACACAACAGTATCCTCATTTAGCTCCAGCTAATTATGCTTAACAAGGTCAGCGGTTAACAGGAAACTGTCAGAAATGACATATGGGATTTTGGGTAAAACCCGTAAAAGTAAAAGTATGTCATTTAGACATTTTGATAAAAATTTGATAATTTTGCCTAACGGCCTCCACACAAATCCTACCTGTACGGCGCCTCTACTGCGCGTCCGCGTCTGACTTTTTTTCACCGACCATGTAATCAACCTAGAGCGGAGTTAAAGCAGGGCTCCAGACTAACCTATTTTACTAGGAGCACTGGCGCCCCTAACTCAGAATTTTTAGGGGCACAAGCAGAAAATGTAGGGGCAAACATTAAATAGACCTGCAACGCATCTATTAAAATGTTTCCCAATTTTAACTATATTAGGCCTATTGATATTGCATTGCCAGCATGTTTTGGACCACACTGACAACAGATGATACAGTTCATTGTAGGGGTGTGAACGTTTACAAAAATGTCTAACCGTGTACACGACGGAATTTTTTTCGTGTACACGGTTAACCGTGACGTCATTGTCCTCGTGCGCCCGCCGTCCTGTAGGCGAGCGCACACACACACATACGCGTTCGCCTTCATGTGCGCCGTCATTATCGCGCTTCATTAATTTCCTGATTAATATAGCCTATCGCTTTCTACATGTCCACGTTTATGCAGGTTGAACAGGTGTTATAAAGTTCGGGCTACTTACGCGCGTAGTTCACGTCAACCAGGTAACTTTAATCTTTAGGTTATCTTTTATCACTCTTCCGTGGCTGTGAGTCGAGCCCGAGAACGGCGCCTCCCCGTGTGTGTGTGCGTGTGTTTGCGATTATACACACACTCACACACACACACACGCCGAGGGACAGACAGATTGGGCAGACTAGCTTTTATCCTCCCCAAGTAGTTTATTAGTGATGTAAAATCAATAAATGCGTGTCTCCAGAACATATTTAAAAACTTTGAAAAAAAGAACATTTAAAATTTGAAGATTTTTTTTTTAAACGGTTTTCGTTTATTGATTTTTCCTAAACGGTTATGGTTTACTAAACGGTTACTCGTGTACACGTGTACACGTGCACACCCCTAGTTCATTGTGTTTTCGATTTTGCATCACCATGTGAAATTCTTCAGACATTCCTTTAGGAAAAGGATTTATTTTTTTGTGCCCATTTTCACCACAACCACCTCTACATCCAAGCCCTCTGATTTGTCCTACTCTATCTCTGCTGACTGAAAATAGCCTAGTTATTGGCCCAAAAGTAACTAGTAGGAGCTAGGTGACATTATCAACTAATTTGCATTATAGCCTATGCTATTCTGAAAGAGGCAAAATTAACAGAAAATGCTGACCAGGTAGTTTACAAATTAACTAGGCCTATTTACATATTTACAAACTCACATTCCCCCTTTTTTTGTTGCCATATTACTGAAAGGTTAGCTTTTTATTAGTCTGGCATGACCACTTCCGCCAGCGTCTATTCGCTTGCGTCGAAAAGCTACGCAGCCCTGACGCAGCCCCCTCCTTTTCCGGTTGCTGGCTTTCCCCTATTGTGATCCCCCTCAAATTCGGAAACAATTCGCTCACAGTCAACCCGTGTGCTTATGTGCAGCGCTCTCTCTCTCTCACACACACACACACACACACACACACACACACACACACACACACACACACACACACACACACACACACACACACACACACACACACACACACACAGGGTGTGAGAAGTCACATTACTGTAGACAGAAATAAAGTGTGGCGATACTTCGGGTTAATAATATTGGCGGCGGCGGTCCGGGACGCATCCTAGCTTAGCCTAGCTGTCCAACTTCATTGTACAACTACCCCCGGGCAGAAATACCCTCTTAAACTCTGGAAAATGAAGCGTGGGGGTTTGAATTGAGCACCGGACCTTATAACCAGCTAGATTAAGATCCGCCGTTCCCTTTCTTTGGTGAATTAGGGACTAAGCAGCGGTGTTTAAGCGACGGGGAAAGATTCCAACGGCTTCCACTATCACCTAGCAACTCTTACGGCTACTTGCTGCAGTTGGTGTAGCGCTCACAACGTCAAAACCCTGTTCTGCCTGTAAACAGACGGACTACGGCTCTGACTACAGCGATAGGAGGTGGTGACATAAGTTCTCGAATGCTAAAAATTCTACTCGACCGCCGTAGCCGTCCTCTCAACCGCCGATGATAATGTTACCAGAGATAACACTACGTGGCTAGTTAACTCCGGTTAAGTTATCCCGTGAGCTCCTCGGGGGCTAAAGTGTATGGTGTCTTGACATGCTGGTTAGAAAGCAACACACTATGTATATTCTTTTAGTCTTTAATAGTTTTTGTGTGGCGTTTGCGGGTTTAGCCATTTCTCTGACAGTCTCTGGACGTGAAGACGTTCCATCAAAATAAGTCCCCCCCGGCACTATTTTGCAGGACACCGCTGCTGCTTCCCGGGGTTAGCCCCGCCCTAGATGATTGTGATTGGTTTAAACAAATACAAACAGGCTAACCCAGTTTCCCCCGGTTTCCCCACCCGAATAGACGGCTCTAAACAGAGTGCTTCCAGACCATACTACGTGCTGTAGTTTGGTCTGGCTTTGCGAGACTAGCTTTTTATAGATATGCAGTGGCCTATTGAATGTGGACATATCAAACAATTTTCGTGTTCACAAACGTCCCCTGACACACGGTGCTGTCTGCTGGCTGCTGCAGGTGGCGGGGGGTTTCTATCAGACTGCCCGTGTGACTGAGTGCTGTCAGCGGTGAGGAGTAGACAGCTCCGTTGCTACTCTGCTCTTGAGCACGCGGTTAAAAAATAAATCTAACAGCCTTATCGCTATGGCGGAAAGTCGGCAGGTATAGCGGAAAAAGTCAACAGTTGGCAACATGTTAAAGACGTGACGACAGCGGGACACTGAGATGAGAGTAGGTTACGTGATCCGCGCTGTTGATCGTTTAACTGATCACTCGCGGACTTCTCTCCCTCTCTCTCTCTCTCTCTCTCTCTCTCTCTCTCTCTCTCTCTCTCACTCTCAAAGTACTAATAATAATGATACAAGTGTCGGCGAATTTTCCGTTCGCGCGCGTGCCCCTAGTTTTAAAAACTACTCGCACTGTCTCCAAAAATGTTCGCAAAATGCGAGCATTTGGTCGCAGTCTAGAGCCCTGTAAAGGAGTTTTTTTAACCCAAAGACAGCAAAGGTGCAACACTTTTACAGGCCTACAGCCAAGCTGTGGTCGCTCACACTATAGCTGTCCCGCACCGCTTCACGCGCTGAAGGCTCGCTGTGGGCGTGCATGAACCAGTGCCGCGCCTACGAGTGACATATCATCACACGACTCAACAAATCGATGACCAAATTCGTTGACAACGCTTTAGTAATCGATTTTTATCGATTTTATCGGTTCGTTGTTGCAGCGCTACACTGCACACAATTGGATAGCACTACAACCAATCAGACCAATTCCTCTTACTTGCTAATGAAAGATTTGAGTGCCGTCTTCAAAATCGTAAAGGGTCGAGGCCAGTGGTGTAGTGGAGGGCATACGCAGGTATACAGCGTATACCCACTTATTTTTCAGGCGACATTGCGTATACCCACTTCTAACGGCCGCAACTGCGGTCCGCCTCCATTCGTTTCCACTTTTGTCAATGTGTGTGTACTTCTACTGTGTGTGTCTGTGTGTGTAAAATCAGAACAAAGACATGAACATAACAAACAGTGACGGTCCGGCAGACCGTAGCGGCAGTCAGCTGTCAGGACAGTGAACGCCCCCCCACTCGCACTAAGCGGGGTGAAATTTGTTTTATATTCGACATTCGTCTATTTTCCGGTGTTGTAACTGTAATAGCGTCACAAACACGGCACCAATTTCCTCCAGAATGGTATTATTGTGTACAGAAAACTAAGACCGACATTTCACAGGCTTGATCAACTCACTAAAATCAGCGAGTCTCGCGAAAGATCAAAGAAACCGCGCCGAATATACTTCCTAGTGCCATACGGCAGCGGACTGCTTAGGGACCGTCGCAAAAGTGCAACGTCTTTTTTTTCTATTCTTAATAACTCACTGGAAATTCATCCTATCAACACCAAACAATTTATGTTGTGTTTATGAACTCATTTTGTGGTTCCCACAACCCTTTGTTTTAAAGAAAAACCTTAAAAAAAAATTGTAAAAAGGGAAAAGTATTCAGTGTGTATATTGCATCCATATTTAAGGCTTTTTTTTAAATAGCTCACTGTTTTTTATAGTTATCAACACCAAACCCACTCTGATGTGTTCATGAACTCACTGTGGAGTTCCCACAACCCTTTATTTTCAAGAAAAATCTTTTAATTTTTTTTAAAGGCAAAAATCAGCTGTCTTTCTGTTTGTTAAAAATAAACTAATCTCTGACTGAAACAGCATTTTTGCCTCATCTTGAATATATCTTATATTCATGCATTAGGCCTGTGTTGGACCACTACTCGCGAGGGGCTGTGAGGCAGCGCAATTATGGGAAATGTAGGACCGGCAAAAGCAGTACAACTTAGAGTTTACCCACTTCTCCAGGCACCACTACACCACTGGTCGAATTTGCCAGTGCCTAGCGGCAGGTCTGGATTTCCAGGCTAAGTATTAAGGGCTCTACTAACCAACTTGAGAGGGTGTAAATATCACAGCTTTGCCAGCTGAAATGTTGCACTTAAAATTAACAAAAATAGTACAAGTGATACAATCAAGGTGTTTCAAGACACAACGTATGTCAATGACAAATTCTGTTCAAAACTAACACAGCCAATCCTAACCTTAAAATGCAAAACCTGTATACCTATAACTGGATCACATTATACATTTTATTTGAGGAAGTCCAACCAAATTGAACATGCAGGAAGGCCAAACTTAAGCTTGGGAACCCTTGAAGCTCCCTTGTTTATTCATTGAACAAGTGGAGGAACTAACTAGAACATTTGCAAGTTCTCACGAAGGAGATTATTGTCCTCTGTGGCACATGGTTGCCCACCACTGCTCTTTGAAGTTAATTTAGTTGGCGAGTAAATAAGAACGAAAACTCTTCCAGGAAGGATGGAACTTAAACGGTCCCCTGCTCATCATTTAACTCAAATTGTTTGGTTCAGCTTACCTTGCACGCACAAGCTGGAGCTTTAGATTGTTTGACTACCTCTTTAAAACTGTATACCAGTGTTGGCACTCCCCGGGGAAATGGATTGTTTTTCACCCTTCTGACCACCACTCCAGTCAGTTAAGTGCAACAGGCTCTGAGAATAGGTGGAGGTATAAGTGCCTCTCCAACCCATGTTGGCTGTCATCGGGAAGTAGTATTTAAACTCTTGTTTTGCTGACTTCTTTCTGACTCATGCCTTTCAGTGTGTGATTCAGTCAACCTAGCTAGAACACAAACACTCTCTAGTGGCACATTGATAACTGTAATTGCTGTAATAGTGATTCACTCTTACTAATGCACTCATATGGAGACCTAACAGTGATTAAGGCAATCACAGAATTGAGTATTTGCTCTATCAATAAAATTACTTACTGAAATCACTGTTATGAATCAGAGACCCTGTTCACAGGACAAACCCAAAGCTGAGCATAATCCTTTCCAAATGGACTGGCGATTAGCTTAACTAAAGACTTGTTGGTCCCTGCCAACACACAGGCTCTGCATTTTAAGCAGAGAGACATTCATTGAATTTCTGTATTCATCCAACCTTCTGCTGCCTCCTTCCAAACAGACCAACAATGCACACACAAAGGAAAGCATGAATGGTTTTCCGTACTGACATCACTGCTTTTGATTTATATAGGACAGTTGGACACATTGCAGTACTCATGCCTGCATTAAGAAATCTGCATTAAGAATTGTTCATGCTTTATTTACAGATAGAGAGACAGAGATGAAATTGGGTAGAGAGGGGAATGACTGAGCCTCATCGGGGGGCGCTCTTACCACAACACCAGAAATCTACTGAATTGCGTCATGATATTTAACATTAGATACAGACTAATGCTATAGGCTCCTGGCTTACCCTTCAGCACCTCACCGTTATACTCCAAAGCTCTGAAATTAGCATACAGGTTTAGGATGAATGGTTTCCCAATGCTTAAAGGTAAAGCAGGATGTTAAAACTGTTCATGTTGTACAACCTAGTTCTTTCACCCCCACTCTCTATACTATGAGAAGGAACTGCACTCGTACTGCATATGCGTGAATCTCCACAAGACAGAGAAAGGAAAGAGAAAGGTCCCTGAAGCAAGCAAGTAAGCACAAATAGGGCATGTAAAATATGGTTGTGCCTAGAGGGGCCTCTCGTTTGCTTAATGTATTTATTCCAATATTTGCAGATGACTGAAAGCAGTTAAGTGCTGTGGCAATTGCTTATTTCCCTTTGTCAGGATGATGAATGTGCTCACACCTATCGGACTGTGCAGGGGTTCCAATGTCCTCTTGACAATGAAGGATTGTCCATTTGTGCCATGGACAGAGCACATCAAAAAGGGTGGATAAAGCCCTGCAGGAAAGCAATAACAAACACTCCCTTATTACCGTCACTGTTTATGACAGAGGGATTTTAAAAGCATGGCGATTTCTATTTCATGTGCATTCATTGAAGACCTGACATCAACTGACATATGCCCTGATAGGCACAAGAATATTTTCTTTCCATCTATGTTCAGTTAATATGAGCTATGGAAACAAGGGATGTAGCAAATCACTCATGTCAATATAAACATTGCCTTTTTCTAACCGAAAGCGTTTCCCGAAGCTATGGCACATAAAGTATCTTTACAGTTTAATGTTCTTCGAGTGCAGACTTGGATTCCTACAAGACAAGTTCATAAGACTTCATCACGTTGTTTATATGGGCTACAAATAGTAACCAGAGATGACACCAAAAATGGGGATAGCTGTTGGATGACAATCATACTTTTCTGATTGTAGTGACAAAATAAATCATTGAAAGATTTACTGTATGTTATAGGAAAATAGGAAAAACAATGTCATGATTTTCGTGGCTAAAAATGTGTTTGGAACCACTTTGTTGTACAAACTTTTAAGAAACATATTCTATTGAATCACCTATAAGATCGGTATTGTTTGCTCCTAATCAGTTTAAGTGAAAACCAAAAACACAGTCTTACATTTTTTTATAACTTACTTTTGCACAAACTGCAATCAAAGATGTGATCTCTGCTTATGTTCACTCTTTGTATGTTTTTTGTTGCTGCATTTAAAGCCTATTGAACAAATTATATAAATCAGAACGTTGAAAATGATTTGGTAATGTAACGATCCGTAATGTTTATTGTCCCAATAGATATTGCTGTGATCTAGGCTTCACAGTTTTCCCAAGTGCAATCTCTAGAATTATTTGTCTAATTTGTAATCCATAATGGAGCACTGTCCCCAATATTTTACTGCCGTCATCATAACCATGCGGTCCTAAAATAAAATGTTCCCCTTTCAACTCCATCAATATGTTATCAATACATCTTAACCATACTTCCTTTTACATGAGTGCAAAAATTAATATCTTTCCTTTCCTTGGGACATTCAAACTCTGAATTGTTTGCACTCAGTTAAGCCTCTTGCCAGTGGTAGTTTGTTTGGCATTCAAACTATGGCAAATGTTTGCCTGTGTTAAGAAGGCTTAGACACTGTTTCACCTCAGCTGTTATTGCCTGTAAAGATGCCAGTGTTGGCTTGGTGACTGCTCAAGCGTCTTTATGTGTAATTGAGTTGCTTTCTAGAAGACTGCACTGCACACCGACTATGATCAACTATGATGTCAATAGTGCCAAAGGGACACATCAGTATCACAACTTTATTGTGAAAGTGGCTGTGTCCGAAATCACTTCTATACTGCTAGTGCATGATTATATTTACCTTTGTTCACTTTATATTGTCCTCATGGATAAAACGATGGATATTTTCACAAAGCAATGATAATCATTTTATAGAAGGAACATTTACTGTTATGTGACTATATCTCTAAAATCTCTTTTTACTGCTTGAGGGTACTACAAATGGGAGTAGTGAGTGACTGAGCAAGGGAATGCTTACTAACAACCAGTTATTCTATTCCATGCAGTGCCAGATTCACCAAACACTTTTACCTCATAGTCTGTAACTGCACAATGGAGCCGCAGAATCAGCAAGAAATGTACAGGACATCCTTTTGGCTTTGCTCCTTGTCTTCAAAGTTAGGAGGAATTTTGCTGAACATTATAATGCAGTCTCTAGACATGCAGTGTGGCTGCTATTTTGAGTCAAAGCCTTAGATACATCAGTTATTGAAATAAATTAAATAATCATTCATTACACAGTATAGACATTACACAACCACACTTGTTTGGGGTTTGTCTGATTAAGCTCAGGGTTTATTCTTGCTAACTGAGCACTGTACATCTGTAAACCCTAGCAGTCCCAGGCAAACAGGCGGTAAGTGACTCTACCCCACATCCAGCCTTGACCTATCCCTCTGACTCCACTTCTCTTGCTCTCCCTGGCACACTGCCAAGTCTGACCTGTCACTTGGGTGGTGAGTTGGGTAAACTGTTCGGCAGCGGAATACTCAACCAGGCACATACTGATGAAGGGAATCACCTCGCAGGCACATTTCAGAGCACAACAAACAAGGCGGAGGAGTGGAGCAGAATAACGATGCGCCCATTTCAATAAAACAAATAATTTTAATTTGTGTTATTAAAAAGAGACGTGCAAAAATTTTATTAGTCTTTCCGCTGTGCATGTGGAGAGAGAGAGAGAAGACTGAGAAAGGAGAGAGAGGAAGGCTGACAAAAAGAAGGGGATTAGAAGGGACCTGCACACAGATGGCTGTGGGATGCAGATGTCCCTCCTGAGCTGTTCTGGGTAGTCCCTGGCAGCTAAGAAACACAGAGCAAATAGGCTACCTCAGAATGGGTGGCTAGATTTTGCAAAGCAGATGCTAAAAAATGTGTTCCTTGCTCATACATGTCACTATACCACTACAACGCAGGATAACAGCAACCCTCTTAAGGATTATCTGAAAGTTTCAAATCCAGCAAAACACTTACATAGAGCGGAAGAAACATTTTGAATGCAGCTGTCTGGATGGAAGTTTTATTTTTCGTGCAATTAAAAATTTCAGCAAACACTAGGGACAGGTGTGAGGGATCGATTCTTTGAGTATTCCTCGTTTCAAATGAACTCGATTGGTAAACAGTGCGCTTGAGTTTGTTTTTTTATATACATATGTTTGTTTAAAATAGTTTCACATGTACACCAGCTCAAATGTTTGTCCACCGGAAGCCCCATTTCAATAATGAGAGACTTCATAAATGAAAAAATTAAGAATGAACAATTAATTTATTGGAATGTGCTGGAGATATTTAAAGATTCTTTGACGATTAGGCCCCATTGCAAAAATCATCTGAAGGGGGCAGCGAAATCCTGGGCTGAGCAGAATAACAGAATAGCAATGCTTGTGCATGCCTCTTTATGGTAACCATGGCAATGTCACCTGAAGCGAAAACAAAACTTTAAAACAATTTTCCTCTGTTCGGTTAAAGCTAAGCACAGCAAGGACTGCAAGTAGCTTGTGGAAATTGAAGGAAATCGGGTCGAATGTAGCATAAGCAAAGTAAAGCTGGCTAAAATGCGTCAACATAGCCATATTAAAGACTTGAGAGATGATAGGGAGTGTTCAGCTTTGATCCTGGCCATTAGGGCTGGCCCGAATATTCGAATACTCGTTCGGAAAATTAGTATTCGGAGCTTAAATTAGTATTCGGAGCTTCGTTTTTTTTATATATATATATATATATATATATTTTTTTTTTTTTGAAAGCTAGTACTGCAATATAATGTCATCAAATAATTTTATATTTGGATATAAAAGTTAGTAATATTGTAGTAGTTGTAGTAGTATTTCTCATTTATGAGGATATTACATCACTAAGTGTCATAGCGCATCCATTACAAATGTTGTTTTTGATGGTGTGTTTTTCTGGAACGAATATTCGAATATTCGCTCGGAAAAAACAACGATTATTCGAATCCTGAAAAATGGCATTCGGGCCAGCCCTACTGGCCATGGAGAGAAAATCACCAGGCACAACACTACAGAGATGTTGTCATAATGGCTTCTTACAGGACTGTAAATAAATGAAGTAAAGTATTTCCTTTTCCAAATGGTCTTGGATAGGGCTGCACCCCTGACAGACTAACAGACATAAACTAATTGGCAACCAGCCATTATGGGTTTATGGTATATGCTCAGTAGTAATTTTAACAATTGTAAGGCACAAATTGAGATCATGACACCAGCGAAACCTGTGTTTCACCCAAGGCTGTATGGCTTCATCCTAAAACTGAGTTTTCAAAGATTTCCACCGTTTTCATGTAGATCGAAGGCAAACTATCTAACTCCAATGCACTTTTTTGATTGCCAAGTAGTATCGCAAATATTCAAATCTCTGTATTTAACAGTCAGTTCTGATTTGGCTGAGAATATAGCGATGTGGAGATAGCCTTAGGGTTCAAGAGCCATGCACCTAATCTGGCTGTAATGACACACGGACACAATAATGAAACTTTGTGTTAGTGTTGTCATAACACTGGAGATATGAATGTGGCCAGCTGGTCTCTATGAGCTCTCCTCTATAAACATCGATCAGTCATGTTTAGTCAACACAAAGGGGCTGCCTTTATAATGTAACAAGCTTTCGCTATCCCCTTGATTCTTATGCTATTGTCGGTGGTTATGAGGTCAACTCGTTACACAGTATAATACTGGTAGTTGTGATTGATTCCTATTTCCTTCATGTTCTAGTTTTTTACCATACATGGTGAGGGCATCTCTTGTTATACTTTCTGTTGGGTCCTGAACTGAAAAAGCCTGTTTGGACAGGGGTTGGAGGGCTTGCTACTAAATACAAGTTTCGGACAGATTTTTTTTTTTGGTTAGTGGAATCATATCTCATAGGTCTCAATTGGTTTTTCTTCTCAGTTTTTTTTTACAAACACCTGCCAATGCTTTATTGTCAGTTTGACAAATTCCTCCTGGGTGGAGAGATATTTTCCTGAATGTCCCTATACAACCAATAACCCATCTAATACATACATACTCGCATATTTAATATTTGAATACAGTATACATGTGATGTTATACATAATAACATATTTTTAATTTGTGAATTCGTAGGAAATAATCACAATTTAGGGTCTTGAGTCTTGGTAAAAGGGACGTAGTCATGGAAAAGAGATAACCCATAATATGTTATTTTCTTGGATGTTTTCTGTTTTTCACATTATACCATATTTGAAATGAAATGAAGCATAATTAAAAGGCTCCCAGGGAGAAGGCAATATTGAAGCACCTTAGACTCCATGTGTGCTTGTCTGGGGTTTGTCAACCACCCACTGCTTGCCTCAGTGTGATCTCTGGGTCTTTAATACAGCAGAAATGGAGTTATACCTTATTTATTCTACACTCCTTCATAGCTAATGCATATTATCTCCTCTCCCTTCATTCCATAGGAAAGGAATTACACAGACATATATTCATGGGGAATGTCAAATGCCAGTCAGTCATTACAAGCTCACAATTGGTGCATTAATAAAACAAATGCAACAAAAACATTCCTCTCAGTGTTCTTTTGGTGGGGAGTTTCAAGGATTACCCAAATGTGCCTTGTGGTGGGGCTTTTTCTAATTGTATAACTTTCTTGGAAAGTATTTTTGTTAAATTGTCCATCCCCTTTCATGCTGGAACCACAGGGAGGTCATAGTGTGCAGTGTCAAACCATCGGTTTTGAAGGACAGGGTAATTTGATTTGGGAAATCCATTGTTGGTGGTCTCTGCGTCTACAAGTAATTACAGTCAACTGACAGGTACCTAAAAGGACAAAGCAGTGCAATTTTTTGTTTGCTTTTTTAAAGCCCTCTCTCATACAGAACAGGCTTTTCGCACAGAGCTCTCCACCATCCTTAAGGCTTGCTAAATGTAGCGCACGTCCGTTTACTTCATTTTCAATGACAACTCTCCTTTTGTTGGCAGTCTTAGCCTCTGTAAACGATGGAAGTCTGATATTATTATTAAATGAAGAATGGCACTGTTGAAGGCCATTGATATGGCTGCCTAGTCTTACTTGGATTCAGATTGCAGAGGGGATCACATCACTTCAGAGTAGAGATTTGCTGGGTAAGATTATTTTTGAAAGATTTTTTTTCTCAAACTTTTGTCAAACTCAAAAGCCTGGTTCAATAAAGTGTACTGCATTGTCCAAGAAGGCATATTGTGCGGTCTTCTGCACTGCAGGAGGTGATGAACAAGCTTCACTTCACAACATATGTGAAGTATAATTCACTTACATAAAATAAACTATTGACTAATTCATCTGCTAATTGCTTTGAGTAACTGCCACTTGAAGTTCGAATGCAGTGCTTCCCCTACCGTTTTCTTTTGGGGGCAGGCCGCCCCACCACCGGCACCCCCGCCTTATACTCTATGTAGATTTTTTAATATTTTTTCTTGCATGATTTTTGTGCGAAATAACAGCAGGAGTCACCTTTCTACAGTCTTTTTTCACATAGCCTATATCAGGTGCTATTTTATAAAATTAATGTAAACACTTATGTTATTTATGTAATTAATGGGCATGTAGTGTCTATTACTATGTTGCTTTGCTGTGTTCCGTTTTGTGAAGTACGGACAAGGATGCTAACATTAGCTCTGCTGATAGACATCCTAAGTGGATCTCAATCAATGGACCAGAAGATACAAATACCAGGCAGGAGGCAATGGAAATGCTTTAAACAGCCTGTCCTCAGCCAAATAGGTGAGATCTTGAATGGACATGACCTTGTTAGAAGAAAAAAAAAGACAGATTGTTGTAAAATAATTTTAGTTGTAAAAAAAAAGAAAAATCTATAAAAAAATAAACATAGTTGTAAAAAAATGCTGTTGTACAAAAAATAAGGTAAAAAAAGTGTGCGTCCTCCCTGTGCAGTAATCATAGGGGAAACACTGACATGAGAACTGTTTACAAGTTCATCTGTGCAGGCGGTGTGTTCCTAGCCTTTGTTTTGATCTTTTCAAAAGATGGCTGAATGCAGGGGGAATACTGTTTAGGCAAAGGTGCTTAAGAAAAATGTGCAGCAATACAAATTGCTATATGTTTATCTTTATGTTTTGGTTGTGATTACTGCCTTTGTGAGCAAAGGGTGTTCACAGAAGTGATACCAGACAGTGATATTGATTACAGTTTGCCATAGGAAATAGATTTCCACACAGTGTTGTATTTGTATAACAGATATGGTGCGCAGTAGACAGCTGCAATGTTTGATCATTATTTGTGTAGCTGGAATTTGACTGTGACATTTAACAGTGTCTGGGTATGCAGTGTTATTTTGGTGTGAACGTATTATAAAGAGCTCATTCAGATATTTATAAGGAGGAATTGTCTGTTGTGGGAAAATACTCACTCATTATGCATCAGCAAAGGCTACTCTTTATCCTCTCGGAATTCCAGCTCTGAAGTGAACTGTATTCAACCAGTAAATGGTAAGCCCCATTCATTATAATTCACTCAAATTTGAATTCATGCAGTCAATGTCAAGTCTTGAACAATAATCATAACATAATTAATCAAAATATCTATTGTGCAGAGCTTTGAATGATTTTCTGTACATGAATAAGTTGAACTGGCTGAAGGACAGATGTTTAGCTTATGATCTCGGATTGAAATAAACACCATGTGACATCTTGTACATGGTGAGGGTGGTATCGTGTGAAAAGTGGTGCTGCAGTACAAACATAGCATTTCAATGTTGTTCACACATGAGATGTCTTTTTTCTTCTGACTAGTTACATAATGTGGACTGCTTTGACTCAGCTGTTTCCAAACATATGAAATGAGACAGAACCATTCAACCGCAGACATCCAGACACGGGTCACTTCGTTTGATTGCACGTGCTGGGAGGATGGTAGATGCACCTTTTAAGGGGCCTCAAAGCTGGAGGGGATAAGGTGATGCTGTACAGGGTGTGTTGTAATAACTGCTATTGCAACAAAACAGTGGGGGCATTGATTTTATTCCAGGGGTTTCTTTTTTTTTTTTAAAGATATTTTTTGGGCATTTTTATGCTTTATTGATAGTGCAGAGAGACAGAGGTGAAATGGGGCAGAGAGGGGTGTGACATGCAGAGAACGACCGCGGGTGGGAATCGAACCCGGGTCTGCTGCTGGGCCCGGCCCGGGAGGGGGACGCCTTACCAACTGAGCTAAAGGTGCCCCCTATTCCAGGGGTTTCTCAATGTTTTTGCTGCTCCCTTAGTCAAAAGCCTCAGTCTGAAAAGGCTCCATTTTAGATGAAATTATACGTGATAAAAAAAAGAGTAGGTCAACTTCAAAGTGTTCACACTTGAAGTGAGCTTTTGGAGTTTCTAATGGATGTGGGACAGTTTTGATTCTGTCCTCTGTGTCCGTGATGTCAGGTGTTGGTTTCAGCGTTGGTTCTGTGTGGATTATAGCTGGAAGGCTTCAGATGTGTCCCACCGGCCACAGTCGACAGGATTATTTTAGGGATTAAGAGCCTGGTGCTCTGTACCTTGGTTGCACACTAGCTCTATTCAGTATGTCCTCATTCTCCTTCATTCTCTAAAAAGGCCCCACCTCTAAAACACCCAACCTTCAGCAAAGAACACACAACCCTGTGCTAAAGGGATACGGGAGCACCAGAACTACACAAAAATGGATTGATGGACATTTGCGGAATACACATCTTCAAACAGTGTTCTTAATTTAGAAAAAACAATACATCGTACTCATATGTAGTGCTGCAATTAACAATTGTTTTATTATAGACTCTTTTAGCAGTATACTTTCTCAAACAATTAAACAATAGATAGTAACCAGTATTTTTTTCTGGAAAGTTTTTAAATAAATTATCCAGAATTTAAGTTTTTATTTTGTTTAATTTTGTTTTATCTTACCAACAAGGAAGATTTCAAGGACAGAAAAGTAATTTTTTTTCATAAACACAAGCAGCAAATCATTAAGAAGCTGAAAAGACCATGTTTGGTATTTTATACTGGACACTTTGTGACGTGATTAGTATATTTAAAAAAAAAGTAGGTGCCAAGTAATGTCAGTCCACAAATGATAAATGATTGAATCAATTCCATATGTATTTTTATCTCAAAAATTATGTTGAAACATTGTATGGCAGTAAATGCATCGTTCATGTAGTCATTATTCGTTCAGTTTGTTGCTCTGTGAACTTGACAAGTGCACACTGAGTATTCATGTTTTTTTTCTATCCACATATTGATGTTACACAATTAAAATGGACGGATTAGAAAATATTTTTACTTTCCCCTCATAAAATGTACTCAGGGCACTGTTTCAATCGTACAAGCACAGCCACAAATCCAAAGGTTCTTGGGTGCATAAGCTGTGGGTTTCTCCAAGCACACCTTCTATTTTGGTTCACTTGTATGACGCAAAAGGGCTTGGTGAAGGTGGATATGGATCTGGGGGTGTGATGATTAATATGTACTCAACACATTTAAGAATCGGCTTCTCCTGGCATTCATGTTGTTGCCTGGATGGTGCTCAGCTGCGCAATTCGCACACACAGCACCACATTTTGGTGCCAGAGGCAGGTCGGTGTTTTTTATTTGTTATTTTAGCAGTTAATTAGTACTATAATGATAGAAATTAAAAAACTGTTTCATCAAGCAGTTTATCATATTAATATAATACTATTTCTGTCATAATTACATTGTATATGACATTGCAAACGGTTACATCATAGCTTAAAATGTGGCAACGCTGCGGTTTGCTTGTTATACATTTCATGAATAAAATATGGAACACATATTTTTTTTTTTAAGTTGGAAAGCAGGCTGTGACGCACAGGATTAATAAACTCTAGTAATCTGATGTCTCCGTGACACAAATGCATAATACGGGGTTAGAACCAACCAGTCTGAATTTTTCAAAGGTGCATGCATTAGGTATTTTGTAGCAGCCTGATGTCATTTTCAGATTGCAGATTTTGTATTTTCTGTAATAAAACATTTATTTTCCTTGTAATTTTCAGGTAATTAATCAAGCTATTCTTCCATCAATTAATAAAAAGAAAATTTGGAATGACATTTTCAAAAACATTTGCTCAAGTCATTTGCTAAATAAAGTTACTTAAGAGGTCACTGGTTTCAGCTTCTTAAAGGCCTACTTCAGCAGTGGGAATATGAAGGTGTATTGAACTCTGAGATCCTATGTAGTATAAATGTGCAAACATTTGAGAAAATATCAGGCTAAATTTCTAAAATGTTTGCACATTTATACTACATAGGATCTCAGAGTTCAATACACCTTCATATTCGCACTGATGAAGTAGGCCTTTAATAACCCTTACCCTACTGGTTTTGATAATCTTCTATGGCAGTACACTTATTATCTTTGGTTTTTGGACAATAATTGGAATATGAAAACTGGTCTTGGGGAATTGTGTTGGGCCAACAACAATGTATCGATTCTTCAAGAAAGTGAATGGCAGATTATTGCATATTGAAAAAGTTAGTTGCTTACGTACATGTTACGTTTCAATACCCACTTTTGCTTATTTCCATAATAATGGGTATTCTTGAATTTAACAAATGAAGCAAAAGTATTTAAGTAGAGATGTCTGAGTTTACAGCAGAAAAAGGCGTGGGTTTTTCGGCTAGTACTTCAACATCCAGTCAGAAAGTGTGAAATGCATTTTCTCATTTGAGGATTCATTGGACAGTTGAGCTTTGTTGAGGGCAGTGAGTCGTTGTAAAGGTTGCAGAGTGTTCATTGCTGGTACAGTCATCATAGCATCTCTCTATTTCTTTGTGAAACAGCTCAAATGGGATGAAAAATCTGGCTTTGACTTTGAGTTTAAGAGATTCTCCTCATACATTTATGTCTTAACACACTCTCTCATATACTCTTCAAGACAATTATGAAACTGAAACTTTTTACAGAATAATAAATTGGACTGCAATATTCTGAGTATTAAATGTATCGTGACCAAATGACAAGCTGAAGTCAAAGCTGCACTGATCAATATTCTCATATGAATAACAGATCAAATAAATAACAAAATGTAGTGTGAAAGTGGTGGCTTGCTGTGACAAATTATTATCAAAACAAAATATTATCACCCGACTCTCCCCAAGTTAATGCAGCATTAAAGCATATTCAAGCACATTAATCAATTTTTTTACGGCCTGCAATTTGGATGTATAATTTCAGTGACATTGTTATGTCAGACCTTAAATTGCATCATATCTGCTGAATATAGGTAGCTGCTCACTGGCATGTTCACCACGACAACCAAGGTTTTTTATTATAAGGTATATTATACAATTTTGGCACAAAAAAAACCTGTCTTTAACCTGCGAAAAACAATAAATCCTATTAGCCGTATTGGCATTTTACTGTGTTACTATTCAAATAAAAACTATAAAGCAAGTCAAAATCTGCAAGGAAATTATGCCCCATTGTTAATTATGGCATCGGATCAAAGAGCTTGAATGACTTGGCAAAATGGATTACAATCTGCTTCCCTTACCAGCCTGCCATGCGGTAATTAATGGTTTTGCCATCGTACTCCATTCTTTTGAGATGTTCAAAAACCAGCATTCACGTTCCTTTTTTGTGAATTGGGCATATTCACTGGGGGTTGAATTGAACTCTGTTATTATTGAGCCAAAATACAAACAAGAAAAAAAGAGCTCGTAATGAGCCTGGCTTCTCAGCATTTACTTGTCAGAAGATGTGATGAATAAAAGCATTTGTGTTTAAATCTGCTTCCGTTTGAATGCTCTGAGGCCTTTGAAATAATTACCTGGGCTGTGTATTAAATCAACAGGTTGTGTGTATCCTAGTGGGCTCCTAGAAACAAGGGGCTTGGTGAATGTAACAACCACCTAAGTGTTATCTAAGGTATATGTGCTATGTTTTCAGGGTATGCTCCAAAATGAGTGTCAAAGCATCAAAGAATTAGGAAATGATTACGGCAAACCAATATGTGTCAATTGTCTGTCTTTTTTTTCTTTTCTTTTTTAGCACTCAGTCTACACTCCATCAAATTGGTTGATATAACAGGCAGCCAAAATTGGCTTCGCCTAAAACAGCCTATATCCGCCACGCTGACTTGTCAAACTCCTGCCAGGTTTGTGATGAGTTCTCAAGTAGTTCCAACTCAAGATAGAATCAACTAAAGAAGGAAGCAGCTGCAGTAAACCACAATACCTGAGGCAATGCACTTATGTAATGTTTTGACACGCAGCTTTGTAAGGTGTATGGATACAGTTACGGTATCTTGTTGACTCTTTGGTTTAAGATTAAAAAAATAGAACAATTGTACGTTCTTAAGGTCAATTGCAAAGGCACTCAGCGATGATAGGTAAACTGCAAAAATAGTGAGAGAACACCAAGGATTGGTTCATCAAAATGAAATAAAATGTCAAGAGTGTAAGTATAGAACCTGGCTGGGTGAAGTGTCCTCCAGCCATACTTCAGGCACTACAGCTCTGTGAAAGTGATACTTCATCCTTAATCAATCCTCAAGGTGTCTTTTAAATATATTTTTGTTTGTTTGTGGACTTCTTCAAGCTGTATATAAAAACATTTTACAGCATAATAGGCCTAAGTGATTTGAGCAAACTGATAATGACTGAACTAAACTTTAACTGACGTGTTCAAACCGACCACAGCTTCTGGGGCCTGTTTCAGGTAGCTGGTTTTACATACTCTGGGTTTAACCCTGCGCTCTGAGTTGGTAAACTCAGAGCGCAGGGTTGATAAGCAACTCTGGGTTTTCGGTTTCAGAACAGTGGATCAGCGTTGGGTTAATCAACTCTGAGCGTGTTCACTCTGGGTGGAGCGTGTGCATAAAAGCCATCGTCAATGGATCGCTGATAACATGATTCACCATGGAAACAGAAGAAACAAATGATTGATCCTCCCACTTCTCCACTTCTCAAAAAAGAAAAAAAGAAATCTCCGCTCCTCCCACTAGAGTTAGAAATATTAACGAATGAGCTTATGGTAGCCTATGGAGAAGAATTAACGGGATATTGTCTCATAACTCTGATCTAATCTCCTCGGCAATTCAGAAAAAAACAGAGCAAACATTTTTTGTCAAGATAATCATTTCGCTTCCGTATGAGAAGCCATAGTCTATCTTAAAAAGTTACGCATATCAGCTGTAAAGTAATAAAGCTGGCGCGGCACAGCATTACTGACAGTGCCTAAAGCCTACTGTGCAGTAAACAGAACAGACTGTCGCTTCTTTTAAATGGGGAGTGAAATACATTAACGTCAAGACACATTAGGTGACAGTTTCCATTGAAGAGCCTGATTGATTTATTACCAGATCCATTTTCCTCAAGTGATCACAGTTTAAATTATTATATAATTTTTATATTCATATTAGGCTATTTAACGAGGCTTGTCTGTGACTTTAGGATTGCACAAGTGAACTACAACGATCGCGTGCAGCCGCAGCGTTACATGAATCCACCTGACATAAATCTGTTCAGTGGCACAGACGTTAAAAAACATACAATAGGCTACAAATAGGTTTATTAATCTGAATGTAGAGCATGTCACGATGTGTAAGGTGGCCGCCTATATGAACGGACCGAGGGCTGAGAACAAGGCTACTGATCAGATAAATGATTGGTCAAACGTAAAATCATCAGGAAATGATAAAAACATCCCGATGGAGATTTCTATAGAGTGATTTTGCTTCAAACTGTACAGGGACGCGTGTGACAGTGACACTCTTTCTTCAGTCGGAGCTGCAGCGTAAAGTGAAAACAAACTCAGGGTAGGTCTAACCACCTATCCAGCAGGTTAGACCCACGGCGTATGTTGCCGCAGTAACTGACTCTCGGTTGCACTGAACCTGCTACCTGAAACGGAAAACCCAGAGTTTCCACCAACTCAGAGCGAACAAACTCTGGGTTGCCTCAAAACCAGCTACCTGAAACAGGCCCCTGATCTGTGTCGAGGGAGTAGACTTTTGCGACAACCACCTTTCATGGCTTACACCTAGGTATTTGACTCTGAAAGGACAATTTTGGGTAAGAGAACAGAGAAATCAATAGCAACTACTGTACACTGGAGAGGACTGTTTTATGGCTACTCTGTTTTACAAGGATTAATGAAATCCCAACAATGTTGATACGTTGTTCACATCAGTGGTTGGACACAGAAGCATTGCACTTTGATGTTCAGGCCTCAAACTGAAACTCTCAACAGTCCTGCAAAAAGTGTTGTGTGTGATCATTGAGGTGTGTAGCCATCCGTTCTACAGTTTAGCTATTTCTCTCCAAGGCAGAAGATGCATACAATTAGCTTCATTCATGTAATTTTAAAACATTTTTACATAGGTCCAGAGGGCTAAATGTGCAATTATTAAAGTGCATAGATACCCTTCTCTGAAAATAATAATTACATATTAAGTGCAGTCCTGTTTTATTAACAAATCATTTTTGTTTTTGTTTTTAAAGGCTCTTCAGTTAGGCCCAGGAACAACCATGGCACATGTGGCCAATGGGATAGCTAGGCAACTGACACATCCTCATGTATGTTCCAAAGGACCTGGACTTCAGTCTTGTGTTGTTTATATGACTGTATCCATTGTCCTTTTTTGTGCCACTTATTTGCCACAGCACCTCTAGGGCTATGCCTTCTATAAAGGGGGCCAACCTGAACAAAACCATTGTCCTCTACCCACTTTCCGTACAGACACTTTCTTGGCATAGAGAGTAAAGAGCTTTGTGGTTAGTGCCCAAATGATTTCCTTGGTGGCTTTACTACTGGTACGGGGCAGTCTGCATGGCATGTTGACAACAGCCAGAGCCAAACTGAGGCTGTGGTCACCATTGTATTTTATGAAGGCAGTTGTTTTTACTCACCATTCAAACACTGTTTGGACTTCAAATTGCATCATACATCATGACAAACACTGTGATAATGAGTAGGAAGAGAGGCGATCAAGTTTGGCTCATTAGCTGTTGTCAACATGCCATGCAGACTGCCAGCACCAGTACTAAAGCCACCAAGGAAATCATTTTGGAACTAACCACTCTTCCCATTCATTATGACAGCGTTTGTCATGATGCATGTTGCAATTTCCCAAGTCCAAACAGTGCTGGAATAATGACTAAAAACAACTGCCTGCCTAGCATACAATGGTGACCCCAGCCTCATCATGTTCCACAATTGACTGACCCTTTGTCTCAGCACCATTAGCTTTCAAAAGTAAATTGTGTTGACCTTGGTAATGGTTACACAGGAATCAGAGTATGCTCCTAGAATACAGCGTATTCAGAGCCGGGGATTTTTGATTGTTTGTGCCTGGACTGAATGCCTATAATTCACCTGACGTTTTGCTTTTCATTAATGATCGGGTTTGAATAGCGAATAGAGATACCGCCAGGACTGGTAATTGCTAAGAGACAAAAGAAAAACACTACTAATTGTCTCATGTTTTTATTCACCTTTATTCATAGTGTTGCAAAGGGTCTTTGAAGTCCTTGGAAGTTGTAATTTGGGGAAATTAAAATCAAGGCCTTAATTGTCGTTGATAGTAGAGATAGACGTTAAATGTACTTGAATTTAGTATGCATTTATACTTTGGTCCATATGCTATGAACAAAAAAAGATGTATCAGGATGTCTGTTCATTCTTGCTTGTGTTACTATTTCCTTTTCATCCCCCTGTACTTTTGTAAAGCATCCTCTTGAAAGGCGCTATAAAACAAAGCTATTATTATGAACACGGAACCTCAGAACTTGTTTTTAGGACAACCTACAGACCCAGCGAGAGTATTTTTCAGAGTCAAACAAGCCTTTCTCTAGTTCTAACTGAAGTGTCTCTTGTCACCTTGTAGGTGCTACCTATTGGATGGGATCTCTAAAGGAGCCTGGCTGAACCGCTCAAGCATCATATTCGCAGGGAATGACAAGTGGTCTGTTGACCCACGTGTGTCCATTGTGTCCAGTGTTGGAGACAAACATGAGTACAGCCTTCAGATACAAAAAGTGGATGTAAGTGACGACGGCCAGTACACATGCTCCATTCAGAGTGAACGCAACCCACGGCCAAAGCTCCTCAACCTCATTGTAAAAGGTGTGTATAGTGAGTCCTTGTTGTTCTGTACCTAGGCACTTGCCCATGTGTCCATTTTCTTTTTCTTTGTGTGTGGAAAAAAACATATACAGTATACATAGTATATTATATGAAGTAGTACTACATCTTGATTCAAATTGATTATCCTGTTTCCATTTGTAAGGGGACGGTAAGCAATTAGAAAACGTTATGTTAGAAATAATTAATGTTACATAAATACCGATAGCAGAATAATTTGTCCAGGATTTCATGATTCCCATCATTGATTGTAAGGTTAATTTTGTTGTTAAATGACTGGAGGCAGATTTAGCTTTAATCAAGCCTTGTTGGGTTTGGTCACAGCAGGTATACCACAATTTTTTTCTTGAATTTTTGAATACATTTTTGTTTGGCCTTGAGCACCCAACTGTTAGTGAGCTCTCTTTCTAAAGTGGGCTTTTTTTTGAAGATTTCCTTGTCTAACAGGGTCAATAGGTGTTTTTGTGATTTATCGGACATTGAAGTAGGCCATTATTGGCAAATAGAGCTAGCTGACGACAACATTCTAATTGTCCCTCGTTGGGGTACTTTCGTGGCGGCTGAGTTTGTATGCTGCTATATTAGACTGTAAAACTGCAACAGTGAAAACCTCCCAACATAAGGTTTGTTTTCAAATGCCATGATCCATTAAAACATTGACGCAAATATTTACAGCATGGTCCATTTGCCTCTGCATATGTTTAGCTAGGAATATTAATGATGACATGATATCATCAACAACCTGTCTAATGAAAACACACTTTTTACCTACTGTTTTTAATTTCAGTATTCATTTCATAACATAGTGGGAAGCCATGCATTCATTCAAACACCCTAGTTGTATCCCTGAGCTGGACTCAGATGTATTACATGTGCATACCAAAGCATTCTGCTCTCAGGCCATGGTTAGGATTCATTTCAAGGAACATAATGTTGAAATATACTCAGTGTGAGCTGTGACAAGTGAAATCTATAAGTGGGAACAGTTCAAGCTTGCACTGCAGTTATGACATATAGAGCGAGGAAACATTATTTCAGTAATGTGATGATTATACTCAAATTTTTTTATGGTCTTCTATACCACCATTTAAAGTGTTTTTTTTTTTTGGTCTTTATCCACACGGACCTGGTACACAAACACTAGAGGTTGTAAAAAAGAAAACTGTGATGAACAGACAAAATAAGTTAGCAGGTTCGTACCAGTAAAGAAGACAATCACATAGTGATGGGCCATAACCCAGAGAGCAGTGTGCCCTCTGCTCAATTTGTTATACTAGATTGTCTAAGCTGCTGGCTAACCCTAAACTGGAAGGCACATGTGCAACTGACCTCACTTCCCTTAGCAATGGCTACGAGCCCGTCCCATTATCAGAGGGTCATGGAATGAAACCCTCTATAATGTGGTGGTATCCCGGATTAAGATGCTGGACATCAACCGGCTCGTTTATTGTTTGTCAATGTAGATACGCATTAATACAATGACTCAAATATAATGCTCAATTAGCACTTGTCAGCGCACCACAGTGCTTTGCAGTTACAGCAACTGTCCCATAACTGAAAGATCACAGGGACAATCTCTGCCACTGCCAATTTTTTCCATGAACAGCCATATGTTGTGTTAAAATTCCCTTAAGCAAGAAACTCGTCCTTTTGTATAGGACATTTTTCTGGGAAGTAATTTTGAAACACTGCATTGACAGAGTAACTGTCTGAGAAAAAACATTGCACTGGTATCAGATCAGCACTGAACAGATATCCTGACTTAAGGGCTCAAGAGTGAAGAAGTCAAGTGTAGTCGGTGTATCCTCGGAAGTTAGGGCCAATGCCGGTGAGCCTATTGCTTATCATGGAATGCCCTAAGATACCAAATAAGGTCTAACTGCATGTTGTATGATGGATTATCAACAGTGTTGGGTATATAAAGCCCCATCCGTTTTCACTTGTTTATTTACTGTATCATTGTGCTCCAGCTGTCAAAATTGCCCCATTGTCATTCCAATAAAACAGCAGAACTCTTTCCTGATGTACAGTCCCCAGAGTGAGTGAACGGTGGAGTGGCTGAGATACAATTAATGACATCCTCACAGACAGCGAGCAGAGCTGCTTTGGATAAATAAACAGTCACATTGCTTCAGCTTCAGTGACATTTGCAGGTGCACCTTGCCTCTAAATATTCATGTGATAAAAAGTGAGCTGCTTGGCAGGCAGTAATTGTCACTACAGGACTTTCATGTCTTTTTTGTAGATGTTGGCTTTCTGAAGAACATACTGTAATTGGAATCTTACCAGTGGTGTTTCAGGTCATGGCACTGCCTCACCACTGGCCATATGGCCACAATCAAACCAAAGCTAATGTGCCAGCTGTCAGCTCAATAATATGTTTACCAATGCCCAGAATTCCTGATGGATGTGACCTAGTGGCTGAGATTCAGCAAAGGCTTGACATACAAAACACCAATTGTACTACAGTTCATAACTGTAACATGTGGATATCTTCAGTCGGAGATGTCTATCTCTTATATTATAAAACAGGTGTATTTATTCTACAGAAACAAGCTTCAATTGGTCAATTCAATCTTACAAATTAAACGTTGATTTGTAACACCAAACCAACAGTATACTAACAGCTTTCTAACACATTACAAACCAAGAGCCTTGGTGCAGGAAGAACATTGGACAGTGATACAAGTTAAAAAAAAAGTAAAGAAAAAGGTCAGTTTTTCCTTGGTTCCATCAATATGCTTTTTTGCTTTCACTTTTTCAGCTAAGTAAAGCTTGATGGTGTTATGATTGTGTAATCTAAATCTGTTACTGTTGAGTCATCAACAAATGGGCCGCTAGCCACCGTGTGAGCTGCAGGCAGGAAATATATCGAAATAGGGATGACTCACTCCAGTGGATTAATGCCTACAGTCATGTCTTTGACAGGGTGCTCAATGTAGTTAAAGATTTTGGTTCATTATATTGCCAGCCGTGCTGTCATTTCTGTACTTTCTGTTCTGTCACCTCCATAGCTTCACACCATATTGTACATGTTGTCTTGTTTGTTTGCTTTGTGAAAACTCGGTGTGTGTTGTGAATCATTACCTGTCGCTGTGCGATACTTGTGTACACATGCTTAAGCCCACTCATGGAGAACAGAGGGATTTCTTTACAGATGAGTTGTAGCAGGGGAGCAGCTCTGTCATTTTGCAGAGGCTTCTGGGAGCATACCGTTTTCTTTTCATCTGCTGAAGGGAAAGGGAAGACTTGCTTAGAAAGAAAAAAAAATCTGGCACTTTAATCTGGGTTTTTCAGTCCAAGCATACAACATTTATTAATGCTGCAACACGAATGCTACAGTCGAAGTCAAAGGATTTCATGGGATGGGATTTTTTGGCACTTAAGCTTTGTTAGACAGTGCACTAAGCGGAGTGACACAGAACATCGGAGCAGAAAGGGATTAATGTTTTTATATGGAAATATGCAATGGTCTCAACCCATTTCAGGTGTTTGGTAGGGTCCTTGACCAGCTGATCCTCCAGGCAATTATTCTTATCTGAGATGTTTATCTATGTCAGCAGCACTGCTGTGTTACAGTCTGCAACACATACATTTCAGTATCCAGTGTTTGGGGAAGAGATAGAGTAGACAGATTAGAGGAATGCTAGAGTACCACTATTGAACTGCATCTGAAAACTGGATTCTTTCTTTGGAAAACCATCATTTATTAGACTGATGACTGAGATGGAAATGTAATTAGCACTTTGATTCGTATCCTGATCACTGTTGACTTAATGATTTAATGATCTTTTATGTAGAGACTTTAACGCTGATGTTAAAGTTGTTGTTGAGGTTGTTCTCCTCTATCCTCAAAAAACTGTAAATAGACATATTAATTTTGACAAAAAAAAATTCACATCACAACCAATAGTGTTGCTACATTATCTAACATTACAGCAATTTTACTGGCCAATAAATATCTAGTTGTCAACACACTTCCTAACAAATCAAAGGCTGCTGTATCAGGGTTAGTAGGTTAGATATGGTTGCTACTGCTCGCTCATCTCTCAGAATCATTTAATCTCTGCGTGACATTTATCCCACTCAGAGACCTTGTTTCACCTCAACAAATTAGACGTTCGCATCTGTGCCTCGCCCCCGTAGCTTCATTGCTGTTAAACAGCACACGCGAGAAGTGAGAATTGCGCTCACATTAGAGCTGCGGGTTAAATGAAGTAAAGGGCACAGCCTCAAAATGATATTTTCCCTCTTCATTTGTGTTGCGAGTGAATGCAATCTGAAGCTCCTATGCTGATTGTGAAAAAAACAAGTCAATATAATACAGTCGGTGAAAGTACTCAATGTGATACAGTAGCATATGCTACTGTATCTGTATACAGACACAACATATTCTAGTTCTTTATGGTGATGATAAGATGGGAGTTTAACAAATACTCAAAGTGTTTTTTGGAGAATCACACCAACAATTTGTGATCAGAGCTCACAACTACAGTCGACCAGTGCCTTAATGGGTCTCTCACATCCAAATCTTAGCCAAAAGCAATAATCATCAGGGCCATCGGGGTCTGCAGAGTTACTAAAAGGGTCCATGTTTTCCACTTGGTACATTTGGCACCGGCACCTGACGAGCAGTTAAACCCCCTTCCTCTGAATGCTTTACTTAACAAGATTAAACCGAATGGGCTCTGCCTTGTGGCTGTGCACCAATTACTGCAATGTCAAAGACATCACTGACAACCCTTTTGAACTGTAACCATTACCAAGTTCTGGTCCACACATCAGCCCATCTCTTCTCTTCTATTTCTCTATTCTGCTCACCCCCCCTTCTACCCTTGCACATCCCCATCTGCACCATACATACCCTGACCTATTTACATTGTACCGTGACCATTATCTGATGTAAGATACAGGGGAATGAGAGATTGGTATCAGGCCCAATTCGCCTCTCTACACATCACATGACTTGCCTCCTCCTCAGACACCCATTCCTTTTCCTCCCTCACACTGTTAATTACGATTGTAGATGTGATAATGTATTAAATATGCAAAGCACCTCTCATCTAAGAATATCTTGTCCCAGCGAGGAGGAGGGAAAGACGCTCGCTTGTCTTCATCCAGCACTGCTTACAGGAGCATTGGTTATGTGTTTCAAGTTTCATCACGATAAACCACCCAAAATGTTTGGCCAAGAAAAAATCATTCAAAGCAAACTTGCTGACATTTTTTAGCGCAACTAATTTTTTTTATTTTTATAAATAGAAGTGCCTGTTCCCAGCATGCATCTACAACTAACAAGCTATCACAAGATTGCACTTCACTTCACAGAAATGAACAGCAGAAAGCAGATGTGATGCACTATAGGACTTTATGTAAGACTTAAGATAATGCGTCTGTGATGTAATACTTCATAGGGTTAACATTTTCAAATATGTGAGGCCTAATCCCATATGTGATGGAAAATGCTTTGGACATTAATATGGATCAGAGCGGATCTACAGTGAAAAAGTCGTCGCCCACGCCCTCAGAGTGAGTCAGTCTGGAGGGAGAGTTTCTCAGCAAGAAGGAAAATGGAGGGCGCAATCTCCACTACACTTTAAATTCTCTAATTTAATCCACCAACTCAATGACATTACTCCCTCACTTACTGGTAAGGATTCTTTGTGAACTTTAGCTATATCAATAATATATGGTTCAAGCATAATTGCAACCTAGCCCTACGTCGGTCTTTAATTCAGTTAAAAATAGATTGCACCTGTGAACATATTGGTTAAACCAGTGGTTCTCAATTATTTTCTGTCATGCCCCCCCTAGGGGACAGACATTTTTTATTTCTATGATTGTTGATGACAATAACATATTGCATCCAAAAAACGTGGTCTGCTTTTAGTATTGCATGGAAAGTGTGGAGAGAACATGATTGTGTCTAAAGGAACAAATTTGCTATCATGGCTCTTGACATTTAGTTATTCACTAATCATTGTTCATGTGTGTATATGAGTGTGAGTTTGTGAGTCCCTATGTTAGTCCCTGCACATTTCAGTCCTCTATTGTGCATTTGAAAATGTATTCAGCATCACGTGTTCATGCACGTGTGTGTAGGTGATTGTGTGTTGTGCACTAATGTGTGTCCTCATCACGGCAATAGCTGATATTAGCCATGGTTAATTAAAATGAATAAGGACAAAGGTCAGCCACTCAGCTCTCACGTCTCTCTTCTCTGGAGAGGGAATAAATACAGTACGAGTGGAGGGTAAATCAGGCATTTTAATTTTGTCACTTGGATTGGTCTTAACCGTCAAAACATCTTAACATAAAGGTAGACTGCCACTGTTGCACATGTATTTTTAACACATTTCGTTTAACCAGTCTAGCTCAGAATGTCACAGTTTTTCTAATCTCTGGTTCAAAGTGATCTACAGCATTATGGAAAGCTTGATTGCTCTCTGCATGCATGCAGATTTTTTTTGTACCCTTTGTACTTGCATGTCTACAATTTTAAATCAAAATGGACTTCAGAGGACTTCCGGTAATGGCGGCGAGCTGAGCAGGTGGTTTTTCTACCCTCCACTAAACTTTTATTAAAAACTGATAGAAACCTAATTTACGACCACCAAAAGTGAACAGCGTGTTTGGCTTTGTCAAAGAAACCTGCAGCAACCAAAATGACCAGACGCAAACAAGCAAAAATGTCGGATTTTGGCTTGACAAAGACTGGCGGGGAAGCTAGCGACAGCGCTAATGCTAGCGCCATGCCTGACGAAGCTGAACCAGAAGATGGAGACGTAATAGCAGGCAAAGAAATCCTTGACGCCATCAAAGGGCTGAAGGACGATTTCTCGGACAGGTTTGACGGGGTAATAAGTGCAATAGACGGAGTGAGAAAGGAGATTAGCGTCTGCACAGAGCGTGTTACGAGAGCAGAGGTCCGCATCTCCAGCACTGAGGACGAGGTGGTTACACTCCAAGCTAAGGTCCGAAAACTTGAACATGATAAGAGAGAGCTGCAAGATAAAGCCACGGACCAAGAGGCAAGGTCTAGGCGCAACAACTTAAGGTTGGTTGGCCTACCAGAGAAGACAGAGGCGGGAGATACTTGTGGCTTTCTTGAGAAGTGGATCCCGGAGTCACTGGGCATCACAACACTAACGTCGGCTATTTTTCTGGAGAGAGCCCATCGGACTGGTCCGAACCGAGAGCCCGACGCACCCCCAAGAGCAATCATAATGAGGTTCCTGAACGACAGAGATAAGGTGGCCGTACTAAGAGCAGCCAGAACCAAAAAGCAACTTCTCTACAAGGATAAACAAGTACGCTTCTACCAAGACCTGCCACAAGAAGAGCACAAGAAACAGAAAAGTTTCGACGCGTCCAGACAGCGGCTTCGTAGCTTGGGGATTCGACACGGCATGCTGATTCCTGCTAAAATGGGCCGGTTGCACCAACTGGTCTTAACTAAGCCTGGTCGTAACTGCTAAGTAGGGCTTAGCTAAGACCAGGCTTAAGAATGGACCTAACGCCGGTTGCACCAACGGGACTTACGCCTGGTCTTAACTACGCGCGGTCTTAGCCATGCGCGGCCATGTGAATGTTCCATGGAATGCGCATATCACTGCGTTGCTAGGATACCTCATGACGACATGCTATTTTGTTGAGACTGGACATCCAAAATGATGGAGGAAATGAGAAGAGAAATTTCACTTATTCAGAAATAAGAAAACTGATAGAAATAGACCAACAGCGAGAACAAGGCACACTGACTGCAAGCAGTCCAACGAGGCAACTAGTGAGGGGAAAAAAAGCAGCTTGGCGTGTGATTAGGTCTAGGCTACAGACAGCGTTAAAATAGGCCTAAATATTAGGCTACATATAGCACTATAACCTATCTACTCGGCCCAGGCACGCAGCATGTCTTCCCGTGACCGGGACAAGATTATACGTTTATAATGCCCCCTGCTTCCCATGCACAGAAAGACAAGAGCCTTCAGTAAAGCGCTGAGGTGCGCACTGATGCGCATTACCAATAGGTTCTCATTAGAAATTCAATCAAAACGTAGGTTTTACAAAATTAATAATAAAAATTGTATTGGAAAACAGGCCAGTGACGTTTTAACAAAAGCCAAGACATAACTGGTTTATGCGCGAGCAGCACATCGTTTTGTAGGGACTTTTTTCTTGTGCCTATGACTCTCAGCAGCGCTCTCTCTATGACAAAAATGACCAAAAGTTAGAGGAAAGCCCGTTTGTGGGAGAAGATTGGGTGCACACTTCTACATACTAGGCTTTTACAGTAGCATAGTATTTATTTTCTATTGTTTTTGTTTTTATAACGGATCGTTGCGCACACAGCAATGTGACGACGAGCCTCCTCCTGTGATGGAGGAGGCTCGTAATTTTTGTGAAGGCTACATAAACGTGTTGTTAACATAGGTCTACCCTTTGTCATGCGGACAAAGCATGGGAATAGAAAACAGTAAACAGTAAAAGCAGTGTCGATCATATTGTAGTCTACAGCGACAGTCGAGAATTACGATCAGATTTTTCATTCTCCCCCCCTCTCTTCCAGCGCACTTGATCCAAGCGCACCGCCACCGTTTATGCCCGTAAAAAGCTAGGTGTACACGGACCCTTTATTAAAAAGTAACAAAATCACATTGAGACAACTTAAAGTTGGTAAAGTAGGCTATACAGGTGCCTGTCTGCGTGTTGCCTGACAGCCATCGCCGTATGCAATTAATGCCACAGCGCATCAAGTTAGGCTACTTCAGTGCATTATGCCAACAGCTGAGTCTTTTAACAAGGGATCCATGCAGAGCTGCAGGTGAAGGGATCGCCTCTCCCGATTAACCAGTTAACTTGATGCGCAATGGCAATAATTAAAAAGGAAGAGCAGGTAGGCAGACACCTGTATGGCGTTTTACCGAGAGAGAGAGAGAGAGAGAGAGAGAGAGAGAGAGAGAGAGAGAGAATACGTGCGGCACACCATTTCTTTCCGCGAGCATTACTCATATTCTCTCATACCTTTGCTTTTGTTGACACACAACTGGATGGATTTGATGTTTTTGGTATAAAAACAGCTTAGAATTTTGACTTTAAGCCTGCCCCTGACCAGGCGTAGGATTTACGCCTAGTCTTAGTGAAAAGAACGCTAAGCCCAGTTGGTGCAACCGGCGTAACTGTTAGGTCGGACTTAGAACGCCAAGTTACGACCAGGCGCAGTTAAGACCAGGCTTACGCCCAGTTGGTGCAACCCAGGTGACTTACAAGGATAAAACGCATACTTTTGGTACACCAACAGACGTGGAGGAATTTATTCGGAACATCCAAGAGGGAAATGGGACTGGTTGACTGTGTACGCCAACGTAAAACGTTGCTATGACCACGGCAGAGTATAAGGGCAAGTAAGTTTGTTTACATGCAATGTTTCGCGGGACTGAAATACATGTTTAACGGATTTTGTGCTCGTTTGGTTCAGATAAAAATTGCTAATCTTGTTTTCATAGACAACTTTTTATACAAGGTGTAGTGGCCAGCGGCCAATTGTTTTATAAAAAGTCGCATAAGTTATTGTTTGTCATACTTTACAACGTTTATTGTATAGGTGACATATAATCAACATTGTGTTTGGTTTTGTTAAGGGAACATGCCCCACTTGAATGTTGTTAGAACTGCTCGGGGGATAATATCAATATGCCTGATTCAAGTAGAGTAAACTTCATATCCCACAACGCATAGCGCGGGTTGTTTTGTTTCCGGGTCACTGGCACGTGAGGTAATCTTGCGGAGTTATAAATTGACGGCATCTCAATGCACATTTGCCTTATATCAAAAGGGTGTTACCACTGGTTCAATTTATTTACTCGCATACATAATGGTTTGGATATCTCCTTATAAATAGTGGAGGGAGAATGATACGTTTAGCTTGAATATTCCTCACTTAGTGTGGAGTGTTTTTCTAGGTTGCTGGAGTGTGCAGCTAGGGGGTGGGGGGAGGCTCAGTTCTGGAGCTATTGGGGTGTGGGGTTTGTGTGTTACCAGTTTATTGAGATCACGTTTTCTTTTTTCCTTTCTTTTTTCTTTTTTTTCTTTCTCCTCTTTTTTTTTCTGGTACATTTTTGCTTACTGTTGTACAATCTACAAAGCTATGATTCTATATGACAGGTGAATTAGAAATTAAATTTACATCTTGGAATTGCAGAGGGTTGCAAAAAATTAAAAAGGTAAAGGAAGTTATGGCCAGGTTAAAGAGTATAAATCCTCAAATCATTTTCCTTCAAGAGACTCACCTTACGGCACAAGAGGACATTAGAATTAGAAGGAGATGGCAGGGCAGGGTACTATCAGCGGCCTTTAATACTCAGGCAAGGGGGGTTATGACACTCATTCACAAGTCGATTCCTTATAATATCACCAACGTAATTGCAGATAAAGCAGGTAGATACTTAATAGTTCAAGGGACACTTTTGTCAGAAGTGCTTAATTTGGTTAATATTTATGCGCCCAATAATGATGACCCCACATTTTTCAATAACTTGTTCTATACACTATCATCCCTTAATGGTCAATATATAATAGCAGGTGATTTCAATTGTACACTGGACCCCCATAAAGACAGATCTTCGCATATAGACAAGACTCATAATAGAAGTAGGAATATTATTCATCATTTCATCAAATCATTAAATCTAAGAGATGTGTGGAGAGATAGGAATCCTGATGTGGCATTTTATTCATGTTTCTCCAGTACATATAAATCATACTCCCGAATTGATTATTTTCTTGTTTCCGCAAGTCTGATGTCTAAGATCAAGGACTGTACTTATGACAGTATACTGGTCTCAGATCACGCCCCAAATAGCTTAAAATATGTAGATCCAGGGCTGAAAAAGGATCCACCTAGATGGAGAGTAAAGCAACAGTGGCTGAGGGACCCAGACCTTATCTCTTTTCTTGAAACTCAAATTGATTTATATTTCACAGTGAATGGGTCTGAAACATCTGCTAGTACCAGGTGGGAAGCTTTTAAAGCTTTTATTAGGGGTCAGATCATTAATTTTACAAGTTCCAAATTAAAAAAAACTAAACAAAAGCTGGCACTGTTAGAGTCAAAAATTAAGATTGTGGAGACCAAATACTTTCAAAACACCTGTCCTAAATTACACCAAGAACTACTTCTGCTAAGAACTCAATATAATGAAATTTCATCCGCCAAAGCTACAGCTAATCTTTTAAAACTCAAACAAACTATTTTTGACCAAGGGGAAAAACCAGGAAAAATTTTAGCCTGGCGCATAAAACAACTTCAAACTGAAAGAGCTATTACTGTACTGAAAAAGCATGGCGCTGATGATATTATTGACCCTATTAAAATTAATGTGGCATTTAGAGACTACTATGCAAAATTGTACAGCTCAGAAAGAAATTCGGAAATATCAGATCAAAGTATGTTCTTAAGCAATTTAAACATTCCTAAAGTCTTGGAGGAGGAGAGGGTGGCTTTGGAGGAAAATATAACTCTAGAAGAAATTTCTTTGGCAATTAAAGGCATGAAATCTGGGAAGGCTGCTGGTCCGGACGGCCTGCCCATTGAGTTTTATAAGAAGTTTGAATCTAAGTTAAAGGCGCCCCTCCTCGAAATGTTTATTGAATCTTTTCAGGAAGGCATTCTTCCTCCCTCCTTAAGGGGTGCTTTGATCACACTTCTTCCTAAACCTGGAAAGACAAATGATAAATGTGAGAATCTTAGGCCAATAAGTCTCCTAAATTCTGATTTAAAAATACTGTGTAAAATTTTAGCAAAAAGATTAGAGAATGTATTACCGGGAATAATAAATGGAGATCAAAACGGATTTATTTTAGGTCGTCAGGGGTTTCATAATGTAAGAAGAGTCTTAAATATTCTACACAACCAGAGAGAGATACCAGATACAGCCTTCCTGTCACTAGACGCAGAGAAGGCGTTTGACAGGGTGGAATGGGCATTCTTGTTTGAAGTACTCGATAGGTTCGGGCTTGGGAATAATTTTTGTAATTGGGTGAAACTTTTATATAGAGAGCCATATGCAGAAATTGTTACTAATAATAATCTATCCAAACCAATTCAAATTAACAGGGGTTGTAGACAGGGTTGCCCATTATCGCCGTTATTATTTACGATTGCAATTGAGCCTTTAGCAATTGCAATAAGACATCACTCACTGATCTCAGGCATATGTACAGGTCTAGTCGAACACCGTCTGGCTCTTTATGCTGATGATGTCATTATTTTTCTAAAAAAATTGGATATATCTGTTCCAGCGCTTATGGACCTTATTAAAAGATTTGGCAATATATCAGGTTACAAAATTAACACCTCCAAATCCTCCATTTTATTGTGTAATTTGAATGATAGGAATAACCCTCCGACTAGCGTAAGTCAATTCAACTCAGTCAACAGTTTCACATACTTAGGTATTCAAATCACTCACAAAATTGAAGAAATTGTTCAAGCCAATTACAATCCTGTTATTGCATCTACTTGTGAATCACTTGAAAAATGGTCAACACTTCCAATCTCCCTCTTAGGTAGAATTAATATATTGAAGATGAGTATTCTGCCCAAACTATTGTACCTTTTCCAAAATATCCCTTTGCCGCCTCCTTCAGACTTCTTTCCTAGATTCAAGAAACTTTTTTGCAATTTTATTTGGAAAAATAGACGCCCCAGACTTCGTTTGTCCCTTATGTACCTACCGTATGACAGGGGAGGGCTCCAATGCCCCAATCTATTATGGTATTACTGGGCTACTCAAATAAGAACTATGAAGTATTATTATTACACGGAAAACTCGCCAGTATGGAAAGATATTGAATCCGGCTCTGAAAAGATTCCATTACCTGCATATATATATTCGGATACTTTTAAAAACCTTAAAAAGAAGACAACAAATCCAATAGTTAAGAACATGATTGTGGTATGGTATGATGTAAATAAATACCACAAGGAAACTTCTGTTCTTTCCAGGTTTAGTCCAATTTGGGGTAATAACCATTTTGTACCAGGAAGAGCTGATGGTGGGTTCAAGTTATGGGCTGATAAAGGAATAAAACAAATGAAGGAAATTTATAATCCGAATGACGGTCATTTTAAAACGTTTGAGGACCTAGTAAGTATGTATAACATTCCCAAAAAACACTTCTTTAAATATTTACAACTAAAAAGTTTTATTAGATCCTATCAGAACCAATCCATTACCATCCCAACTTTATCTATACTGGAGAATAATCTAATTAAAAACCCCTTTGAGAAAAAAATTATTTCAGCTATTTATAATCTTTTGAGTGACAATTCACCTGAATCATCAGATTCTAAACTAAATTCATGGGAAGGTGATCTACAAAGGGAAATTACCAATGAAGAGTGGATTGTTGCATGTAAGAATGCTCAGTCTCAAACTGCCAATACAAGGTTAAAATTGCTGCAATACAACTGGTTAATGAGAGTATATATTACACCAGAAAAACTAAATAAATTTAATCCCAATATTCCAGATTTGTGCACAAGATGTGGGGACGACAAGGGAACACTTATTCATTGTATATGGAAGTGCCCGAAAATAATTGAATTCTGGAATGAAGTTGGAAAGATAATTCAGGACATTCTATCAATCCAAATAATAATAGAACCTAAACTTTTTATTCTAGGCATCTATCCAAAGAAACATAATATAAGTAGTGGAAAACAGAATTTTGTAAACATTTGCCTATTACAGGCCAAAAGATTGATCGCATTAACATGGAAAAGCAATGGGAGACCAAGTATTAGACAGTGGTTCAAAGAAATGTCATTATGTCTGCCTCTAGAAAAAATTACTTATACACTCAGGGACAAACAAGAGAAGTTTAAAGTAATATGGGGCCCATTCATTAACTACATCAGGGACAAGGATCTCTCTCAGATGCTCGATGAAGTGGAGGAGGGATAAGTACAACTTCTGCTTTTGAGGTTATGTAGTACCCGCAGAGGATAATAGGGAATGCATTGTAATGTACCTACTTTTTTTTTCTTTTTTCTTTATTTTCATTTGAATGTCCTTTTTAAAATGTAATATTTCTGTTTACTTATTATTTATCTAAGCATTTATATATGGGTGTATGTGTACATTTACATACTTTTTCTCATAATGTAATATGTCGGTATCCATGTATGCGTATATATATATATTATTTTATATATGTATTTTTATTTTTACTTTATATTGTACTATTTTATTTTATTTTATTAAGTCTGTTTTTGGTGTTTTTTCTTTTCTTTTGTCAAAAAAATTAAAACTCAATAAATACATTTTTCAAAAAAAAAAAAATGGACTTCAGATTTTAGTCATGTGGTTGGTCCAAAACTCTTAAGAATTTTCTTGGACGGTGTCCCACTTTAATTATCCTTTCTTCCCCACAGTATTGTTTGCATACCTGTACTTGTTGATAACATTACATGAATGGGCAAGACAAATGGATCTACGCTGCTGATGGATAATTTTATTTTACATTGAGCTGCTTGCAAAGACAACATTTATTTTATGTTTACCTGTTTTCCTCATCATTTCATAGTTTGACCAATAATTTGCACCAACTACGATGTTGTTGCTAGGATGGATATTTGAAACTACTGTATTTGTGGCTTTCTTTAAAATCAATTAATGAAGGAAACAATTGTTACATTAATGGCTATTGAAAATATTAGCCATAGTCTGATAGAAGCCATGGTTGTATTTATCCATATCTATTTTCCGTAATCCGGGGGTTTTTAAAAAAGTTGTTTTTCCTATTATGACTATATCTTTAGCAAGCTTTAACCACCCACACCAAAGTCTTAATCTTCCTCATCACAGTCTTGTTTTAAAGCATACAAATCAAAGTGTGAGTGGGTGTTAGTCTTGATAATGGGCAGGTAAATTGGTAAATAAGATGAACCGAAAAGTGGAATATAAATAATATGTGCTGGAGAAGGCAAGTGGACACTCAGAGGAATACTTAATTTTTTTTTGTAAAAAGCTGTGTGTTATTTTAAGAAAATTTAATAAGTTGTATTTACTAAAATGCTTCTTGCTGAACATGGAGGCAACTCTGCAAGACACCACAGAAGATGATAGTCAAATTGACTGTGAGGAAAAAGCTAAATTCAGAAATTCCCTGCTCCAAGTGGTGTTAGGAAATGGCTTTTCTGGTGGTAAACAGTTGGTTTCTCAGAGGTGTAAATCACAACAGAGACATGGGTTCTCTCACTTCTCCTCCAGGCAGTGTTTATCATACAATACAACCTTCATCAACAGTGGGCTGGCTGTGAAACTGTTTTGCTGTTGGTAAAGCAAGCATTTTTCGGACATACACAGGCCCTAATTGGGAAGATAAATAACACAGGCTGCGCTCCCTGGCCCTACAGCATTGTTGCGTACATCACCCTGAATGCAGACTGACCACCAGCAGTGGGGTGCTGCCTGCCTGTCTCATCCCTGAAATTCACTGGTGCCCAAAGTGCAATTAAAGAGCAGCGAGAGATTTCTTCCATCAACCTGCTTTATTGACTTGGGCCGGTTGCGGAAGCCCTCCTGCTTTGTTTGAGCCACCAGTAGTCATCTTTATTTATCGACCTGCATGGCACAAGATGTATTATCAAAGACACAAAACACAGACAGATCAGCAAAGAGACACTGTCTTATTTAGAGTTACTAATGATCAGCTCTGGTTTTCAGTAATGAGCAATTTATTGAATAGTCATAACTTTGGCCTTTCCAAAGCCCTGAGTGGGTACAAATCGCCCTGAATTACCTACGAGTTGTTTAGTCCAAATCTTCACCCACCTGCCCGCGGAGCGGCTTGTGAGGAAATGCAGTCCCCCCCACTCTCTCTCACTCTCACTCACACACACACACACACACACACACACACACACACACACACACACACACACACACACACACACACACACACACACACACACACACACACACACACACACACACACACACACACACACACACACACACACACACACACACACACACACACACATATTTGCAAGCTCTGATAATAATCACATATCCTCATGAGCACTTGAACCTTGAATTGTTTGGCAGCCAGAGCTATTTATCATGGACTTATATGACTCAACAATGAGAGAATACAAATCTGGACAGAATAGAGACAGAGAAAGACAATTTGACAAACAGTTTGGGAATCTAAAGGCGCTACATGTTTGATGTGATTGTTTTATCTGTATGGGAGGCAAACGATCTCAATGTCTTGACAGATCGTGGACACATTCTAATCGTTAATGGTCTAATATTGTCATATTGCACACCCCTACAATCTTGAATTTTGAAACCGGAATTTTGATAACGATAACATGTGAACATGGCTAAAATACCAGGGACACTAAAAGCTTTGTTTGTCCGTCTCAACATATTTGGTGTAAGAGAAACTGTTGAGCTAAGAGCCCTTAAAGAGCAGATCCAACCACCCTCTAAGTCGAGCTCCTTCCACATGACTGGGTATAATGTATAGTGTACTAGGGGTGTAACGGTACACAAAAGTCAGTCAGTTCGGTACGTACCTTGGTTTTGAAGTCACGGTTTGGTTCTGTACAGTATGGTTCTCAGTTAAGAGGAATAATGCAAAAAAAACTGTGAAGCATTTGCTGTAATTGTTGCCTATAGGTAGCCTGTAAATCCAGACCCATATCTAGAACGATAGAGGGTCTGGCCTGCCCATATCAGAAAGAACGGTTTGATTGGTAGCTCAGGATTTATATTTAATGATCTTTAATGGAGAGTGTCCAGACCAACAGGCGCAGCAAATTTTATTTGCCAGTGCCTAGCAGCAGGTCTGGATTTCCAGGTTAGCCTATAGGTATTTTTCAGCATAGAAAAATAAATACTGCTGCAAACAACCAAGGTCTCCATTAAATAAAATACTTCTCAAATAAAAGTGCAAGTTCCGCACCGCAATCAAAACATGCCTGTACATATTTACGTCATCTTTACGCTATTTACGCCATAATTACGTATTGCGGTACGGTGCAGTTCGGTATGGTATGGCCTCTGCGGTTCGGTACGAATATGTGTATTCTTACACCCCTACAGTGTACTGCTAGCTGGGGACTGTTCTCTCTCTCTCTCTCTCTCTCTCTCTCTCTCTCTCTCTCTCTCTCTCTCTCTCTCTCTCTCTCTCTCTCTCTCTCTCTCTCTCTCTCTCTCTCTCTGCATTAATCACAACCTGAGTTTGGAAGTTTCAACTTTGACCTTTAGCGCTGCATCAAGGCTCAGTGACAGATGGAGACAGAGCTTTGTGTCCTCACATTAGATCATGCATTCCACACACACACACACACACACACACACACACACACACACACACACTCCCCTCACACATGGGCTGAGAGCTGAGGATTGCCCGTAGCAACGGTCGTTCGGTCGCCAGCTGATATTTTGTTGCTGGAAAGAAGCGTGCCCTCTTACAGTCTCAGTGTTTCATTTTTACAATGGACTATTGGAAATTAGCCTGGTGCGTGGCCGTTCCTATCAAAGACACTTTGTAGCCACGCAACTAATTGAAAAACCAGTGATCATCCTTGAGAGCGAAGGCAGAGTGGCCTACGCAGAGGAATTTTGTTAATCATAAGCAAGATGCTAGGGCTGAAAGACACTGATTACCATGAATAAATTAGAAACTATCCCAATAAGTGGGTGATAGCTTATCTTTGCATTACATTCTCAGGCAGCTCTCCCATTGAAGATTAATTGCCTCTCACAAGGTATTCCGAAAAGTTCATTTTCATCAATTGATCTCCCTTAATTCATGAATTCCTCACAAGTGCATGAAATTGGTAACAAGCTCTCCATAATCACGCTTTCTGCATCATTAAGCTCATTGGCAATTACTCATCATATGTATCGCATGTGACATTTGCGGAAGCATGTTATTTTTGGACCATTAGGTCATGACAGGAATATTATCATAGACTAATAGTTAACTACAAGTTGAACAAAAATGGTGTTCGTATAGCTTCCTATAGATCTCTGCAAGGATAAACATTTGTTTCCAGAATGTTCAGGAGTGAAACATTGTATTCAAGTATTGTGTATCAGCCTGGTGCACTCACTATCTGCCAATAAGTAGACCCAATCTTCAAAAATACAAAACTGAAAAAGACACACATTTAAAATTCCCTGTTCCCGGACAACAGAGGCTGTCACACCAAATAACCAAGAATCTGGGAGTATTGCAGGTATATTTTGGAGACTCGATCAGAAATTGTCCAATGCTTTCTCTTTCCCCAAGGCTATCATCACCTCACCACGTACATTATTGTTACTGCTATTGGGGTCATTTCCTGCTTCAGTCAGAGACAGGTATGTTGCCTTCAAGCAACAAAAAGTGGCCACTGAAATAAATTGAGGGAACAACTTCAGGGTTACAGCTGAATAATGGAATGTAAGAATTTATGCGAGGTGCATTAACAGTGATACAGTGAGTGGTAGGTGAGTTTCTAATATTTAGACCCAACAACAGAAATAACAACTAGGTCACACCCACACAAAAAAAGCAGGAAGGAATCCCATATCAAAGACAAACATTTGCATTTATTATACACACTTTTAAAACAATAGTCTGTGTTGCAGTTGAAGCTTGTGCAACTGCCGACCTACAGTGTACACTGTTCCCTCACTATCACACACTTTCATTGGACCCTTGGGCAAATTCCTGCAGCACATTTATAAGGTAACACACTGGATTCATCACACGTAATGATACCATTATGGAATAATGTTCATCAGCTAATGTGCAGTTGCTGGGAACCTGTTTGTGTCTTTAGCTGTTTGCTGTCTGCTAAAACTCCTCACATCTCAATTCTTTATTAAACTACCCAACATCTAAGCCACAAGGAGATCTCAGAATATGAAGAGATGCCAAACACAGACGAGCAATAAGGGCTGATGATGTTTTATGTTTTGGCCCCGCCATCTCGGCACTGAGTCCACCTCCTCTATTGCTTCTGGGCTCAAATAAATGGAAAGAAAAAGAAAACATCTAATTTTTTCAAAACATTTTTATTGCTTTTTATTATTGCCGTACAGTTCTGTGTGTTTTTCTGTTGAAATGATTGAGATTGATGTTTAATAACGTTATGAGAGAGCAGCAGGTGATATTGGCGTTTTAGTGAAGCTAGGCTGACTATAAAACTTTATGGGCCGGGAGTGAAATACTGCATGTTAATAGTTTGAAAGCACAAACTGCGGGCATATGAACATGCACCCATGCACATCCATAAACACAAGCACACACCATGCTGTCAGTGTCCCTTTAACACATTTTATACTTAAAAGTCAACCTTTTGCCTCATTATTATTACGTACATTTCTGAAGGTTTTGATAGGTCATGAGATCATGGTGTGAAGTCGATCATCCTTAAGAGTTTTAAAACCAATGCTACAACACAATTGCTAAATTAAACCAATTGCTGAGGTTATGTGTTTTTGTCATGAGCAATGAAGCAAATTCGCCAATAACAATAATGAAATACAGATTTGTCTTTCTACTTGGATGAACTTATACCAAAGTTTAATACTACAAATTGTCTTTGCCTGCTCTATGACATTGCAAATGGAGATAATCCCTTTGAGTAATATAATCTGTCACTGTTTATGTTTAGTTTCCGTGTCTGACACCTAATTAAGGGACTAGAAGTTTGTTTATTTTTGCTGCTTGCAGCAAGGAAAGGGAATTGAAAACCTTAAGGGATAGCTTTGTGGGAACTGTCTCATTACTGAGGTGTTCATTACGCCCTACTAACACAGGTATATTTCCAAGGTATATTAAAATATATATGTATCAATTTCATCTCCAACAACCCCCGGTTTAGGGGAGCTTTGGAATAGGTAATTTAAATATTGCAAGACACTATTCAAAGATCTCCTCAGGATGGCTTCACTGTTGTGAGCAAAGCTGAAAATAAAAATAAAATTGGCCCCTAATCCAATTTTAAAATGCTGCACGTGGTTGATTAAGGATGATATGTCCCCAGATTAGTACGCATCTGCATTTTAATGAGACCATTGCATCGTATTGTGTTTGGACAGGAAATATGCTATGGGCACATTACAGCACCTTAGTCCATTATTTGGGTGTCTGTAGGATGATAGTGGACAAATTAAAGATTTTAATTACATAAAATGAGGCAGGAATTCTCTTTTTCTCCCTCCCTGCCACGTCTACCTCTGCAGCGCCCGTACTATCGTCCATTACAACAAGTTGCCGGGCTTCCCCTCTGTGCTCTAATTGGAAAGCTGGATGGCAGTAGGTTTTGCCAGTAATGGGGTTCTGCAATTTGGTAGCACAAGTCATCCTGGAGAGGCCTGTCAGAATTTGTAGAAAAGACCTGTTATGCGCATCCCACTTTGCAGCTCCAGAAGAAAACCCTACTATTTTAATAGTGCAGCTGTAAGCATTTCCGTAATTCAAGGTGGCGTCATTAGAGTCTTATTTATTCACCCGGGGCGACTGCCGAGAGGGAGATGATGCCGCCAAGATCAGCTGTGGCAGCTCAATCTCAGCACCTCCTGCTGGGCTCGGGAAGGGGAAATTAGAGTGGAATGGGCAAACATGACAATCATAGCATCGTTACTAAATTAGCACGTAAAGCAAACAGTAAGCTGTATGTATTGAGGGATGGGTTACAACGTTCTGTTGTTGAAGGGGCAGCACAGTCACGACTCTCTGATTTTTTAAGATATGGAATAGGTATTAAAGGAATAATATTAGGGCACTCAGAGAGATGCAACTTATAAGAAAAAGTGGTAATGGACTCAGCAGGCTTTCAATGTAATGTATCAACCGATGAATGTGCAAGACAAAAAGATCATTTCTACTCTTTCAGCAGTTTAGATTTTTACAAAGAAGGGAATGTGGTTATGACTAGCCTGACTCCTCCCAACAGTAACATCAGAACCACTACAGTACAAATCATAAATGAGCATGTCATATTTCACTAGTTAATCAGTACAATAGTTATAATTTGCTGTTTACTTGGGGTTGTGTCCTGGACTGTGTCCTGGACTGTTTCCTAAACTTGTGGCAGTAACTTACTGGCGTCTCTCCTGGTTGCCTTGCAACTTCTCAGAGCCAAGAAATAAAATAAGAAACAGCATACAACATGTATCATTATTTGTTGACAGGATATGTGAATTAGTGAGTTTTAAGCTGGGAACACACCGCACTGGCCCCCTGCGGCGGTTGGCCGCGTGAACGCAGGAGGCTCGCCTCTCGGTCATATTGGGCCATATTCACCGCAGCCGCCACCGCGGCCGCTGGCCGCCTCTTCGAAGGCGGCGGTTAACCACGTGAACGCAAGAGGCTCGCCGCTTGATCATATTGGGCCATATATTCCTGACGCCGAGATCAGACCCGTCACACTTACGGTGCAACAACAACAATAACATGGTCCAGCTGTGCCAAAAAATACAGATGTAGGTAGGCCTACACTGTGTAACCAGCGGCAGTCACAAATAACATTAAAACAGCATGAAGACGCACCCCGATCGCGAATACACACACATTAACAGCAATTCAGCAACATACTAAACACATTAACACCAGCAGTGTGTGCTCAGCAGCAAAAATAAAGGCAGACATCAGCCTACCTGAAAGTGAAAGTGTGCTGGGTCTGGCGGAGGACAACACCGGTGCTTAGCTGTAGCCTACTATATTGGAATTCCACACGGACACTGCCGTCAAGTTTGGGTTCATATTATCCTCCGGAACAGCACACAGCTGGGTGAGTTTCACTATGCTAACCGGCGCTACCTTGGCTAAAGTACAACCAACAGCTAAACAGATGCAAAATACACATATTTGCAGAATGTATTGGAAGCCCAATGTCCTCACTCCACACGGCCACCTTGTCTTGCAGACCACCGGGCAATCTCAACGCTGATTGGCTATCGCGGCGCGGCGACGCCAAAAAGATTAATATTTTCATCTTCTGCGTTCGCCACATATGTTGGCCGCGCCGCAAATGGTAGCGCCTTCGATTCACGCGCCGCAGAAGCGCCGGCCGCTGGACGCCGATTCTTGGGTGGACGCGCGGCCACGCGCTAGTACATTGACTTTGTATGTAATCTTGCCGCGCTGCCAGTGCGGTGTGTTCGCAGCTTTAGAGATTCTTGTTGGCAGACTTTGTAGTCGATCTGTTTTTACCTGTTTTCCAGTCTTTGCGCTATGGGAATCTTAGAAGCTGCTGCTAACTGTAGCTTCATATTTAGTGAACATATGTGTAAGAGCTATTACGCAAATGTAAGTATCTCCTTAGATATGGAACTTTTTCCAAGTTTTTGAAAAAAAACAATACTCTGGCATACTAATGAGTTGAAGTATTTAAGCATATTTTTGTTTCAGTTTTTGTTTATGCAAAGATCCTAAGCACTTTATTTGCCTTAAACACTTAGCAGAAACGCATAGTGAGCCTTTAGTACTCCCTTCTCATACTTCACCAGTGTAATCCTGTAGTCTGTCAATAATACAATAAAAAAAATGCACCTGAAGAACATTGCCAAACATAGGCTAAGGTATTTACTATGTTGCCTTCTGAGGCCTTAGACTGTGACTGACATTCAGATGCCTGAAGAATCCATAGTATTATTTGAGCTAAATAAGAAACATTGTCGTCACTGGCGCTTCTTGTACTCTGTTCCATTAAATCCAATCAGAGTGGAATTAATTTTTTTTTTCAATATTTTCTTTCTTTTTCTTTTGTACAGCACACATTGCAATTGCTGATATTACTAATTCAGTGTCCCTTCGTGATTGGCAAAATATACGAAAGGCAGAGTGACAGACATACAGAGATGTCTACCTAAATAGTACGATGTAAACTGAGAAATGCTATTCACACCACCACTGACACACACATTCAAATGAATAATAAGTGTATGACACCAACAACTCTGAAATACCATGCAAATCAGTTTCACTAACAAGGGCCAACGCTGAGAACAACCCCTCTATTTATATAGGATATTAGTATGTTTTCTTTTTTTTAAATGAGGAAAACAGATGGCAGAATCATATTCCTGTTAATTAATTTGATGTTAAAGATTGTCTATCACTCATTTATTGTTGCACACATAATAAGAATTGCTTCATATTTAACTGTGAGCAGTAAATTAAGATTGAGTCAGTGTCATAATTTCTTCACCACTGACAGTTGTGGTGTAGCCTAAATGCAAAAGCCTGCATTGTATTCATCTAAGCAAAAAGTAGTTAACACATTTTGATCTGTTGTTCCATTGTTGGATTTTTCTTCACTGGACAAAAAGCTTGGGTTATTGATGGTGAATTCATTACTGTTCAGTTCTTCTTTCCAAACACCATCACCATTCCAGAGATGACAAAGTGTTGCTGCATCTTATTGTCTAAAGTTTGACTGTTCTATTGATGTTTTATATTGTTTCCCGGACTTGGTTGTTTTTCTCTGCTGGAGCAGAAGGTGCTATACAGTAAAAGGAACCGAGCAATGGTAGCTCTGAGCCGAAAAAGTGGGGGCTTTTCATCTAAACCTTTGAAAAGCTCTCAGTCCCTCCCAAGGAGAGATGGGATCAGTAGACAAACCCAACATTTTCAATTTTGTGCTATCAGACACTGAGGAGATGTGTCAACAGTGCGGTCCTACAGCAAGTAAACACAGGAGTCTGACAAGCAATAACCTAGATTCAACATCGCCTCCGGTCCTCTCCTACTGAAGGTCCACCACTTTCATCTCATTTAGATCCGGATCTGTTGATCAAAAAAAGAGTCATACCCCATTCCCATACAAAACAGAAAATGTTTTCTTGGGCAGTCCCTCATGTCTTTGAGGGTTGTGCTTGTGTGAGGATGGGTCAGTAGACCTTAGCCATAGAGGATACAGTCATCATATTGATGATTTTAATGATTTACCATCATGCATTTGACTGTAAGCTATTTGCTCTTAACAGATAATTAAGAGCAAATTAGTTATATTCAGAATAAGTATTAGTAGTATTTTCTTTCTACTTTTATTTTACGCATTATTTTTTACAGTATTTGAGGGGGGCAATCTAATTAAGTATAAAACATATTTATTATAAAAAAATAAACATATGGTGGATATTGTCAGTTTTTATACTGTATGTTCTTAACAACATCTTCTTCATTGTTGCTCATACTAGAGTGAAGAGGAGCAAAGGAGGTTGGCTGCAGCTAAATTGGACAAAGCTCAGTGACTAAAAAGAGACAATGTGACTCTCAAAAGTGTTGGTGGGTCCAAGGAATGACTTGGGCAAAATTGTTGAATCAACTTTTCTCTTTTAGTTTATTAGCAGGCATCAGGAGGGATCAGAGGGTAGAATAGTTTGAAGCCCCAGACGACTGAGAAGCCATTACTGTATGGCACAGTCCACTGCAGAAAAGCTCCCGTAGAGATTTAAATCTTGCAGATTAAAATAGTGTCTCATAAGCCTGTGTGTGTGTGTGTGTGTGTGTGTGTGTGTGTGTGTGTGTGTGTGTGTGTGTGTGTGTGTGTGTGTGTGTGTGTGTGTGTGTGTGTGTGTGTGTGTGTGTGTGTGTGTGTGTTTAGTTGGATTGTGTTTAAACACCCTTGTGGGTGGCCGCATGTGTGTCTGTGTGATTGGGGCGCCTAAATACCGAAGCTTTTAACATCAAAGCTCCAAGAGGATTTAAGTGCCTAGAAACTTGTAAATTATCATGGTAAGTGATGTCCAGCAGGGATAGTTCAGTAGATGCCCCAAATAGGAAATAACAACATTTTTGGAAAATAGACTTTATAGGGACTCGGATTCATGTTTCACAGTTTCTGTTCTACCTTAAGTATAGCCCGGATAGAAAGCTATAGATCACTCGATAGATAGATAGATAGATAGATAGATAGATAGATAGATAGATAGACAGATAGATAGATAGATAGATAGAAATATGTAGGAAACAATAGTTGTTTTATTAATATCCATGCCATTATAGAATACAAGTGCCAGGAGGAAGAAACGTTATGTTTTTTTCTGTTATCTGTGTAATTGACTTTTATTTAAATAATTGTCTTTGTAAACTTGCTTAACTTTCACAAAGTGTACATTGTGGCAGTATACGTGTTGTCTGAAAATGTCATTAAAGTCACACACACACACACACACAAACACAAAGTGAATATTTTACCATAGATTGCAAGGTCAGATGATTCATGGTGTCTGAATATAAGGGACCTATAAGTGATTGGCCATTTAAACATGTGGAACACAGACCAGTTCTCGCTGTTGATATATCCACCATAACTTGCTTTACTCTCAAGTGTACAGTACAGATGATACCAGAGGTTGCAGATTTGAAATACTAATCTTGTTTCTGTATTCATCTCCACTCTCTTTTTTTCCAGTTCCTCCCAAGATATATGACATTTCCTCTGACATCACGGTAAACGAGGGCAGCAATGTGTCGCTCATCTGTACAGCCAGTGGGAAACCCGAGCCAACCATTTCCTGGAGACACATAACCCCATTAGGTGAGTTCAGTTCACCTCTCACATACCTATGCTAATGACTGGGCGGATGGATAAATGGATGGACGAGCAGAGGGGTGTGTGAATGGAGAGAGGAAATGAGGAAGCATGGACAGGATCAATAGGTGATAGACTGGGGATGAGAGAGGACTGGTAGTTATTTTGCAGAAGAAAAGATGAAAGGGGGAAGGGATGGAGCAAGAGATAGTTGAGGTTGGATGGAATCATGACAGATGGAGCGAGGGGGAATGTATAGATGTGATAATACTGTATATCCAAGTGAAGATACAGGATCATGGAGAGGGACCTGATTACACACTGGGCTCCTGTAATGACGTTGCCATCTAGCGCCATTTATTTAAGGGAAGACAAATAATTTGTCTGTCAATCAGATATAACATTGTTTTAACACACAACCACATTAAGCTGCAGGCTGACTGTTACGTCCCTAATGAGGTCTAGGGAGAAGGGAGTAACATAGACCAGATCCGTAAAATAAAAGGGAGTCAAGGGTTCAAAAGTAAAAGTGTTTATTGCCAAGCCCTATAACGTCAGGGAGACCCCTAAGCCAAAACAACAAACAAAACTGGTTCCCTGTCTTTAAACAAAAAAGGTTCTTCCTAACAGTCAAACAAAAGACAAGTGCTTACCTCCCTAGCCACAAACAAAACAGGAGAAAAGGGGGAATAAACAAAAAGGCAGGCCTCCCCTACACGGCTTCCTGGCTCACCACAGAATTAGCACAGGACGGGACTGCTAAGCAGATGATAGCAGTAGTTCAGGTGGCAGACGACAGCAGGCCACGGCAGACAGTGTTCGGCAGGGAGCAGCACATGGGACTGGTAGCAGCCGAGAGCAGAGAGCGAGGAGAGTGCCATGCAGCTCCTCTTATAAGCATGCCTTGATTAGGCTCCCAGGTGGGCCTCGTTTGGGAGCAACAGAGGTATGGGAGTGGAGGAGGGTGGAGCCGATGATCTAGAGGCAGTAGACACAAGTGCATGTTAGAAACTACATGGGAATGTAACACTGACCATATAAGAGAAAAAATAATAATAATTCCACATAGTTGCACCTGTATAAAGATGACATATAACTTGTCTTCAGTGACCTTAAAGCAGAAGTCAGAGAGAGTATACTTGTTAATATAATTGTTACATCACACAATATTCATACAGCCATCACTTATACAGTGTGGGAGTATCAAGTATCACTATCAAAACTGAAAGCCATGTAAAAAGTTAAACATTTTTGTTCAAACTGTTCAAACAGTTAACAAACACGCCCAAGTCATGGATGTGTTACTTGTTCAAAGCAGTATTTAATGTAACATTCTGCCACACAATCAAACACATTGATTAGTATTGAGGATTTCAAGACTACAAATGGCAACTCTCATCTGCAAGGAAACCTTGATAATTTGAGGTGCATTAAAACAGAATATCTGTATTATTATCATTCCAATCTTTAAGGTTGCTGCTAGTCAGAGAACACATACATCGTGAAGTTCTTTGAAGACAAGATCCTCCCTTTGAAAACATTCCAAAGCATTTAACTGTTGCTGCAAAGCCCCCACCCATCCACTTCTCGTCCTCCCTCATTTTCATATTAATGGATTACAGCCTGCTGTGCTTATCTTAAAGCTGTGAGGATGACTGCATTTATCTTATGGCTGTCAAATCCTCCTCTCCGGTGCTTGCCCTGATTGCGTTAGGGGAGTTTTCAGAAGATGATCAAAAGAGCCATCCTCAGAGTCCAAGTGGCAGTCACTCATTCTGCTTTGAAATGTCCACACTTTGAAGTGTGCCAGGAAAGAAATGATATGCTGGTCAAATGAAAAGGGCCCGGGATTAAATCTAATCACAGACTGTCTCCGAGCACATCAGAAATGAAGGCACTTGCCACGTGATCTTTGAGTCGGTTATAATAGTAAGGGTGATTTTATCCAAAGGACGTGGTACAACTGAAATGCTGTAATAGTCTAATTACCTATTGATGGAATACCATTAAATCTGTTGGATATGCAAAACAGTCTGCACCCAACCAGTGCACAGGCAACCTTAATGTGCAGTCAGAGCATATATAAATGTTTATCTCAGTTATGAATGACCCATTAGATTAAAGCTGCAAGCATGTACTGAACTACCATTAACAAACACACATAGACAAAGCAAAATAAAAATGCAATCGGATTTTTATGATTTCAAATATCGTTTCATTAATGGCAGGTAATGAATATTCATAATTGTTATGCAAGTTTTAAAGCCTATATAAAATAAATAAACGTTTATGTTGGGCCAGGTTTTATAAACTATAGGTCCAAACATATTCATACTTTTCAATAAAGGGTTTATGAAAATTAACCTAAACTAAAACATTGACATCTTCTGCAATTTGATAACACATAAATGCCATTAAAGAAGCAATACAGGAAACAGAATACAATACATACAGTCTGCAAGATGAACACCATGGAAATGTCCAGTTGCATCTAAAAACCAGCCACTACTTAATTATTGTGTTTAACACATTACAAAATAGAGGGATATGTTTGTAAAAACGATGTGATTTTGATTTCTTTCAAAATACAATAATTCAAATAACGTAACCATAATAACCTAATATTTAGTGGCATCTAGTGTTGAAAGTTGTAGAAGATTGCAACACTCCATTGGTAACTCCTCCCTTTCGAATAATTACAGAAGCTATGGTGGCCTTCAAGGACAAGAAGCTAGTTATTAAATATGGAATCATCCACCATTGCCTCAACTCTTTCCACAATATCAGGTGATGAGAGGAAGGTGTATTTAGTTATTTATTCTTGCTGTTCTCTCATTTTGATTGGGAAGTTATCCCGGCAGTCACTGCTGTTAAGGGTACATGAAATGAGGTAGTAACAAAAGGCTGTGCCTGCCGTGTCCCGACTCCCGCTCATCAATGTAAGTTTTGATCGCAGTGGCCAATCAAATCAGAGGGAGGCGGTCTATACTCGGGGATTACTTCAAGCCCATCCTCACTGCGGCCTTCAGTATGCGCACCCACGCCAGCATGATATGATAACTTCCATATCAGTCAGAGAGATATCCAATATCCGAGCCACAGACAGACAGACGTTTCTTGCTTTATAGATAGATAGATAGATAGATAGATAGATAGATACAGTGTTTCCCCTAGAATTTTTTTTAGGCCCGGTGGTAAGAGCTGATAAAGAGTATGCGCGCCGCGTGCGTACCAAATTTCTAGAAGAAATTGACCAAAACGAACCCCATTTGGGATGAGCCTCTTTTGACAGCCCGTTAAAAATTAGGGCATAGGGTTATACTTCACATTCAGTACGTTTGTACATGTGGTGTTTCTCACAGGATTTTTAGATCCTGCTGGGTGAGAATGGACCTTAATCTAGGGGGATCTGGGGGCATGCCCCAGCACAAGAAAACCTTATCCTTTTAAAGTTAAATACATCAATCTGGTGCACTTTGAGAGGCGAAATCTGATTAATTCTGTGCTCTGTAAACAACTGTCATATGTCTTGCCTATAACTATTTTCTGTAATGATTTGGAGACACAAGCCATGTAAACTATTGAAGAAAAACACGTGGATTTCACTAAACACTAAGAAACACTAATATAGACAGGTCCTGTCTAGTACTCATTTCTGGAATAATCTGAATCACCTCACCTTGAAGCTAGCCTACTGAAAAAAAAAATTATTTATTTTTTATGCAAATAGCCTTGTTGAAAATAAATAAATTAACATAGGCTAATCATGATGTGTAGCCTATCAACATGTGCTACATAAGGCAACTTCCCTATTCCGACCATTATATTTCATCTTGCCTATTTCTCAATTTAAAACATAAAAATAAAGTAGGCCTAGCATTGAAAATACAAAATAATAAAGCTTGTAGGCCTACTATGGCCTGCTGTTTTCAAGATAACTTAACAGTTAAAACAATAAATTAATTAATATGTCCCCTGAAAATAAATTAATGCTTTTCTGAGAAGAATGCCAAAGGCAGTAGCAGTGTGGCACTTCTATAAACTTACTGAAACGAGTGCATGCCGTTTTTTTCAGCGCTATCTCTGCTGTTGATACAGATTGGTTGTGTTGCCACGGCGACGTAGCGATTTTAACTTTCAAAGTTTTGCTCAGCACTTTTTCCTGTTCAACGTCCCTCTTACTGAGTCCTTAATATTTCCACAGAGCAGGCGCTGGTTTTATTTTCGCCACTAGTTCAACGTTTGCTTGCTAGTCATGCTCCTGCTCATTGGCTTCCGTGCATGGACATATAAAGATTCCGTGTCTAACAAGTGCGCACCGAATGCACACGCGCATTGTGCCACGCGCAGAACACATACACACACGCAGACACACAGATCAGCTGATGGGATGATCAAACGAGAGGTTGTAAAGACAGGCGCACACGAGGGGTAGACCGACAGTGCCGCGCAGACGCTCGCAAATGATTATTTTACGGAATCAATTAGAAAAAAAAATAAAAATGAATTAAGTCAGGCTGCTGTTGGCCTGGCGGGGGGTCCCGTTGGCCTGGCGGGCCCGCCAGGCCTGTATAATGGTAGGGGAAACACTGAGATAGATAGATAGATAGATAGATAGATAGATAGATAGATAGATAGATAGATAGATAGATAGATAGATAGATAGATAGATAGATAGATAGATAGATAGATAGATAGATAGATAGATAGATAACTACAGACAACATTTCTAACAAATTCACAATAAAAATATTGTCATTTAGATAATTTTCAATAAGTAATGTAGAGAGAAGAAGGCTGTAGATATAAAAGGTTAATTTTAAGAAAGAAAAAAAAAATTTAATGTTCAAGCAATTATAGGGAGAACGGGGTAAGTAGGCACACTTTTTACTCTAGTGAGAATTGCTCATCACCAAAACATCTGTCAATAGCCATTCCTACATTAAATTGAAGCTTAGGGTGTTGGCTAGAAATGTGTGTCTCTCTTTTTTTCCAACTTATTGTAATGAAGAAGTAATTTACCATCAAAGACACTCTGACACATTGTGACAACCAACCCCATCAAGGGGTCGGTTGTCACACACTATGGGGTTGTTTGTCACAATGTAATCTTAATGGGAAAAATCTTAAAAAGAAGGCAAGGAGGCAGAACCAAATTTGAATGTTTAATTGCATTGTCAAGTTGACAAATAGGCCTACATAACGTTCTGTAGCCTTGGCAGCTGGTCTAGTTTGGGATGCACTGGGTTGTTTTGATTTTGTTGCCCTTTTTTCTTTTGCTTGCTAGCTGCCTTTTCCTGCTCTATTCTTTCCTTCTCTGGGGTGTCAGTGAGGATACAGCTTGACAATTTATTTCGTTATTGGGTTCCTTTTCTGGCTGCAGCCTTGAGATAACATGTGACAACCAACCCCCCAAAAAATTTGACGACCAACCCCAACTTGAATTTCTTGCTAGCATCAAGGCCAACAACCATCTGACAACTAATTAGCTTGCTAACCACAATCTAAACTATAGTTTACCCTTCACACTTTCTGAGGGTAACAAGTGTTTTGTTATAAACCCATTGTGTAAAAGCCTAGAAGAAAAATACTGAGAAGCAAAATATTTAGAATTTGACATGAAAAACACAAAACATCCTCTCACCTGAAATGCAACTGTCTTCCTCCAAGGAAGTCTATGTATGTGACCTCTGATCCCAATTCTGGACCTTTTTTATATCAACATTTCAGAGCTAGCGCGCTCTGGTGGCGAGATATAACGAATGTGACATCCAACCCATGTGACAAATTACCCCGTTCTCCCCTACACTAATTAAAACATACCCATGAATATTATTTTTTATTTAATTCTGTTCTGAAAATGTCAACAAATTCTACACACTGCCCCTTTAACAACATAATCTATGAGAAGCACCACATTATTAATAAAAGCACAACACATCTTCAACTTTTATACTTATTTTTTGGTTAATGTCTCAGACCTTGAGGGTACCATGGACGATACTTCCAATTACTGCATCTGTACACACCGAGCACAACCAATTATCTATTAAAACATTTTTTAGGAGTAATTGCTCTCATTGACATGAGGCCAAAAGGTGAATTGGCTGTAAAGTGACAAACATGTCTATATGAACTGTTTTTATTTGCTTACTCTCTCCAACTATCCGCCATTTTGGGTCAGGGGTGGGTATTTTTTCGCAATGTAGCTAGTTCTGCTGCAGCAGCCATTGAAGTTTGACAGAATGATAAATTGCCCTGACTGACTGTCAAGCTCCTACTCCCACTCCGAGGTTTTTTTGTGTTTGCATTTTTTCTTTCTCTTCCCTTCCCGCCATCCAGCAAACTGCCAGCTAATAATAAACTTTGAATAAATAAAGTGTGGCCGTCAACTGTTTACTGAGGTGATAATTTGGCTCAGTATGTGTGCTTATAAAGACAGTGCATATTGCTCAATTAGAGAGATGCACGCAAACTGAAGGAAGCACTTGTAACAAACAGATCATCTTTGTTGAAACAAAGCGGGTAGGGCGGCTGTCCACTGGAGTGCAGGTTTCGGTGGTTTGATCCCCCTTCTACCCGCCACAGGTCGGATTGTTCTTGGCAAAACACTGAACCCTGAATTGCTCCCGATAGTTAGCTTGCACCCTGTGTGGCAGCTGCTGCTATCGGTGTATAAATGTGTGTGTGATTGGGTGAATGCGTAAAAAACAATGTATAGCACTTTGAGTCCATTTACCATTTAAACATTACCGGGAGAAGGAATGGTGCCAGCATAAAGCATGTGGCTGGAGCTTAATGTGCTTAAATAATCATTGCAGTATAATCACCCATAAAGGATTTTACTTGACAGTGAACTCCTCATGAGTTTGGGTGATTTCTGCATGGTAAGGGCATTTATGACTGGAAAGCCAGTCTTCATATCAGCTGTTGAAATCTTGATGTGCAAAGTGAGTGTATGATGCTCTCCCTACCCTTGAGCAAGGATTCTACTGCTGACTGACTCAGTTACCAGTTCGAAATAATTAGTGGGAAACTGTCTAGTTTGTCTGTATCAATGTGATTGTTTCCTACCCTTATAGCTCCTCCCCAGGCTTTTGATGTCACAAACATCATGACATGTTAATACATGATCTCAATCAACATGTATGCTTCAATAAAATCTAATAAAAACAGTGAATTGAAGAACTACATTGATTATACTCCCATAAGCATCCTTATCCATTTAGCTCTTGACATTACATTACTCCTAAAGCTTATCGGAGCTTGGGTGACGTGTCATCTTTTTACGGTAATGCCTACACATGGAAAACTGTGCTTTGCTTCCTTACCAATCTGTCATAGGTCATTTAGAGGGGTGCGGGGCGGGGGGAGCTTTCAACATAGTCTGTTTCAGTCCGGTTTGGTTGGGTGGATGGTTGCTTTAATGCACTGTTTCCATTGAGATTTGTATCCATGGGATAGAAGAGTGACCTTTGAAAAGGCTGACTTGAATACTAGAATACATATTTGATCGGTTACTGTGATAGGACTCAGCTTGAACACATTTCTCTCTCTGTTTTCCAGGGTTCCTACGCAGCTGCTTGGAAAGAGAAAACTTTTCTCTTTCCAAGCAGCTGCTGTATTTATATCAAAATAATACTGCCTATGTTTTGTTTTGCATTTCAGTGCATCAGGCATACCTTCCCCAACCAACACACCCAGGAAACAAATCTCAGCAGGTTCTTAGTGCTGGATCCAACAGTAGGCTACTTGCTTGCAGTTTCTATATGAACAGTGCAATGCATTAGTACAACTTGACTTTATATCACTGGTACATCCCTTGAATTGTTCCTGCACTTGAATTTGGCTCTCTCATACACTACTTAGTTGCTTTTCTCATAGTTCACTGATGCACAGTTCAAAGCCATTTCAAAGTTCCAGATATCAACAATAGGAGTTGTGTCTAACACTTTCCCATTCAGCTGTTGAGCTGAGCATTGGAAATTAAAGATGTGCTCAATGGGCATATGCTTTATTGGAGTGCATGTTAGCCTTTTTCTCTCAAATGTGATATTGTAACTGCCACAGTACCCATATTTAATGACAGGACAGATATATAACGGATACATTTACAATACTTTTGTCTCTGTTGTGTTCCATTCCTGTTGCAACTCATGCCAAATTGTGTGAAAGACCCTCATTCTGAATGCACAATTAAAATATGCTTAAATGTAATCTCTGATTTTTCTGTTCTTATAATCACACATGTTTTGCATTATGTTTATATATCAATAGTTAGTTATTGTCCAAGCTTGATTGAATCGATTCCACGCACTGCCAGTGCAGTCTAGACAGTTAATTAGAAAATTAGGACAGTTGAGCTGAGGTATGGCATCAATGTTTTGTTCAGTTAACAGTATGTTCCAATTCAATGATTAAAAGGTTTTTCATATCAAATCCTCTGAAATTGAGTGATTCATCAACAAGTACCTATTTCATTTTGTTCTTAGAAACTAGATATTTCCTCACCCACCACTTATTTGGGAGATATACCATACAGTTTTTAAGTTAACAAATGATATCTCTCAGCAAGTATGCATCAAATTGATAACAATATATTTGTATTTACATTAATTACTTTGTTTTTCTAATAAGTCTGTTACTCATTATGCATATTTGCTTATTTTTTTATCGCATAGATCTTTCACCTAGCACCTGGAATTGTGCTTCCCTGCCTATAGAGCATTTGGCTAAATATTTCAGCACAGAAAGTAGCAGTGAGGAAATTGTATGGGTCACTGAGGTGGCAGCACATGCAATCAGACATGACTTATGGGTTCTTTGGCCCAGTTCCACCCTGTGGATTTTAGCGGCCTCAGATTGACAGCCAGGGAGCAGGGGTAGGGGTTATGTATCAAGGCAGTCTAACAGCCTGTTTCTGCACATACTGTGATTCTACCCCTAGTTCGGGCCCACACCTTGAGTTTAGGCCAGAAGGCAGCAAACACACAATGTTGATGCGTGGGTTTTTCGCCATTTATAGGAGTTTAAAGGATAAATTGACGTAGAAAATGCTGCTCTATGCTATAATGGATTCTTCAGCGATGCCTGCCATATCTGGGTATTGCAGCCCTGGAGGAAGCATACTCACAGCTCCCCTACACAATGTGGGAAATTGCTTACTGCAACAGGACTTATCCAGCATTGGCACTGAATGTGAAATTAACCTTGCTATGATTTCTTTAATTTGCTTGGAGTGACATCTCCCTCAGGTGAGAAGGGCCTTTGTCAGTCTTTCAAATATCTCTCAGCAGGCCACTCACACACAACTCAAGTTAGGTCCCTTGGTGGTTAGACATTAGTAACACCAGCAGTGGCAGCTATGTTCTTCCATCTTTTATTCTTCATATATTTTCAGGGCTCTTCATACGGGGTCTGTTTTTGTTTGCTTTAAGGCCAACGTTGAGCACTCAACATATAATGTTCTTCAAAGTATCATGGCTGCATTTCTGGTTTAATGGTTTCTATGACCTTTGCAAAGCCTCTTTCCTGCTGTAATCGATAGGAATACCATTTGCAGCCAGGGCAGGATGATGCAACTAGATCTTGCATTTAAAATAATTTATTGGTTTCCATTTATCAAGAAAGACTGCAGTCTAATTAGATTTCTTTAAATTGAAGTTTGTCCATTTGTTTCACGAGTATCTGTACTTGTTCCATGTAAGAACACATATGCTTAAGAAAGTACTCCATCATGTTATGTCACTGATTAAAGCTTGTAATTCGATACGGCCTATTATTAATAACGCTTCACCTCAGTTTAGATATGAATGACAAAGGCACAGAATATTTATTTTTGCTACTTCATAATATTTTTATTAACATAGAAATACAAATTAACTCAAGTAATTTCTGTTGTGAGCCGTTCTCTTTTTTGTCTTGCTATAAACATCTATGGCAGTGTATAACTGATTGGTTGAGCACTGACAGAAATGAGTCAACAAAATACTTATTTTCAAATACATACTTATAGAGCAATCCCTCGAGCAAACTTGTTTTCCTGGATTTTCCTAAGCCTAAACACTGTTGTGTTATTAGTTTATTTGGTGTCTATGCAGGGTTTTGTCAAAACTTTGCATCTATTTATTTATTTGTGCTTCTTATCTTATCTTCTACAATCATATCTTTGTGCTACATGAACCATCTTTTGGATGTCTTCATTATAGTGGAGCGACAGAATAAGTTCATTTGGCAGCAAAGACATAGAGACGGAGTAAGCCATGTCTCAATTTTCTCTCAAGTCATAATCAAAATTGCTCAGCAGGGAGAGCAGTCCTCCTCACAGTCTGCTTGCAGTGAACTCTGCTTGATTTACTTATTTACTTATGATTTACTTATGTTTGACATTGATGCTAGGGGCTGAAGTTAATACTTCTCTCTTATTTCCTACATACATAGTCTATGATTGGTCATATATGAACTGTCATTGGCCGCGTTTCCCAGATTCGTTAAGAGCCTCTTTGGGCTAAGTACTTCTTTGGAGCGCTCTTAAGAACGCTGTGAAAGAAGAATGCGTTTCCCAGATTTGTTCTTAGCGAAAGTAGCTCTTTCACTAAGACGGAACTGTAAGACGGAGCTGACCCACTCTTTCAACCTTCTTAGCGACCAAATCGTCAGTGATCATGCCGCGTCAGGGAAATTTATTTCCTCCAGTTTTCGAAATAATAAAACAATGCTCAATGCGGACCACTGGCGCAAGAAACATAGACTAATAGTAGAGAAAAAAAATGTTTTAATGAATTAGACGTTTACGTTTTCCACACACATGTGAGTTTATAGTACTACTACACATACAAAAAAAAACATCAACAACCCTGTGGCATTTCACAGATATCAAAGAAACAGATTTAATTGAACTCAGCTGAACCTCATTCAGAGCGGCTCCACCTGCTAAAGGCGTTGCCAAAGTCCGCGCGTGTGAGAAACCATGGCTGCAATACAACACCTTCTCGCTGAAAACCAACAGCCTCGCCGTGCGCGAAGCCAGACGGTTTACATAAATGCATACGTGCGTCCGCACTTCTCCCCACTGGACGTGCTATCAGACCGGGCCGTCCAGGCAAAGTACCGGCTTCCCCGTGCGGAGATCCAACGGCTGATCACTCTGGTGTCTCCACACATCCAGAGCAACCCGCTGCAATTTTGCCTTCAGCCCGGTCCAACAACCCGCAGCCCCTACCTCTTCACCACCAGTCACCAAGCACTAAACCATAAACCCACAACCACCACACATCACCCATATCAACTCTCAGGCCTGAAGGCTGAAATAAATAAACAGAACCAGCAGATGTAGGCTACATGTAACGTCCTGCACACTATGATTATTGGTGCTTTACCTGAAAGTCTGGCACTGGAATGCTGTTGAAAGGGCACACAATACGCACACGTCATTAACCTATACGCTTAGATACATTACAAATTGCCTGGGACTTTTTGTTGCTAGGTTTGACACCCTCATTTCAATGCAAAATGATCCACACACAATACATGGTTGAAAAGAAACCAAAATAGTTTATTGAAACCATATGGGGGAGGGGTTACTCCGCGCTGTCTTTACTGGGCGTCTGCATCACCTGCAACGAAGGGAGATTGATTAGTGAAACCTTCTCACTCTTCCTTTTTGTTTGGTTCTGGAACTCCTGCCACTTCTTCCTCACAGCACGCCAGTCACGCAGGCCACATGGGCTGGAGGGGGACATCTTTTCGGCTATGGCCTGCCTAACACGGTTCTTCACCGTGATGTTCTTTTTGCCCCTTGTTCCCCCGAATAAAACTCCCCGGTGCTGCCAGACCTCGTCCACTAAGACGCCCATCTCCTCCGCGGTAAACGACGGTGCCCGCTTGTTTCTTTTGCTGCCGCTTTCTTCCATTCTCACATCACGTGTGTGCCTATATCCACGGCCACGGGGTATATATGCGCTAATGGGCTTGATTACTACTTTGATACACTTGTTGCCACACACACCCGCACCCACACACCCCCCCACACACACGATACATGCGTAGCCTAATTCCACCTGTGTGGGGGAGACCACGGGGCGCTGTGTGTGACTTATGCGCTGATAAAGAGTTGGGTGATCGATTCGCCTGGCATCGATTTATTCAGTTTCAGCACGACCGCGGTGGACAGCTCCCACTAAAGAGCTTCTTTCGCTTCAACTTACGCGTTCTCCAAAGATTAAGAAGCCATCTGTGAAACACCCGTATCTTAGCGCTCCTTCTTAGGCAAACCCTTCTTTCGACCGTTATTTGGTCCCAAAGAACGATCGAATCTGAGAAACGCGGCCATTATTAGTGAAGACACTGTGACTGTACAATTTAAGCAGTTTTTGTCCTGAAAGCTTGAGAAATGTATGAACACATCCAAACATGTCATTAGAAGGCATTTGCACATCATATGACTACACAATTGCTTTCGCATTTGCAAGCACTTTCAAACTCTAATATGTTGCTCCATCAATTTAATTGGAAGCTTGAATGCCACCTGTGGATCTCACGAAGGGGTATTGTTGAAAGTGGGAGTCATTATTACTCACACCTGTTTCTCATGATTGTTCCAGTTACATGGAGCCTTGCATTTAGACTGTATGAATTGTGCAAGAAATGGAATAGGCCTTTTTCTACAACAGATATTTGGGCATGTGGAAAAACCACAGGAAGGACTGATGACATTGGGTACAATCAGTAGCGTACCGTGGGGTTTAGGTCAGGGCCTTCAGTAACGAACTCCACCAACGGCCAACCGCCAAACACGCACAACATTTCATATTAGGTGCCGATACAGCAAACACAGCCACACTAGTATGCGCTACTGCATAACTTCAACAACAAGTTGATCTTCGACAACAACAACAACAGCGCACACGCACACCACTTTGCATTAGCGCAGAGCTAGAGTAATACAGCATCACCATCATATCCTTCCTTATGTCACTCCGCAACAAGATTGCACTTCACACACATCTCACAAAAACAAGTGTTCACAGTTATTGTTATTATGTTCACCGGATGCTTTCGCAACTTCAACTTCAAAGGATTCAATAAAGTATAGCGACAATATTACAAGTGCACCGCCAGTTCATTAACACAAATTAAACATGCGAGTAGGCCTTTATGCCACATCTTTTACAAGAGCTATTCCAGCCAGAATTTTAAACCCAGGAGTAGTAGAGGTTAATCATAATAATAATAACGGGTTAATTTAATATGCTTATTAGCGGCATCAACACTGAAACACAGCATAACCGTTTAGCCTACTGCCCAAATTCCAGCAATATGTGTGTTTCCAACCATTACAAATAATGCTTAACAAACTAAAAGCACCACAACATTATCGCTCCTCCTACACAGTGCAAAGTAACACTCACCCATCACTTGTAGAGGAAATCCATCCTCCTATCCTTTCGGAGGAAACGTTCAATGACCTCCTCATGCAGTCGGGCGTCCTGTTTTAGTTTGATGAGCAGTTCCTTCTCGATGGCAATAGATGCCAGTGCAGAGAGTCGGGTCTGTCCAGTTGCATTCCGTGAGTACGTTTTAATGCGCTTGAGAGCTGAGAAGGATCGCTCCACTGAAGCTGTAGACACAGGTATGGTCACGATCAAGCAGGTGAGGGCATACAGCTGTGGCATGCTGACTGCCAGCCCTGTGCTACTCAAGAAAGTCAGTAGGTCACTTGGGCTCTTTCCCTGAAAGTTGCTCATGCTGTACATCACGTTGAGCTCAGCTCTGAGTCTGCCCATGTCAAACTGGTCACCGTAGCTCTCCTCCAGGCTCCGGAGCTCTTCTTCGGGGAATGTTTGCTTGAATTTTGCAAACTGTTGTGCATCCAGCAATGCAACAAACAGCAGACGTTCGTGATCGGCAAATCGATTCCTGATTTGCGTGCCGATGCTGTCGATTAGAGCTGTGTGTAGCTCTCGGAAGTGCGCGGGTGGGTCTGGTCGGCCTCTGGCTGCGCTCGGCTGTCCCGCGGCCTCCGCTGTCCTCTCGTAGATGGCATCAAATTTTTCACGCTCGCCTTCAACACTGCGATTCTGGCCAGACTGAACTGCATGTCCAAACTCTTATTTTGCAGTATTCCGAAGAGCACATCAGCAAAATCAAAAATGTTGATGAAAGCAAAGAGAAAAAAACAGAAGTCATGGCTTGTCAATTGTGACAAGTGGCCCGATGCACAATGTACCGTTTCACGGTCAAAATCCTCCGCGTGATCGAGGATGTGCTGGAAAACCTCGACCAGCTCAGCTCCTTTGTCGTGCACCGTGCCCACCAACCTGGAGTGGAAGTTCCACCTCACCTGTGAGACCCGCGGCAGCCGCCTCGCGCAAAATTCATCCAGCAGTTTTGTGCGTTTAGGGGAACGGGTAAAAAAGGCGGACAATCCTCCCAGATTTGCAAAAAAAATCTTGCAGTCCCTGATTTTTGCTGCTCCCTGGGACAACACCAGATTGAGTGTGTGGGCATAACAATGCACAAAAAGAGCTTGTGGGATTGCTTCTTTTACACGCGCCTGGACGCCATTCAGTCCCGATGCCATTACAGCGGCTCCATCATAGCACTGCGCCACCAACTTGGCCTTACACTCATAGCTGGTCAACGTGTCAAGGACCAATGCTGCTAAATCTGCTGCTCGCTTTTTTTCCGTGACATCCTCATATTTTAGAAATCGCTCCTTTACTCCGTGGTCTGTGACATACCGGAGCACATAGGACAGCTGGGCAGCGTTGCTGAAATCAGTGGTCTCATCCACCATGACTGCAACAAACTTCGTTTGACTGATCTCCTTCTTGATGGCATCATTCAGCACATCAGCAACAGCATTTATGATATCATTCTGAATTTTGCCCGATGTTCCCGTAAAAACGGTGGCAGTGGCAAGGTGATTGCGCAGGTCAGCATCATAGTCGGACAGCAGAGACAGCAGTTCAAGGTAATTACCTCGGTTCAGGGACTCTTTCCCCTCGTCGTGTCCCCTGAATGGCAATTCTTGCTGTCCCAAAAAGATGACACAGTCAATGAGGCGCTTGAGTATTTCACGTTTTTTTCTTACTCTCTCATTGTGCAAGCTCGTCTCTCGTCTCCGCTGCTCATCCAGCTGCAAGTCAACCCTGGACACACCAAAGGTTTTTAAATGAACCACCGATGTGAGGTGACGCTCAGAGGCCTGATGTTTTACAGCTGCCTTGGTGAAGTTGTTAAGACTGCTAAAACCGGCGCTGCTCCATGTCCCCCCACTAATGTTGAACAGCAAACACGGCCAGCAGAATAGCTTGTTCTGAACGGGGCTAGCCGTTAGCCAGTCATAGCAGCCGTAGTTGCACTCTGTAAAGTGCCGCACAAAACCTTTACCGGTCTGGGTCAGCCCATCCAGCTTCGGTGTAGGTCTTCCTCTTGAAATCAACTCTGTCTTCTCTCCAAACGATCGCCTTGAAAAAGGCAACCGAAGGAGATCAGAAACAGGATCGCTAGATGCTGTGAAGGCAGTGGCCATAGTAGTTCACTATCAACAACTCTCACTACGCGCCAACGATTCAAAATTCGCTGATGACATCACAGGGGCCCAGCGCTGGCGCTGGCGCTGGTCCTTGGGGGCGTCCTATTACAAACATCAAAATCTGATTGGCTGATTACACACGTCAGTCAAATGTATTATCCAATGGAAGGTGGCAGCTTCAGCAGAAGGCCAGCAATACTTTTAGTGCTTGCCCCGGCCCCCGCTGGTCTATATAGCTGTGATAGCTTGTTCTGAACGGGGCTAGCCGTTAGCCAGTCATAGCAGCCGTAGTTGCACTCTGTAAAGTGCCGCACAAAACCTTTACCGGTCTGGGTCAGCCCATCCAGCTTCGGTGTAGGTCTTCCTCTTGAAATCAACTCTGTCTTCTCTCCAAACGATCGCCTTGAAAAAGGCAACCGAAGGAGATCAGAAACAGGATCGCTAGATGCTGTGAAGGCAGTGGCCATAGTAGTTCACTATCAACAACTCTCACTACGCGCCAACGATTCAAAATTCGCTGATGACATCACAGGGGCCCAGCGCTGGCGCTGGCGCTGGTCCTTGGGGGCGTCCTATTACAAACATCAAAATCTGATTGGCTGATTACACACGTCAGTCAAATGTATTATCCAATGGAAGGTGGCAGCTTCAGCAGAAGGCCAGCAATACTTTTAGTGCTTGCCCCGGCCCCCGCTGGTCTATATAGCTGTGATGCGTTTTTCAGCTCCGCTCAGCCTTACAAAAAAAACGGTTTTCCTTCTGAAATTATATTGTAACGTACTGAAAAAAATATGGAATAAATACGCGTTCAGACACACATTAATGTAATTTTAAAAAAATATATATTTATTTATTATTTTTATTTTGACAGGGCCAGCAGAGAAGGCCCTGCTGGCCCTGACGGCCCACCACTGGGTACAATGGATCAATTTAGAATGCAGTTTTAAGGCACTAGTATTTTGTATGCAGTCTTGCTGACAAGGTCTCCTGGGATACCTCAAATGAACAGAGCTATCATTGATTTCATTACTTATGCCTGATCTTCACATGCTACATGACCATGCCCAAATGCCTGACTTGAATCCATGGAGCTTAACTCAATGCATGTGTTATTCATGTGGCTCTGCCATGAAAATTGTGTTTTCCATTTTATAAATGTAAAAAAAGAAGCTTAATGTTTTAAAATGTTTGGAATAGAGCTGCAGCTATCAATTATTTAAGAAATCAAGTATTCCATCAATGAATGAAGTCACCTTATCCTGCTGGCCTTCAGGCTGTTCAATACACAACTGCAATGTGTACAAAACTGCTTTGTTTAAGTGGGTACTCATGCGAAATCTTGGGAATGCTGAGATTTGTGTGATTCCAACATACCAATCACAACAGCAGGTGTAATTTACAACTCTGTCAGACCAACCAAAAAAACAAGCAGTTACAAAGTTGAGGCAACTCACTTGTGAAACTTTATGGGAATCCACTAATCGATAACATCCTGGCAAAGAGAAACACTCTGGTTACGTTGGCAAAACTTCAAAGGACGTAATCCAGTACAATATTTAGTCCAAAACAAATGATTACTTCCATAAATCCCCATAGACTGCTGCTGCATCATTTGAAATGAGCCAGCAGATAAATCACAAACCATGGAAGGAAATTAGCACTTGAAATTCATTTGACAGGGGCTTTAATTACACTGTTAAATAGAGAATTATTTTGGGATATTTTAACTGTATTAATATGCAATTGCAAAGCCAGAGATGAAAATGGACAGCTATGCATCTGTAGTTCTCCTGCCAAACAACTCCAACTTTAAGAAATACAATATTTAAGAGTAATTGAATATTGGTCTTTCATTCAAAAAATGGTACACCCTAACCCAGAGGTGCCCACAAGTTTTCAGCTTGTGAACTACTTTTATAATGACCAAGTCAAGAAGATCTACCTACTATAAAAATGCAAAACATATTAGGCCCTGGGGCTGAGAGTATTAGTAGGCCCCCTGAGAGTCCGTCTTACAACACAAAACGTGTAATATTTATTTTGATTAATAAGCAAATCATTTTTTAGGTAACACTCAGGGCCTTTTAGGGGGTACCGGGAGCATGCGCCCCCCCCGGAAGAAAAATGTGAAACTTTTCAAAGTAAAATGTATCAATCTGGCACATTTTGAGAAGAATACTAAGGCTAAATCAGCTGTGTCCTATGTGAGCTATTTAGTACTATGTTCTGGAATAATGTGGGGACACATCATTACCAAAAAGCAGAAAGAAAAAATGTACAGGTTTAAAAAATCTCTCTGTGAAGTTTTTTTTTAATACAGTATAGCTCAATATAGGCCCCTGATCTTCGTAGCCACGAACAATGTAATTTAAAAAATATAAAAAATGTACTGGTGCCAGATCTCTGTATGCCCCACCCCCTACCTACTAAGGTTAGGGGCCTGTAATGAGCCAGTCAATTGCTTATTTTTTTAAATAAAGTTGTTCGGGGCCTTCAAAGATTAGGAGCCTATATTGAGCCTATATATATATTTTTTTTAAGAATGCCATGGCGATCTACCCACAATGCCGGTCGATCGCGAACGACGTAATGGGCACGCCTGCCCTAACCCTTTGATTGACACCATTTAAGGCAATCTGAGTATCTATGACACACCCTTTGCCTACAATCTACAATGGCAACAAGAGTCTGAGTTGTGATGTCAGGTATGCACAACGTAAGCGAATTGTCCGACAGTAACACTCATAAAAATTGTAATAACCACAGTGCGGGGCTGTTAAATGGCAGCAAATCTTTGATGCAAATAATTTCTATCTGATTTTAGGTAATCACATTACTTGAAAAATCTTTTCAGTCTGAGTTTGGATCCTTTAATCATTTAACATAATTTGAGCAGAGAGAGGCTTCAAAATATATATATTTTTTTTTAAATCGTAGTCAATGGAATCAAAACCCCTGTAGTCTATGAAAATATTTTTACATTAAGGGACTGTGCAACATTGTCAGGCAGAAAGGATGAAAGCGTGTCTCTGTTCTCATCATGCGTGTCTTTATTTTACTTTTTTTTAAATTATTTTTGGTCTTGGTTCTAATGTGCCCTATGCAACCAAATATCCCCCTGTGCAAATTAGTGATTGATTGTGTTTCCCATGGTGTGACAAAAAAGTTGTTGTGCATTCCTGTGGAAACCAGTGCATTTGATTCAGCTACTGTGTAAATGGTATTGGAAGCATCAAGCATACTTGGCCTCATGGGTCAGTGCTTTTGATTTCATTGCCCTAGTAAAAGACACAAGTGCACACAGTGGATGTCCACGTCTTCCGTATCATAATTCCCAATTACAGCCAAATACAAGGGAGCTGTGCATCACAGGCAGTGTATAGGTCAACCGTGTTAGGTAGCTACTAAGTGTGTGGGAGGAAAAATCCACTGAGTCCTGTGAAAGTCTGTAGTTCTTTTATAATCCATATATATAAATAAGATATATTTATTCACTAGCCCTGTAGAGCAGACATTGCAAAGTGCTTCACCATTAAAGATACAATTAGCAGACATACAGCATCCCTGCTCGGTAGGTTCTGTGTTTTCTAACATTGATTATTGTATGCAATAAATAATCTGAACCCAGACTAAACACCAATGGTTCACTTCTGACACACACATACCAACTACTTGAAATGTACAAATCATCTCTTTCTTTGAATCGCGGGTGCATCAGCAACACATGGTACAGAAACACACAACCTGGAAAATGTACTTTGGTAACTTCTTGGCCCAATGTAACCCGAACCGCCCCCCACCCATTAACCTACATCATATAATTCAAGTGTATTTCCCTTTGCTTTTCAATGTCGATGAAAATCACATTAATTATCAATAACATTTGGAGTCGATGCTATACCTTTGTCAAGGCGTTTAAATAGGTGATAATACAGTATATTAGTGCTTGGTGATAAAATTAAGTCCAATCAATGGTTCAATACCAAATGATGAATTTCATTAGATTTTTTTTTATTAAAAATACTGCATCTCTATTTTTCACACAATTACAGTAAGTCCACTGTATTATTGTATCAAAAAAGATTAGAGTAGAGGTGCTGGCTATGGCTGTAACCTATTGTAGCAGGGGGGTTTATTCAGTGAAACAGATAATGGCCGCGTTTCCCAGATTCGTTAAGAGCCTTCTTTGGAGCGCTCTTAAGAACGCTGTGAAAGAAGAATGCGTTTCCCAGATTCGTTCTTAGCGAAAGAAGTTCTTTCACTAAGACGGAAGTGTAAGATGGAGCTGACCCACTCTTACAACCTTCTTAGCGACCAAATCGTCAGTGATCATGCCGCGTCAGGGAAATTTATTTCTTCCACTTTTCGAAATAATAAAACAATGCTCAATGCGGACCTGGTGAAAGAAACATAGACTAATAGTAGAGAAAAAAATGGTTTTAATGAATTAGACGTTTACGTTTTCCACACACGTGAGTTTATAGTACTACTACACATACAAAAAAAACATCAACAACCCTGTGGCATTTCACAGATATCAAAGAAACAGATTTAATTGAACTCAGCTGAACCTCATCCAAAGCGGCTCCACCTGCTATAAAGGCGTTGCCAAAGTCCGCGCGTGTGAGAAACCATGGCTGCAATACAACAGCCTCGCCGTGCGCGAAGCCAGACGGTTTACATAAATGCATACGTGCGTCCGCACTTCTCCCCACTGGACGTGCTATCAGACCGGGCCGTCCAGGCAAAGTACCGGCTGCCCCGTGCGGAGATCCAACGGCTGATCACTCTGGTGTCTCCACACATCCAGAGCAACCCGCTGCAATGTTGCCTTCAGCCCGGACATGCAGCTCCTGGCTGCGCTGCATTTTTAGGAACATATCAACCTCTTCTGAGGTCCAACAACCCCCAGCCCCTACGTCTTCACCACAAGTCACCAAGCAAGCACTGATCACTAAACCATAAACCCACAACCACCACATCACCCATATCAACTGTCAGGCCTGAAGGCTGAAATAAATAAACAGAACCAGCAGATGTAGGCTACATGTAACGTCCTGCACACCATGATTATTGCTGCAGTGTCCGGGTGCTTTACCTGAAAGTCTGGCACTGGAATGCTGTTGAAAGGGCGCACAATACGCACACGTCATTAACCTACGCTTAGATAAATTACAAATTGCCTGGGACTTTTTGTTGCTAGGTTTGACACCCTCATTTCAATGCAAAATGATCCACATGTTACGGTTAGACGCTGGTAGGACCCAAGAGCTGGCAGAGACAGTGTTGGATTAATGAGAAAAGGTTTATTGAATGAGGTGGAGAAGCTGGTGGTGAATGAGGAAGCCGGGGGGAGAGCGAGGCAGGCGAGCTGGAGTGAGTGACCCGGGTAACTGCAGGCAGAGGAAACAAAGTTAGGATGTGATCACAAAAACAGAACAGGAGACGAGAGAGTGAGCGAGGTAGAAAAATACACTGGAGCCAGGCACGTATAATTACCACAGTAGTGCGAAGTACGCTCTGGCACCGTTGCAGGGGAACCAGGAGTAGATGTAGGTGAGTTGATTGATGATGAGAACCAGGTGTGGAAAAGGAGGCAGACGGGGGAGTGGGAGTGGCAGAAGGAGGAGGAGGAACACACACAGCAGCCAGCTGTGATCACCACAGAACCCCCTCCTCAATGGACGCCTCTTGGCGGCCTAGGCTTATCTGGGTGGACCAAATGAAAATCATGGACGAGAGAGGGGTCGAGGATAAGACCCCGCAAAATCCAGGTCCTCTCCTCTGGCCCATAACCCTCCCAGTCTGCGAGGTATTGGTACCCCCTACCCCGACGACGTATGTCAAGCAACCGCCGGACGGTGAAGGCAGGGTGGTCGTCAACCAGACGGGGCGGAGGGGGGGAACGACCGGGGGGGAGAGAGGGCTGGTGGAGACTGGCTTTACCTTAGAAACATGGAAGGTGGGGTGGACGTGCATAGATGAGGGCAGCTTGAGCTTAACAGCAGACGGGTTGATAATGGCAACAATCGGGAAGGGACCAACGAAACGAGGAGTAAGTTTCTTTGAACCAGTTTGCAGAGGTAGATCCTTCGATGAAAGCCATACCTGCTGTCCCACCCGGTAGGCAGGGGCGGGAGCCTTGTGGCGATCCGCAATGCGCTGGTTTTGTTCCGCAGAGCGGAGCGAGCGCCCTTCCACACCCTGCGTCAACGGCGTAGATGGTGCTGGACAGAGGGGACGAAGATGTCGTCCTCTTGAGAGGGGAACAAAAGTTTTCTGAATCTGAAAGTTTTCTGAATCTGAATCTGAATCTGAATAAGGGTGGCTGATACCCCAGGGAACACTCAAAGGGGGACATATTGGTAGCAGCATAGGACATAGAGTTATGGGCATACTCAATCCAGGGTAGATGGTCGCTCCAGGCAGAGGGGTTGCGTGCAGCCACGCAACGCAGTGCGGTACCGAGGTCCTGGTTAGCTCTTTCCGCCTGCCCATTTGTCTGCGGATGGTAACCGGCAGAATGCTTTCCACACTTGGGAAATTAATTGGGGGCCACGGCCAGAGACGAGGTCAGAGGGAATCCCGTGGAGGCAAAAGACATGCTGCACCAGCAGCTGGGCAGTCTCGGTGGCAGTGGGGAGCTTAGGAAGGGCAATGAAGTGCACAGCTTTAGAAAATCTGTCCACAACGGTGAGTATCACTGTGTTGCCCTTTGAGGGAGGAAGACCAGTAACAAAATCAAGGCCAATATGAGACCAGGGCCGACTGGGAACAGGAAGGGGGCGTAGCAGGCCAGCAGGGGGTTGATGGGAGGACTTGGCCCGCGCACAAACCGTGCAGGCCAGCACGAATTCCCAGGTGTCAGCGTCCATCGTTGGCCACCAAAAATGCCTCTTCAATAGTGACAGGGTGCGACCCACGCCAGGGTGACAGGCAAAGCGCGATGTGTGGCCCCACACCAGAACTTGCGAGCGCACCAAACTGGGAACAAAAAGGCGGTTAAGAGGGCCGTTGCCCGGGTCTGGTTCAATGGCTTGGGCCTCCAGGATGAGGGACTCTATCTCCCAGGTGACAGCAGCCACTTTGAGGCAGGAAGGAGAGAGGATAGTGTCAGGGGGGCTAGTGTGTTCACAGTGTTAAACTGACGAGAGAGAGCGTCAGGCTTGACATTACGGGACCCGGGACGGTAGGTGAGGGTGAAATTAAAACGTCCAAAAAACCGGGACCACCGGGCCTGACGGGAATTTAAGCGCTTGGCTGTCTGGATGTACGACAAATTCTTGTGGTCGGTCCAAACCACGAACGGCTGTTCTGCCCCCTCAACCCAGTGCCGCCATTCCTCCAACGCCAGTTTCACCGCCAGCAGTTCTATGTTACCCACATCATAGTTACGCTCAGCAGGAACCAGCCGGCGAGAGAAAAAGGCGCAGGAGTGAATCTTCTCATCAGAAGCTGAGCGCTGGGACTGGACCGCCCCCACCCCTGTGTCCGAAGCATCAACCTCCACGATGAACTGCCTGGAGGGATCCGGTTGGATAAGAATGGGAGCAGACGAGAACAGCCTTTTTAGACCAGAGAAGGCAAATGGGAGGGCAGGAGAGGTGAGGCGAGTGAGAGGGGCTGCAACCCTGCTGTAATCATGGATGAACCTCCGGTAAAAATGGGCAAACCCCAGAAACTGCTGCAGTTTCTTGCGGGAATCAGGGCTGGGCCAGTCTGTCACTGCACTGACCTTCTCGGGACAGGTCCTCACTTGCCCGCTCTCAATGATGAACCCCAGGAAGGATACAGAGGTGACACTGAACTCACACTTCTCGGCCTTCACATGTAATTTGTTCTCCAACAGCCGCTAAAGAACCTGCCGGACATGCTGGACGTGTTCCTCCTGGTTTCGAGAAAAAATAAGGATGTCGTCTAAATAGACAAAAACTGAGCGGTTGAGAAAGTCCCGGAGGATGTCGTTTACCAGGTTCTGGAACACGGCAGGGGCATTAGTGAGGCCGAAGGGCATGACGAGGTACTCAAAGTGGCCGAGGGGGGTGTTAAAGGCTGTCTTCCATTCATCGCCTTCACGGATACGTACCAGGTGGTAGGCATTGCGTAGGTCCAATTTAGAGAAGACTGTGGCGCCCTGCAGCGGCTCGAATGCGGAACTGATGAGGGGCAAGGCATACTTGTTCTTGACTGTAATGTTATTGAGTCCCCTGAAATCAATACATGGGCGAAGTGACTTGTCCTTTTTGGCCACAAAAAAGAAACCTGCACCAACAGGAGAAGAGGAGGGTCTCATGAGGCCAGCAGTAGTGCGAAGTACGCTCTGGCACCGTTGCAGGGGAACCAGGAGTAGATGTAGGTGAGTTGATTGATGATGAGAACCAGATGTGGAAAAGGAGACGGACGGGGGAGTGGGAGTGGCAGAAGGAGGAGGAGGAACACACACAGCAGCCAGCTGTGATCACCACACCACACAATACATGGTTGAAGAGAAACCAAAATAGTTTATTGAAACGATATGGGGGAGGGGTGGCTCCGCGCTGTCTTTACTGGGCGTCTGCATCACCTGCAACGAAGGGAGATTGATTAGTGAAACCTTTGCACTCTTCCTTTTTGTTTGGTTCTGGAACTTCTGCCACTTCTTCCTCACAGCACGCCAGTCACACAGGCCACATGGGCTGGAGGGGGACATATTTTCACCTATGGCCTGCCTAACACGGTTCTTCACCGTGATGTTCTTTTTGCCCCTTTTTCCCCGAATAAAACTCCCCGGTGCTGCCAGACCTCGTCCACTAAGACGCCCATCTCCTCCGCGGTAAACGACGGTGCCCGCTTGTTTCTTTTGCTGCCGCTTTCTTCCACTCTCACATGTGTGTGCCTATATCCACGGGGTATATATGCACTAATGGGCTTGATTACCCCACACACACACGATACATGCGCAGCCTAATTCCACTTGTGTGGGGGAGACCACGGGGCGCTGTGTGTGACTTATGCGCTGATAAAGAGGTGGGTGATCGATTCGTCTGGCATCGATTTATTCAGTGTCAGCACCACCGCGGTGGACAGCTCCCACTAAGAACTTTCTTTCGCTTCATCTTACGCGTTCTTCAAAGAAGGCACTTAAGATGGCATCTGGGAAACACCCGTATCTTAGCGCTCCTTCTTAGGCGAACCCTTCTTTCGACCCTTCTTTGGTCCCAAAGAACGATCGAATCTGGGAAACGCGGCCAATATCTATTCCTTTGCATCTTTCATGATTTTATTTCAAGGTATATTACTCAGGCTACAGGTCTCAGTAATGCTACTGCAAAGGCAATGACTTGAACTGAAGCTACGGCAAGAACAATTCACCAAAATTAACCAAAGTCTTAGTCAAATTGACCTTCAATTATTTCAGATTAAATAAAGTTGGAAATAACTCTCCCTTTGTTGTATACAATAGCTGATTTTGACAACATGCTGCATCTCTTAATTGAGTGCTCTCTTTATTATTTCCTGCCTATGTGAAAATATACTTGGCAATGAAACCCAGGTCTTATTAATGACAATTTGCACAAACCCCCTTTATTTTTTACATCAAATTTGCAGTGCTTCATTTGATCGCTATACTGATACATCCATGCACCACCACAATAATACGGCCCGTTGTGACATGTCTCTGTCTTTGTGCTCTCTTGACATATTAACAGTTTTGTTTTCCAGACACATCCGTTGCTTGTTTATGGATCAGTTTTTCAAAAAAAAATCTTCCCTTTGCCATTGTTTGTGTTGCCACCAATATCTTTGCCAAGACTCTTGGACTCCATTGTTGTCACCACAAAAGTGTGAAAAGAGACAGGGAAGCTTATTATCGACTATGCTTTCAATTTCAAGTTTTTGGACATAGCAGCTAGCAGATAAAAAGCCCACCAGGGCTGTAAAATAAGAAAGGATCCTTATATAAGAATTCAGCTCACTGGTTGGGGAGATGGCTGCACAGAATGGCAATATTTCCACTCCTGAAGCAATGGATTGTCTTGATGCTCGCTTGCTCATTTATGAGATATTGCTGAGTCAGTGTTGGGTCTCTGTGGCTTTCTGAACAGTATGTTGATCTCAGTTTTGCTTTATTGTGCAGTCAGTTTGATCCCCGTGTCTTCCAAACACATCCACACATCTTCCATCCCAACCCACTATTACCATCCTGAAAAGTTGTATTTAAATTGATTTTACACTGAGCGCCACTGGGTTGGAAATTAATTCTGGTCAAGGGAGAATCTGTCACAGTTTCTCTCATACACATACCCACTGCTGGCTGCTGAGATAACCATTCATCATACAAGCACACCCAGCCAAATTGGTTTCATTGTTAGTATTCCCAATGAAATATCTGTCTGTCTGTCTTTATGTCTGTATCTATCAAATTATCTATCTATCTATCTATCTATCTATCTATCTATCTATCTATCTATCTATCTATCTATCTATCTATCTATCTATCTATCTATCTATCTATCTATCTATCTATCTATCTATCTATCTATCTATCTATCTATCTATCTATCTATCTATCTATCTATCTATCTACCTACCTATCTATCTATCTATCTATCTATCTATCTATCTATCTATCTATCTAAAATAATAAAGCATGTATGTAGGATTATTATCATATGATCAAATGCCTAATATTTGTGATTATCTGCAAGTGGAATACTACTCAAATTTAACAGATAACCGATGCCACTCAGGGCTGAATCATTTAATATCATTATGTCAAGACACACCATTTATTGTTTTGTCTTTAAAATGTATATACAATGATAAAAATATATAATGTCTCACAGCCCCATAGGACAAAGCAGCTTGTTTATTATGATCAACATACTAAGACTCTGAGATATTCCTTTTACTATAAAGCAAAGTGTAAAATCATGTCAGTCCCAGATGCTGTGACCAGGGAATGTTTATCATTTGTACTTGAAAAATGGCTGAAATAATTAACTGATCATACAAACTATTCTTATTATGTTCCTTTCAATTAATCAACTATTAGTTATAGCTCTAATGTTAAATAATATAATGAGTGGCATACCCATCATCAGACCCCTTGCATCCACAGGATGCCTAGTTATTATCGTCTTACTTTCCAAGTTTGTCACTCTGCTTTTTGCATTAGCACATACACGTTAGCCTGTAACAAGCTAAATTACATCAGCAATGAAAACAATTCTGAAATAATTTGCATGTATATAATTTGTCTGGATTTTTCTCATTGAGTTATTTCGGACACCATGTTGTAACTCATTGTTGCTTCAACATGATATATTTTTCGAAAAACAAACAACAGTATTTGGATTTTTGAAGTTTCTTTGTCGATTGGAGTGGAAGTTTACGCTCTCTCCAGCTTTTTTAAGCTGCATAATGCCTCTGCTAATATGCCAGTCATGGTGCTTTGCTTCTACTGCCTTTGGCCCTGTTACCTCACTATAAAGCGCTGACATGTGCATTGCGCCCTCACATTTGTCTGTCTTCAAGGAAGTAGCTCTAACTGCACGTTGTGGATTTGAGTTGGGGGAATGGTGATTGGATGACTGGAAATACACCATTACTTTCCAGCCATTGTATCAATAGGAATGAATCAATGCACAGCTAATCGTTTCTATTTTTAGGATGCAAGGAAATGTAATCAGGAGTTCAGTACACAATGTAATTGCATCCCGTCTTCTACTTAGGACTTGAAAGGTATTTATTACAAATGAGGGCTTTCCACACACTAACCATAACCTACAGAAAGCTAAGAGCTGTATACTGAATATGTGTGTGTGTGTGTGTGTGTGTGTGTGTGTGTGTATTTGTGTCTTTGTGTGCTGTGTTTATATTCTTTGTAGACATACTGTAAGTAATTTGTCTTCATTTTTCTATTTCCAGCTAAGAAGTATGACAGCGGCGAATATCTTAACATCACCGCCATCACAAGGGACCAGGCTGGAGAATACGAATGCAGCGCTTTAAATGACATCGCCTCTCCTGACACCAAAACAGTGAAAGTCATAGTCAACTGTAAGTGTATCTCTTTCCTCTTCCCTGCTTTTCTTTTTTTTTCTCCACACTGGCCTTGCAGACATATGAAGGACGCTTGGGCAGTCTTCAATGATACCTGTGTCATGTCCCTGACTTTGCACCTCAAGAAAGTACATCTTCTGGAAGTTTTTGAAAAAAGTAGAAAAGCTAGATCCGAAAGTTGCTCAATATTTAATGCGAGAATTCCCTTTTTGTCTGTGCGTGTAGGTGATTAATTCACACTAAGGAAAGGTCTGACTGTTCTAAGCACTATTCCATTATGTAGGTAATGAGTCTTTCAAAAGTGTGAGGAAACAGTAATGAGGAGCCAGGCCATTAATGAATGATACCGGGCTTTAGCTGTCGTGGTCATATGGAAATTACCTTGTACGTATGAGCAGGAATGGGAGCTCGACAATTCTTTGCCATTCCCTCTCGATTTTAAAGTGCTTCTTTTTATTCACTGTTATTCATGGAGGTTTCTGCATAGATGCCCTGTGCTAAATCTCACTTTTGGCTCAGCTTATCAGACAGTCGTCCAAAGAGACGGATAGGAGAGGGGAAAGGGGAAAAAAGGCTCCTACTGGCCCAGTTACTGAGTCATGTCCTTAAAGCTGCTCATGCAGGGTTTTATCATTCACGTTTTTATAAATGTTTTTTTTATTTCATGCACAGTTTCGACTATATATTATGTATAATATACAGCAACTGTGACTCAAACCCTTTGTGTTCTGCATTTTCCCACCTCTCTGTGCTAGGACAGCTCTCATTCTGGCTTCATTATAAAACAAAGTCTCGTGGCCATTATTTCTGTGTAATGCATGCCTCTAATGAGCCGGGTCTGAGTGGAGTTTTAGAGGCCAGTTATTTATAGCTCTACCGAGACATGGGGTTCAAGAACGAAAATGTGCTTCGACAGCCGGCAGTGTCTTTATGTTACAGAGCAAAGGAGAGATATTCACAATGATTGATAAGCCATGTCATAGGCGGACAACGTTTTTTTATTTATTTTGTGCGACAGACAGCAGGGGGTATGTGGTTTTTGGTGTCCAAGCGGAGCGAATGGATTAGGAAGACTTTCCTTTTGCTGTCAGACATAGTCGCCAAAGCCTGAGCAACGGTGCAATACTTTGGGGTGGGAGTCGGCCCATAGTTCGTGAAGTGTTAAGGTGCTCAGAGTTATCTGAAGCCGACAGAGCTGCAGAGCTGAGCCCTGTCATTGTCCTGCCAGTGACTCATTCTTTATTATTGAGGAGTAACACTCAGGAATTGTCCAGACATCCTTTTTAGACTACTTTAATATTTTTTTCTAATAGTTTGTAAATTGGTTTTATGAGAAGTGTTGATGATTTCTGTTTAATGTGATTTGATTTCTCACATAATCCTTTTGGGGGGATTGCAGTGATTTTGCTGCTTCACTTCAGAAATAGAATAATGTCTCGAATATAAAAGGAGGCAACTGTATATGGGCTATAAAGTGTCACACATAAATTCTGCCTTCTCGGCTGAAAAATTGTGGTTCAGTGTCCCAGCCGGCCTAATTGCAACACATCACAGGCCTTTCTTGGAATAGCTATAGACAATTTACTGGATACTTCAATTAATAGCAGCAGCAGGATCCTGACTTGCGAGACTCTGCGAGAGTCAATGTGCATGTCATAAGTGTTATTTAGTAAGTGCTTAGCAAGTAAGTAACAGCCCGTTGGAAGATATTCCACTATACATTTATGAAGTAATCCAATGGGTTTTTACAAGGATTTCATGAACCAGAGAGGTGGGAGAAATATCACAGCCCATGGAGTAGCATTTAGTTCTTGAATTCATTTGAAAGTCATTATCATTAAAGATGGAGATACTGTTTGATCAGGCCGCAATGAAAGGTGGCTCCTGTGGACACGACATTTTCACTTGTAACAGTTCTGTGACACATCTGTCTTTCTGAGGAAGTCTTTATTCAAAATGTGTCTGCGGTAATTAGTTGAGCCGAGGTGATGAGTCGCAGTCTGTGTCTCCTCCACAGAGTGTAAATCTCAGAGCTTCTTCCCTATAAATCCATAAATGTTTCATCATTTCTGACACCTCGCTTGAGCTATGGCCCCAACATGTAGCTCCACAGAGCCAGACTCTCCCCCGGCCTCGCTGGCTACCTTACACATGAAAGGTCCTGTGTTTTATTTGCGGCCGTTTAACATTCAAAGTGCTGTGCAACTATGAGACTTGCATAAACAAAACGCGCCGCTGACATCCACGCAGCACAAAGCCACTTTGGTTGTCGACACCTTCAAACAGCAGCATTGAGGTAGCTGTTATTTAAAAATCTTAATACTTTAATACTTCCTCTCATGTAGCTTTAAATAGTCAGTGTTTCATCTTTTAAAACATTGTTGTAAATATGTTTTTTAATGCTTGTATTTTTTTATGAAAGTGGCCTCGTCCATTTTCCACCCATGCAGAGACAGTCGCGTGTGCTCATTTACAAAGATAAGGGGCCAAAATAAATGCATTAAAGTTGTCCTTCAGAGACGGCTGATATGGCAACAGCAGGCAGAGGCTGAGCCAGCTGGTGGCCACTGTTCACTGCCCCCTTTCCCCTAGCCTGGTGCAATTTTCCCCTCTATGAAGGAAAAAAGAGAGAGATTTGGACGGCATCCCAACGTACTGTGTAATTTGTGCGCTACTGTCACACATCAGGCTATATGCACGGCCCACAGGAGCGTGGGCTATTGATGAGACCTCACTGTTGCCAGATTCTGAATTAAAGTAAAGCTATCAGTTGACACTGAAACACAAAACAGAGAGGAAGATTAAATGGCAAGAAGCAAAAAAAAAAAAAATCAACTTCATTCAAAATACTGCACTCTTCAGTTCACACAGCTGTTTGGCTCTGAGGCTTTCAGCCACTCAGTTTAATAACAATGATATCGGTGTCAGTTTTACATGGTCAATGAAGTGAATTGTGCCATAAGGGGGATTTTCAGATTAATAACCTTTGTATGTTACCAGACAGTATGATAACAGCTAATAGGGCAGTTATTCTCTTTTTTTTCATACGGATATTCAGTGTTATTGGATGTTGCTAAAGTATGTAAGAGTCTACAGTGGTGTGCACTGTGCATTGATTCCACCAGACACAGCATTGAGCATTGAGTCAGGGGTATCCTTGTTAAAAGCAGTTAATTTAAATTATGTCAGAAACATAAATTAGTCACGTCTGGACTATTTCTCTTTTATCGTTTTAATAAAACAGCATAGGAGAGAGTGACACTGACATTAACAGTCTAATTAAATACATGTACCAACAATTTCTCTCCGCTTTCAAAACAATTTATTTTTCTCCCCCAAAGCTAAGAGTAGACTTGACCTCTGGGCTAATTGCAGATTAAGGCCACTAATTAAAATAAGCAAACCCAAAGTAATTAAAACCGAATTAAGCTCAACCATGTTTGGAGTTTTAATAACACCGGGCCTTCTGTAACACTAAGCCTGCCATTTAGCTTTCTATGATAGGATGAGAAAGAGGCAGAGGCATTCTCATTTTGCTGCTGTTGGTAAGTGTTAAATCCAGTACATGTAGCCTCAGCTTCAATCTTTCTAAGGCTAAAGAAGAAACCATGAAAAGACAGCAGAGTTTTTTTCTTTTTTTTTCTACCTGATGAAATTTGATCTCTGACCCACTTTTCAAATTTACATATTCATCTTCACTGCAGGTGGGTGCTGTTATTGGCTGAAAATTCCCGCTGCACTGTGTGACTCAAAGGCATAAATATCACACCTATGTGGCTTAGTCGGAGGGATGAATGGGAAGGAAACAACCGTGGAAAACCTCCGGCTGAGATAAAAAGCCAGCGTTTTATTAATTCATGAAGCCAGCTTCTTGTTGACAAAATTACTAATAACATTCAGATAAAACCATAACAAAAAAAAAACTGTCTTCATCCAAGCTAGTGAATCAAAGGTGTCTGACCTTCTATTGAAGATTACCAAGCTCTCCCTCTCCAGAGAGAGTTGTTTTCCTCTCATTCCTTATCCAATGACTGACACTACAGAGTTTGAACATGAGCGTGTTGGAAAATGGGATTTGACAGTTTGCACAAACTTAAGTCACACGTGGAAAGTACACATACGTCTGTCTTCCTCAGCTACCTTTTTATTTGTTCGTCAGTGTTTCAGAGATGCTTTAACTTGAACCGTTTGTCACCACGCCAGATGTTCGCTTTTTTCGTCCATGTAATAATCCCAAAGATGCCATAAGCATATACATAGAAGATAAGTTGATGCCATGTTAGTTCCACATATGTTTGGAGGGCCCTGTCTATTTTGGGATACATTTTGGGATATGTCTTCTTTTTTTTAATAGCGATATTTCTGGCAAAGTAAGAGCAAAATATTCAGATTTAAGAGAACCACTCAAAGGGCTACAACAGCATGGTCTTTAGCACACATCTTGAGGTTTAATTGGGCACCCCTGGCACACTACATTCCGCTTTATTTTTTAAACTTTTTTTAATTTTTTTTATTATCTGTCTATTTGCTTGGAGAGTCTTGTATGATCTCGCCCCTTCCTATCTCAATGTAGGGTTCAGGTTTTAACCAGTGCCGGTGTCTCTCCGTCTTCAACAACTGGTGTTTTCCCTTCGTAGCAAGATTTCACTCACTTCGCAGACTGAAGCTGTGCCCTTGTGAGCATCGGATTTTTGCCAGCCATTTGTACGCCCCCCATCCTCCTCCAGTTGTACCCTGCAGCTATGAATTCTGCTCACATATCCGCCATGGCCGTGCTTAGAAAAAGAAGAGCACCTCACTTTCTCTTCTGCTAGCAATAATTGGCCAACAAACCTGTGTGATCATGTTTGTTTATAATGAGCATGCACATGTTTAGATACATATCGTTTATCAATAGATCTCTGAGCAAAGGTGAAATGTAGGGGCATCCTGAGAATACTTCACATGCTTTACATCGCCTCATCTTTTGTTTGCTCCAACCCTGCCTGTCCCTTTAAAGCCCCCGACATCTAGGCATGTTTGGGATTCGAGACCTGCAATGGTAGATACGCCCAAAACAATATGCTCCATCTCCTCACTACCCTAACACGGCTGTTCAGGGAAGTCCTCTCCATCTGAGATAAATAAGAGGCTACATTTGTTCACTATTGGTCATGAGAAACTTCTTATTGACCACCAAACATTACATCTGTCAAGCAACAACTTTTTAATAGTACGTTTTACTATAGGTGTGTTGTGTTATATAAATGTGTAACTTATTTTCTTTTAGGGTGACTTTTACCATCTGTCTAGGGACTGCAGATGAAAAATAGCCTTCTGGCTAATTCTGGCATATTGACAGAAATGTTTGATAATATGCACTGTCCCTGTATTAAATAAAAAAAATAAATAAAAAAAAGTAAACTCAAATGAATGAAATGAGTATGCACATGTTTGCCCAGTATAAGCCTTTTAAATGTAAATGTTGTGCACAGCTATGCAAATGAATTGCATTTGATGAAATGCATGTCCTGTGTGCATGTGTGTGAGTGTGTTGTTCCAGATGTGCCTCGGGCTTTGGTGAATTTAACTAGTTAATCAAAGGTAGAATAAAGGTGCATTCCACAGTTCATTGAAATCTATTAAGGGGAGTATATATTATTTAACATCAGGCACAGAGTCTCTGTCAACAGTTTGCTGTATCCATTGAAATACTGGGGCTTACCATTCAAAAGAGAGGGCTTCCTAGAATTTGATTCTGATCCAATCCTAAGTAGAGATAAAAGGCCAGTACCCCTTGAGCTTTTTGGATGTAAATACATCTCTCTACGGCTCTCTAAAGCTCTCGTCTTGATTGCTATTTGGATTCCTTGCTGCATGCGAGGCATGAATAAGTGAGTGGAATCTTGATCTGCTGCAGTGTAAACGTTCTTGCTGGTAACACGTCAAAAACAGATTGACACAACCACTTCATCTTTTAGCTTGGTCTGCAGTTTTTTAATGACAGATCAAAATAATATTATAACCAAGGTGCGATTTGCCGGGGGGTGGAGGGGATTTCCCCCACCCCCCACCCCCGATCATATCCTTGCCTCTGCTAAATTATTTTTTATTTCCGGTGGTGACAAAATCTATCCCCCCCCCCATACTGATTAATGCTACTTCTCCAATTGACGATATACAATACCTAAAATAGAAATATTTGAAATATACAGTAGGGGAGAGTGGCCTAAGTTGTGCATTTTGGAAGTTGTGCCACCCCTTTTTTCTAGAAAACCGTGGAAGAAATTGGAAATGTGACCACATATTTAAGAAGAGCTTTCCATTTGACTCATCCTGTAAAGAAGGGAGACACAAGGAATAAGATATAAGCACATTTAAGCTAAAAAAACTGTGTTTTGCCTTTCAAAGTACAATTTCCATGATCAAGGTTTTTTGATTATTGTGTCTGAACAACTATAGACAAGTTTGAAAACATTTGACACATGTTTTAGTGCTTTGGTATGCTACATTTTGAGTCTATACAGTTAGCACGATGTCAGCCCTAAATTGCTGCATCATGCTTATTATCCAAATTTCTGGGATTGGGGTGATTTGTGCCAAAGGGCCTGGGTGAGTTATAAGTAAGTAAGTAAGTAAAATGTGTTTTTAAAAGCACATTTATAACAGTTTGCACTGTCCAAAGTGCTGTACATAGTGCATTCAGTAGGTAAACAATGAAGGTAAAATAACAATAACCAAAATAAAAGAGGTAAAGCCCATACATCCACATAAACACATATAGTAGTGCAGAGGTAAGATAGTTAATGGGGAGGAAACACCAGGGTGTACATGGGTTTTGAGCCTTGATTTAAAGGCAGAAATGTAGGGGAATCACATTTGTCAGGTGGCAGTTGGTTCCACAAGCACGGAGCAACTAGTGCAAAGTAAATTTCTGAGAGTTGTGCCAGTGGCATGGCTGTATACGCTGGTCACCAAAAGAAAGTGATTGTCTACAGTAGCTCAGAAGAGAGTGACATCTCAATTCCACTTAACGACACCACTGATGAGAGTTCAGATGGCCAGAAAGATGATGATGGTGACTTTGTCATTGTGAGCTTTGCAGGTAAAACCATTAGATCTGCTAGGCCTTGTTTAAGAAAATTGTCCTTCAATCTTTGTCAACTATTTACTTTAAATAGGGGAGAACGGGGTAAGTAGGCACACTTTTTACTCTAGTGAGAATTGCTCATCACCTAAACATCTTTCAATAGTCATTCCTACATTACATTGAAGCTTAAGGTGTTGGCTTGAAATGTGTACCCCTCACTTTTTCTATCTTATTGTAATAAAGAAGAAATTAATCATTAAAGACACCCTTACACATTGTTACAACCAACTCCATCAAGGGGTCGGTTGTCATACACTATGGGGTTGTTTGTCACAATGTTATCTTAATGGGAATAATCTTTAAAGGAAGGCAAGAAAGTAGAACTAAATTTGAAAGTTTAATTGCATTGTCAAGTTGACAAATAGGCCTTCATAACTTACTGTAGCCTTGGCAGCTTGTCTAGTTTGGAATGCACTGGGTTGTTTTGATTTTGTTGCCCTTTTTTCCTTTGCATGCTAGCTGCCTTTTCCTGCTCTATTCTCTCCTTCTCTGGGGTGTCAGTGAGGATACAGCTTGACAATTTATTTCGTTATTGGGTTCCTTTTCTGGCTGTAGCCTTTGGATAACATGTGACAACCAACCCCCCCAAAAATGTGACAACCAACCCCAACTTGAATTTTTTGCTAGCATCAAGGCCAACACCCATCTGACAACTAATTAGCTTGCTAACCACAATCTAAACTATAGTTTACCCTTCACACTTTTTATGGGTAACAAGTGTTTTGTTATAAACCCATTCTGTAAAAGCCTAGAAGCAAAATATTGAGTAGCTAAATATTTTCAATTTGACATGAGAAACACAAACAGTCCTCTCACCTCAAATTCAGCAGTCTAACTTCAAGGAAGACTATGTAGGTGACCTCTGATCCCAATTCTGGATATTTACATACCAACATTTCACAGACAGCGCCTTCTGGTTCCGAGATATAACGATTGTGACAACCAACCCATGTGACAAATTACCCCGTTCTCCCCTACACCTTAAATAAGTGATTGTCTAATGGATTTGTCTTGCATTGCAGTTCATGAGATATATATCAATGGCACAATTCACCCCATGGTATTCTCTCCAACCGCACAACTTACACCACACCGGGGGCAAGCTGTGCATCAAGACAACTTTTTTTCCGAAAGCTATATTTCTTCAACAGTTTATTCCAGATCCAAAGTTTTTATTGCCAGGGATGCACAACACCCTGAAATATATGTACATATTTGAGTTGGAGACTTTACTGTCAAGGCCTTACTTTAAAGTCACTTTGAGTGAAAAGTTGCACAACTTAGGCCACTCTCCCCTACATCTAAGTTAAGCACTTCTACATGAGAAAAGTCTATTGTGCAAGAAACAACAAAATGAGAAATGTACTCTCTCTGTCTCACTGAGATGATGTTCTATTCAGTTTTGAAGTTTATAAATAAATGTTTTGCCCTGCCAGCGATGTGGTTCCTTGACAACAAAACGTTTTTAGAGGGTTACTTTAATCCTGGATTTTTATTTTTTTCAGGATATTACCACCCTTTCGATGCTCGCTCGTTGTTTTTTTTAACCTCAAATGGCCCTAATATCCCATTGTATTTAGCATGTTACTGTAAGTGGTATTTCATTCTTGTATGTTTTGTTTTGTTTTGTATGATCACAGCCTGCATGTGTCTGCATGAGGAAATTAAAAGCCACAATAGTGAAAACCTTTTGCTAAACTTGACAAAACATTTATTAAAATATTCCTTCAACTGCAGAGGTTAAGATCACGTTCCGAAATGTGTTATTAATATTCATATAAAAAAAATCTATTGTCACCTTATTGTAACGGTGACAAACAGTGATCGAAGGCTCATTTCCGACTGCCTGTAACGTGAAAGTGTGTGTGCAGAAGTTAGCTTACTGAAATCTGTTAATAATAAAAAATTATATTTCTTTGCCTCCAAGTTGTGGTGTGGTCTTCATAGGAGCAACCCCACGATCCAATACATGAATTTAGTAAGAGAGGTGGGGATTTGTGTACCTTGAACCATTGAGTATCAGACAGATTGAATCCCTGGTGCTGTCAAGTCACACAGTCTCGCACACTAAGCCGGTTATTTATATGCTTTTTCATTGTATAAAAAGAAGGAACACAATGTTCCCTAGCTGTTCTGAATAGAAATCTTAATTAATTAATAAATCTTGGCAGCAGAACCATTCCTTACTGACAAAAAAACAGGACAATGAAGCCCACAGATGGCAGTGGGGAACAGTGTATGTGTGTGTAAGCTGATAAGTCATGCACTGATGAGTCCATTTCTTAATTGCAATGAAAACTCATTTTCAAATCTGGCTGAAGAGGTAGGGTTATTAATTGATCTTTTAATTAAAATGCCAGCTTTATCTGAGTTCTCTTGGCAAACAATAGTTTATAGCTAAATACTGTAAATCATAATCGGTCTTAAAGCAAACCAATTAATCATTAATTGTCACATGAGGATTGGTTAGAGCGTGCGTCTCAGTCAGGGCTGGACTGGGACAAAAAATCGGCCCTGGCATTTTTGGCCATGGCAGCCCACCATGATTATTTATACGATATGCGGAGGCAGGGGCGTTGCTCCAAATTCTGGGCCCCTATACAGGAAGTTCTGATGGGCCCTCTGAGAGGCGGCCTTACAATACAAACATGTAAAAGCTGTTTGTCTATAGTCCAAAGCGTATGAGTGACTGGTCCCTCTCTGAACCAGATAACAACACAATGTTTCTATTGATGAATGACCAAATCATTACACGTACTTGAACACAACCCCTGGTCTAATGACTCTCAATAAACATGCACACACACAGTGTTTCTCACAGGAATTTGGTAGCCTGTGTCGTGGACCCTGGACCTTCTAGGGGGGTCCGGGGGAATGCTCCCCCGGAAGATTTTTTTTTAAATGTTAAAGTAAAATTCATCAATCTGGTGCACTTTGAGGAGAAAACTAAGGCTAAATCAACTGTTTCCTATGTAAGCTATTTAGTACTATTTTCTGGAATAATTTATAGACACAAAATGACCAAAAAGCAGAAAGAAGAAATGTACATGTTTAAAAAATCCAGTCAGCTTCGGGAATTTTTTCCCTTCGATTGTATTTTTTAATGGCCCAATATAGGCCCCTGATCTTCGTAGCCCCGAACAATGTTATTTAAAAAATAACAAAACTGTACTGCTGCATGAAAGGCCCCTGATATCTGTTTTTTTCCCCTGAATAAAATTGTTCTGGGCCTTCAAAGATCAGGGGCCTATATTGAGCCAGTAAAAAAAAAATTAAAAAAATAACTTTTAATTTTTTTGGGTGCAGCCCCCCTCTGCCTTGGGCCCCCCAAGCCTGTCCGCAGTCCGACGGCCCTGAACGTAACTGACCATCGTCAGATGCTCATAATTACCGAGTAGAAGTTGAATGCGTGATAATACAATTCAATGCAGCCTCTGAATGGGCGGCCCTCTGCTATGTGTGTGATTGGGCCAGGCCCAGCCTAGAACCAATCATAATGAGTAATGGCCTGGGACAAAGTTTTATTTAACTTTCAGGTGAAGTTGACAGCCTGCACGCACATTTATATGTCCATGGCACTCCCGAGAGGGAAGGGACCTCGGCCCTCGGCTGTGTGACTTGGCCGGGCCGGGCCGAGTCACACAGCCGAGGGTCCATTTAAAAAAGAAAAAAAAAAAAAGAAAAATAGATTTAATTTTTTATTTATTTATTTTTTTTTAATGGACCCGGCCCGGCCCAAAATGCCGGCCGGCCCACCGGGCATTGCCCGGTACGCCCGATGGCCAGTCCAGCCCTGGTCTCAGTGAGACTCTGTACATTAAGGTGCGATGCTTACTGAACACACTCTTACCATTAATATTAGATGGAGAGAAGGTCAAACATTGTATTCATCATTAACATGTTTGTATATATGCACTTTGAAGAAATGTTCAATTGGAGACATCATCTTTGTTCAAGTGACAAGCTTTGCATAATGTACATGTAATAGAAGTCGGTTTGTGATCGACCCACTACTGGCCATTTGTCATCCGGTAGGGACTTACAGCCCCAATTTTTTTCTGCTTCGCCTGTGCTATTCCTGGACCCAACCCCTCGCCCCCATCTGGTGGAGTTACCATGACTTCAGGCATGATTTACAGCACCGCCACAGCATTCTCTAGACACTAAATTACCTGGATTATTGGGCTTTCATGATTTTTAGTGCACTACTTTGCATTACTCTCCAAATCCTGCTGGTGTTTTGCACAGTATATGATGATATAGGAGATGCCAGCAAGTAGAAATTGGAATCATTGGATTGGACTGGATTTTATGGGTGTGATTTGTCTTAACAGATCCTAGTGCCAGGATCTAAATGACAAAGACTTGATATTATTGATAAGAGTAAAATCAGAGCATTTATTTACCACCTACAAAATTGTGGGGAGTATTTTTCTCTATTCCAAAATGTTGTAAGCAGCAGTTGTATGACTGGAATGAGAGGGGCAGTTACTTTGGCCCCAAATTATTTTGACTCTTTTAGAAAGCTTTGTATTGGAGGATCAATAGGCTGGTCTGACACCGGATCATTCAAGGAGAATCTGGGCTTATCTTCTAGTTTTCATTCCTCCATTACATCCCTTGACGGGATGGCCTGTGTTCATAATACTGTATACTGTATCTGTACAAATATGTATTTAATTTTCTTTTTATCAACTTCTAACAGAAGACACTAATCCAAATTAACCATAAATAGGAAATCCTTTTGAGCCTGATGAAGAATCACATTGGTCTTTTTGACAAATAGCTGATCCAGCTGGTAATAAATAAAACACATCAAAAGGTTTCCTCTTCCAAAGAGGAAATTAAACAGCTACATTAAAGGAGCAAACTTAGACAGAATATTTGGCAGCTGTGCTTTGTTCTTAGTTTGAACATAAAAGACAGTGGCTCTATGTGTTAGGGTTCGGGTATTGACAAACCTGCCTAGGCCACCGTGTCCACTGTCTAGCAACTGTACAGCAGGATAGCCAGGTCACCCTGGTGCTTTCAGAGACTTCAGATAATCAATGGTTTGTCATGCACAATGACACCAATGGAGGATTACAAGGATTTACTAAGCCTCTGTTGGCTGGCATGCATTGATTTTGTCAAACTTATTATTGGCTTATATCTCTGTGCTATAGAAAACAATTTTATTTTGTCCGTTCCCTTCCTGTTCTTTAAGTGTTGTACAGTTAAGCAATAGCTCAAGACAGGCTGTGGAATGTGCTCATTATACCACAGTTAAGGGGCATTGTTCGGCCCGACACGAAACGGAGGTTGTTGCAGTTGTTCTGCAAAAATCCTGTTGGGGTCTGTGTTTTTTCAAGGCTGTCTTAGTGGTATGGCTGTCATTAATGCTGGCAGTTACAATAGATACAAGTCTGAAGCAATGTGTGAATTCTGAAAAAATCAGAAAAGTTTCTTAAGCGAGATGAATCAGAATAAAGATCATGGTCATACTTTTTTTGAGGGTATATATATACACACACACACACACACAGTCAAGGTTTACAGCATGTAATCCAAAATGTCTAACAGTGATATATGAACAGGAAAATCCCATACCTTGATATGATCCCTCATGTCCTTCGGATTATTCAGCCAAGCCACAGAAGATGGAAAATAACTATAATTGCCACACCTATGCAAGGACAGAAAATCTACATACAGTACACTTGTCATGAGAATTTGCTCATTGGGATTCAGGAAAAGGTTAGTGGAAGTGCATCTATCATCAAAGAGCACATTGTCACCTCGCAGTGCCTCTCCGACACAAATCATCCGCCTCATGTAGCTTGTCATGTATCTTTCTCACCTTGCACAGATCTGTTGCATCCCACATCATCTATCTATGTGCTTTCTCACAGGTTATTAGAGAGATTGTGCTCACACAATGAGGCCATACTGCTGCATTCTCTTCATTAAAGTTAAGCCCAGACATTGGCAGTATCTCCATCTTACAAAACGGTATGCTACAATGAAACATGTTGCCACTGCCGTGCACTTAGGATACTCATCTTATATGGTAGGAAACCACTATTCAAACCTAGTCAAGTAGGATCTTTGGGTTGTGTTGTCCAAAGTTGCATTGGTCCATATTGAGGGCATCCGTTTGGAACATCTCCAAATGCAATTGGGAGTAAAGGTTTGCCGGCGCGTGGCCAAGCCCTTCCACTAGATACATGCTACAGCTTTGACTGACAGCTAACTCTTAAAGGCTCATTGTCAGGGACATAAATAGTCCACATCTCACTTGCAGACATGGCTTGGCAATTTACTGCAAGCTGCAGGAGTGACCCATTAACTGTGGTCTTTTTCTATGTATCATAGACTATTAATCAGAATCTGTATGAATAGCACAAAGTAATTTTGTTTGCATTGTATGTCCTATGGCTTTGCATCTGAGTGTGTGTTTAGAGCAGTTATATTATTTGTCATGCTTTGTGGAGTCCAGCCAAGTTTACATAATACACAATGTCAGACTGTGCCCTCTGCCTTTATTGAGATTAGTTCTCCAGTTGCATGGCCTCTGTTGATTGATAGAGGCAGCAAACCGGTCATGATAATACCAGTGGGTGTGAACCCCTGTATGCATTCAATTCTGTGTGGAGCAGTGCTACTAACAGCAAGCACTGCTTGTCCTCAACCTCTAGAATGTGATTTAACATTGTTTACATTGCACAGTTTATTAATTCAGAATTACTCTGAAACAGCGAATCAGATCCACTGTTACAATGAAAATGTTTTATTCCCATAAGGGAATGGTAAGAGTACTGGATGTTTTTTAGTTTGTTTTATGACTGGTTTTGTCCAACCACATACTGTATCCAACACAATGCCATTGTTGAAAGTCCATATAACTTCAATTCATTAATTAAATTTTGTTCAAGGCTGTGCAACTATAAGCAGGGTCATTTTTGGCAGTACAAAAGGACTAGGCTGCCTCAGAAACCGTCCATATGTAAAGCTGCCTTTATGACAGTGGCAAAGAGATTTACACCACATTTCAGCACATGAAAGGAGCCTCATTTTGCATTCACAGAACCTGCCTGCACCATTGAGTCTTTGAACTTCCATTAAGCCATTTATCACCATGCAGTGCTATTCATTTCAGTTTCCTAACATTGGGGATGGATGGCCTCTCCCCTCCCCAACTTCCCCTCTGTAGGCTCTTAGTGTTGAGTGTACATACTGTAATGTGTGCACTGACCAAGAAGGTTGTCATTTTCTAACCGACCCTCACCAGTGCACCTTGTCTAATTATCACTTAAACTCTTAATTTAGACTGCCTTGCACTGGGGTGACAACACCAATGTTTCTTTTGACTGGTATGTGTGACTTACCAGTGTTACTCATCTCTTTGTTTTCCCTAGTTGCCCCATCTATCCATGAGATGAAAAGCCACGGAGTTGGTCTGGGACGCACAGCTCTGCTAAGGTGCGAGGCAGCGGCTGTGCCTTCTCCAACATTTGAGTGGTACAAGGGCGAGAAAAGGTGAGCCCAGTTTGATTGTGTGAGTTGTCTTGATGAAGTGTGTTGGCAGCATCGCCCGGGTATCTACAGGGTGCAGCTGCATTGCATTAGGCGTGCACAACGACGTCATGGCTCAATACTGGCTCCAGTGTCCACTGGAAGGGTTTCAGAAGTGAAGGGTCATCAAGCAGTCTGTTATTAAGCCGTCTCATTTTGTTATATTGTGTAGAGGTATTTACTGGCATTCGTACAGTTTTAAAACATATTGAAAACATGTTTGCAATTAATCAATATACTCGTGTAGCGACCTTACCTGTATTTTTGCACCTGTATCCCGAATACTGTTATTGGTAAAACAAACTGGTAGCATTTCTTCTTCTTCTTCTTCTTCTTCTTCTTCTTCTTCTTCTTCTTCTTCTTCTTCTTCTTCTTCTTCTTCTTCTTCTTCTTCTTCTTCTTCTTCTTCTTCTTCTTCTTCTTCTTCTTCTTCTTCTTCTTCTTCTTCTTCTTCTTCTTCTTCTTCTTCTTCTTCTTCTTCTTCTTCTTCAGCAGCTATCATGTATCAGCATTTAAATAGACATTAGTGGTTATTACATCGATATAAAAATGAATTAATACAGGTCGTTTGTTGTAGCTCATATAATAATGAAATGGATGTCAGGTCACACTGGACAGTCTAAAAAGTGCCATAAAGTTAAAACAATCCTTGGAAAGCCAGACATATTTTGTTTGAGGTTGACAGTATTGCGGTTGTCCTGATACAATGAAACCCACACACCACAAGCTTATACACAAAAAACAAATGCTAATTACTATTTATTATTACTCATTTGACTGATGTTGACATCACAGTTTCAAGTTGGACTCTAAACCAAACATTAGTCATGCTTACACTGGACAGGTATTAGGTCATCCTTGTTTGTGGACAATATGAGTGTATGAGTGATAGGAAGGGTGTGTGTTTTCTTGTTCTTGTTTGCGTCTTCTCAGCATTTGTTTGGTCTCCCAAGTGTCCAGCTTGTGAGAAGAGCCCATGTAAATGTACTAGCATTGTGCCAGGTCCTCACTTAGCATCCTAATAAAATGTTTGCTGGCAACTGGCTTAAATCATTTGCGGCACATACATTAATCAGTCTAGATTCAAGTGTCAGTTCTTGAATTTAGAAACCAAATTACCCCCATTACCCACTCCTGGTGAGCACAATTTCAATCATCAGTTCACACTGTGCTAATTGTAATTATGGGGTGGATTTAATTTATTCAAATTACTAAGGAGGCAAGTTGGCATGATTCTAGTCTTTACTTAATTCAAGAACTTGGTTTTTTTGTGACTTCTTCCATGGCTAAATGGAGATTCCTTCATTTATTCCCCATCATGGAAAGGACATTGGTAAAAGGGCTTATGATAAGAACATGTGTTGCATCTGCACAACATTGAAATAAACTGTGACTGTCTACTCTTATTTTTGCTCTGTGTTGATGCAGCCTTACCATCAGTAGAGGGCTGCTGCCAGTTTGTCTTTATCGGGAGAAGTGTGACAGTTTTGACAAGCAAATCTTTCTCTTCATGTGTCACTGCTTTCGTTCTTGAATGGAAGCTGGTGGGGGGGGGGGGGGGGGTTCTTTCACTTTGACAGAAGGGAGCATTCACTAGTTTGATGTTGAACTAGTGAAGAGGCAAGACATTCACTGAGATTATCATCAGTGAATGTTCAGCTAGCATTTGAGGAGGTCGCCGTGGGACAGGAAACAACAGATTTGTGCGGATATTTGGACATAAGGTCACACGTAGTAGAGTGCCTCTAAGAGAAACCCGAGCCAAGCTGCAGATCATAGGGGAGCCACGTCGAGGCCAAGATAGAAACATGTCTTCCGTCTGGAGGTTTTTTCATTGTGTATAATTCCAAAAGGGAAACCAAAGCAGTAACAGAAATGTAACTGTTCAAAAAACAAACTTAACTGTAATATTTACAATAATCTCAAAAATCTCAAGATGCACAGCGCATGCCGCGGCAAAGTAAATTTGAATGTCTACAGGCTTTTTTTAAGATCATCACAGCCACTAAAGTTAACCGTATTACATCAATTATTAATTTCACAGCACAGATGCCAGGCACAACTGGAACACAACTTTATTGTAATCTTCTTGCAAACGATATACAAACAACATAGTCAAGTGGCTCCCAGCTGGTTCACCTCTGGGTCATTTTCCCTCTCTCCTCTCAGTACTTCAAAGCATCTCACGCCACAGAGCAAGGGATGAATAGATCAGTTGAAGAGGGTGCTGTGCAATCTGAAGATCCACTAAGGGATGACAAACATTTGTACGCTTCTTTGACTCGTACCACTTCCCCTCTGACACTTTCTCAAAGCTGTGTTTGTCTGTTTTCGTGTTTCTCAGGATTACCAAGGGTCAAGGCATCGACATCAAGAACCTCAGCTCCAGATCAGTCCTCACAGTGAGCAACATGACAGAGGATCGTTACGGGAACTACACGTGTGTCGCCACCAACCAGCTAGGGACGGCTAATGCCAGTGTGCCTCTCATTCGTAAGTTGTCATTCTAACTGCTTGTGGCTAACTGGAGTGGTGAGGAGTCTGGAGAGGGGCTGAAAGAGTGTCGCCAGATATCACAAGTAGAAGTGGGTTTCTTATTTTTCCTCAGTCATCAGTTTTGTGAATGTCGATCATCTATTATGGTTGTCAACGTCTGAATGTGTGTGTGGGCGATTGTGTGTCTTCTTTCTTAAAGTGTACATCTGCATGTGTGCTGGACAAAAAAGAACATCACCTGAAGAAGAGATTTTGCTTCGAGGCAGCATCACAATTACAAAGGCAGCCACACAAGTCAGATGAGCTCAGTTTGAATGCCAAGTAGAAGTATGACTCAGATTTTAAAGAGGTCTGAGAGTCAGCTCTTTCATAGTTTTCAAAGCGCCATGAGGCTTTTAACAGAAATCCAAAGAGACCAGATAATCAGAGGCCAAGCTGCTGGTAGTGATAGACTGCATACTTATTTAATATTGTTTGGGACACATTCTCCATGATTCAAGGTACTGAAAAAACACATCACACCACAAAATGAATTAAGCAAAAGTGTGTTCAAAGCCTGGTTGAATCTATGGGCCAAATCCACTAAAGGATTGCGCTGCTTTTGCGGCAGCTAAAGCATATGAGAGAAAAGGATAGCATCAAATTCACAAGCACATGCAAAGGGGGAGATGCGCGCAAAGTGTTCTGCCAAGCAGACAGCGCCTGTGCACCTGTTCCATTTACAGCCGTGCGGGGAACTCGCTCTGAGCGTCAACTATTGTCCGGGCTAGTATAAACATAAACAAACATTCACCAAGCATTCGCTGGAGTTACCTAGTATGCCTTTAAGTCAGGGTTGATCTAAATACAGAAATGATCAAAAATATATGAAGCACCTACAACATATCCTAAGGTGTATTCCCATTGTTTTGTTCAACAGCCAAGGTCTCTCAACAGGGAAATTAACAGACAAGGAACACAAGACATCATTATTTTTTCATATTTAAACATACTTTTCCTTTTTGAAGAATGTTGAAGAGCTTTCTCAACTGCATACTGTCCGCCATGGGGGGTGTTTGATAATCCTACACTGTTAGACATTTCACTTATTGTGTCCACCTGCTGTGCCTGCCAGGCATCAAAGAGAAAAGCCTTGTTTTGGGGAACCATCTTTCCGTCAACATTTTAGAGACAGTATGGGTGAAAAAGCTAAATTTAATGTATTCAGTGATGAAATATGAACAGGTGAATTCAATTATTCACCAGTTTGCGCTGCACCCTCTGATGATCACGTTGTCCCTACCAGGCCAGAGATTCCGAATACAAAAAGAGAGTTCTATAGAGTCGGCAATTGTCAAAGGAGCTCTTAACTCTCCTGTTTGTGTATGCACAAAGAACATCAAAGGCTTGTCTCAGATCCTCAAATGGATTATCTTAATGTGACACCATAGCGAAGTCTCATAAGCAGAGCAGCAGAGAAACCCTCTGAATAGTCAGAGGAAGTAGCTTCCTGTGCTGCCACCCCATACTTTTCTCTGCCATTCCCTCTCTCTATCTCTATGTCTGTCTCTCTATCACAGCTTTGCCTCTCCTACTCTCTTATCTTAATCTCTTACTCTCTCAATATTTTATCCCCCCTTCGACCCCCTCAAGTCTCTTTCCCCTCCCATACTCTCTCATGATCTCCAATAATGAAAGAGAGGCCAATTCTGCTGTCGCTATTAATGAGAAATGGCCAGCACCCACCGCACTGACCACAGCGCTACATTGTCGCAAAATAACAAAACCCAGAGGTTAGATTTCACCACGGGTGACTTTGAATTGCTATTTTAGATCCAGTCGAAATTGCTATTGATGAGCACGATGGGAAGGGGGGAAAGGAGCATGCATATTTGATAGAGAATCATACATCTTGGTGAATTTTAAGTGGCAACAGAATGTGGGTGGTTTGCGGTGAAGCAATTGCGTATGCATGTACATATACAGTAGTTTATTTGATTGTTTCCACATTACAATGAGAGGTTTCGTCACTGTGCATGAAATGATTCTCTCAAGTAACGGCTCAACCTCGGTTCAAAAAGACTTCTTAAAATGCAGCCACTATGTTGAGAAAGAGGTTACATATAAACTGAAATACTAAGCATGCAGTGCTCAGTTTCATTAGGCTCTAGTCAAGATTCTGAAGTTGAAAGCCTTTTTCCTGTGTTAAACCTTGTGTTTGCCCTAGCCTAGTCACTTCAAATCAGTCCAGTAAAAGGCTTGCCATTATGGCTGATAATTTACTATGATTCCGGAAAGCCCTCTCCCAGGCAAAGTAAACACATTTGCCTTTCATCCAAATCAACCACTGAAAGACGGTTAGTCTGGTTCCTGTTAAAAATAAAAAGGATGAAAAAAAGAATTGGTATCATGGCTTGCTGCACATGTTGTGCATGGTAGGTCCTGACAAAAGTTTGCATTTTTGAAATGAGTTGGACGGCCTTGTCCTTATTGTATTCTGTTGTGTTGGTTGGGATTCAATTCTGCCAGTTGTTTTACACCATGTGGGTTTTTATAATTGTAAACCATTAGTCAGGGTATGTGATCTCTTTCAGCAAAGCACCACTTTAAGCTGTGTGCTTAAAACTGTGGGGTTTTTGGAGCAGAAAGAAATCATATAGTGTGTGTGTTTGTGTGTGTGTGTGTGTGTGTGTGTGTGTGTGTGTGTGTGTCTACACAAAGCATTATCTGATCATGTTTAGTTTTTTCGAACAACACAATACCCAATGTCATCATCAGTGAATGGCCAATAATAAAGCGGAAGACCACATGATGCAATTGTCTGTACTTCTCACAGCAAGCTACAATTGGGTCATGACTTTGAACGTGGATCATAGGCTTGAACAACGGATCGTAAATAATGGAGATGTATTGTGAAATGCATTGTGTTTCCTTACATGTTTGCATGTGGAATATTTGTATTTAATTGATTAGAGCAGAACCAGCGTTTGCTCAGGTGTAGTCTGTGGTCGTCTGAGGAAGTATTTGCAATCAGTAAGATGCATTTGTTCTTTCAAGAAAGATGCCAGTTTCATACAAAAATGCAGGCTGTGTAAAGGCGGTTATCAACTATAACAGGTTATGTGTGGATTTGTTTGTTGATTTACATATTGAATTTATATGACAGAGGCTGTGCATATTCAAATATTTGCCCTACATTTGCAAATGTTTGTGCGGGAATTACTATAGCAGGCTCAACGGTCTTGGCAATTTATATATTTTTACTCGTAAAAACTGACAAGTGACTTCAGTTAAAAATGAGCATCTGTGTAAGCTATAGCAACTGATACATGAATGTGCTTAAAACTGACACAACAAAGTTAGGGAGAGTAAAATAGTATGTAGTGGGAGTTGAAATGAAACAATCTGAGAAGTTGAACAACCTGCAGCTTCCACAGCCCAATCTGTTACAGAAGAAAGTGGTAAAATGCTAACACTCAACATGTGATCAAATGTAGGGACAGTGGTTGATAACATAGTCATGACTGCTTGATATAATATATACAATCCCTTCACACACATACTTCAGTCAAGTTCCCTCTGATCATGTATGTAGAATGTAGAACAAATTGTTTAGACGGAGCTGAAGAAAATATGCAACAACATCCAATCAAATCACATTGACTGTCAGATAAATCACAATTAGATATTTCCCCAAATTGCTCAACCCTGGTACACACCTTATGATTTTAAGCTGATGTATTATAATCCCCAAACCGACAAGCCCTATTTCATCTGCCCATTTCATGCGCTAGCTAGATGGATGTAAACTTTGATGAAAAGACTGAGGCTGCTCACTCCAATTTTCTGAGGAGTCCTCCAGCTTAATTGGTCAAGCTCTTATCCCCCAGCCCACCTCGGCTTAGCCCTAGAGGAGATTTTCTCCGGCTATACCTCTTCCTTCATTTCCTTCTTTCTCTTTCTCCCCCTACCCCCCAAGCTTTGATGGGGGAGAAAAAAATAGTTACTCTCTCTCTCTCTCTCCCCGTCTCTCTTTCCTCACTGCTGAACCTCCCTCAGGCAAGAGAGACTCTCCTGGCTAGTTGGTTAATGAACGTTGTGTTCATTTGTCACGCTTATCAATCACTGCATGTGTAGGTGTCATCTCAACATGTCTCCTCATCTGCCATTGTTGTTGATGATGTTGTTTGTTCCCACACCGTGTGATTGTACCTGAGTCACGGAGCAGAGATGCAGGAAAATGGGCGCTGAAGGTGAACACTGCGATGTCGGTATGTGATAACAGCTTAAAATGCTGCATGATATTACAGAGGCCATGTGAGGATTCAAAGGCAATGTGTGACGTTTTAGCAATGAATACTACTTCTATTTATTGGTCTTCATTGGTCATATAACCTGGTGGATCCTGGTAATATTAAGCGGTTTGATTTGTTTCATCTTTAAATCTTTTAAGGGTGAACAAAATGAAAATAGCATTTTGGCATATAGTTTCAAGGTATTTTATGGAATTTTTCAGATACTCACATGCACATATCAAAATGTGCTGAATAAATTGAACATGATGTTGCAGTGTCCTTTATTTTCCCCAAAAGCACCATTTCACAAAGGGTGCGCCATTCACCTATCATTTGAATGCCTGCATTTCCATATTTAGGCAATCAGAAAATCCATTAGCATTTTCCAGTCGCACTTCGATGAGGAAACGTTTGGTGCTGTGGCAGAGTGTTCATCCTGCCGCCCAGGGGGCAATGCACTTTATACCAACCCACATCCCACCCACCCTCACCCACCTCTGTAGGAGGCCAGATGCACTAATAGGAACGTTCATCCCTGGATGACTGAGCTGAAAGCACACAGGATGATACACTTTCTGGCCAGCATTAAAAACATGGCAAAGGATGAATAACTTATTAGCTGGCTCACAAATTAACACGGTCTTTAAAACAGACCATTCCATCGTTATGGAAGGATTAATCAGGAAAAGGTTTAAGAATAGCTGTACAGCTCACACATGTAGTGTGCCCCTGCATCAGCAATATCTCGAAAACACACTCAAAAGGATGAATTGGGCACCTAGGCTATAATGGCACAGACCCGCAAGTTTCCTGCCTTTAAGGGTTGCTAAGGAAGATTGCTACAGCACTACAAGTTATAATGTTATTAACACAGAAATAGCCATATTCTATCTCTGGGGGTTTGATAGAATTGTTTATCAATACTACTGACTCAGCATGTAATTCTTTGAAAACCTGGGTTTGCCTCTTTGCTGTTTCCTTTGGATGTTTGATCATACTAGATGGTTACCTTGTCTCTACTATCGTGAAAATGAATCTCCAACAACTCCACATACAGTACAGTTGTTGTCTGGTGGTGTCCAAATATATATGGACACAGCTTTAGTATTAACTTCTTAGGCTGGTGATGTGCTAAAAACTTCCTAGGGCCTCACGTGAACACTGGTTCCTATGAATCATGTCCTATAAATCTCTTGAATGATCCCATCTACAGAGAACAAAGAGAATAACAATCCATGAAATTAAATAGCTGTGAAAACTAATGTATTTTAGCATGCAGGTGAGCAGGCTGTGGAATAGGTTGACTGCCATATACAGTGCATGAAATGATGCGACGCTCTGCTGAATGAGAGAAAGAGCTCAAGCCGGTGTGGAGCAATAAGGGAGAGATCGCATGTCAAAAGACACTGAATGTTCCACCACGGCAAAAGACAAGTGTCTGGGAGCTCATGAAATGATTCACTGGTGAACTCATGCTATCGTAATATTCAGATAGCACTCGTCTGCCTATTTGAAGAAAGAACTAAAAAGAAACTGTCTCCACATACTGGCTCCCCCAGGAGTACTTAAAGCGGAAGCATTTGTGGAAAGAAATATGAATTTGATCATTTCCCCACCAATATACCGGGGGGCAAAGCATATTATCACGTTATGCTGATTCTTTCACAATTTCTCCTTAAAAATGTATGATGAATTCCAATAAAAGCAAATATGTTATTGTTGTTAGCATTACGGTAGCCTGTTAACAGCAGTACAGTCATCACACAGTTGTTTGAGTACTGCAGTGTTGAACGACACAGAGAGAACCGATTTGGAGCATGGAGGACAGTGAACCCTTTTGCCCCACAATTGAAAGGGCCATATTGAGTTTCTATGTAAAGGGATCTAAATGAAGAGTCTTGAGTAGCTTCCTGCACTATTGCATGGCCTAGATTCAGCAGCTCATTGAAGCAACAGAGAGTAATATTATTTTGTGTGTGAATATGTGTGAGGTGTCATCATGACAGCCATGTTTTCCCTTGTGATGAATAAGCTCCTCCTCCAGTATGAAGCTTTCTGGAAGAAGGTGGTTTGTACCTTTGTGAGGAGTTTACATCTTTAAAGTAAAAAACAATGTGCTGTGCCAAAAACACAGGGCTCACAAAAACCTATGAGTCCAACCACTGCAGTACTTTGAGTTGAGCTCTCATGGAAAAGCACAGCTTAGGTTTGCCACACATCCCAGATTCTGCTCCCCGAGTGAGTCACTGCATCAAGCTGGTCACAGCTTATCTGGAATTAAGTGCTTGTTTACCAAACCAAATAAAAAAAATGTTTTGTATTTATTTGTCTCAAACTTAAGATCAAATAGGCTGCAATAATAACATAATAGTGATTTCTTCATATCAAACTAGCAAAAAATAATGTACGCTGCACAGCAGAGCATGTATATGGGCGGTGACTTTTGGAAGTCAGATATCAAAAAAACTGGCAACGTGATTGAGTGCTTGGTATATTTCTTCTATTCGCTGCACTATTGTGGGGCGACCGTGGCTCAGTTGGTAGAGTGGGTTGGCCAATGATCCAAGGGTTGGCGGTTCGATTCCCGCCCTGCCACCTGTGTCATGGTTGTTGTGTCCTTGGGCAAGACACTTAACCCACCTTGCCTGTGTATGACTGCTGTATGTTTGAGTTGGTGGCCGGAGGGGCCGTTGGCGCCCAGGGCAGCAGTGGCTACTATCGTAGTTTACCTCCACCGGTATGACTGTGTGTGTATGAATGGAACCTGGAACCCTGTAAAGCGCTTTGAGTGCCTAGGCAATAAAGCGCTATATAAATCCTATCCATTATTATTGTATCTCTCATCAATCTATTGGTTATTGATTACAAAAGGGATTCTTAACAAGAAAAAAGAAGTACCTACAAAATCTGCAGAAGTGACTTGATCACAAATGCAACCTAGCACAAGATCTACTTAGGGTGTATTCACACAGGGAAAGTTCGCTAGTTCACTTGCTTTGGTCCAGACCAAATAGAGTTTAGATTTTTTTTGTTTGGTGTGGTCCGCTTTCATATTGCCCCTTTTGTAAGTGAACCAGCATTACGAAGCAAAACCACACGTGATCTGAGGTCATTCATTCATTGGACAGACATTCTGGGGTGGAGAGAAGTAGGAAGAACGAAGTAAAAACTGCGAAATATATCATTGATATAATATGGGATTAAAAATAATAAAACGGCCTACATCTAGCCTATAAATAAAGAAGAGAAAAATCTAATTATTGTTGTTTCATATGGTTATAATATGAGGCCCTATGACAATGCCACGTCATGTGGCTTGTAGTCTGCGATGTGAAACATAATTTTTACTGTATTTATGCTGCTGGACGTGCGGCTCGCGAGAAGAATAGGCTCATGCCGACACTCAGCTGATTACGCTGTGTATCAACTGGGTGTCAGTTCGGCGCAGTTCAGCTCCAAACTGACACGGGGATAGTATTGACGGTCCCGTACATGGGAAGCAAAATAAAAACACACACTTCTTGTGCAGCGTGAACCTGTTGGCACTGTGCGAGAGATGCTCCCCTCTCCTTCATCTGATCGCTGAACACATTCAGCATTTTTACGCGTCCTCTCGATCAAATGTAATATATTGTTCTGGGCTCCCGGTCAAACCACAACTTATCGTCCTAACAATGGCGACAACAACACTTTCCCATAATGTGAAGCTGACAGCAATTTATTAAAAAAGAAAAGGCACAGTGCTTCGTGCATTTGGGTCGGATCGAGTCCGGACAAACTCACACCACAAACGAACTGCAGCAGAGTGCGTTTGGAAACGCACCGAGACTACCTCTTCAGCTGGGTCTCGGAGCGTTTGTTTGGTCCGCCCCCGAGTGCAATTGCTGTATTCACACCTGCCTGAAAGATGCGCACCGAAGGCGGAAGTGTACCTGAGTTCGTTTCAACTGAACTAAACATGGCATGTGTGAATACACCCTTAGTGTGACATATTACAGATACACTTCATAAGTTAGATATGAAGAAGTGTTTGTTGCCGTCCATCCGTCTGTCCGTGGACACAATCTCTAGTAGTTTGACACACTGGATTGAACATTTCTGGATGTCGCATTATTCCATCTCCCAAAAGCCACCGGTGGCTTAACCTGAAATGGGTTCATAAGGTTATCAGATTAGGACTTCAAGCTCCATCCTCAGAGAGATCAGAGGAAGACTAAAACTTGTTTTTTTGTCTCTTTCTTTGATTCGCACACCCTAACAAAACTCTTTCTGTTTTAGCACTAACCTGTGCATATTCCAGTCAACTGGGGGGATAGAACATGTTGTTTATGAGCATGTGGAGGTTGCATCTTGCCACAGAGACACTTGTCCTTAATGCATGGAGAGGATTTGTCTCCATCCCCTGTCCTTTTGTCCTTGCATGCATTTTTATTTACGTCTCCATTCTGTTAATAATACATTATGTCCTCTTTCCCTCCCCCTCCCTCTTCCCCCTCTCCTTCCCTGTAGCAATTATTGAACCCACCACCACTAGTGCTGTCTCAAGCCCAGGTCAGTATATGTCACCATGCTGTACACCAAATCAGCAAAGAGGGCCGCTGCCTCATACTAACCTGAGCTGAAATCCTCTCCTCCATCTTGATTTATTTCAATTGGCTGGTGGCTGGAGTGCCTGCTAGGTTTACAGCTTAATTGTTTGTCCTTTATTTACTTGATTTGCATTTTGTTCTTTCTTTGTTGTTGTTACTTTTGGGTTGGCTTGTACAGCCTGGCTACATGTACTTCCTGCAGCCTGTGTCATCCCCCCTCCTTTCATTACAAATCCCGCCTCTGCCACCACCACCCATGTGGAGCAAACAGCAGTGTCATCAATGTGGCTCCTCCTTAGGCCTGTGGGTCTGATGCTTTTCATAATACTGATGGCTTCTTCCTCCTTCTCCTCCTCTCTTTCTGGCTTTCTCACCACCACTCTCCTGCTACCTAAAGTTCAGTATACTTCAGACAAGAAGCTGTTGGTGGCAAAGGCTCTTGTTTTGTTGTTTCCAAGAAGGAATCTCTGTTGCCTTTGTACATTTATCACTTCCTTCCTGTCTTGCTCTCTCTTTCTGTCTTAATCTTCCTATATCCCTCTCTTGCCTTTCCCTCTCTCTCTCTCTCTCTCTCTCTCTCTCTCTCTCTCTCTCTCTCTCTCTCTCTCTCTCTCTCTCTCTCTCTCTCTCTGTTCTTTCCTCTTTGTAAAGCAATCAGTTGGCACTCTGCCAACCTCTTTAACCTGATCTCCTGCTAGAGCTGTTGTAGGTGCTACACTGTCAATGTTGCCCCTGTCCCCCCTGTCACTGTATTCTGACGCTTGCACAACATACCATGCCAGACTAATCCCCCTCTGCCTAGTCGTCTTTTCTCCCTCTCTAATGGTTTTTAAGCAAGTCACAGATTAAAATCTCTCTTGCCTGGTGACATTATTTTTTCGTTATACTGTTTACGCACACGGACACATGACATGCACTCAGACTAAAAAATACATTCTCAAAAGCTCCTGCACTTACAGTAAAAATTGAATGACATGTAATAATTCATATTGTGAGAGGAATCTACTCAGCATTTTTGCGATTTTTTATCCAGCGCTGGATGGACACCATTGTTTTCCTCCAGCGTTTTTCAGACACACAGCCCCGGATTAGCACATGCTCGCCTGCATTTTCTACGGGTCTATTTGAACCAAATATAATTATCCATGCAGATTCCATCAGATAGCAAGTTAAAATAAGCTTAGCAGCAACGAACAGTTCTGGCATGGCCCTGAATTCTCATTTGATGTAACGCTTGCAGAACAAATGACAATTTCATGCTCCAAGGGAACACCAGTGATTTCCATCCTGGAGATAAAGTCACTCAGCGAGTCACTGTTCTTGTTTGGTTCCAAGTTGTATTCGCAGTTAATTTTTTGATGCGCCCTCACTAAGTGGCTTGGCAAAGGGAATTGTTTCAGATTCCTGCAAAAGGCTCTCCGTCCTAACCATTGTTTAATCAAGTTTAATAATTCATTTTAAAAGGTTATGATCTGCTTCTTTCCCCTCTGTGAATGAGTTTGGGAAGATTCCAAAATAAGGAGTCTTTGCTAATTAGGAGACATGAAGTGGAGAAAATGTTTATTCTCCACAGCACAGTCCACGTTCCATCCTATTCATCAAGGGCATATGACAAAGAAAATCAAAATGCAAAGAGAAAACAACGCTAATAGGCAACATCAGTCGTTTTACTCCTAATATCTAATCTTGCTGTGTCAGTTCTACTACTAGTTCAGATGGGCAAAATGTTAATTTGAAGGTTAATAAAGTCCTATTATCTGATCGGTTTGACTCAGATCTTGTGTCCTTTGAATAGATAACTCTGGACATCCTTGTGCCACAAATGTACAGTATTATCACAATGATCCCAACGTACAATTGTATTTAATACTAATAAAAGCTTGATTGAATGCATAAATAAGTGTCACGACTCGAGGAAGTAGGATCCTGCAAATACTGAAATCAGTGTTTGCCTGAAAAGTGGAAAATCTCTCAAAAGTGTATTTGGTAACTACCACAACAGAACTCAGGAAGCTCCCTGAGCCTTTAATCATCCAGGGAATAGAAGTAAAGATGGTGGACAAGCACCCAAATCTACGAAAACCTGGACTGGTTAGTCATTACTCATCTCCCTCAGGAAATTGAGTAGCTTCAACATGTGCAACAAGCTGCCAAAAGTCAGTGGTGGGCAGTGCACTGTTCTTGGCTGTAGTTTGTTGGGGAGGCGGCATCGAGGATGCTTATGCCAGTACATTTGGTAAGGGAGTTCAGCTCTTTGTTTGGACTGGAACCTCACAGTGTGGAGGCAGTGGCAGAGAGAAGATGAACCCCGTTCTGAAGAACCCCCTCGCACACGCTCCATGATAAACTGTGGCAGATGGACAGCGCATTCAGCCACCAGCTCATCCCACTAAAGAGCAACACAGGATGCTTTAAGCGCTCACTGCCATCCAACCAAAGGCACAACAGCAACTGTGGCCATAACATAGTTTACTTGTCAGGGACCATGTACAAAATAACATTAATCTCACAGAGAAAATATATGTTGTACCAGATATACTGTATACCATATTGTGTTGACAATGAAGGTATTTAGCTTGTTTTATCTTTCACGCATGGATGTATTTGTATTTACCTGAACATAAAGGACTGCTCCAATACTCCAAAGCAGTTGGCTCAGTGCCACCCAGTCCTCCCAAAGACATGTAGATCTGTGATAATAGCATATACTACCACAGGCTTTCACTGCTGTTTATTTCTGCATATCACTTGACAGTAGAAAAACAATGTTCTTAATGTTGTTCGGAGCCCCATTTCTTGTCTTTGCACAGCACAGTGTACAGTGCGTCTGGTTCAGGGAATGTTATATGCATTATACATTATGTGTGTGACTTTGATTCCCTTGTGTCATGTTAACTCCCAAATAAACAAACTTCAGGCAGGCTGAGTTTTACTAAGTGAAGATGATCACTCCCTTGTGAAACCTGTTCTTAGCCCTCATTTTTCATAGTGCATGATTATTAATTTCTTTTTCTGGCATAGTCAGAACTAATTACGGGGGAGCTAACTCTGGTGCTGTCATCTTGGGAGCCTAGCATGCGCAGCATTCATTTGACCCCTCCCCCCGACCCAGCATGAAGAAGTAGGAGATTAATGTGTCCATCAAGGTGTATGTGTCTTGGTAATACAGTGGAGTAGGTCATAAGAAGATCCATGATGTGGCAACCTTTAAGCCTTGTTAACTTTTAATCCAGTAAGGTGCCCAGCATTTGTCTTCTTTACATTTAGTAAACAAAAGAGTCCAATCAGTTTCTGTATATAGATGTTTTGAAAGTCTCATCTGGTTAATGAAGACAATTTTCTGATTGATTTAGAGCAGGGGTAGGTCATATATCTTTCTTTATTCCAGGTCCAGAGCGCAGCATCAAAGAGATAGTTTACCTCATTAAGTATTCTTCCAAAGTCCTCCAAAATTCAAAAGTCACTCACTGAGCTCCCCAAGGCTCAGGGAGCTGTATTAATCAAATTATTTTAGTGAGCATGTAAAGCTTCTTTAATCAAAGGAAATTTGTGTCTGAAATTGGGGTAATGTCTTCTTTTGAAGATGAGTTTAAACAAGGTTAGGTTATGCTTTTCCTCCTGTAATTCTCTACTTTATCTGATGTTGATACAAGTTGGACCCTAAGGCACGTTTTGTTGATATAACACTGCACAAGGCCTTTTTAATAAATAAACAACTTTGCATTTTTATCTGAAGTTAAATTAATATCCTCTCTTGGTTATCACTTTGTAAATATTAGACTAACTATTAGTGGAAAAGCTTCTACACATATTTAGTCTGTCATTAAAACCCTGTAATGTGAAACTTAGCTGATTAAATCTGCAGGAGTCTGTTAAAAATACTGTTGCAACATTTTCTAACTTGAACTCTAATACATAATGCATCTTTAGTTGCGTTTATTAAAGTTTAATAACTTTGGGACCTTTTTATCATCCTTTTTTTCATTATTGGCCTCAGTGGGGATTAATCATGATAAAAGAGAAACAGTTTGAAGTGAAATTTAAGTTTTCAGATGTTCACTCAGTTCAACTGACGTGCTCCATTGTGGATGAGCATGCTGAGCCTGCTGAGCCTGAATATTGGTTGGTATCATATTAGTCTGGCTTGCCGGGTTTCGCCAGTGTCTATAAGCGCGTATTTCGGCTACCAGCGTAACTCCCCCCCTTCATGTTGCTTGCTTTTAGTCTAGCCACTTCATTGTACAACCTACCCCGGGCAGAAATACCCTCATAAAATGAAGCGTGGGGGTTTGGATTGAGCAGCAGACATACGGGGCCCTATTCACAGACAGGGCCTAGATTAAGCCAGGAGTAGGCCTTAATGTGGACTAGTTAAACTGGGACGTTTAAGTCACTGTCATGGATATGGCTTAAGTTTGGCTTAGTTTGTCTGAGACTATGAAGTCCTGGAGTAAGGTAAGTAAGCCTGATTGTAAACACCTGCCCATGAGCACATGCTGCTGTTCCAACGGTGATCATAAAAACCCGGAGTGGAGCTGAAACACCATTGCTTGTGAGAAAAAACAATGGCAGAGGCTAAAAAAATCCCGTCAATAAACTTTAATGAATTTGAAAAAAATCTCTTAAAAAAATTGTTTGAAACCATCCGGTTATTGAATCTAAAAGCCATACTGCTGGGACTGAGCAAATAAATAGTTGGGCCACAATTTGCAACAAATTAAATTAATTAAAATGTTACTAAGACACCAACGTCAGGTTATCTTCATTATTATCGGTATTTCACATCTTTCTCATTTATAATTTTGACATTATATTTAAGGATATCTGCACTGATAGACTCTGTGGAAAAACCCGAATCTCGCCTTAAAGAAGAGCTTGCCACAACCTTTCAACAAAGGACAAAAAAGATGACGTTGCATGAAAGTTAGCCCGAGAATTCCATGAACAGAAAATGCAATATCTGAAGGAAGTATGACATGAAAATGAAAATAAAATTCTACAGGTGGAATTGGACATTATTTAACCTTTATTTTAACAGGCAAAATTGCTTGAGGTCAAATGACCTCTTTTCCGAGCAAGGCCTGGCAGAAAATGGCAGCAGTTAGAATGAATGAAATATAAGACAAACATAAGAAGAAAGCACAGACATGAGAAAACAGAGACAAATACATTCCAGAAGGCGAAGAAGAACAACAATTTTGAGGCAATGAGAAAAGTTTTAAAAATCATTCTTAGTGATGAGTTCCTGCAATTTGAGTGTTTTTTTAATAGTGTTCCAGGTGGTGGGAGCAGAGTACATGAAAGCCCTCTTCCCAAACTCAGTACGGGTTCTGGGGACAGAGGTGGAAAGAAAGTCCAGAGAGCGTAAACTGTATGACATGAAGTTGGAAGAGACGAGAGAGCTATGATTCAAACAAGATACAGTACTGAGACAATTGTGATTACTAATCACAGTAAGGATATAAGTAGAAAATAAAAGGTGTTCATGTTGTGTTTTGTCATTTTGTTATTCATGTGTGCCAGTATTTTAAATCACAACAACCACATTTGAAAACCGAATTGTTTTCGACACTAATTTTATTATGCTGAATACATCTTCAATTTAAATGCATCCATCTAATAAGATCAAGCAAAGTTGTTATTTTCAGTGCATTTTCCATATTGAAAGCGGTCTCGAAATGTAAGTTCATCAAATAAATGTTTTGGATAAGACCTATCCATAAGTCCTCTTCTGGCTGGCCTCTGCAGTGGGAGTTGGTCTTCATTTAGATATTCCAAATAGTCCATGATCTCTCACAAACACCACTAAACTGAAGTTAAACCTGCCTCCTTGGAGGATTAATTTAAATTCAAATTTAGACCTAGAGTAGCTCTAGTCGTCAGTCTTGCAATTGGCTTTGTTTAATCCAGAATAGCTTTAATCTAGGACTATTTTAAACTGAGTCTGTGCAAGTGTCTTTGAATTAATCCAGCTCAACAGGCATTTTAGCCTCGGACTAGGTTTAAGCCTTGTCTGTGAAACCGGCCCTATAACTAGCTAGATTAAGATTTGTGATTTATGGGACATTGGGCCGCCGTTGTTAATGTTACTAGAGTAAACACTGCGTGACTAGTTCATTCCCGTTAAATTATCCCGTGAGCTCCTCGAGGGTTAAGGTGTATGGTGTCTTGACATCCTGGTGAGAAAGCAACTAACTATGTTTATTCCTTTTGTCTTTAATAGTTTTTTTTTTTTTTGCAGTCGGGATTTAGCCATTTCTCTGACAGCCTCTGAAAGTGCAGACATTCCAGCAAAACAATTCCCCCTGGCACTATTTTGCACAGACACCGCTGCTGCTTCCCGGGCTCAGCCCCGCCCTAGACGATTGTGATTGGTTTAGAGAAATAATACTATAGAGACTATACTACTTGCTGTAGTTTGGCCTGGCTTTGCGAGAGTAGTATCATATTGACTTAGAGATTCACTTTATTCCCTTTGTTTGAAACAGCATATTTACATTGTCTATAGGGCAGTTATCAATATGTTTTCAAATCAAAAGTAAATTAAAGTAAATTATATTTATAGTTGTATTTTCAACAAACTACTTCTCATATTCACTCATTGACTGCAAGTTATTTAAAATGTTGAACTTAAAAGCTAATTGCTATTCAAAACAGAAAAGCATATGTATCTTTATACATTCAATGTTTACCGAAAAACAAATGATTAGCAGGAAGTCTTGCTGCTCTTGGGCCCTGCAGCAGTGCATACTAAGTTCTTGCAGTATGTCCTGTAACATATGCTCCAGCATATGCTACATGTCCACATGGACAACTGGAATACTGTTTATTATTGATAAACTAAAATCTGGGTCATCCTGAAGTAACTGGTGCACTGGAAAATGTGAAAATGTAAATATTCACAGAGGGGAAAAACCTAAAGAATATTCAAGATATAATTGACTCTACTACACAGTAATATGATGTTGCTGCCACAGCATGTCCTTAATTTCAATTAGGACTATTTCTGACATTGTGCAGGTGAACACTGATACCTAGAAAGTGTTATTGAATTTCTTGGATGTCATTGAATGAGCTGAATAGATATGGTTGTCCTTTGCTTCACCCCAGCACAATCAATAACACAAATCACTGTCAGTTAGTAAACATCATAAATTACATAACAATATATTCATTTGTTCTACAGTTATTTTCACACCAAACTTACCTCACATCAAATTGTGGTCGTTTCAGACATTTCCACTTCATCAGATAAGCAATGTGACACTCTAGGTGAGTCAAATAGAAGCAGGTACCAGATTTTAAAAGGGTTTTTTTCCCCATCCCGTGGCTCCAACACACAGCACAGACTGCCTCCTTTCTCCTCGATTAAATCTCAAAACCATATAATTCAACCTCTGCTGAGTTCCCAAGTTTGAAGTGAACTAAAGTCATACCAAAACGGTGTTTTTTTTTTTTTGTTTTTTTTTGTCACACAGATGTTGTAGATAAAGTATTTTCATGATGTGAACCACACAAGATTCCTGTGCATGGCAAACTGTTAAAAGCTTGACCAAACAACAGCTAAAAAAGGATTAACAATGGTAACGTATAATGTTCCTTTACACTTCTGTAGCCAGAAGCACAAGTCAGAAGTGCGAAAGTCGAGTTGCGTCAAGTGGCAATTACAATATGATTACTGACTACTCGGGTTTGTGAATCACCCGGGCTAATGGCAGTATAAAAACACTGCACTCATGAAACATTCAATAGGAGGGAACATCTCCCAGTGATAAGCTTACGTTGGGGTCTTGTCTGAGTAGACTGGTGCTGCAATTCCTAGAGGACTGGACTACAGTATTAAACTGCTCGAAGAGCCTCTAAAGTAAACATCCTTGCCTCTCTTTACCCAGCATGCCTGGTGTCAGACACACTGAGCTACCCACAGATAATCCTTTTTGGCACTGCATTTTCTAGCAGTGTTATCACAGTTATATGGTGGCAAGATCAAGAGCCCCACAAAACCCTCCTGTGCTCTTCTCTCAAGACCGCACCGCCACCACAACTCCTGTCCTGTACAGTTTGTTTTGAGGTGATATTGTGACCTTCCTTTTTTCAGGATTGCCAGGTCCCCCAATCATCTCTGGAAGGGCCTGATAAGCAGATGGCATGTCATCTATCATACTTGACCCCTAGATTCCTGGACAATGTAAATAGATGGTGGGTTTTGTCATGTAGTGCTGGAAGCTTGTGAGCATCCCGAGTATTATCTCATTTTAAAGCTCTCCTGAGTGTTATGGCACATACTCGGAGAATATAAAAAAAAATAAAAAATAAAAATGCTAAATCAAGGTGCAAGTATTTCCGGACTTCATTTTATTGTTCTACAGTCCCCATGCCTTGTGAAAACATTTGCATTGCAATACTGTAACAGCAAATGTTTTTTGTAATGGCAACCATAATTTCCTACATTATGATTGCACACAATATGATTGCCATCATTTGTTTTCTCTCTGTAATTCCTTTTAATGAGTATGAATCTATGAATAAAGGGACGTGTTTTTTGCTATTTGGCTGAGTGGTACTCAGTTGTTTGTGTGATATTTGTCATAACGGTTTAGGTTCTCTTTTACTGTGGATGCCTGGGCTTTTTATTACAGTGCCCTCAAACACATTGGGAGTGCTAATAGTGATTAGTTTAATGTTGGAGATAGCTACAATGAAATTGGTTTTATGTTTTACTGAGATGGGAAGGGTGCTCTAAAGCAAAGTGATATCTTCGTATTGGCTTTGATTAAAAAAATTAAGTTGCTATCCATAAAACAAAGGATGATATATTTATCCCTTGGAATTATGTAAACATATGATGATTTAAACCTCAAGTTTTTGCCATGTAAATTAAGCTAAACTAGGCAGATAAGGGTGTGGGGTGATTAGCCAACTGTTAAGGTAGTAGCAGTTGCTAGTAGCAATGATAAAACTACTCTGGGACTGTCAGATTAACAAATATACAAAAATGATCTGTCACTAACAAAGATAACGTTAAAACATTACAGTCTGCTAACAGGCGATGCTCTCTAAGGACTCCAATTGCAGAGGATATTTCAACAGCCCTGTAGTCCAAATCATATACTCTTTCTTTTTTCTATTCTACATACAACAGTTTACAATAAAAATAATCTAGGTAGCATGCCGTAGGCACACAATTGGAACATACTATGACTTATTTTTTTCCATCATAACATTGCGCCTCGATATTGCCTTATCCAGGGCCGTCGTATAGGGGTAAAGGTTATGACGATTATAAGGGCCCACACAGCCCCCAGTAGAATCTATGACAAAATGATTATGCATACAGTGAACTAATATATAATCATACGAATGATTCCGAATTAAAACAAAGCCACAAGTCATACAATATTCTAATTTTAATCATTTCAATAACCCCCTTGGCCCCTTCTTAAAAAATGGTTTGGTCCACCCCGCGGTTCGTTCTTCCTCATTGGAATTAAGTGAGCGCGAGCGAACTCCAGCAGGCGAGGATGCCCCCAAAAAAGCTTGCACCAGAAAAGAGTTGAGAAGGAGGTCAGGAGTAGGATATGAGCAGCAGAGCAGGGGATCAAAAACTTTTTTTCTAAGAATGGTGAGAGTAAAACTACAGAGGGAGGCTGAAACAATTAGCCTACTACTTGTTCATTCATAACATTAACTTTGACGGGGCGCAGGCTGGAGCCTACGTTAGCTGTCATCTGGCCACGCTACACTCTGATCAAGTCGCCAGTTCATTAAAAAAAAAAAAAACTAAAAGAAAAAAGTCGTCAACTATAACTGAACGTTACTACTACAGTGACTATGTGTTCTACACATATTACTGTCTGACAGTGCTCCAGTAGCCTATGCGCCCATTCAGAGGCTGCATTGAATTGTACCATGATGCATTCAACTTCTACTCGGTAATTATGAGCATCTAACGATGGTCAGTTACGTTCAGGGCCGTCGGACTGCGGACAGGCTTGGGGGGCCCAAGGCAGAGGGGGGCTGCACCCAAAAAAAAAATTGTTTTTTTATTTTTTATTTTTTTACTGGCTCAATATAGGCCCCTGATCTATGAAGGCCCAGACATTTTTTATTTAGGAAGATAAATATACATTATCTATAAATTATTCCAGAAAATATTACTAAATAGGAAACAGTTGATTTAGCCTTAGTTTTCTTCTCAAAGTGCACCAGATTGATGAATTTTACTTTAACATTATAAAAAAAATCTTCCAGGGGAGCATTCCCCCGGACCACCCTAGAAGGTCCAGGGTCCCCAACACAGTCTCCCAAATTCCTGTGAGAAACACGGTGTGTGTGCATGGTTATTAAGAGTCTTAGACCAGGGGTTGTGTTCAAGTACGTGTAATGATTTGGTCATTCGTCAATAGAAACATTGTGTTGTTATCTGGCTCGGAGAGGGACCAGTCACTCATACGTTTTGGACTATAGACAAACATAGCTTTTACATGTTTGTATTGTAAGACCACCTCTCAGAGGGCCCATCAGGACTTCCTGTATAAGGGCCCAGAATTTGGTGCAACGCCCCTGGCCTTATCCTATATATCCGTCGCATCCCTGGTTGTATTCACACAGAGGGTCCGTCGATGGGACATCACTCGATTTTGGGTCAGAATATCCCAAATAGAATGCTGATTTCAACACTAAAAATGTTGGCTGAATGTATTAGGCATCTGGGTATTTTTAAGCATACTCAATCTGACCACAAGAATTCTTGCACGACCTTTGGACAAAAGTGGTAGTGTTTTAGTTATGCCAGCTGTAGTTCCTGGGTGAGCGTACCCATGACAAAGGCATTAAGAAAAACTATATGAATACAATTATTTGCACTGATGGTCTCGTTGGCTGTTACATCAGATCATCAGAGGAAAAATGTGACTGTTTCAGAAATATTTAAAAGTTCCTCGTAGCACCTTTAAACTTACTTCCTGGTTAAAATCGGAGGCAGGTATTTTCAGTGCAGTCCCGTAACTAATCACTAGGGGCAACCAAAGTGTAGTAACCATAGATAGTATATAAAAGGTAGTAGCTTCTTTTTCTTCTTCTTTTAATTTCTGTCTCGATGCATTTACGGCACATTGCCTCCCACATTCACTACTTCATTATCCCAACTGAAGGTGGACAAAGTAAGGTTATTTTAAATGTTTCTGGGTTTTGCAGAACTATCTAGTGTTGATATTCTAACCAGGTGAGAGAGTCTGGATGTATATAACAGTGTGAGCTAGAGCACTTAAACTCTGTTGTCCTTCGTGATAATGTTAAAAAAAACTTTATTTATTGGTCTGCTTTAGCACTAATAGAGTATACTATATCCGGACATTTATTGGAGCATTCAGAAAAAAATTTGGACTCCCACAAAGGCCCACATACGTAATCTTTTTCCCCTAACAGATTATTTGTCCTATTTATGGGCCTTAGACTTCACTGTTCCTTTACAAAGCATCACATTTCAGAGCTGCTTTTCACCTTTTTATCAGTATGTGATAGAAGCAGCAGTGCTTCTCTTCGCCACATCAGCAAATAATTCTACTTACCCCACATCTCTCTCACAAGTTACTCTGCCTCTCTGTTCCCTCTCTATCTATCTCTCTATCGTTCCCTTTCTCCCACATGCACTGCTCTCCACTGTCCTTCTGATTATCTCTCCCACTTTGCATCTCCTCAGGAGTGCCAGCCATTAAATGCAAGCCTGGTTTGGCTGTCAGTGCCACACAGAAGAACCACACCGATGTGCACCAAATCCATATTTAATGTCTTCAGAAGAACAAAAAAAAGTATTTCAAACACTCCATCTTCTATGGATATTTCTCAGTATTTGTAAGAATAATAATGGTGGGTGGGCATTAAAACTGAGACCTGTCACCGCCTTTCCAGTTTTTAAATTGTGAAGAGGAATCTTCTTTCTTTCATGTGTTTATTCCCACCTCTTATTTGAAATCTTGTTGCAGGTGGTTCTTTTATCCCTGCTGTCACAATCTTCTTTTTTCTGGCACAACTTCTCAGAGTTAGCAGGTCACCAAATCTCACACATCCACCGCTATATGCAGTAGATCAAAGTGTATTATGCATTGTAGCTCTTCCAGGTCTCTGACATCCTTCCCTGTTTTTGATGTTGTATTTACAACTCTTTTCCTCAACTGCATTCTTCCTCTTACATGGAAATTGTGGCAAATAAGAAGAAAAGACCAGAGTTGGGAAGTCACTGTTAAAAGGACAAGGAAAGTGTTTTTTTTGTCAATTCCAATCTTTTTCCAGCTTTAATTGGCCCTCTCCAAACAGCACACAGGGTGATTAAATGGACGACTCAGTTGGAAAGATGAGTTTTGGCGCACCCAACAACAGACAGGACTCTGCAATTGCTGTGTGATAGCTGGAGCAGAAAATGGATTGTCATTTCCTTTTATGACCACGAAAGGCTGCTCGAGAGATTCAGTCTTGGTCCATAATTGAGACACCAGGGCATATTCTCTATCTGGACAGACTCTATTGGTTAGTGCATTAAGGAGGATGATTGAAGAAAGCCATACACGTACAGGATAGGCAGCGGTAAATCAGAAAATATGTCCTTTTTGGCCAACTTGTAGTTTGCAGTGGGTTCACACTGTGCAGTGCTTTAGGTCTTCCCTCTCCTCATCTCTGGTGAGAGCACTCTTCAGCAGAGTTAAATGGGTGTAATTTTGAGGTAAAATGGAGAACACTTTTAGTAGTAATGGAGAGAAGGCTTTGGACATGCTGTCATTGCCCTTACAGCGAATGCACTCTTCATGCCTGGCTCAATTGTAAGGAGGCTCTTCTCTGCATCCCTCTCAGGTTTGGTATTCAACTCATGAGAGAGGAGAAGCTGAGGCAGCATTCATTAAGACATCAGCTGGCCTCTGCATATTCACAGACCTGCGGGTCTTATGGTGCTTAGTCCTGCCATATCTTGCAAAGCCTTACAGCACTCTTAATTTTGGGAATTTAAATTTTCCACTGTGTGTATCCTACTGGATTCACTCCTTAAAAAAATATTTAGCGTTTAGGTTTAGCTTTAGATAAATAGTAAACCATCTAATAACCATATTGCTGTGGCATTCCTTGAGTAAACATTGTTTCGTCCATTTTTCAGGTTAAAACATTTTTTTCCGCTATCATAGGATGTTTTAAATGTAGTTTTGGTCTTGTAAATCTCTGGGGAAATATGCTGTTGATACATATTTTGTAACACAGTTTTTGTTGAAGAAGAAAGCATTGCCTCACACTGCAAAACACTGAATATTTATTACACACATTTTTGTCAGGGAACTCACATTTCCAAAAAAAATTTGCAAGCTTCACTTGTGACTTCGAGTGTCAGGCCTGGGCAGGCTGTTTTTGGGTTTCATATATATTCATATATGACAGCTGGCTGCCAGCAGATTACTGGTCTTTCATGTGATTGTGCCAGAGGGGTTGAGTCTTTGTTGCCAACTATCCTGATAATACTCAGAATGCAGGAATTCTACCCACCCATGACATGTCTCCTTCCCATGTATTTGAATCTTGGAGGCAGGGGGCGCCTATATGTCAATCCATGATAAGTGTCGGGAATTACACAGTAATTAGTTTGCCCCTTCTAAACAAACCCTGACTGACACTGACAGTGAAAGACGCCTGAGGAGTCAAGATACTGTGCCCACTGCCTCCGACAGCAACCTCTGCTAAACCTTGCCTCCTGAATTTGCAGGGGAATAATTCTTCTAGGATTTGTTTTACTTGTATAAATCAAACATACAGACATAATGATATGGAGCTGCATATGAGCTGCTCTTTTGTTGTTAAGTCTGTTGCTCATTTTCTTATCTTTTAAATTCTGCAGGAAGATTGTTGACATTTCAGAGTTGAAATATGTTTGTGCAGTTGATCATAGCAGAGGTGGGAAGAAACTGATTACATTTACCCCCAGTTACTGTAATTGAGTCGTTTCTTTGTGTAATTGTACTTTTACTTATATGTTTCGTTTAAGTACTGTACTTGACTACATGTTATAGCACATCCGTTACTGAGTAATAGAAAAAGAAACAAATGCAAAAATAAATGCAAAAGAAGACTTAAGAATTGTTTTAATCTTCATACATTTTATTGTAACATTTATACCGAGGGTGTATTCTTATAATTGTTTCATCAATATGAGGAAGTACCTAGATTTTCTACAGTATTTAATTAATTAAATGATCAAAAATCTAATATTCACATCTGGTTATTTTAAGTAGTGTCAGGATGGATTTCCTAAAAAAAAATATCATGATAACTACCAATACCATGTTGATTGACAATCTTATCCAATCTTATGTGTCAAACTCAACTTGATGACATGCACTAGCTTGCAAACCTGAGAAAAGTACTTGTGACAATTTGTTTGGGGCTCATCTGAGTTCAATTGCTGCGTACTCAGCTCGCTCCATCACTCCAACTTGACACCTACTTACGACACTTGCAGGAAAATGCCCGTCAGTCATCAGAGATGTGACTGTATAGGCAACTTATTTTCATTTCATCCATCTTTGGCTGAAACAGAATTCAATCTGCCTTTTTATCAGAACAGCCTGGATGGCAACAGCACAGCTCTAACGGCATATCCTCTCCACTTTGTATGCAAGATCGCACTGGAAGAAATTTGATAGGACGGCTCACAAGTACTGCTAGTTCTTAAGTAAGGCTTTCCGCACTTTCCTATCTTTGTCCATGGAGATTTCTAAGTGTATCCTCTTGACTTGCTGCACTTGTTTCACCTTCGAAAAACTTTCAGTTATTGATCATGTGGATCCATATATGCTGTCCTTATGCCACAGCAAATACTGTTGTCCACTGTCTTTTGGAAATGCACCCCGGACACCTCCCCCTCATCTTTTCTTTAATTCCTTCTTTACTTCTTGTCTCAATTTGATGTCTGCTGTGACGCCCCCTCCGCCCTTCCAGGATGAACTCTGTGCCCGGTACAGAAGTACTGCTGCACAGTGTTGTTTTAGTCTGGAAGACAATTATCTCTGAGATGCCGTAACAGAGAAAGCTTCTCTTCACGACAATTTCCCCCAATTCCCTTAAAATCAGTTCACACTGCCCATCACACATTAAATGCTACACACTCTTTTCTATGCACCAAGACACACACTACATCACACTGACACATACAGGTACCCCTAAAGCATTTTCGCTTTTCATTTTCTTAAATTGATACTATTAAAACTGTGGACTTGCACTGAAGTTCATTTACCCTACACACACACACATAGACACACACCTCTTCAATCACCGTCACAAGCCTCAGGAAAAACCTTTCAATCTACCGAACAACGGATGAAAGTATCTACAATGAACCACTCATTAAAATCTCAGAATATGCATCACTATTCTCTCTGTTTACTGCAAGTCTTCACAATCTTTTTATTGACAAACCACACCTTTAAGACCTTGGAGGTTTTTTAAACGCGGTTAGAAAAGGTCATGACATTCAGAAATGGCATTCTCTTTGGGGAAATGACTTAGATGTCTGGCCGTTTAAATAAGGTTACTTCTATTGGCTCAATTTCCAAGCTCTTTTGGCGTCCTCTGCAATTGCCAGCCCTCTGCTAAATGCTAAAGGTTTTCAGTGCAAGTTGGACTGGTGTCACTGTGTGTGATTCCCCTTCCCCAGAGGCCAATAAAGAATGCAGCACAGGCTTGCACACACATGCGAACACAAATGCAGACATGCACTGTATTAGCACTCACATGGAGAAAGCATTCCCATTTGGAGGTGGTGCCGTGTGTGCATGTATGTGCATTAGTTGTGGGTGGCTGGGGGTTGGTTGTTGCTGACAGTTAATGATGGACTTCTTCACGCACACACACAAACACTTTTATGCAGCCTGCACAGCTATCTCAGATCCCCCCTCCCCTCCTCGCTTCTTCTCAAGCAACCTAGAAATTGAAATGCAGCTGCTTAAGGGGAAAGCCTCGGAGGCCTCAAACAGAAAGCATTAACCCTTTAGTATTCCCCTGGCCTTGCAGATGATGAGTTATTCAAGGCTTTGGACAAGGATCCACCTACTTTACATTGACTAAGGATGAAGAAAGGTCAGTGAACACGTGAGAGATGCTTTTGGCTAAATAATCTCAGGACTCAATACACCAAGGCCGCTCAAGTGATAAATGGCCCCTTATTTTTCTCCAAGTCCCTCCTTCCTGTTGAATAACAGTAACGTGTATCAAGCAATCAATGAGCTGAGCTGCTCAATTCTAACACAGGCCAGCGTCCTGTCACCATTGACACAGTTAATTAGCACCAAAGAATCCCAGGCGCCTTTGTCTGAGAACATTTAGACGGAGACGAAAGGATTAGAGCATTCTGTGTTTCATTTATTATTCCTAATGCCATCTAGCATGGGGAGATCTTAGTGATGGTGGGTGGCTCCCAGTGGGCCCCTTGCCACAGATCTGCATCCCAACTTGAAACAGCCAAAAAAATGTCTCATTCTGTCATTCTCCAGAACTGAAAGCATTCCTAGCACAGATCAGAACCATGTGGGATAATTCCTTTTTCTTTGAATGTTCGTTTGCATTGCTTTTATGTCTGTCACTACATACAATTTAATAGAGTGAAATTTACATTTGCAACTAGGGCTGTCAAACAATGCTTTTTAAGTCCATATAAACCATGTAAAGCAATGCTTACCGGTTTATCTTGAGTAGGAATCAAATAAATGCAAAGAAAGTTAGTTTATGAACCAATATTTCAATCCAACTTGTTGTCTCTAGGCCTGGCTCTGCACATTATGAGGTGGTGTTGATGTAGTTACGTGAAATATGATCTGAAATCAACACAGAGGGTTTTGTTCTGAAAATGTCTTGGGTGTTTTAATGATATTTTGGGTTTTGACTTCCTCTCTTGCTTCAATCTGTTCTTAACTGAATTGATGCGACGTGCTCTGGCATCCCGCACAATTTGTAGAAGCTGAAACTTTATCTTTTTATAGATGTCTATCTTCAGCAGGAACCACTGGACTTGGGGCATAGTGGATCCAAAAACAAAAGGCCAAAGCCAGACAAGCTTCAAGCTAATTTTATTTTAACTGAGCAACTATTCAGTCTTTGTCAGGTATTGTTTTGATCAATAACTCGACGTCATTGTAAATGAGGGTCACCCCTCAATTGGTCTCTCGAGGATAAATAAAAGTTAAATTAAATTAAAATGATCCAACGAGACCTTTGTTAGATCGACACGGTTGAAATAAAATTAGTTGGAGCGATCAGTGAGTACAGTATGCAGAATTATAATTCTGAATTTTGTATTCACTATTTTCTTAGTTTTTTTAAAGAGGACCTATGATGCTTTTTGACTTTTATGACCTATAAACGTTGTTATGATGATTCATAGTCATGCTTAACCATACTAAATTATCAAATAATGACTTACATGCATTTCGACGTATTCCCTGCTGACCGTCTGGGGTGTCTGTGCCTAGCACTAAACACTATTCTAGCCAGTGGAGAAGTCACGTCTTCAGAGCGGTCTAACCCTTTGTAACCCTGTGACGTCGCATGTAACCCTGGGACGTCACCACGCGGATGTTTCCATGTATGGTAATGCTGTCACTTCCCTGTTCGCGTCTGCCTCGCGTCTGCCTCGCGCCCTTATAGGTCCATGCTCGCGCTTCCCGCCACTGAAAGTGTTCCGGAAGGAAGGTAACCAATCACAACGGAGTGGGGTTTGCAAGAGGGGGGGGGGGGGGGGTGATGGCCGATGCACAGGCGGGGAGAGCGGAGATTGCCGAAGCACACACACTCAAGTGTTGACAGGACGTGCTGGATCGCCAAAATAAGAGAAAGAGCTTCCCGAAAATCTACATAGTTTTTTGTGATGTGATTCGTGTCAGGTTGCTCTATAGCAGTGTAAAACAAGAAATTAAGACCAGAAAATTAGTATAATAGGTCCTCTTTAAGCAATAAAACAGAGTTTTTGAAATTGACAGATGGTATTAGCCCCTTTCATATTGCAGTTTTGTACCCTCTAGATTATGGCACAATTGCCTTTTAGGGTATGAATGCAGTTTAATTGAAATGACATTTCTCAAGCTCAAATTCCATGTCCCAAGTGCATCGAATTTAGTTCATGAGAACTGCTGAATGTGAATGTGAATCCGTCTGCTCAGTTTCCAGCTTCACAGGGAGATGTGTGTATTTTACGAAATATATATTGATATTTGCTGCTCCTGGTACACAGCAGAGTTGAGCCAGGGGTCAATCCACCAGTCCAATTTGTCGGTAAACGCAGACTTATTCCCCTCAGTGATTCCAGTCAATAATGTTTGACCTCATGTGAAAAACGGGAACACAAAGGCAGAGAGAGTGGTACCCGCACATACTTTGGAGCTGCAGTCACCAAACACAGTCCCACATCAAAGGGAAAGAGCATGTGTCACCATAATCGCTCTTGGTATTTATGAAGCCATGCAAGTTGCATATTGATAGTGTCAGTGTGGCAGAGAGGATAAGCCTACAGAGGAAAGGCTGAAGTGGATGTGGAGTGTGTGTGTTTGTGTATAGGTGTGTGTATGTGTGGGGGTGGGGGGGGGGGTTGTATGTGGGGTAGAAGATAAGAATTAAATGCATTTTCTTTTTCGGTGTGAGGTGATATTGTCTGCCTTGTATCCATGCTACCAAAACATTTAGTCATTCCACAGTTAGTGTCATTAAACAGAGTGCACACAAATGTTACTTCCAAAGGAAACGCGCTCAGAGTGGATGTGCGTCACCCTTAACTTTCAAATGCATTGTGTTTATTTGACAGCATTTCGTAATGGATCAAGCAACCTTGGTATGTCTGTTTTGATTTGCAGAAGGAGTGAAAATATAAAGCAGCTGAAAATACTTCCAAACGTTTTCAATAAGCCTTTTGATGCTGGAATTTGAGTTTTGATAAAGAGTATTTAAATTATGATATTGATCATTTTAATTTAGTAAATCTGCATATTTCGTAATACTGGTTCTTTGTGTTTCGTTCTTTGCGTCTTGAGCCAGCTGTGCACAGAAATTTCAGACAGAGAGCATCAAGGTCACACGTCCAGTTCACTGTATTTCTTCCTTAAACAAACTCTCCAGATTAACTGCACCTGACATCAGTGGCTTTTTAGTGCAGCCCATCTTCAGGACGGCACATTGAGGGGCACTTTACACGGTGAAAACGTGACAGTTTTCCCGTTTTTGGTTTAAAAAGAAAACCCGTTCAGACACAATTCATCTGACATCTTCACTCGTACACGTGTTTTCAGAGGAAACGGGACGAAATCGCTGTTGTACGCATGCCAAGCCAATAGTCAGCGGTGACACAGCCTAGTAGATAGCTCTTCCGGTACAATTTGATGCATAAAACCTTACTGTAACCGAAAATTAATGCCACTAAAGCCCCTATCTCACTGGGCTGCGACTGTTTGCGACCAGTTGGAGACACAAAATTGCGACAAAATATGCCAATTTGCGACAATTTTCACTTGCAGTCTCACTGAGTTGCTACTTACGACACATTTGCGAATGTCCTTGCCTGGAGGTTGCATTTATGTCTCACGAACGTCGCAAGAACGGAATGTCAGTCTAATATTTGTCTCAAAGCAGTCGCAATTTAGTTTCATATGTCGCCAAACACTCGCCAAACCCTCGCAAAGTTGTCTCACACTTCTCGCACTTTCTGACTCGCGGAGACTATATTGAGAAGGGTTTGCGACGCGTGCGACACACCTGCGACGATTGTGAGACTATTTTGAGACTGATTTGTCACACACTTTTTTTGAACATGTTCAAAATTCATGCGACAAGACTGCGCGGCTCTGCGACTCATGCGAGGAAATTGAGACCTCCGCGAACGTTTGGAGACTCGTTTGCGAATGCAGTCTCCAACTTGTCGCAAACAGTCGCAGCCCAGTGAGATAGGGGCTTAACGTTCATAAAGCGGTTGGTGTAAGCTTGGGGTTACAAGTATTGCAAATGACAAGCTTTCTGTCCTCTTATTTCACCGCATAGAACTCGTGAAAACAGAAGACATGCTGATAGTGAAGGGGCTTTGTGAGCGGCTACTTTCCTGTTAGGCGTACTTCAAAATAAAAGTCGACTCACGTTTGTCCAGTGAAATGCTATTAATGTTTAGCCAGTGAAATGCTTTTACTGTGAAGCCGTAGCCTTAATGCTCCTTTTGTTGAACAGTAACTTAACCGCTGCGAGCTGAACTATGGATAGTGTTTTTTAATGTAGAGAGAGCCGTGTCCCTGGCATATAGAAGCTACACACGTTTATTTGGCTAGAAAAACCGGCAGAGCACAAATCTTTCCCCAGACAAAGTGGCCGGTGGTCTCAATAATTTACTAATCGCTTAGACTAAATTGGCGAGTGTTATATTTGAGCCCTGCACGACACTCTCCGCTGATCACAGTGATGGTGCCTCAGAGACACCGTGCATGTTATGTTGTCTTCTAACTTTATAACTCGCGTGTGGGTATTTTGACAGCAAATGTTATAGACTACGCATAGGCCTACGTGAAGTGGAGCCGTGACGTCAGCGTTACCAGGGGAAATGGTTTCAGTGTTTACAAGAAACCAAAACCGTTGTGTTTTCCAAAAAATCCTCCCTGGGAGGTGATCTCAAAAACCTGCGGTTTCATGCCTGCGTTTGCTGTTTTCATGTAAATGATATAGTTTAACCGCGAGAATATTTTCGCGCATGCACCGTTTCGTGTTGTCGTGTAAAGTGCCCCTGAGACTACAACAAAAAAAGATAGTTTTCTAGTTTCAGTAAAAGAAAGGGATTAATTCTCATTCCAGACTGCAATCTCCCGAAGCTACATGTGTCAAGAGGTTTATTTGTGTAGCACTAGCGCATCATTTTGTGCTTTTGTTTTGTTGACTGATTTTTCTTTATTGTCCACAAAGCTGCCGCAGTAAATATTGTGGCAGGATACGCTGGAAGGTTGTGAATATTAATATCCACTTATAAGACCTTGAAATGTTAACTACTTTGCAGATCCCTCAGTGTTTAAATCAGAAAGGGAATAATTCACACACAAACACACACATAATGTGTGTGTGTGTGTCTCTGTCTGTGTGTGTGTGTTTATGTGAGTGTGTGGACATTTGTGAGAGGAAGGGCCTGTACTGTCTCAAACTGCTGTATAAAATATCACTGTGAATCCATGGTGCTCACTTCAGGACACTACAGCTTTTATCTGAACCTCCCGCAGGCAGTCAGCAACAAGGTGGGGAGTAGAGACTGGAATGCATTCTCTGCCTGAGGTTTTGTCTTGGCGTAATAAAGGAATATTTCATGCCTAACACTCACATAGCCTATGGGCGTACACTATCTAAAGCAGACTTTTAGCAATAATTAACGTTAACATATGGCATGTGCCTCTCCTCCACCCAGCCTGAGCTAGAAATAATCCACTGCACATGCTAATCACTTGGCAATTGATTTGCCCCTTTTTGGTCCAACAATTTCTGTAAACCGCCGAATTGATCCGAGAGAAATCATTTAACAGCTCAGGGTAGGTAAATATGAACAAATAATATGGATTGCTCTATATACAGTTTGACCATCTGAGCAAATTCTGGCTGCAGATTGTGTGTTTGTGAACAGATGCACTGCATGAGCATATTCCAGTCAGGTCTAGACAAGCCCCAGGTAAAGTGTGATAACTACGCAGTCTGCTGTGATAAAGTTATCCGATAGCCATCACAAGTGAAATGCACTTAACCCTCCACATTCAGGCCTGCTCTGTTATCAGCACCATAATGGAAATTGATAAAAGAGAGCTGTCTTATCAAAATCCCACATACATAACAACAGGGAATAGCTATTTTAGGAACCTACAGACGTGAGATGGGCAGAAAGGAGAAGGCAGGAGGAACGTGTTGCCTCCTGGAGATCAGATGGTATGAGGCTTTATTGATGGCTCATGAAGAAGCAAGTTGCATTGGGTTGTAGTCAACACTCTTCATAACTGGCCAGATGTCGCTGTCGTCACGGCCACACAGCAGCAAAGCAGCTGACTAAGCGACATCCTTGGGCCTGTAGCAGGGCTTGCACAGAAATTAAATCATGATAAGAATGTCAGGGAGAGACAGGGAGCATGGGGAATTATTAGAGAAAGAGGGAGTGAGAACACAAATATAAGAGTGAGGTTATTATAGAAACAGTGTGAGAGAGAGAGAAAGAGAGGCATGAAGTTTCTACATGCTGACACTATTTGTTTGCATCTCGGTGCATATTATTAAGCCTCTAAAATTAAACAGATTTAGTGGGAGCAGCCAAAGTCATGGAGTAATTACGCTTTTGGAAATACTGTGATAAAAAGACTCAACCCACACTTTTTCCCCCTTTTGTTTATTCCCACAACGTGCTGATGTGGGTTTACCCTCCACTTTAAGAAAAAGAATAGAAAAACCTACCAGGGAAAATTCATAAAACATTTTAAAAATGGAGATTTATCCATCAGGCGTGCATATAAAGTACATCATTTGCAAGTTCATTGATTTCCCGCATAAAGGATGTCCTTGAATTGATAGGTGCAATAAACATACAAGTAGGTCACTCTGAATTTTGGATTCTCATGAATGCTAGACTCATACCTTCACTATTTGATCCAAATAAAATAAACACACCTACACTTTCCATTTGAGAAGGCTGAGGAGGATGATGAGCAAAGTGAGAAGACCGATCAATAATGAAAAGGAGCAGTATCTTTGCTGAGAACGCCGGAAATGTCTCCTCTGTGGAGATTCCTTCCTCTCTAGCTCACACTGTGCTGAGGGCTCTCTTATGTGTCCAGAGACCCCACAGAGGCGTTGATTAAGTCAAGCTGAAGGCCACAGACAGCCTGCAATCCAGAGCCCCCGGCTCACTCAGTAAGCTATCAGGTGACCCGTCTCTCTCAGCTCATTCACTCTCCAGTGAGATACTGATGCTGAGAGAAACTATTACAGCCCAGGCCCCAGCCCTAAAAGGTATTCTGCTGGGTGTTGATAACCAGCAGGTACCAGGCTGGGTAGGGAGGGGGCGGGGTAAGGATATGGCAGTACTGGGAGGCGGAGGAGGGTAAATGATCTCTGAAGGCCATCTTATTAATGGAAGCTTTTCATTACTGGCACTAATGTAGATGATTGGTGGGGCTAATGAGCTCGAAGGTCCGTGTGAATGAGGACTCTGTGGAGCAGCGGTGTGTGATGATCACAGTGGGAGACTACTGTGATGAGTTTTGAACATCATTTCTGGTCCGGATGAACATTTTGCTTGTACAAGAACAGGAGATATTTCGAGCGAGGAATGGATGAATGGGCTGATGGGTCGGCAAGTCAATTTTACACCGACTCAATATGGCAGGCTGCTACAGGCAAGAGGGTACAAGATGAAGGGTGGAGGGGACAAAGGTATTTCACTGTCATTGGACTGAAGTGAGGTAAAGCAAAGAAAATGACTTGATAACCTTCTACAAAGTGTTTGCACGCTCATCAGTGTGTAGGCACTTTAAGGACATTGAAGCGCGGAACATTCGTGGAAAGGTGCGGCATTCCCCCTCCCATCAAATGTCCCTAGCGCTGCATGATATTCCATTTAAACTTTTTACAGACCACCAGTGTAGTGCCCTGGAAGAAGAAGAAGAAAACCCTGCTTTCAGTCTGTTCTGAAATGTGTTAAAGACACCCTTGGTGGTGGCTGTGAACCTTGCATGTAGAGGGATTTAGCACGATTTACAACGTGGTGTGTACAGGATCAGTTCTGGCTCCGGATTGTCTCATGTGGGCTCTCTCAGGGGAGCTGCGAGGGGGAGGACCAGAGGCCACTGATTGATGGTCAAGGACACTGAACCCCTCCCCCCGAACCCCCTGCTCAGAAGAGCCCATCTCTGAAGCCCTGTCCTCGTGGGGATTGGGATGCTGCCCGGCTGGCTGCCGTCTGTGCATCGCTCGTGACAGCCTGCTTGCAAGATACGACCAACCCGTTCGCTGAACATCAAACGAATAAACCGAAGACTCAATCAAACACAAAAAACATAGGGAGATCAATCCTTCTCGCGCCTCTTGCATTTTCACACGTGCAATACGGAATATGCGTGAAAGCTTGAGACAAGTAAACACAAGTTTGAGGGTTTGTTTCTTAATGAAGCACATATTTTCACGAACCGAGGCGGTGTGATGCTTTAAGGGCTGAAAAGAGGAAGAGAAAGAAGCTAACGCTAATGAATGATAGTGTTCCAGGGAATCATACTGTAGGGCACAACGCTGGGGATGGTATCAACACAAACCCTCCATAGAGTTTCAATGTTGCATATTTAGGTATGATTCATCATGTGTGTCAACTATGACTGAGGTTCAGGGCCTTAGCATTTGTTGTGCATATGATATGTGGGTGACAAAACTGCTGTTGATAGGGATTCGGGAGGGACGGGGAGGGAAGAAGGACAAGAGAGAGAGAGAGAGAGAGAGAGAGAGAAAGCGAGAGAGGCTCATACTCCCAGCACACTATTTAAAGCCAATGGCTCCAGTCCAGGATCAGAGGCAGGGAACCAGGAATTGTTATTTTCTTAGGACTCTGGCTAGAGCTGGGGAGGCTCTAGTTTTTCATTTCAATTCGCTTGCAAAACAGTAATTGAAGCGTATCGCTTTCATCTCCACTTATCTCCTCCGCTCCTCTCTATTTTGGAGCACCGCTTGTCTTCCCAGCGTTAGCGCTTCTTGACACTGTTGGTTTCTCTATGATATATTGTCTAGGATTCTGGGAACTTCATTGTAGCGTGGTGATGATGTACATGGCAATTAAATTCAAAGCCCAAAGAGGTAGAGCTCCGTCAGAGCCCCCACCCGCTTCCTATCTCTCCTGTCCGCTCTTGCTGCCGCCTCGCTCTCGCACCTCTTTCAATCACTGTCTTTTTTCCCCCTACCAATCTCTCTCCTTCTTTGATTCTCCCTTCTTCTTCCCCGTATCTGTCTTTCATTTGCGCTCGCTTTTTGTCTGTCTCTGGCTCTTTCCCATTCTATTCCCTTCATGTTAATAAGCAGAGTAATGGCATAGCAGGCAGTTCCTGGTTGGGGAGTTAATTACAATGGCAAGTTACAACCCACACAGTCAAAACATTGGAGGCCCCTGCAACAGTGACACAGGGAGATATTAAACAAGCGCAAAATCAAACACTGTGAGGAGGCCGGAACTGCACTGACTATACCCCTCAACCTTGCATAACACTCTTCTCCTGAAGCACTGAGGGGTTTATTGTTCTGCTCTCCAGCCTAGTCGACATTAGTTATAGCAAAGATCCAGTAATTACCTTGTGAGCTCCCTGAACTGCTGCGTGAAAAGCAGTTGTGTACAATATATTAATGTGATTACTGCAGCATTTACTAAGCCAGAAACTATACACCGACACTGATCAGATGAGAAACTGAAACTGGGAAATATAGGGACATCTGCCTATTCCCCACCCACCACCACTAACACACACACACACACACAAACACAAACAACACACACACGCCAAATGATTCTGCTAGCGTGGCTATCACAATGCAGCGCACTCAGGCTCCAACAACAGTGGGCCGGCCGAGCAGGACAGGAGCTGTTGCTATGGTAACCATTTCTCAGCTCGCTCTCACAGCCCAGGAAAACTGTGTCATTATCCTGTACTTTGGATGGGAGAAGAGAGAGAGAAAGAGAGCACAAGAGAGAGAGAGAGAGAGAGAGAGAGAGAGAGAGAGAGAGAGAGAGAGAGAGAGAGAGAGAGAGAGAGAAGGGATACAAAGACTGAGAATGAGGTAGAAAGGGGAGACAAAGATAGAAAGGCAGAGACAAGGTGAAAGAAGAGGAGGGGGGCTACAGTTAACACAGGCCAGCGATGCATCTAACACACACATCATCAGAATTTGCACCCATTTGTGCTCCTGTACTGTCTACTTTTCTTTTTCTTTTTTTTTAAACCTGTCAGTGGGTACTATGTTTTTTACTCTAATAGGTAAACAACTTCAGTGCCGACAAATAATGCATGAAAATATCAGGTAACAGCGCTGCTTTTGTCAGGTGATAATGGGATGTGTGGCTGGCATCTCCTGTGAAAATTGCAACAAAAAAAAGATCAATCTCTGCAGCGTTGTATTTATTTTTACCACATCGACAGCCATATGCCGCTCTAATGAAAAGCAGCTCGCATCCTTATTGAATAAATACACGGCACACAACAACTGCACAGTATGATAACAATCCTCTTTTGCAAGACGCAGAACTGCGAGCTGTTTCTAACCTCAGACATGCTGTAAGAAAAGGACTTCATTCGTTCATGATTGAATCTGTGTGCGTATGGAATGCATGTGTTGTTATGTAGCTATTCGCTTTACTCGGTGTGTTTGTCGAGCGTGAGGCCCATCACAGGAGTTACATTGTGAACTAATTACATGGCCGTGTAAATGGAGGCACCCTGCTGATATGGGCTGTGCACCACATGATTTCCCCTGGTAGAACAGAGCCTGTTTGCACTGCCTTGCTGTGCTGGTGTGTGTGTGTGTGTGTGTGTGTGTGTGTGTGTGTGTGTGTGTGTGTGTGTGTGTGTGTGTGTGACCTGTACATTCAGGTATATGTATGTGCAAGTGTGTGCATGCATTCTGTGGGAGAGCATGTTTTGTAACCTATGAACTGGGGCGTTACTGAGCTACAAGCTTAAATGAGTATCTGTATGTGGGAGGCTTAGTAGCCCCCTCCAAAAGAAGAGGCTCTCCCTCTCTGCCCGCCTGACACAGCTCTCTAGAGAGACCTGTTCATATTACCGTGGCTGGTCAGAGAAACACAAACAGCCCAAAACAAAGCCACCTTCGAGAGGAACGTGAAGGAAAGACCTTATGTGATCCTCGTTTTTTTTTACTCTCATTTGCTTAGGTTTAGCAGCAATTATTTAGTGGATTTGGCCCTAACAGGAGGGGCCAAAAAAAAGAAGTTGATCAATTGAATAGTTTAATTTTAATTTCTCAATTTTTGGGCTTGTGATTAAATAGTTGTGTGGACTAGGTTGGTACCCCAGGTTGTGAAACACAGGACTATACTGCCTAACTGTAGTAGATGTTCAAACTAGCTCCACTTTGACCAGCTGCAACAGTTGAATGCTGCTTAAACTTGAATACATAAGTATTAACAATCTAATAATGTATTGCATGATAATACATGATTGTACATACAGTGCAATTTGCTGATAATACGTCTGTGACTTTACATGGCAGGATTGAAATGCAGCACTTTTCTATGGTTTAGCAATTTTACATTGTGGTTTTGGTATTTGTATTTAATCACAGGTTCTGAGACCACTGTTCCACTGAGTAGCAGCATTGTTGTGAAGTTTGAGTTTCTCTTACAAGAAACATACTCAAAACAGCAGCAGTGTTACAGTAATTGCAGTTTTTACAGCCTTCTTTGGAAGCATCATACCAAGCAGGCTGTGTCTTTCAAAATGGCAGGTTCAGTTGAATGAAAGTGCAATCACAACTAATCAGAGCTTCTCTTGTTTCCTGCCCACAGCACCCAACACTGCACCCTATGGGAGCACAGGAAGTGCGTACGTCCCGCTGGCCTGCCGATACCTGATCCTGGCTCTCTCCTCCTTCATCAGTGTGTACTAGCAGGGGCCAGCCCGGACACAATGACTGTCGAGAGCATTTATGAGTCCTTTTTGACATTGCTGATGGCTGGAATCCAATCTGGTACAGTTTGTTGAAAAGCCGTGTAGGGAAAATAATCAGCGTTACATTGTGTGATTTTCTTTCTTATTTGTGGCATTGTGTGGCAGGGAGTGAAATTTCCTGTAAATACTTTGATGGTTTTTATTATTATTTTAATTGTTATCATTATTTTAATTATTATTTCCTCCTTTCTTTTCTTATTGATTGACTAGGTTATGAATCAATGCTTAGCCCTACTCCACTTCCAATCATATCAAAAGCCCCAAAATGTCCGAAATGAGCTACTTTATTGCCTCTTTCTGTGGGAGATGATGGCGCAAAAGTTACATTATCATCCATTTTTGTACATGGCAAAAAAAAAGTAATTGTGCCAAGTCTCACAGCACACTGAATTACCATACCAATGTTCTATTGAATGTATAATGGGTTGTTGAACAAAGGAGTGATTTAGATTATTAACAGTATAAATCTGATTATGGAGTGTTCTTAAAAAATACGGGGAAAAAATGAAGAAAAGAAAGGCAGGTTTTTTTCGGGACCTGTGCTGTCATGATTACTCAATAGATGGATGAACAGTGTTGAAGGTGTGTTTTGTTGTGTTCTGAAATGGGTCCTTACTACTCCTGCCTGAAGGATTTGATCAGGCAGCCGTCAAAGTAGCAAAGTATACTGTATTGTATCTTTATATTTTAATATAGTGTAGGCTTTTGTTTTAAAGTGGGACCAGCTTTCTCATTCGACCAACAACATTAACACAGTTCATGACTTTTTACAGTATGAAGGGAGGAACATCGCTGCCCTATGTTTACATTTTTCTTGAAAATATAAATACAGTATATACTCCATTTTTTTTCAGTGAGTCCATAATACGTGAATGTTGGAGCAAACTGCTGACGTTGAGAAGAAAAGGCAAAGCCCAAGCTGAACTGTTTTAAGCTTTTTATTTGAAGATGCATTTCTTTGAAATGTGCCACTTCCAGTGAGCATCTGGGCAGAGCCTTTTGTCTCTGAAATTGTACCTGCTGGTCCTCTACTGGCTGAAAAGCCACAGCTGCACACTGTAGGTCACTTGAAGATTTGTACGTTAAAATTTGACATGATACCTAGAACATGGATTCTGGGAAAGCAGCATTCTGCATCATGGTATTTTATTTATTCATTTTTTAATGTTTTTTATTTTTTTTAACAGAAGACTCACTACTTAAATATATTACATTGTTTCAGTAACTATATCTACTTAATGTGCCAGTTTACAAATGAAGGACATCAAGAGAGCCAGAGGCCATGACACTTAAGATAACTGGCACCAGGTGGTTGGGTACCCAAAAAAAAGTACAATAATGAAACCTGTGTCCATCCCGTGTTAATTATGAGCAGCTGAAGACAAAAATGAGCTTATGAACACGCTCATTGCTACAGACATGGCCCAAGGTCCTAACAGCTCCTCCAAGAAGAACCTTCCAAAAGCTTATGGATGGTCCACAGGGTTGGGGAATGTCAAGCAGAGTTGAGAATGATTTAATCCATTAAGTCGTTCAATAGTAGAAATAATTGCTTTTTGTTCAATTAAATCAACCACTCCAACAGCTCAAACCCAATGTTATCATAAAGGTTTAACATTTGACACGACTGTCATGGCATATCCATCCTCAAATATCTTCAAACTGTAATGCCTTAATAGTACCATATACATGAAATTAGTCTTTTTAAAAGGACACTTCATGAGGCTCTCAGTAAGTATCAATTATTTTAATTGACAAATAACTTATAATTGAATATTCATGAACCAATAGCTGACATATCTTTCAAATCAGGCATTATATTCAGTAAAAATCAAAACTAAAATTCCTAACTTTTGGCACTTGCAGGTATTTCCAAATAAGCCAGATGCATCAGATAAAAATGTAGTATTTGTTGTACAGGTTAACTTGTTTGCACGTCCTGTTAGGATTTGGATTGTGTTGTGTTTTTCTCAACAATCGAGGGTCTAACAGTACCCGAGTTCACGCAGTATTTTCACCTTAACTTGCAACTGCAAACCTATAGAGAAATAGCCATCGCAGTTAAAAGACAAAAGCACAAACACTGTTATTACTTTGACATTTTGTGGTGATTTGTTTTGAGATCTGCTAAACATTTATTTTCTCTTTTGTTTCGTTCCAAAATTGTTATCAGCTTGTTTTACAAATTATGAAAATATTGCACCATTTGACCACTTGTTTAAATGTTAAGGTATAATGAAAATGGGTCAGACGTATATTTATTCTCTTCTTTTATGAAAACTATGTATAAAAAATAGATTTGAAACATGTAAAACTCGGTATGTGACATTTATTTGAATGAGGCACAGTATGGCATAGTTTATAATGTTGTCGGGTTCATTTAGATGCCATAACTGTTGTTGATTTTTTGTCAGTACATTAAAAAAGAATGATGTTTGCAATCAAATTACCTACTTTTTGAAACAGAGAGGGTGGTAACCAATATAACAGTATTATAGAACAGAATCAATGTGTGTATATTTGGATAAAATAGGATACCTTTTGATCTTTAGAGCCAGTGTGTAGTCATAGTTTTCACACACCTGCGTGTTTGACGATGTGCAGAGAGTATGGTTGTGCTGCATGTCAAAGTTAACCTGTGTTTTTGAGGTGGCCATTTTACAGATATTCATACTTTTTATGAATGGAACAAGTTTTTTCCAAACATATGGTTCTCAAACCTGGTCTAAAAGTACATACCTCCTACAGACCACCAGGCGATGTTTGTTTGTGATTTATTTGAATCAACTTTGCTGATGAAATTTAAAACAACTGCTGTTCAGAGTCATAATGGTTATTGTGGCACATTGGTGACAGTCTGGAGTTATGTTGGTTGCTTGTCTAATCAGTTAACGACCCTACTAGTATTCCATATGAAATGTACTGGATGTTTATTCTTTTTGGATAATGGTATTAACAAGTTCCTTTCATCGAATCAATATTATTTGCAATAAAAGTCTTCATGTTAAAATATTATCCCATATCTGAGTTAATGAGCACTCAAAGGGGTGGTTATGATCGCATCACGACAGTTTATATATTTAAATTTCCCATCACTACATTCTCATATCGTCCCCCTTTGAATGGAGGGTAGAATCAATTCTGTAAGAAGAAAGCATGATTTAGCCAACTACGAAAATAAACTGTTGGCTTATGTTACCCACAAAATGTGCAGCTGGTGCGTGTAAGCAATATTTGCTGTACAGGAAAAACCTCCCACTATAGTTTTGATTTGAAAAAGAACTTAGCACGGATTACATATTTTGCAGTAAGAAATGTGTCAGGTGTTCACTGAAAAATTTCACATTTGCTTTGAGTACTGACTAACAGCTAAAGCTAGCTTGATAATAGCTTAAATTATAGTCAGAATCCTTCAGTTTTTCCTTTAGGAACATCACACACAAATATCTCTGTCACCTAAATCAGGATCTTTGAAAAATAAGAACTGAGCTACAGCTTTTTCTGTCAGTCATTTAAACGAGTAATGTTAGCTTATCTTACCTTAAGTACCAATCGCTAACATTAGCTAACGTTAAAATTGTAACAAGGTAGGACCAATTCCGATCATTTGTGATCCCTCTCGCTTTAAAGGAGCTGTAAGCAGTGGTGTAGTGGGGGGTATACGCAGGTATACGGCGTATACCCACTTATTTTTCAGGCGACATTGCGTATACCCACTTCTAACGGCCGCGACTGCGGGACTTGTTGCCACCCGTCCCGTTTTCCCCGAAATTGTTCTCTTTTTTTCACCAGCTGTCCCGGGAAAAGAAAAATCTCTCCCGGGACACAATTTGTCCCGTTTTTTGGGGAAAATGCCAGAACCTCATTTGATTTCCTTCGTTCAGTAGTTCAGGCCTTTTCACACGGGCCGAGGCGTTTGTTTCGCCCACTAATGCATTCTCAATAGAGAGGCGAGCGGGCAGAGAGAAGGCGGCAAGCGTGCAGGGGCGGTCTTAACGATCTCGGGGCCCGTTTCAAGACCCTGTGGGGGGCCCCCACATTTTTTTTTCTATGAATAATGCTTGTGCATGCTCCCCGCAAAAATAAAAAAGATTGTGGAAACCAGTTGGTTCATAGACGGATTATGAGATTTAAAGTAAAATGCATCAATCTGATGCACTTTCAGAGGAACATTTAGATTTAAATCAAATCTTGAGCTGCAGAAGGAATATTATTTTTCTTAAACAGGCAGCACTCTTTACTCTGCAACTGTAAAAACATTTCAGTAGATTGGTCTGCAGATCCATGTTATATGATGGAGGGGCCCATTGCAACAGATACAGGGTGGAAAGCTACTTTTTATGAACAGTATAGAATTTACACGTATAAAGCTTATTCCTGTATGTGTGTGGGGGCCTTAGAGGCCCCTTATGAAGCCCATAAGACATAGCTAATAATGCTTTTGTTTTGCACTTGCTTTTCTATTTTTCACCTGCTAGGGGCCATGATGATTTATTTCCTATTCCTTTTTGGACCCTAGGCTGTTATTGACATGAGTGACTGAGCTCTTTGACAATGCGACATGTAAAGTTACTATCAGTATCTCTGGCTTAGGGCCCCCCTGAGCCCTTGGGCCCCTGGGCCTGGTTGCATGCAGTTTTCTTCTCAAAGTGCACCAGATTGATGAATTTTACTTTAAAAGGTTGCATTTTTTTCTTCCGGGGGAGCATTCCCCCGGACCCCCCTAGAAGGTCCAGGGTCCCCACCTCAGTCTCCCTATTTAGCCTACTGTGCAAACAGTGATGGTCCGGCAGACCGTAGCGGCAGTCAGCTGTCAGGACAGTGAACTCCCCCCCCCCCCCCACTCGCACTTATGGCTGTAAATGGAGCGGACACGGAGGCTAAACATATAGCCGTTCTGCCAGCTACGCTCTCTATATCTTATAGGCTATTCATGCAGTAGGCCTGTGTTGGACCACTACTCACGAGTGGCTGTGTGAGGCAGCGCAATTATGGGAAATATAGGACCGGCAAAAGCGGATGCGCGCGCAGTACAACTTAGAGTATACCCACTTCTCCAGGCACCACTACACCACTGGCTGTAAGCGGAATGGTTCTTTTAGCTAACTTCCTGTCAGTTACTGCAGTTAGCAGTCCCCTCGCTCGTCCCTACGTCACCACATTAATGCACTGCGGTCTTCGAGCAGCAAGTTATCTAGCATCATCTCAGATCCATACGTGTGATAAAACATGATAAAAACCATCAAAACAGACATTGGGAAGGATTTTTACCTGCTCCGCCATTGTAGGCGCATAAACATTCACCCATGTATCGCTCTGGCGTGCACCGGCAGTGAGACCATGAGTGAGACGGCTGCGGACAGTTGTCGGTTTGTAGCGTTCTCTCTTGTGATTAACATTTCGGGATACTACATAAAGTTTAATTGCTTATTACATGCAGAGCAGCTGACTAAGAGATTGGCTTTATGAAATCGCACATCGTGTAAGTGATTACTGTATGAATAAAGAGCGATTTAACACTTATATTAATATAAATAAACCGCTTACTTCACCTTTAATTGTTTGAGTAGGCCTAATTGTTGGAGATGTCTAATCAGATTTTTAGTAGTTACAATTGAACAAAATTATTAGTTTTTTGTAATGATCATAATAATGAAAAGGTTATGTTAAGTATCACAGTAATGTAGGTACATCCCTAAATGAGGGCTACAGTAAATGGTTCAGTCAGCCTATTCTAACCATGGTTTCTCTAAAGTTATCTGTCTGAATATTAATCCTCACATCATTTTAATATTGAGTTTGAGCACCTAGAGGGTGTACAGCTTTCACAGTTTTGTTTGTTGCCACCTACTACTGACCCCATTTAAACCCCTTCTCAGACAATCCTGGCCAACACACTTCTGCCCAGGCTTGAGAGGACGTATCAGTCTGGTCTTACATGGTACAGTTTTGCTTGAATTATTGAGTCATCTTCATTTTGCGTGTACATCATGCATATTTGATCCCTTCCCCGCTGCCCCCACTGTACATTGTATAATTCATCCTGAGCCCAGATGGCCAGAAGCGACTGTAAACACAGTTGGATTAACCACTGTTTGCACTTCATCATCATAATCGACTGGAGTGTCTGGCTCCACTATATATGATATTTACAAACATAAATCACTGCTTATTCCATCCCATAATGCAAAGCATCTTAGGTGTTTTATACCTTTCTTTTCCCCAACAGCACAATATTTTCAAGTAACCTATGACCCAAACTCCCTCCTGTCTAAAACATTATCGCTTGTGATCCACCTCAAAAAAGATTAGTTGATAAAGTCATTTTGATGTAGGTACAAACTGAATAGAGGCCACGGCACCCACCTGCAGCGATCACTGCCTAAACCTCACGCTCATGGCTGACAGCAAGGAGGTAAAAATCTCTCCACCTTTAAAATTAAGAGGATTTTAAATATGCATGCTAGTGCTTATTATTACCCCCCACCCCCCACCCTGAATTTTTTTAATTGCCCATTCCAAAACATCCTCCTCTCATCCAGATGTGTCAGATTCAGACTGTTGTGTTGGGACGCATTCATTACAAGTTTGCTGCATTGTGAAATAACAGCTGGTTAAAACTCTCAGAGGTGGACAAGTACTGTACTGAATGTGCCTTTAAAGAATTTTGTCAATCATGAATAAACCTTATTTAGAACATTATTGCCACGACGCCAGCTGGAGCTCCTGTCCTCCATAGGTCACATACAGTTTATAATATGGTTATCATCGGTACTGTTTGAAGACGATGAGTGGTTTTGTGAAACATAATTAAGTTTAACAGTTATTCTGACACGTAGCATAGAATACAAGTTTTGAAAAAAAAAACACCTAACATAATTAAATGTCATCATGATTGAAATATAATAATTATTAATCCCAATCCAATAATGAAAGTCAGATGTAGTCGTGTGTATTTATTTTCCATAGAAACAGAAACGGGGTTTAATTCATCTTCATGGTCTAAATGATCAGGTCAAACTGTACAAGCTATCCTTAAAGTTTGATTTCACTTCTTGAGTATGGGTAGGGAGGTGTGTATGAAGAGCACATGTATTCATCTCGGTGATTGGCATGCTGTACTAGACAAACAGAGTTTAAACAAATAGCAAATAATTTTTCTGTGGAAGTATGTGCGGCTCTGGATGTCACTGTGGAAACATTGTGACGAACACAGACACGAGGCAGGGCAAAGCTGACACAGGGACATGAGGCAATATATTGCAAGAGACATATACAGTCTTAAAATACAAAAATAAACAATACTGACAAGGCGCCATTTTGTATTGCAAATATTCCAACTGTCAGCATATGTTTTCGGCACCTAATGCCAAAAACATACATAATTGTGCCGTTTTTATTCTGAAAATGAATATTTGTAAAACAGCTTTGTCCTGTGATAGAAATGAAGGCATCATATACTGTAGGTTATGGCAATGATTTGCATGGTGTGCTGCCTCGCTCTTGACAAAGGCGTCTGAGGACAGCACGGGCAGAGACGAGTGGGGTGGGGGGGGGGGGGGATATGAGAGAGGAATTGCTCCTGAACCCGCAGTTAATGAAACCCTTCCTGTGCCTTTGTCAGTTTTAACTGGGAGATTGGGTCACACTGGACACATCTCCACACTCTAGAGCTGCTGCCCTACTCCTGCAGTCACCCTGAGCAGCATACTGAGTTGTCACTATCAAAATAACTCTGTTTCTCAAGTGCTAGCTTTCAGTTTGATAGATATGTGTGTTACATTTCAGCCAAAAGCTATCCCCTCCTGTGAAACGCAGGCAGAAATAAAGAGATATTTCATTTTTTTCTTCTCCAAAACAAGTCTCCGGGAAAATTTGATTAATTTATGAATGGAAGAAAATGATCAGGTGTTTTTCTAAATAGGCCTTTTTCTTTTATTTCCAACATTTCAATTGGTACAAAAACAGTGAGTAATTTCTGACCGGTGTGACACAAATTCCTCTGCTGGCATGGCAGCTGCCAATGTTGAAGGGTGGGTGGGGGGACGAGCTATTTTAAAAAGAAGTTGCATCAAGTATTTGTCAACCTGTCCCTCATTATTTCCACTGAACTGGAAAATAAGTTGCCAGGCAATGATGCAGAGCCTGAGATAATGCCCGGGTTTTAAAGCAAGCTATCTAAGCCGGGTCTCTCCTTGACGCCATGACTGAGTAAGACGATGCAAAGTGTTTTCATGAGTCTGTTTATATGAGGAACTGAAAGGGGATGCCATAACGAAAATATCATCATTTGACTGACAGAAATTGTAATCCTATTTTATTTTATTTTCATGCCTCAAAAAGTGATGCTTGTATACAACCCATTGTTTTATATACATTGAATGACACAGCCAATCAGTTCTTTGTAGCACCAGTTCATCACATGTGTCTTTAATGGTGTGTTGGTTTCAATGGAGTGACCTCTAGTAGAGTTCAAGGTATGAGGTTCAGCATTTCTTCTTTGTTTTACAGGGAATTTAATTGATTTAGCATGTATTTCTTTTATTTTTACTAAAATATGGACATTATCAGGTTGATGGGAACATCCTAAGTTTTCTATATGGATTTTAATTTATTTTCTTTTTTATCTTCATGCTGAAAGATTATGTGAGGAGATGTCCGGAATGGAAATGTTGACTCAAATGTGTGTGAAGGTCCTTCAGCCACCAGGGATATAGTTGTACATTTATAGGCTCTAGATCACTGGAATGATATATATGGCTTTAAGTGGCATTGATACATCCATATATAATATATATAAATATATATTGATATTTGTCCAGAAATAAGAAAATTCATGTACCTTCATTACTTTAAAGCTTACATTGTGTATAGCACGTATGCAAGTCCATTTTCATCATGTTTGATGTAATTTTGTAGCAGTGGTTTGATACTAATAAATGGCAGTTGATGATGGAATTGTAGATTGTGTTTGTGTTGAAATGATGTGACCTTTACAACAGCGACGTCTTGCTTTGTATTATGAGGATAAATACTCACTCTGTAGCCACACTAAAATATGAGCATGTACCCATATCAACATGTTATAGACTAACAATATTAAAGTCATCCTTTCATTGAGCAGATAATTGGTCATTTCCAACAAGTGACTTCTGACTAGCAGTAAAATAGCTCCATGTTTATGATGTAAAATTGTCAGTTTTCTATTTGTTAATGTATTTTTTCATCATGGTTTAATCCTTTATTTAAATACTACCCGTCAAAAGTTATTACAAAACATGTATTGATGTACAATAATATGACAAAAGGCCATTTCAAAATGCCTAAACTAACCTTTGTTCACCTTTACTTTACAATATAACAATATACACTCAACAAAAATATAAACGCAACACTTTTGTTTTTGCTCCCTTTTTCATGAGATGGACTTAAAGATCTAAAATTCATTCCAGATACACAATTGTACCATTTCTCTCAAACATTGTTCACAAATCTGTCTAAATGTGTGATAGTGAGCACTTCTGCTTTGCTGAGATAATCCATCCCACCTCACAGGTGTGCCACATCAAGATGCTGATCCGACATCATGATTAGTGCACAGGTGTGCCTTAGACTGTCCACAATAAAAGGCCACTCTGAAATGTGCATTTTTTTTGCTTTATTGGGGGTCTGGGGACTCAGAACCAGTCAGTATCTGGTGTGACCACCATTTGCCTCATGCAGTGCAACACATCTTCTTCGCATAGAGTTTATCAGATTGTCAATTGTGGCCTGTGGAATGTTGGTCCACTCCTCTTCAATGGCTGTGCGAAGTTGCTGGATATTAGTGGGAAGTGGTGCACGCTGTCGTATACGCCGGTCAAGCACATCCCAAACATGCTCAATGGGTGACATGTCCGGTGAGTATGCTGGCCATGCAAGAACTGGGACATTTTCAGCTTCCAAGAATTGTGTACAGATCCTTGCAACATGGGGCCGTGCATTATCTTGCTGAAACGTGAGGTGATGTTCATGGATGTATGGCACAACAATGGGCCTCAGGATCTCATCACGGTATCTCTGTGCATTCAAAATGCCATCAATAAAATGCACCTGTGTTCTTCGTCCATAACAGATGCCTGCCCATACCATAACCCCACCACCACCATGGGCCACTCGATCCACAACATTGACATCAGCAAAGCGCTCACCCACACGACGCCACACACGCTGTCTGCCATCTGCCCTGAACAATGTAAACCGAGATTCATCCGTGAAGAGAACACCTCTCCAACGTGCCAGACGCCATCGAATGTGAGCATTTGCCCACTCAAGTCTGTTACGGCAACGAGCTGGAGTCAGGTCAAGACCCCGATGAGGACGACGAGCATGCAGTTGAGCTTCCCTGAGACGGTTTCTGACAGTTTGTGCAGAAATTGTTTGGTTATGCAAACCAATTGTTTCAGCAGCTGTCTCAGTGGCTGGTCTCAGACGATCTTGGAGGTGAACCTGCTGGATGTGGAGGTCCTGGGCTGGTGTGGTTACACGTGGTCTGCGGTTGTGAGGCCGGTTGGATGTACTGCCATATTCTCTGAAACGCCTTTGGAGAAATGAACATTCAATGCACGAGCAACAGATCTGGTTGACATTCCTGCTGTCAGCATGCCAATTGCACGCTCCCTCAATGCTTGTGGCATCTTGCTGTGAGACAAAACTGCACATTTCAGGGTGGCCTTTTATTGTGGACAGTCTAAGGCACACCTATGCACTAATCATGATGTCAGATCAGCATCTTGATGTGGCACACCTGTGAGGTGGGATGGATTATCTCAGCAAAGCAGAAGTGCTCACTATCACACATTTAGACAGATTTGTGAACAATGTTTGAGAGAAATGGTAATATTGTGTATCTGGAATGAATTTTAGATCTTTAAGTCCATCTCATGAAAAATGGGAGCAAAAACAAAAGTGTTGCGTTTATATTTTTGTTGAGTGTATAAACAATGCAGAACTGATTGCTCTCTTTCTGTTTCACTAAATCCAGTGTGTGTTTATAGCTTATGAGTCATAAGCAAGGTAAATAGGATTTCAAGAATGTGTCAGTATACTAACAGTTAGCTGTCAAGCAGAAGTGAAAGTCTAAAGAGTTCAAGGAGGGTTTACTCCTTCTTCGTAAAGTACTTCTTCGACAACAATGCTGCTTTCATGGCTTTCATGTTGCTGAAAGGTGTGCTTGGTGGGCGTTCTAAACTCATCCTGAAGAAAACCCATGCTGAGTGTATAAACAATGAACAAGTACACTTAAGGGTACTAGTTTGGGTGTTTGAAAATATGGGCACCGTACTTTTAGGACTTTTCATGTTAAGCATCAAGTTGTGTATCAATCCTAATCCTAATTCACTGAACCAGGATAGCTTTAACTACTAAAACATTGTTCTTTCAAACTCAATAATTTGTATGAGATCCTAAAAGTATTCAAGTAGGTTTGTTTTTTGTTTTTGCCCAAAACACAATATTTCCCTCAAATCTTATATTTCCCTCAAATCTCACCTACAGCATTCATAATAAACTGTAATATTAATCTTTTTTTGTAAGAGCCATTGGGAGTCATTGACGAATGATGTGCCGATAGAGGCTTCAGATGTATAAAAAAAAATCTGATCTGTTTTGAAATGATGTGGAGTTTGAAAGGCATGTTAGAAAAAGCTGCTTAAATATTCTCACTTTAGGAAAATGATCAATTGCCAAACCTGGATGCACGATTCCACCCTGACAGCCTTTTAGTCCAACAGCCCCTCTGAAAGCAAGTCACAGTGGCAATGGGGAGTTTGATACGATGACAAATGGTTAAATCCAGTGGCTGAATTATTGACTGGAACCAAAATGTGAGGACAGAATTCCTCTGGGAGGAGAGTTGAGTGGAAGCTGCTCTACACTCTAATTGCCCCCCGCCCACCGACTCCTCTCTTTCTTGGCAGTCCTCTGTTGAGTCTTACACAGCACTGATGAACTCTCCAACACACTTAAGAGTTTCAATAATTAAAGCCCACAGAGATTGTCAAGATAATGCCCCGCACAACAATAAGCTGCATCAATTCAAGACACTTAAACAACAGGTGTGGTCACGTTGGTTAATTGCGGCTATCTTTGTCATTGGCATACCCTGAGACCTTTTTTTTTAATGTGATGGTCTAACCCTCTGACACCCTAGGAGCTGAGGAGAGTGCAGGCTTTGTGGCTCTGGAGAGAATATGCAAATGTGAGGAGATGGAGTTTATGATCCAGAACTACTCTGCTCCAAGATGGAACAATATGTGACGGCAGTTCGAAGTCAGGAAGAAAGAATTTTCAAAGAATGTGTGAGATGAAATACTGAAATTCTGAATAATGAGACCTGTGTCTCAGACGTATCCCTGCTCACACGAGGCAATTAGGACGACTGTGACTAGATAGATGGACATTTGGCTGACGTTATGCCCTCCCTTGACGAGGCACCTCGAAATAGCAAATCTGCGTTGTTTTGCATTCATTTGGAACTGCTGAGCGCATTTGGAATGGTGCTTTCAAAACTGTCGCCTAGAAATAATGCATGCATTCTTCTAGTAGGCAGCAACAAATGCGTTTAGATAGAAGCTCGGATTATTTTTTTTTATCACATAATGTAAAATCATTGCTGATGAACGCATCTGCCAAGTCACAAGATATGCATAACCTCAAACAAATCTCTCCACCCGATCCTGGGTCTTTCCCCAGGCCTCCTCCCATCTGGACACTCCTGAAACAGCTCCCTAGGGAGGCGCCCAGGGGGCACCCTTACCATCCTTACCAATCACAACAGTGCGGTAAAGCGAGTGCAATACCGCCCCCGCTGTTCCAATTCTCCGGACAATCTCACGCTCCCTTTGTCACCTTTTGCGAACAAGACCCCGAGGTACTTGAACTTCATCACTTAGGGGGGTAAGGACTCATTGGCTACCCGGATTAGACAATCCATCGGTTTCCTGCTGAGAACTATGTCTTCATCCCTGCAGCATCACACTCGGCTGCAAACCAATCCAGTGAGAGCTGAAGGTCACCCCTCCCCACCGCAAATATACCTTGATATCCTGTCCCATGATTATCACAAACAGGACTAGTAATAAAGCGTAGCCCTGGAGGAGGCCAACCCCCACAGAAAACAACGACTTCTGCAGCACCCCCACAGTATCTCCCGTAGAACCTGGTCATACCGATCTCCTAATCCATAAACCACATGAGCATAGTCCTAAACCCCCTTGAGGATCCTTGCGAGAGTGAAAATCTGGTCGGTTGTTCCAGTCGGACGGCTTCCCTGACCACCGGTGTCCACCGATGTGTTTGAGGGTTACTGCCCCTTGAGGCACCTAAGACCTCGAGACCACAGCTCCCCGGCAGCTTCAGCAATAGAAGTTTTGAACATTGACCACTCGGTAAAATGCCCCCAACCTCCACAGGGATGCCAGAAAACCCTTCCAGAGCTGTGAGTTGAAGATCTCTCGAACAGGGGCCTCCTCCAGACATTCTCAGCTTCGTCTCCTGGGAGAGATCAAAATCATGCTAAACACTTTATACCTGAGAGGTGAACCAGCTGATTTTCCTTGGGGTACCATTTGAGAATACATGCTATAGGAACCATATTGTTTTTAAATGTGAAGAAAATTAGTAGTCTTGAATGAATAGAATCATACTGTACAATGAATTATGAATGCACTACAATCATCAAAAGTAAAAAAGTATATACGTATAAATTATGGCCTTTTCTTGATGAGATCCATTTGTTTCACCTTTTGTTTTAAATTCTAATATTTTCCAATATATGTTATACAGTATATGTATTTATGTACAATAGTGTTTGAATATGTTAACATCTACTTATCTATTATATGGAAATAGTGAAAAGGCCACTGTGGTTCACACTACTAGACTTGTATTTTTATCTTGTGAAATTACTAATTACAAGCAGTATCATTTCTAGTGACGCAAAATAGTCCAATCTTCACCACCCTGCTCTTCCTTTTCTCTGAGACCCATATACCTGGACTTCAGCATGTGTGTGCAGGAGCAAATTTGCATTCTTCTACATTTCAATACATTTTAATAAAATGACACGAGTGCATTCTTTTTTATGTCCATTATGTGGCAATACCACAGCTACTTGGTCGCCATGCTCCCGCCTAGCAAACATACCACACCATATAAACATAATGCACTGCTCTAACAGTGCAATGAACACACCATCACCGCACACATTCACAGTCCTATCAAGATGTAGTAAAATTCCAACACGGAGTCAGGCCGCCTTACACTACCATAAAGTAAGCCTGTCAGGCACTGCCATCAAAAGTGTGCATGCAGGAGCCGCCTTTCGGAGATGAGAAACAAATGAAACACTTTAAAGCTGAGCTGATTCCCCTCGCGCATCTTTTGCATCTCCATCTGTCACTCCCAGCGACTTATTCTGAGCAAGAGCAGCACCAAAGATGAACGAGGTGGATCTGGTCTGTGTCCATGTCTTCTCTGTGCCAGGGCAGCAGGGGCACCCAAGCATCCAGAACACCTGCAAGCCGAGAGTAATGAGCCAGCGGGCCACGCGGCCGCCCATCCTCCCCACACTAATCAATCCAGCTAGCCATTAAGGGCACCGAGGAGAACCGCCGCTAGTTAGAGAAAGATGCAGCTTCATCTGTAGTTTCTGTAAGACGGTCCCTAGTTTTAATGCTTTCACACTCTACGTCCCACTGACCACATCTGTGGCTTTGTAATTTCCTTTTGATGAAGTGATAGTTTCTGCCACAGTTTCTGCCTTTTACAGCTAAAGTTAACTTCCTCTTTTGCATTTGCTTTTTTTTAGTGCAAACAAAATCATTGCTGGGACCAGAAGCCCTCCTCAGGAAGGAGTTTAATCACCTATGTATTAGCTGAATTATTTGTCATACTATGACATGAAATTATTGAATTTTTCAGTAAAACGCCAAAACAAACGCCAAAACAAATGTATGATTTATTGAAGAAATTATGCTTGTATAAATGGTAAGGGTTTTAAATGAAAACATGGCTTACATTGAGGATTCTATAGGTGCATTTCTGTATACATGTAGATGCAGGGCTTATCGTTAGTTCTTACACACATCCTGAGAGATTTTTTTCCCCAAACACCCTCAAGCAGTGTTTTTTTCATTTTAATACAAGAATGGTGTACACAAAGAAATATGTTTTAATTTCGATTGAAATGTCTCCTTCTTTGCATTTCCATTTTCCTCCTGCCAGCTTCCCAGCCAGAAGCCAGAAATGCACTTGAAAAAGACATGCTGTCACACAGTTCATATCCAACCCCCTCACCTAAAAAATAATAATAATCATGCCACCATGCCATTACCCGACCTCGACTCTCTCAGAGCAATCACTTTCAAAGAGCATTTTTCAGGAGCTCTCCCTCCCTAGCACAACTAGTACGCATGGCTAATGGAAATTTAATCAGCAAGAGAGAGGACAGCAAGCATAATGCAACAGATGATAAATAGAAGAAAGATGCAAATGGTATTTATTTTAGACAGCCCGTGTTGACAGGCCTGATAATGCCTCTTCATGCGGCTTCTCCCTGAAGCTTCCATTTGATGGCTCCAAAGTGGTGTGGACCATATTTCACAGCCTATCATTTATGGAATAAATTGTGTTTAATTTTTTTTCCAAATGTCTCTTGTCAGTGGCGCCTGAGCACCATTGCAGTTGCAGGCCTAAATTAATAAAAAGCATTGTAAATTCCTGCGGCCGTTATGAACCAAAATGACTTTGGAACACAGGAGACTCCTTCCAAATTCACAACATGTTCCCATATTTAAGGAATAAATTCATCCATTTGTGCTCTCCACTTGTGTTAACAAGGGTCATACTTTTAGCCAAATGACAATATATAAATACCTCATAACCTGTGCCTCTAGCACCAATGGATTTACTCTATTTTGTATCAATAAAGAGGTCTATAGAGGGAAATGCATATGCAGCGTACACATTATGCAGTTTCATTACTTTATCTAGTGACTAGAGTCTATGCTTATTTCCAAATTTGGCTTGAGACTGCTGTTGGTGACATATTTATTTTTATTAATTGTTTTTACAGATGATATCTTGATACTATCTGAGCATCAGGTGTTCATGACATTTGATAAACTAATTGGAAACAGCATAACCTTTTTTGAGAATTGAGCTTGAACATTCCCAACCTTGGAAACAGCAGTTGACAAAATAATTTCACCACATAGTCCATGTGGTAGCTGTTTTGGAGCTTTCGATCATATCACATGAACTTCATCAGCAGATGGAGTTCAGCTTCTTCAAATTGTAGGCCTATTTGTTCAAATTCACATTTTTGGTACGTTATTCTTGGGTAAAACTTGTGTGTATAGATTATTTGAATGGAACAAAATGTCAAATAAAATAATAAATAAATACTTGATAGAGTGGTTTATGCAATGTTGCTTAAAACAATGGGTAACACTTTACAATAAACGACTACATAGTTATGCATTACTACATAGTTTTTCTTTTAGTAGCCACTACATTATTTTTTATTTTTTAGGATATGCTACATATTAATGCATTACCTAGGTTTTTTTTCTAAATGTTTAGTAACTACTACATAGTTTATTTTTTTAATGCATAACCAAGTATTAGTTACTATAAAAAAACGTTTTCAAAAACTACCACAGAGTAACACAGCCTGTCATTAGCACTAATATAGCTGTCAAGGGAGCAGCAAGACTGTTGCCCGCTCAACAGTGCAGATGAGCAGGTCGTCTTGTTATGCCTGTCCCACTTTAAGTTCCTTGTTTTTTTCCACGATTGCTTAAATCAAGCGGATACCTGGCTGACAGTACAACTGTGCAGCTGTATAGAGCAGCATCCCCGCTGAGCCATTGCTAATCAAGTCTTGTTTTGGTCCACAACAGACAGCGGTTGGACTTCGCTGAATAGCTTCAGAACTGTCGGCACTGTTGACACTGTCATACATCTCCATGAACTGGCAGCCCATAAGAGTGTTTAATTAGACGAAACCTGGCACTGCATGTACACAACTTCTCTGCGTCAATATGATCTTACATTGTAAAAGCAATGTTAGAGCTTCAAATAAACCCAAAAGTGTTAGATATATATTGATGTTGTCTACTTCGCACCTTTATGGCATCCCCCAACTTAGCAACAGCTTATAGCTACTGTATATGCTGCTGCAGATTTCTGGTTTGACATTGATGTATGATTTCTCATTAACACCTTCGAATTAAAAATAACAATAAAAAAGCACCCTCACTGCGGCTCAGAGACATATTAATTCTTCATCGACTATCCAAATTTCTAAATGAATATGAACTAAGTAAAATCTACCTAACATATTGGTCTTGGAATCAATGCCACAGAGATGGAGCTTGCTGCACGATGTCCTGCTGAGATAACACAAGTCTCTCTGTCAAGAATCTTTTCTTTTTTCATAACAGCAAAGTGGGAAAAAAACAACAACCACAGGAATGTGTTTTCACAGACAAATGCAAGTAAACATACCAGACAATCCTACCATTGATCAAACTAAGCTGACACATGTCTGGAAAGTGTGCCGCTAAGATTTATCTCTCTGTGTCCTACTTTAAATGAATGAATACAAGTTAGTTAAAATGTGACTTTAGACGTCAAACAATACAAGGCAAGCTCAGCTCGGGGCTAAATGATGGCGATAATTGTGTTTGTGGGATGATTAAGAATGTTTCAAAGAACAACTTGTGCCTCTGTGCCTTGGTAGCTTCCTGTTGATTAGAAAAGCCATCCATTTTAATGGTTTTTCTTCTCTCTTTGTTAACAAGGCACCTCTCTATACGAGAAAATGGCACCCAGATGAATGGCATGCTATTAAGGGAAATAATAGCTCAAAGCATAGAAAAAAACAAAGGAAGGGAAAAATGTGGAGAAGTTTAAAGTTTCGAGATATGAATATTTGCAATCTCCTCATTATATTGCCCACAGTGCGTAAACTTTTTTAAAGCTAGTCCAAACTAGTATTGTATAAGCTAGAAGTTGGTTAATTTTTTGACACCGATTATGCTGCTCCAGTATAACCACCGTATAACCTAACATTTTAATCTTAAGGGAAACTCACACCAACTGTGTCATCTGCCCTTTGATACAATTCAGATAACAGAAAATGCATCATACAGACAGAATAAGTGGTCCTGAATTCAAGGGAGTGAATCTTATATATTTGCTGCTTTTCTGGAGAGTTAGACCCGCGTCATTGTTGGGAAAAAAGACACTCACCCTGACTGAGTCGGCATGTGATGACTCGTGGCAAGACGTTGGCTAGGATAGATTAAACAGCCCTTGTACATGTGGTTAAAAAGTATTAACACCAGGTTTTCTGACCACAAAGTTCATTATTATTTTAATGATTGGTATATAAAATATTTATTTGGGTTATTAGTGTTAATAGTTTCAATACAGACGGTAAAGAATTGACTGGCTTTCAAATTTTGTCTTCGGCTAATTTTCGTGAAGCAGTGGAAGGACAGGTATACTTTCGACAAATTCATTATATTCTTTTAACAGACATCAAACATCATAGAACCTGTTAATTATTGCGCTTCCGAGCTGCATGTAGGCAGGTTTAAGATAAATTGGACATATCCTATTTCCTAACTGCTTCCCTACATTTCTTGCTTGCTATGGTGGACCCCATTTGTTTGCATACCAGTTTATAGAGCCAAGGTTGTGTATTAACAACAGAAATGTTTTCAACCCCACGCTGTAGGGACAAGTAGCGGATTGTGAGAGTAAGAATGATTACTGTCTCTCCAGAGAAATGTGACCTTTTAAAGAGAAACTTTTAAGCAGATGCTCAAGATGTATGATGTGAACATTTCATTTAAACAGTTATTGTACCAACAATGTAGATTGATTTATTTTAACCATGAACATTGTACACAGAGATTAACCAAGTCATTTTAGTTCCGTAATCGTAATCTGACTTTAACCAATGTGAACTATAACCCAAAACTTTCAGGTGAACGCGGACAGTTACTTTTGAAATGTTTCCCTTTCCTTTAACGCTCAGTGTTGTTCAGACAAATACTCTCTTTTGTGTTTCTCTTTGATAAAATAGTATATCTCCAAATGCTAACTGGCATTTTATGTGCAGCATTTGATCCAGTCGAAATGCATGAAGAGGGTGTGGTAAAAGGTTCCCATGCTGCCGTTACAGAGACAGAACAATCCCACGTGGGAATAGTGTGTCCCCTTCTGTCATTCCCATCTCAGAACTCGGGCCGGCTCTCCCTCAGGAGAAACTTCAACGGAAAAACAAGCGATTAGAGAAGCAACCCGCAATATAAAATGACTCACCGCGCAGTTTACCTCCAGACATACGCTTTTTATACCAGCAGTAATTCTCAGCCGACTCCAACACATATGCTCGCTCGCTTTGTCACAGGACGTGACATTTCCCAGTAATTACAGGTGTAACTCATTATTGACTGTTTGAATTGAGGCTATTTTCTCTTGACACTGTCATATGTTTTAAGATAAAGGATCCTTTCATTACTTGGCCTGCATGGATCTGCTTGCTTTGCTGTGTATAGAGTCAACAGCAACCCACCTAACACAACAGCTGTTTCCTACAAATGCATCTCGCTCAGTGAAGCGTAGGCATGGCGCGTGACAGAACAACATATCCAAACTCTGATCTCTGCTCAGGCAACATGCTTCCACCGTTTGCATGTTTTGATCCATCTCCTTAAGACAGGATGATAACAGTGGAAAACATTCTGAAATTGAAGACGCCAGTTTGGGGTCTTCGGGTGCAAAACTCCCACAGAACACCCTTCAAAGATCATATCTCCTGCATCACCACCATCAGATGTCTCTGCTGAAATGTCACAGATATGATGACAGGCGATCATTTACAACGGCAGTGGCAGGGTGGCGGGACAGAGTGCCAGAGAAATCTCCATCCATTACCATCTCTGTGTGTGCATCGCTTTTATGGCACAGATAACTAAGAGCATGTTGGTTTCTAGCACTGTCCTGGTACATGGCATACATCTCATCTCATCTCTGCCTGACAGCCAGTTATGAGCTCTCTCCGAATGCGTCATTGACAAGTGTCTTAAGCTGCCCGTGTCTCCTTGAAATAGGGGATGAATGATTGTGTCCTCTTGAAAGCTTAACAATATAAATGATTTATACCACACAAAAGTCCTCTCGGTGATTCATGGCTTGCGGAATGTATAGCTGTGGCTGGCGTTAAATGCGTAAACAGCCGAGCTAATGCGGTTAGACTGGGGTGCATCTCGGTGTGAGACCATGCGTGTGTGCACCTGCTTGCCTCAGATGAAAAGCTATCTCTCGCATCCAGGCTGTGACATTTCCGGGGCCAATGGTGATAAAACGACTCCTCAAGCCAGTGGTGCATTCATGATCCTGCTGTCTACTTTTATAACACATACACTACTTGAAATCTGTGTTGTACAAAGGCGCATTTGCATACAGAAATTGTTCGGGTTGATATTTTCCAGTATTAAGGCAAGACACAAACAAAAAGTGACAGAGGAACAAATATTATGTCAGTTTTAGTCTACCCGGGTGGTTCATTTGCCATAAAATGGGGAAGAAAATGTTTGCGCTGAGACTATATTTCAGGAGCCGGTGTTGTGTGTGAAGTGTTGTTGAATATTTAGTAAATGTTATTCTTTTCAACTCTACTACTCTGTCTTCATATTCTGGTGTTAATTTAAAATAAAAACATTCCAGGGTCAGCTCAACTCTGAACTAAAAAACACATTTTCAATTCCTTTTCAAAGCTTTTGAAATCGTAGGTGCCAAAGCTTATATTATTTCTTAATTACAACATAATTGATGGCTAATGTTTCGTCGCAGGCAGGAGAGCTGTTGTTAGTGGTGGCGTAGCGTGAAAAGGGAGAAGTAAAACTTTACTACGCTTGAGCAGCCAAAGTTATTATTTCATTAGACCTTAGGATACATGTGCGGCGCTCTGATTTGGGCGCAGAACTATCTGACCGGAAAATCACACAGAGATTGTGTTTACATGGTAATCGGTATTCAAAGTGCACGGGTCATGATCAAGAGAATTCATCTAATTATCATTATTTTATTATCTGATAAATTGGCTGTCTTGACAAATGGTCCCGGAGGAGACACACATGGGAAATGGCAAAGTGCAAAAAGTCTCTGGGTGAAAGTGGTTCTGCTGGAGTGAACAAATTAAAACGACTTTGTCAGTCGCACCTTTGTATACACAAGAGGCAAAGACGGTGTGAAATTAAGGTTAGTGAAAATCAGAAGAGCACGAAGAAAAGGGATGAATTAGTTATACGATGTTGCTTGTTTGGCTTTTGAAAAGATGCAATGTAAATCATTACGTAATGAAATACTTTCTAATTACAGGAAATTTGTCCCTGGATGAATGTTAAGTGATCAAACACTGCAATTAGGATGCTAGGAAACAGCTTGGGTCAGGGTTTACCTCCTGCCAGCTGTTGACGCCAACAAACGCATAACCAGGAAACAAACTTGAACGTGTTTCCTCCACTGTGTTTGAAATGTAGAAATTATGACCAGGACTGCCTCCCAACAGCTGGGACTGGTGCTAGCAAACAGTAGAGTTTATTTAAAGGAGCAATTTGTTGAAATTTTTCCTAAATCATATTTATCATATATGTGTCATCTTTACCAAATATTATTGATTTATTGATGCAGCGCCGGGTGCACCATATTACAATTCACCCTCTTTGTTTGTTTCATTTAAACATCGGTGAAGAGGGTAAGGTGTACTCACTGACGGAGCTTAAAATAGATACACTTATGGTTTGGGTTACTGAAGGAGGGAAAAAGTACTTGTCCACAATGTTTCTCAAAGAGGTCTTTATACCTCAGATCAAAGTCTTTATTCTAAGCTTTAAGCATTGATAGGTCTGCCAAATGTTTGTAATAGTAAGTCCTTCTGTTGCCTGGACACACAATGTATAATGAATAAATTACACCAGATTTCATTGTACTAACAATACATTGATCATTTAACCCTCTATGTTAAGATGAGTAATAATGTATTGTTCAATATACCACTGGTTCACTGATAACTTACTGCATAACTGATGACTGTAAAGTGTTACCATATTTACGTACATATTAAACAGATGGACACATGAAGATATGGATTATAGGATGGCATTTTCTCTTTTTATAAATGAGGGTGCCGTGTTTCGCTAAAGGAAAGTATGCTATGAATCAACATTCGTGTTGGAACAGCTTGTACGTGGCCACTTACAGTAACTGTTTACAGGTCATTTCACTCTAATGGGAACATTTATAGGAAACTTCTTAAAGTATAACAGGGTTCCTATAAATGTAAGATGAACATGTGGAAACAGAAGCAGCTCAGGGTTTTATACACATACAGTTTTATAGAGCTGTAATGAATCCTCTTAAAGCCAGAAAATTAAATGGTCAGTTGCCACTGGGCTTGCTGTTACTCTCTCCTCTTCACGCTTGATTTTTTTTATTTGTTATTTCGCAGCCTGTGGAGTCCGGGGCTCGTTAATGATTTGGGGGCGGATGCATGGAATAAATAATGACCTCTTGGCCTTATCTCAGCTCCTCCACAATAAGCAGTTAATCGCACTTTAACATTCTCTTTCATTCGCTCCGCTCTACTGTATTTTTTGACCTGCAGAACCTGGCAAAAAGCTGCTGACAGACAGCATAATTCGTAGTTGACCATAATAATTGGTTTATCTCTGGCCAGTGTAAAGCACAGCGGACAATGGATAATGTCTGTAGCGCCATTGAAAACAATAACAGTGCCCACACAAATGGACCAGGCGGTCTGACATTTTGCACCGTCCTCCTGCATAACTGTCAAGACAAGTTTTCCTGAATGTTCTCATGAGAGGCGTGAAGGCATGTTGGCGCTAATAAGCATGCCTTGTTAGCAGCAGCACGCCTCACACTTGCTGCGTTTCAAAGCTCTATGTATCTGTGTTGTTTTTTGCCCAAGCAATCATAGGATGAGATCCATCATGAAGTCACATTGCTCTCACTAAAGTGAAGACAGTGAGCACTATACTCTGTCTTAATTAACGTTGACTCTTGCAGTGGTATTGTCCTTTTAACTTATCATCTGTGCTGCTTTTGCAAAATCAAACCCTCTTCATCTTTAGTTACACAGCAGAAACTATATATACTTAAACTTTTTAATATAAAAACGCTGTAAAGTGAATTTATTCCAGGAGGTACCTGGGTGTATATTAACCAGACCTCACACTGCTTTTCAATTAGAGGAGAAGGAACAGCTCCAAATGATCCGCTGGTCCGTGGTGCTTCTTAAGCCTTTGTTCATCGCGGGGTCTCCTAGTAAATAATCAGAATGAATACTGAAAACTGAATGAATATGTTATACATAATGGGTTGCTCTGTGGCAGCGGATACAAGTGGAAAGCCAAAACAATGCAGCCTAATAAACGAAGCATACAGTTCAATTGATGTTTGACAGAAACAAAAATGTATCAATGCACACACCGCTGTCCACCATTCTACTATGAGTGAATTCATAACAGTGTGTGTATGCATTGAAATGATACATTGTGCATAGAGTGTATTCACAATGTGTCATTTCATGACAGAGACACTGCATCTGCTATATCCCTAACAGCAGTTTTCCCAGTCCCTATGTATATGAGAGGCTAGTTTAGTTAAAGGACATAGCCATGCTACTCACACGTTTAAATACTGAGGGCCAGATCCCCTAAGAATGGATTGTGTGCGCTGATAGCTCTATGATATGCGGCGAAAGAGTACGTTCTAGATGTGGGTCTGGATTTCCAGGCTAGATTTCCCTCATAATAAGACTCAATGTAAATTCAGTATAATTTAAAGCTCACGAGTGTTGAAGAGAGAGAGAGGGGGCAGAGAGAAGGGGTGTAAAGACAAATACCGTTGCTTTTGTACAAGACTTTCGGATGGGTTGATTGCTCCGCTAAAACAGCCTGTTGCAATTAGCGCTGGCCTTTGAGGATAAGGTGCTTTTTGAAACGAGGCTTATTTGCATAGATAATGAGCAATTTTGTACTGGAATTTGAATATTCCCTCATTTAAATACATGCAAATAGAACAAGTGACCCAGGGCGCTGTCTAGCCTGGTCCAACCAGACCATCGTACTTCATTTCATTTGTACAGAAGGTCTGGAAGTGCTGTAATTGGCCAACGTTCACTCACTTGGAGGCGGGTGTCTGTCGAAGTTTAAAACTATTGGATCTGCTCAGTGCCACTCTGGATTAGCCAACCAATCGCATCACGTTTGGTCGTCACGTGTGTCATGAGCCGGCTTTTGACGGTGCGTTCCAGTTGGACAGGGAACTTGGAAATTTCCGACTTCACTACATATTGTAGTCTGTGAATCTACCGGTACCTGGCAACAGTAACTTGTTAGAGCCTAACGTTTAGTTATTTGGACGAGAAAGGTTTTAGGCGTCCATACTTTCGCGAGCAGATGCACTGGAACACAGACAGGTCGGAACTCGGAACTACAAGTCGGAAATCTCCTTCTTCCGAGTATAAAGGAACGCAGCATTCAACTGAAACTGGAGCGCGACTTCGACGTCATCGTTCTCAGCCACTCGCTCTGTTCGCTGATTGGACGATTGTAGATTCTCCGGAGAAAACTGGGAAATGCACTGTACACCCAGACTAACTACTGAAGGGAAAATGAAATTTGGCCGGAAGTAGGCGGGCGGGCGGAGCCAGGCTATGCGCTGTCTGCTCGGCAGGGCAATTTCAGTGCTGTTTGCGCGCATTTCAGCCTTTGCGTGTGCTCTGTGGGTAGGGCGCTATTTTTTTCTCTCATTCGAACTGGTTTAGCAAAAGCGACGCAATCTTTTAGTGGATCTGGCCCTTAGTAGGCTTATGGTGTTGGAAACATAATGGCTTCCTGTGGAGGTGCAGCAATTCTGGGCAAAGAGTGGAATCAGGAAAACTATTCCAAACTGTTTTCGACAAATATATTACAGCGTTTGAGCTTCACATTTCTGTCAGTTCTGCCCTGTGTAAATGAGCTTGAATTGAAAAGGTATATTGATTATTTGTTAAAAAAAATTGTCATGGGCCGAATGCCAGTGTTACAGTAGGCTACCATATGTTTTGCAGTAAGGATTATAGCCGACAACGTTTAAATGACAAAAGATTCTGTTTCCCCAAAATATTGTGTATTTTTAAATCCCATAAATCTTGCTTTCGCTCAGAAATGTGTTCTACTTATATACTACTTATATCCTTCATATTGTAAAATGAGGCATGAGCAGAATTTGACACTCTTTGACAAGTTGTTTTCAGTTTAATGTACCAGCATGCTTTTGTGGCATCCCAAGTTTGGAAGCCAATTGCGGGCCAATATGCATCTTGCACATGTAATGTGAAAACTTCAGTTATCCATCCCAGGCAGTGCGGGCACACACACTGAAAATGTATTTTTTTCAGTGAAGTAGGAGACATTTGCATATTCATAGATTTTTTTTAATCTTAAATGAGGACGAAAGAGATGATGTTATTATCTAAAATATAACAAAAGGCAAAAAGGTCATTTAGACAGATTTATTTTTCATAAAACATGTCTGAAGGGATTTTTCCATCAACACATATATGTGTATGACAATGTTGGACAATTTGCAAAACCTTGGAACACATTAAATGAAACGTTGTTAACATGTAAATGTTTGTACATGTTCAATGCCAGTGTTTTTAAAAGTTGTTCACACAGAATCTGTGCATGGCAACTGTGGTTAAGACTACAATGCGACTGAAACACTTTGTAAATGTAGGGAAAGGTTTAATTGCAGGTCTGTGACAGGATGAAAGCTCTGGTATCCAAATTTGAATCTGCTACATGCTCATCCAAACCCATTACTTCCACACTTCCAGTTTGACAAAGAGAAAACCTCAGTATGTTGAAGATATTTTAATATATTTTCCACTTAAATGACCCAATTTGTTGAGATAATTATACACTTTGCATAGGATGATGTCACTCCCATTCCACTCTAAAAAGGAGAATAAAGAGAAGCCGAGCTGAAAGTGCAGTCGTACTATAATAACAGTCCCATATGGATACGCACAGGGCAGATACCTCTGCTGGCAAGATTGGTGTAATCAAGGTATTCAGAAAATCACAATTGAGCTACAATAGAATCAGCCACGTGTAGCAGTATGCGAGAAAGAAGTTCAGCTCCTCAATTTTAGAGGACAAAGCAGCCATTTATGCTTTGTTCCACTGAGGCTGAATCTGACTTTAGCAATGACACGTTGTCTGAATAGAATTATGGCTGTTGTAGTTCAGATTAGGTTATGCTGTGCTGAACTACTGTTAGGAGACTGATGTGCTGTCTTTCCTCCTTTACTCTGTTATATACAATAATTATGCAATAAATAACCAGATTTTTTTAAAGATTTGAAATGGAGGGAGCAATTTGAGTTTTTTTTTTCACGAGGCACAGAGAGGTGGAAACAGGAGAGAGAAAGTCAGGTTATTATGACAGCTCTGGCTTTTGATCAGAGCATTTCAGAGTGGCATGTTGTGGCCAGTGGAAGATTTGGGACTGGAGCGACAGGAAGAGATCCATGCATGCAGGAACAGCGAGGGAAGGGTTTGTCACATCTGTTTCTCCCAGCCCCCCTGTCAGGATGTACACCATGGTTGCACACTGGTGCATGAATACATCAAACACATCAAATCATGTTCACATACTTATTTATTCACGGTGTGGCAACAATAAATGTAAGCCTTACATTGTGTGTTGCAATTAGTGATGTGTTTTACAATGACAAATTATGGTAATGTCACATAAACCAAGTAGATGGATTCAAGGATGTGCAAACGTGACAGAATTTGTTTACATTGTTCAATGTTCAGCTGTCTTATTGCCTCCTGCTTTTTCACATGAACATTCGGCTGGTCCTGCTACACCTCCAAACAGCTCCAAAAACTTCCCTCAGAATGTAATGGAAAAATCTTTCACTCACACAAAGACTTACTTTTCAAGAAAGGCTGAACACACTGTCAGGTCAACAGGTAACCACTGAGTTGATTGCCAGGAAAAGCCTACTCCCTGTGACCGGACAATGCAAACATGGTGTGCTGTGGCAATAATGGTGTACTTGTCTTATCTCTCCGGAAGAAGTCAACAGCACAACCATTGGCAAACAGCCAGAAAACCATTTAAGAAATGGATTAAAGGTACCCTTAGTAGTTTTGGACCAGTAGTGGAGCTATTGAGCAATGTTATGATGGCGGGGGTTTGTCATTTTGTGTCATTTTCCATTTGCTTTTATCTTCTGCAGACCATTGAAGATGTACAGGCCGGTCGCACACAGCTACGATAGCCATGCCTGGCTGCCTGTCTTACTGTTTTCTAGGTAGGCAGGAATTGGTAACTGCAACATTAACGCCACTGTCATCAAAGAGAAACTTGACGCTTTCCATTTTGTTTTTATCTGATGCAGGCAATCAAAGATGCAAAAACTAAAAACTGTGGTATCGTAGGGCCGAAGTCTCAAACTGTTACGGCTACTATGACACACGTTTCCAAACCAGCCAAAACCAAGTCAAAAGGAAATGACGCAGAGCAGACTGGGTAAACACACTTTGCAAACTCCGCATTTACTGTTGCCTTTTTCTTCCTGGTTGGAGCCGGCATCAGATACTTTTCCCCCTTTTTCAAAGCACATTTAATGCCAGTGCTATCGACAAGGCTTGCTTGTTGTTTAGCTACATTTTTGGAAAAATGACAGCGGTGCGGATAGACAGTGTGAGTAGATGGCATGTCTCTGCTTGCATCTATTTTGCTTTGAAGTCACATCATAGTGCTAAGATTCACCATATGAGATGCCTCAAAGAAGGCTGACACAGATTGGGACCAAGTCTTTATCAGACCTACCTTGCACAGTATGACATGCAGTGAAATATAAGATAGTTGTTATTGCACAATGTATAAGGGCCTGAAGTAACTTAGCAATGCCTTACGAAAGGCAGGGATGAACAATGTGCTAGTGAGCAAATATGAATATACACAATGCAGAAAAGATAGCTTTCATCTTTTTTTTATGAGGATGAAATGCATTAAACATATCTGTCAGGCTGCAGTGATACACACAATACGTTTTGTTGAGAAACACTCAATGGAAACATCCAACATTCAACTTCATTAATATGTTGTTTAAAGCGTCAACTTATATTAACAGAAATGTTCCAATCTAATGTTTCAAATGGGGTGGATCAAACTCGGGGACATAATGTATGGCAAAGAAACGTACCAAACTTGACAGACTATTACATAGTTTCATCCGATCTCTGACAGCCACAGGCATCTAATTGTTGTAAATGTCAAAAGTGGTGTAATTGTTTTTCTTCTCCTAAAAGCATTGGGATGTCTTTGGTAATGAAAAAGGGCATAAATGAGACACACCAGCTCCTGAAACGTGGCTTCTCACTTATATGTAATGTGTTGATGGACAGCAGACATAAGAAAAAAATGACACAGCTCCAAAGCAATATGACTGCATAGTGGGTCTATGTCAAACTCGGGCATTGTTTGGGATCTTTTTCTTCACTGGGAAGTAAATCACTCCAATGAATAATTAATAACACCCAAGAGGAGAACATGTAGAGATGTAAACTGTAATAGAGCAACTATCTTGTATTTGTTTCTCTGTCAAATATGTTGTCACTGTCTAGTTGTGGTTTTCTGGTGTTGCTTTTCCCTGTGTAAATGCCTTAAAAACAGCTGCAAATTCAGTGACGAGAACAGCACTTAATCCAGGGCACACCTGATATAGCATTTTCCTTTTTTCAAAATGTTGTCTGTGAAAACGCAATAAAATGTGGGCTAATGGCCTTCTTTGTCTGATTTGATTTCAGTTTTGCAAGTGCTCGATTGCTAGATGGAAAAATGGACAATGAACAACAAAAAAATGACTGAATGATAAGGAATCACCACGCAGCAAATGTATATAAATCAAAGACAACACACAAACACACATGCATTTAATACTGAATTTCATTGGCAAAGGCAGCCAAGTGTCACTTTAACTTGCCGCCAGGTGAAAAATTCATGAGTATACAACCCTTACATACTGTATAAAAAAAGAAAATAAAAAGAGGTGAGTAGGAATCCTGAATGAAAGGAGTGTGGTAGAAACTGTATTGTTAGGGTTGACAGGATAAAATATCGTCCTCTCCCACTGGCCTGGTAATCCTCAGGCGGATAATTAAAAAGTGTGTGCCACAGTCAAAGAGAAAAAAAAAGATTAAAATAAATAAATGAGTGAGGAGAAGGAAAGAGGCTCTGTGCAGATCCCGGGGGGATCCATTAAAGAATGTTTTCTTGAATTGAGGTTAGGTGCATTGATCTCTGTCGAAGCAGGCAGAGTAGAGAATTAACACTCCCTGCCTGCGACTCTGTCTCGTTTCATACATTATTCCAATTAAATCACCGTGGCCTGCCTGGCTGCGTGTTTTCTGTTTTCTAGGAAAGTGGGAATTGGCACCTGCCACATTAACTCCACTGTCATCAAAAATAACTAAATGAGAGACTCGAATCTGTCGAAGCTGGAAGGCAGAAAGGTGGGGAAAAAAGATGGCTTACTAAGGTGATGTTTTGTCAACAGAAGCAGGAGAAACGATTGAACGTCCACCTTGATAGATTAGACACATTAGGTACACGCTAATAGGTCCACAGTCCTATACAGTAGGCCTACGTGTCATTGTATGATATATTGACCTGTGTGAGCAAAGCCATTGTTTTGTTGCAGTCTGTGCAGAATGTGAGAGGGAAGCCCATTACCTTGGGTTACCTCGGGACATTCGTTGGCATTCACAGGTGCTTGATAAGGACATTCACCTGCAACATGAAAGGCTGTACACCAAGTGGCGGTACACTGTAGGCATTTCATTTTCACAAAGGAACCTCACACGCTGTTTTTATCACAATGATGGAGTTTGCCAGGTGATCACGAAATTGTATCCCTTTTTGTTACTTCTACTCAGAACAATTTAACACCTACATTTCCATGACTATATCAAAGGAAAACTAATACGTGGGCGCAAAATAGATTGTAATGAGATTATTAATTTTTCAATCAATAAACTGCACATCTGTGAGGCTGTATTTTGACACAGCAGTGATTAGAGCCTAATGCTTATATCAGCAAGCTATCATGCTCACAATGATGTTATGGTGTTTCTAATGTGTACCAGGCAAAAAACATTTAACATGTTTAACATCTGACTTTAGCTTGTTGAGCTTACATTTGCTAATGCCATGGTAAAAAATGACATTAGTTGTACGGTTGCCATTCTCAAGAGGGGCGTGGCTTACATAACATGAGCCGACCTAAACGCAGATGCCAAGGAAGGGCGTGAGAATGGACATATTGATGCATGAGGGTGGCATGCGGATCAATGCATGCATTAACGTGCAATGTGTAATAACTAGTGCTGTCAAACTTAGTCGCGATTAATTGCATTTCTGTCATAGTTAACTCACGATTTATCGCAATTAATCACACATTTTTATCCTAGCCTAAATGTCCCTTGATTTCTTTTTGTCCCATTATTTTTTCTCTTCTTAATGCTCTCATCACACCCATTCCCAACACCCATGTAATTAAGTGTATTTTTTCTAAAATATCATAATTTCCAATTCAGAGCAAATAGCCTACAATGTAGATCCCCCACCCCTAGAACAGCATACACAATTCATTTATTTTATTGAAAACCAAACCATAAGACAACATAGGCTATATAAAACAAATTTGGCTAAATTAAACTGGTTTGTAGGCCTAAATGTTTTTGGAGTCGTTCTTCCGCTGCTTATTTCAGACTGTGTGTAGAGTGGATACACTATATGCGAGTGTGCAGGTGGTTGCTATGTCACTGCTGCAGCCGAGGCTCCAGTCGCCCTTCGTGGGGAAAATGAAAGTGAAAATGAATGACCGGCGGCTGCCACTAACGTAAGCTACATGAAGGTTTTGGTGTGAGTGGATGGTTACAAGTAGGACTTTTGCAAATTACAAGCTTTCTTTTCTGTTCTTTCACTGCGTTTCTAACATTACTAGCTGTTGCAACGGCATGTAAAGAAAACACCAGACCAAAAAGGGTATTATTTTCTCGCGATAAAAAAAACGTTAAAGTAGGTTTAACGTAGCGTTAACGCCTTCTTTCAGCTTGTTCCTTTCACCTTACCACACCTATCCACAACCATGCACAAAACCATGGAAAACACACAGTGTAGGACCACTGTGTCATCAGACAAAGCTGTGTGATTTCCATGTTTTCCCGGGGAGCAATAAGAGAAGCGGTATGTGCATAGATTCTGATGCAGGCACGGGTCACTAAACCATGCTATTTCAAGCCCGGCTGAAAGACTTTACATAAACGTTGTTCATCTGGCAGCTTTTACAGATATGACTGTAGTGGCCCAGTGAGGATTTGTTTGACACAACAACCACATCAAACATCTTCTCGTTTAGGTGAGAGGGATTAAAGAAGAACACTTTAAAAGCCTTGTGCCATCAATATCTCAATGTCACAACACCACTGAGACTATTGAAATCAAGATTTCCCTTTGTGGAGCTTAGATATTCTGCAAAACAAGAATTTTTTTTTTGCACCTCTTCCTCTCTGTCTCTGAAATAAAGAATAATTGATTTGGCATTCTGAAATGAATGCAAGACAGAGGAGAAAGACAGAGAGGGAGACACAAAAACAAGACTGAATCAGCTAGAAAGGGCAGCCGAGTGGAACATTTGACTAACAAGCAGTTTTTGAATGCACTTTGATGCACTTTGCTCAGTTTAAAAATGTGGTGGCTTGTGGTCCCAGACATCTATCGATCCTGGAGATGGCCAGAAAAGAGGCTATAAACCTAGAGGATGGGTAGCGATGGCTATAGTCAGAAGGAGTGGACAGAGCACAGTAATAGGTGGACAGCCTCGAGGGAGAGACACATTGATGCTTCCTTTTAGGTCAGGTCCATACCTAGTAAACTATAGATTGGGGGCATATGCTAAAGCCTGTCTATAATTAGCAGAGATACACTCAAATTTAACTACAGCATTGGAGGGGGGGGGGGGGGTTGGCAGGTTGCATTGCCTCCCGAGTGCCTCACAACCCTTGCTTTACCCTGAGTGTTTGAGAGAGAGGAAACAAATGAACAGTGCACCTTGTGATGGGAGGAATGTAAACATGTTTAGTTGCTGCATGTAATTTACATGTTCTATTCATGGCCAAGTAAGCTCAGCCCCAATTACTGCGTGAACAAGACTCTTAGCGGTCCTTATATCATACATATGCAAATGTGACTTATTTCTTTTATTCTTCCTGTTTTTACAGTGCATTTCCTAGATTGGTTTTCACGGCATACATAACGACAACTCGCTGCTTTTGTGACATGAACTTGATAACATAATTTTTCTTTCATGGGTTCTTATCCCGCATTGACTCAACTGTAATCATATTACAGGCAGTCTCGTGAGTCATTTGACCTTCTCTGAATTCGTTATAGGCACCAAGCTGTTATCTAATGTTGTGTAATCTAATGTTTGATATAATTGCATCCATTGCTCGCCCTAGGCAACACAAAGTCTAATACGATCATATCTATTAGTCAATTTATTCACTACTATTTGAAAAATCACATTGGGTTTTGACAGCTTTTTTTTATTAAGCAAGAAACTACACTATACAGTATGCTCTTCATGGAAAACAGCTTAAAGGAGCGTGTACTGCTTTATTTACACTCTCTGAAAAGTATTTTGAATATTCATAGGGATGAAAATGAGGAAAAACTAATCCAAGATTTTCCTTCTGTCCCTACGTTCAACCTAAATCTGCAAACCTCCCGCTCGTGAAAAGTAATGGAAAATGCATGCAGGATTTCAGCGGAGGCTCCAATCCATTTTAATCCTGAAGGCAATTACGGTGTGGGGTTTTAGGGTCAGTAGTGCTGTTGATTGATGGGAAGAAAAAGTCACTTTAACAAAGTGCAGTGAACTTCAACCACCTGGCTGCAACACAAAGGGGCGTTGCCTGATGCACGAGACAAAGGTTTAATGCTTTTTTAATGCATTCGATGAAAGAATACAAAATGGAGAATTAATGATTGTGCCTCTGATAGGCCCTATGTGTCAATACCACCGATGCCTTTTGAATTATAAATTAATTCCCTAATTTTTAAGGATCATTTACTCCCCTCACCATGAGATGAACCAGGTAATGTCGTCGCCACCAGCAGAATTGATGACACACATTTTAACAGTGGGTGGTGTCATTGATCAGTGACATATTTGCGATGCCTGAAAAGCCACATTTGTTTGTGGTGGGAATCATCCGCTTCACTGTCTTCTTTTTGCTCCCTTTAAAGAGCCGTGCTCCGTAACCTAGCAACAGGACTCACTCTACCCCTTTTCTATCTGTAAAGTCGGTGGAAAGGAGCAAAGGCGAGAGCATCGGACCATCAATGTCTCCTGTCTCCTATCGCTGTATATTCTGACATTCTGCATTTCGCTTAATATATTTTATTGTACTTTTACTTAAGTCAAACTATGAATGCAGGACCTTTACTTTTACTTTAAGGCAAAAAATTAAGGGATTTATTTATGTGAGTCTGTTTCAATCAATATTGTATCTATTTACAACAGATCAAATGACTATGTGTAATTTGATATGTCAAATGAGTATGTGTAATGTGTAATGGAAAGAGTGGACGCAGGATGATCAACTCTGTAGATCAATTAAGCAACTTTTCACTCATTGGTTTTGTTTTATTATGTTAACACCTTCACTGTTTTGTTTCATTCTCACTGCTCACATCAGCATCTTTTCAAGATACAGCAGTAGGCTGTTTTCAGCCGAAGAAAAAAAAACTTCCCACTGTATAGGCTACTACCTTCTTAGCGCCAAACAACAAAAACATTTCAAATTAATGACTAACTGGTGAACATAGCGCATTTAGCAGCTATATGAGGCAGAGTTGGAGTGGAGAACTAACTAGAGTTTAAAGGGTAGTGAATATTGGAGTAACACGCGAGGAAACACTTTATGATCTTTATGAATATTCCCACACTTTCCATTTGTGTATTTTTGAGTTACTCCAGTAGCAAACACAAACGCTGTTGTTACTTTGCACCGAGCATCCAATGTCATCACCAGTTTATTATGGTACAAAAAGAAAAACTCCCAGTGGAGTGAAAAGGGTATAATTTTGGTAACCCCAGGGTAGGTCGTAATTCTCACTTTGTCAGTATCTGTGCTATGGTTCAGTCATTTCAACCAACATAATATGGTACATACAAGTGGACAGATACCGAGAGCTTATCAGTGGCTGAAAAACAACATAACCCACTCCTCGAGTTGTACTGCACTTTATGACCTCTACAAATACGAAATGAGTCCTTCTAGCCGACCATTCCTGTATTCCACCTGCAGTCCCAGTGCCAATGCACATTATCAGACAAAACAGATCAACAGGACACCAATCTGCCAAACTATAGCTCAAAGCCGGTGTGATTTCCTGGAATAATTCACATAACCCTCCTGGTATGCCCTCTATTCAGAATCTGTGAGGCCTCAAAGCTCTGCCCTCTCATTTTTAGTCTGCAATCTACCAACCATTCAATTTGTTGCAGAAGAGACACACAAAAAAGGTAAACAGCAAAAAAGGGGGAAATAAGCAAAACAAAAACAGATTCAGAATGTTTTCATAGTCGTGTAGGATAATGTGGCGGAAGTAGAGGGTGCAAGACTGTGCAAAGGCCCAACAAATGAGTGGGTCTTCCAAGGAGCAAGTACTGTATTCTTGGGCACCTGTGCCCCTTCCCACTGATTAATCAGGTGACTTGCTGATTTGCCCTTGTTTCCTAAATTCTCCAGACCAGGGGCCTATTTCAGGTAGCTGGTTTTGAGGCAACCCAGAGTTTGTTCGCTCTGAGTTAGTGGAAACTCTGGGTTTTCCGTTTCAGGTAGCAGGTTCAGCGCAACCGAGAGTCAGTTACTGCGGCAACATATGTCGTGGGTCTAACCTGCTGGATAGGTGGTCAGACCTACCCTGAGTTTGTTTTCACTTTACGCTGCAGCTCCGACTGAAGAAAGAGTGTCACTGTCACACGCGTCCCTGTACAGTTTGAAGCAAAATCACTCCATAGAAATCTCCATCGGGATGTTTTTATAATTTCCTGATGATTTTATGTTTGACCGATCATTTATCTGATCAGTAGCCTTGTTCTCAGCCCTCGGACCATTCATATAGGCGGCCACCTTACACATCGTGACATGCTCTACATTCAGATTAATAAACCTATTTGTATTGAATGCTTTTTAACGTCTGTGCCACTGAACAGATTTATGTCAGGTGGATTCATGTAACGCTGCGGCTGCACGCGATTGTTACTGTTCACTTGTGCGATCCTAAAGTCACAGACGAGCCTCGTTAAATAGCCTAATATGAATATAAAAATTATATAATAATTTAAACTGTGATCACTTGAGGAAAATGGATCTGGTAGCCTAATAAATCAATCAGACTCTTCAATGGAAACTGTCACCTTATGTGTCAGACGTTAATGTCTTTCACTCCCCATTTAAAAGAAGCGACAGTCTGTTTACTGCACAGTGGGCTATTAGGCTATAGCTTCCCAACATATTATACAGCGAATATAAAACACTGTCAGAAATGCTGTGCCGCGCCAGCTTTATTACTTTACTGCTGATATGCGTAACTTTTTAAAATAGACTATGGCTTCTCATACGGAAGCGAAATGATTGCTCTGTTTTTTTCTGAATTACCGAGGAGATTAGATTAGAGTTATATGACAATAGCCCCATTAATTCTTCTCCATAGGCTACCATAAACTCATTCGTTAATATTTCTAACTCCAGTGGGAGTAGCGGAGAAGTTTTTTTTTGAGAAGTGGAGAAGTGGGAGGATCACGCATTTGTTTCTTCTGTTTCCATGGTGAATCATGTTATCAGCGATCCATTGACGATGGCTTTTATGCACACGCTCCACCCAGAGTGAACACGCTCAGAGTTGATTGACCCAACGCTGATCCACTGTTCTGTAACCGAAAACCCAGAGTTACTCATCAACCCTGCGCTCTGAGTTGACCAACTCAGAGCGCAGGATTAAACTCAGAGTATGTAAAACCAGCTACCTGAAATAGGCCCCAGGCATGGACTGACCAGAAGGCAGCAAACAGTGAGAAAGCAACTATGATGCTGCCGGTTGACAGTAATTGCAGGTCTTGCCAAACCAATCAAATGTGCTGTTTAGAAAGGCAATTTTATTTCTGTTTGTTCCTTCGGGGTTGGCTGATTACGAGAGGGCTGTTGTACTTGAAACTGGTCTTTACCTCGAGTACAGCCTCGATACAGTTTTGTCTCAAATTCTTTTTTTTATAAGTAAGTTAACACAAACTTACCCTGGTCTTGACCATAATGTAAGGTTGAGAAAACCAAGAACATGGAATTACATTTTCAATACTCAAAGACCTCTCATTCTATATGAAAGAGTATTGAGTTTTTGAGGGCACATAGTAAACACACATTCTGCTAGATTTTCTGCACATACCAAGGGCACAATCACAATGTATTATTCATTTTCTCCAACCTGTCAAAGGTATAGATTAGCCATCACCACAGTGCCAAACTCTCATCTCATCCAAAAGTAGCATCATTTAACCTTTACCCTCATAAAGCAAACATACTATGCGCAGTGCTTCGCCCTGTGTTTACTGCACGTTTAATAAAATGTAACCAGAGAAAACACAGTACCTTAAACAATACAGAATTCTATTGTGTGTATGTTTACATGGAATTAAACATAGCGTTTCACACTTCCAAATGTGGATGAAAGCCCTGTTTGAAGACAAATTTGAGAGATTTGAACAAGGTGAGAATATGGCTGGACGGCAGAGAAATGGACTGTGCTGCTTGAATTAATTGAGATGTTCTATGCTGATGACACGTTTTACCACTATTTTTTGATATTTTTTATTTACTGTAGGATACAGTTAACATGCCGACAGGAAGCTTTTTGAGAGAGAGACGGAGAGAAAAGTATGACATGCAACAAATGTCCCTAGCAACAATTGAACTTAAACCATTAATAATGAATGCATCTTAACCACCAGACCATTGCAAATCTCCATATTGACATGTTTTTACCATAACACCTTTCACCATTGGATCACATTTTGAATTCCAGATGGCAGAAATCTGCAACGCAGACAGCCACCTGTCAAGTCTTCAGAGGGTGTGGGTGATTTTAGGCCTTTCAAATGAGCTATTAGCCTGTTGTGTTCCATCCATGCTCCTGTCCCAGACGTTTTTCAAATGATGCTGTTTTCATATTATCGTTCAAGCGTGACATAAGCTGCCGATAAACTCTTCCTAGATCTGTATCCAGGAGTAGTTCCTAGTTGCCGTAGGCTTTGAATTCATAAAAAACACCCCACAACACACATACCTGATTATTTTCTAATAAAAGATAGCTGTTATCAGTTCAAAGAGAGAGGAAATAATCAACACAAACAGAGTTAGAAATAAGCAGCAAAACTTTAACTTAATTTCCATGCCTGCATTTTGCACCGTATTTTCTGCTGGGGAACTGGATGTACTGTAGCTTCACATTAACGCACAACCAAAAGCAAAATCACTGTAAAAAATGAGTTGCTACATGGTGCACAAATTATTATTTTATTATTGTTTGGTATTATTTGAGCAGCAATTGAGAATTGGATTAATTGCATTATAATCATACAATAATCTACAAGTTAGTTATTAACAAAATAAAACCATTAACCCACCAATATTAGAGAATACTGTTTTTGGTGATCCAGCAACACTACCAGGCTATTTTTAATCATTACCAGAAGAAATATTGACATGCTACTCTTCAGTGATCAATCAATATTGCAACGACAAGCTTTGAATTGCATGCAATAAACAGATTACGTGGCAGTACTAGTTTATATGGATGTTGCCTAAAACTATGCTCTCACATTTCTGCACCATGAAAGAAGTTTTAACACTAATACAAAGAATTAAGATGTTAATCAAAGTACTTTATCAACGGGGAAGATTTTACAGGAAAATTTTGCAATTATACTGAAATCAATTTTATATCTATGTTTTTTTAACATTTTAGTGTGTTGTATTGCTCGTAAACAGGAGATTTGTCCTTTGATAGAAAAACAATGGATGCGCTGTGACTAATTTATCAAGTGACTTCCTGTATGAATGCATTGTAATATCGTTCTTTCCAAGACTTAAGTGTGGCTTGGTGCATCTCAAACCACAGTGGTTATTTAATTTCTATCTGCTTCCGCCCCAGATGAATAGCCAATACATCCTGTTGTTTTTTTTTTAATTTATTATTGTATGTTGAAATCTGGGTCTGCTTTTTGGAGACCCAAAACCGAACCAGTATATATGAGAGTGACCCAGATTTTATGTTTATAATATAATGGAACAAAATCAGGCCCATACAGTACACAATGCTCTGAAAGCATACTTGACATTGAAGCTGTTTTTATTACATTCCTATTCATTCAGTGCCTATTTAATAAAAGTCTTTATTTTACTATTACGTGTGTGGCCCAGTCGGACCTTTCAATGTGCAAGATTCGCCCTTGGTCAATTCAGATGCCACTGTGTACAGCCCTCATTACCCACTAAGTGCCAACCTAAGGGCCCCCCAGGTCAGACCTGGTGCCCCGCTGAGCTCTCTGGTTAGCATTATTGCCGCTGTCATATGACCTTAGCGTAAAAATTAGCCCTAACCTTAACCCTAGGCCTGTGGAAAAGTTTCCCTGTTTCTGTTGTAGGCACTGGCCCTCAGAGAATCTATCTACACCACTGTGACCATTAGATCAAATTAAATCAGGTCAGTCTGGCTCCTCCAGTGATGCATCTGTTCCTGCTTGTTAACAACCGATCACAGCTAATGGGCATCTACACTGTATAGGGAAACCAAGCCCTCCCCCAACAGAGTTCTTCTGTCTGGAGTAGTGTCTCACAGTAGATGGCCAAGGCAGACAGCCAATATAGGAAAAAAACATCAAACACAGGAGCTAATTGCTTGTTGAGTAGACATTAGCCAGCATATTTTTTTGCTAGACAGGCACAAAGCCTAACTTACCTGGTTTTGGATGTACTGTACTGAAATTAACTTCTAAATGTGGTGTTTCAATCTCAGATAACGTTAAGCAGAGATAAAGAAGTATAACTTTTATTTAGGCCTCCAGCCCACTCGCTAACTATAGAGAGGGTTTTAAATGAAATGGGTGCTCTGGTTAGAGATTTCATGAAAGAATTTGTCCGTAGCATCATGACTGTCTTTGTACGCATTTTAAAAAGGGAGTATTTTTAAGTTTAATGGTACAAGTGTAACTCAGTGCTATGAAATGCTGGCTCTCTGCTCTGGAAATGTGGGAGTAAGCCAAATAGAGAGCCCTTTGGTTGCCCTCACAACAGTTTTGGCAAACACTAGGATGACTCAGGAAAAAGCAGTAGAATTTTTGCAGCAAAGCTGGAGAACAGCTGACCTCGACTGGTTAAGCAAACATTTTTTTAGAACCCAATTCTCCTAGGCAATCTTTCTACTGCAAAAAGGTAGATGAATGTAGGTGCAAGAATGATTAAGACCCAAAATATTTGCTATTTGACATTTGAAGAAAAGAGAAGCTGAAAATAAATCGACGATTACATTAAACATCAAGGTAAGCCATTCACAAGTTGAAGCAAAAGCTGGAATCTTCATTTGAGGAAAAGCTACTAGCCTCCAAGCAGTAGGGGAGAACGGGGTAATTTGTCACACGGGTTGGTTGTCACAATCGTTATATCTCGGAACCAGAAGGCGCTGTCTATGAAATTTTGGTATGTAAATATCCAGAATTGGGATCAGAGGTCACCTACATAGTCTTCCTTGGAGTTAGACTGCTGAATTTGAGGTGAGACGACTGTTTGTGTTTTTCATGTCAAATTGAAAATATTTAGCTCCTCAGTATTTTTCTTCTAGGCTTTTACACAATGGGTTTATAACAAAACACTTGTTACCCATACAAAGTGTGACGGGTAAACTATATTTTAGATTGTGGTTAGCAAGCTAATTAGTTGTCAGATGGTTGTTGGCCTTGATGCTAGCAAGAAATTCAAGTTGGGGTTGGTCGTCACATTTTTTGGGGGGTTGCTTGTCACATGTTATCTCAAGGCTGCAGCCAGAAAAGGAACCCAATAACGAAATAAATTGTCAAGCTGTATCCTCACTGACACCCCAGAGAAGGAAAGAATAGAGCAGGAAAAGGCAGCTAGCATGCAAAAGAAAAAATGGCAACAAAATCAAAACAACCCAGTGCATCCCAAACTAGACCAGCTGCCAAGGCTACAGTAAGTTATGTAGGCCTATTTGTCAACTTGACAATGCAATTAAACTTTCAAATTTAGTTCTACTTTCTTGCCTTCTTTTTAAGATTATTGCCATTAAGATAACATTGTGACAAACAACCCCATAGTGTTTGACAACCGACCCCTTGATGGGGTTGGTTGTCACAATGTGTAAGGGTGTCTTTGATGATTAATTTCTTCTTTATTACAATAAGATAGAAAAAGTGAGGGGTACATATTTCAAGCCAACACCTTAAGCTTCAATTTAATGTAGGAATGACTATTGAAAGATGTTTAGGTGATAAGCAATTCTCACTAGAGTAAAAAGTGTGCCTACTTACCCCGTTCTCCCCTATTGCAGAACAGTGTTTTATTAAAGGAGTGACTGTGACTCTGCTCAAAAGAGCGATCAAACAGTTATTGTAACTAGAGCCTATTAAGAATAATTGCAATCAAAAGACGAGTTGCATAAAATCAAAAAGCTACAATGTAATTGTAACTGCAGCTGTAGACATGAATTATAAACCGAATGTATGCATAGGTCGGAGGTCCCTTTCTTACAGCTTACAGCCTGTGTGTGTGTATGGATTTCCTTTGGTGGGAAGACTTTGAATGCAACAACAAAGGAGTTGTAATTGTTTAATTTTCTTCTTCCTACAAATCCACCCCTACACAGCGCTTCTCCACCACAGCTTTTTGCTATACGAGTCTTTGTTCTTCTAACAGCACAGGCCATGTTGACTTCACACTGAAAATGCAGGAAAAGAGAATATATATTTTGGTATTGTTAACACATTGTCAACATTTGTTTTCGCTGAATTCAAACATCTCAGTTTATAGCCGCTGGACCATCAATGCAAACTCAGTTCTAGAAAAAAACTAACTGGAAATTTGGCATATACGGAACCTTGTGCGCAACAAAGAATGTTAATGCTTGTTTTCTGCAACTTACACTATTCCTCCTGTGTAGGTGTTGTAGGGATGAGTTGATGCATAGGCTATAAATTATTGAAAGAAAAATATTTTCAATTGGTGCAGTCTTCCATTTTCTTGCCTAAGGGAAGTGTCTAACAGAAAAAGTATAGAGGATGTGATCATCCTCAAAGGTTGTTATCTGCCAGCCCACTAACTGCCTCCAGGAGAAAGCTGCCTGGGATTTGAGTCGGAGGTTTTCATGTGATTTTGGTTTCAGAATTAGGAGGTGAGGTGAGAGAATCACAAGACTAATTCAATTCAAAAGGGGACTGCAAGACTTGGGTTAGTGTGTACCTATGAGCTATTGAAGTTCGTTGGGATGTTGTTTTTCTTTTTTTTTTTCAATAAATATTTTGGTATTTTTTCTTATATTATACAGTCAAGTTTAGGTGCAGATAGGAAGCATGGGTTGACAGAGTGGGATTGATATACAAAACAGACGCTTGGCCGGAATCAAAACATTTATGTGGCATAGGCTACCGGGGTGCTCAGAAAAATCTTGATTGTGCCATGCATTCTAGAGACATCCGTAAATCCAAGTATTTTAAGGAAGTGCTTCTTGGATAGTCTACCAGAATCCGAAATCCATTCTGCCAACATTTTCCTGATGTCAGAATTGGAGGGGAGGGATGCATCTGGCAATTTCTGTAACTTCACAAAGCCCACACTCTTGAAATCCATGCCCATTTTAGCTATGACTGGGCACATTGTGGCGGTAAGAAAGCAGCAAGGGTTTGAAATTCTCTGTAAAGCTGTCTTTTTTCTTCATTTGTTTGCAACACCATGAATGCTTCCAGCCCTTCCTAAATCCCTATAAAGCCCAGCTTTTCACTATACTTTGTTCTTAACACGTTGAACAAACTAGCTCATTTTGAGCATACCCTGACCTTTACCCTGCTCCTGACCTTTTAACGCTGCTCCACTCTGGATTGGAGGAAAAGCAAACACTTATATAATGACGCTTGGATACTAATAGGATTACAAGATAAATACATGTGTTCTATAATCATCAAATTTTGTTGACTTCTTTCTGAAACTAGATTCTATAACGGGAACTAATAAACAACCTACAGCCCTTCCTCTGCACTCTCCGCCATGTTGTTAGGTGTACACATGTGTCAACACAGTGACGTGTGCCATGTGGAGCTACAGATTCAGACCCGGCTCTTACACGACCTGTGATGATCAGGGATAACACTTTGTTTTTTCTCTTGTGAATGAGTCATGAATGTGGGTAGAAAGCACACGTTGCCGGATCCATTATGCATTCACGTCACATTTTGTATGTGAAGAGTTTATTTTCAGAGTTTATGCAATGTATGGTTTAGGTGAGTTCTGTGTTAATAGTTAAGGCATGCATTTATCCTTAAAGAGGACCTATGATGCTTTTTGACTTTTATGACCTATAAACGTTGTTATGATGATTCATAGTCATGCTTAACCATACTAAATTATCAAATAATGACTTACATGCATTTCGACGTATTCCCTGCTGACCGTCTGGGGTGTCTGTGCAGAGCACTAAACACTATTCTAGCCAGTCGAGAAGTTACGTCTTCAAAGCGGTCTACCCTTTCATAATTGGTGACGTCGCATAAAAATTGGTGATGTGACCACGCGGATGTTTCCATGTATGGTAATGCTGTCACTTCCCTGTTCGCGTCTGCCTCGCGCCCTTATAGGTCCATGCTCGCGCTTCCCGCCACTGAAAGTGTTTCGGAAGGAAGGTAACCAATCACAACGGAGTGGGGTTTGCAGGAGGGGGGGGGAGGGTAGCGGAGATGGCCGATGCACAGGCGGAGGGAGCGGAGATTGCCGAAGCACACACACTCAAGTGTTGACAGGATGTGCTGGATCGCCAAAATAAGAGAAAGAGCTTCCCGAAAATCTACATAGTTTTTTGTGATGTGATTCGTGTCAGGTTGCTCTATAGCAGTGTAAAACAAGAAATTAAGACCAGAAAAGTAGTATAATAGGTGCTCTTTAAGTGAGGTGCAACTTGAGATGCATCAGGAAAACCCTGCTGTCGCTGTGAAACAGATTGCGTTAATGCTGAAGTTAAATGTTTTTTTTTACTCAGTGCACTGAACCAGCCCGGAGCTCAGAGCTGTCAGCAGTGCATCCCATTCTTCTCTTTAGTAAACACTCAGGGAGAAAAAAAAAATCCAGCTCTGTAACAAACAGATCCCAGCAGGCATGCAGTCTTTCAGCTCAGTGCGTTAGGCAGCAGTTGAGCTGACTCGATCTGTTTGACTTTCTCTGTGGGGCACATGGAGCCCGTGGCAGGGAACAAGGTCCTTGGGCTTGGCCAGCATTGATCTGAAAATTCAGCGTCAGACTGCTGGCCAACTCTTAAATATTTGGTTTTAATTACTGCCACAACCTTTACTCTGGCAGGTTGCTGTTGAAACATAATCCCCAAGGGGCTGCGCTGCAAGGGCATCACACCATTATTCAACCATAGAGGGGATGGCAGCCATTCCCCCTACCCGGGCATTTTTTATCTGGGAAATGGGACACAGCCATAGCAGACTAAGCTGCCTCTGACAAAGAGCAATAGAGAATAGTGAGATGAGAGACACTCCATAACCCTTAATTATACAGCAGCTAAATTCGACTGAGGAGCCCAGCTTATCTCTCTGGTGGGGTTGGTGGATTTTTGAACTTCTTATTTCATTACTTGCCCTGTTCACCTGTCTGCCACAACAGCCCACAGCAGCAGTAATGAATGTGCACACAGTTCCTCTCATAGATCCAGAGATGATGTTATAATTTCGCCTCCTAGGGGGGTATCCTATTGTAGATTGGTCGCCCAAGGCAAACATCTGCCTATGTGTGAGTCTACTCCACAGCAGGATCCAGACAATGACTATATAGGTATATAGGGAATTTTTTTCGTATTCATTCTTCACTGTGGTAAGAAAAAACTAAATGAATTCCATTTGGGATTTATTTAGAATATTTATATTTAGAATACCTTGCTCAAGAGATTCTTTGTTGTTTTTCCCGAGGCTGCAGCATCCCATGATACAAAAGAAATGTTTCATAGCGAGGGCCAGGGAAATGTGCCCTCAGCACACATTTTTAAAAAGCGCCAATGGGATGTAACAAACTTTTTGGCGCAGGTAGATTGAGTGTGTTAGGTGAAAAGAACAAAACATTTCTCTTTGGACTTGAAAAGGCACTCTTTGGTACTCGCATGAACAATGCTGGAGAGTGATTAAGCAAAGACTATCTACTGCCTTTATTAAAATGTACTAATATGCTGTGTTTGTTGTTTTGCTTTCACAGCATTACTCGTAAAGAGCCTCTCCTTGCTGCGGAGAAATCATTATCCCCCTTGGTGTGAGGCTAAGAAACCATGAAAGGGTGGGAAAGTGCAACGTGTGTTTTACATATTGGCTTTTAATCCAGACACTCCAATAATTGGACTCCATCACATGTATCCTTTGATGTATCTCTGTCTGGGTAACCACAAAGCTGTATCTACCCCACAGACCGCGCAGAGACAAAAAGCTTTCAGATGAAAACACAGCTCCTGTTGTAGTTACCTCACTCCCCAACCAGTGTGTAGTCCTCTCACAACAATGATCCCTACAAATCACACTCCTAGGTGAGCCTTGAGTATATGGGAGTGTGTTTGCTAAGGGGGTAAATATCGTCTATACCAGTGATTCTATCACTTTCTGATGAAAAATGTCAGTGAGGCCCTGGAGGTGACAGATTGCAGGGTTGCTGGCATCCCTGGGTATTTTTGGATGCAGGGACAGGTGCAGCATGCCGAGGAGACTTGGAGGGAGGAGTGTGCAGGAGCGATGGAGGGAGGGAAAAATGGAAAGCAATGCAAGGAGGGAACTTGGATCAAGAGCTGCACATGGATGGCCTGTGGCAATAGCCTACACCATGCACTATCTGGGCTGGGCTCCAGATCTCATCGGTGTCAGGCATAGCGGCCTGATACTCCACAGCGTGATGGTAAAAGGCCCGTTGCAAACAGGTTCATGATAGGGTAGCGGACAGTGATGCCGGTAACGCGTTACTTAGTAACGCGTTACCGGCATCGGACCTCTTTTTTCAGTAACGAGTAATCTAACGCGTTACTATCTCCAAACCAGTAATCAGATTAAAGTTACTAATCAAAGTCACTGTGCGTTACTTTTTCTGTCATTTTCCTTAGTGAAACATTTTACATAACTGCACAAATGACTGCGATTCCGATTTAATGTAAATAAATGTGCGCGCATGTGTCTCTAAACGCTCCAACTGCTCCAACCGCTCCTCTCGTCTTTTTGGTAGCGCCCTTCGTCTCTGACATGCAGCGTGTGTGTGTGTCTGTGTCTGTGTGTGTGTGTGTGCAGCAGCATTACGGCCGAGTCTAAGCTGAACTGTGGCGCAAAACAAAGTTTTCCCCCCAATGAAATATAGCGTCTGCTATGGGGATATTTAGGATTCGGGTACGGTGACGCTGAAGAGATAGAAGTGTTTAAAACTTGGAAACTTATAGTCACGTGGCGACCGGTGGCCGCCCACACCCAGTATATCAACCTATTATTTACCATCTATGCTATCAACACATGAGACATCGCAGAGAAAAGTCAAATTAATGCATGAGAGTGAAGGGCCAAGCACGTTAACTTTAAAGACACTGCTACTGTCTTTGCACTTTGGAGGAATGCATTTATTTTCATGGGGGGAAAAAGGTTTTTTTCTATTACATTTTTCAAACCATCATTTTTATTATTTTGAAAACAGTATGCCTATAGGCTACTAGCCTACAAGCTTTATTTTATATATTTTCAATTATTCTTAATATGTGCATGTTTTTAAATTGAGATGGGTTTCAAAACCTATAAAGTAACGTTTAAAGTAACTTGTAATCTAACTTAGTTACTTTTAACATCAAGTAATCAGTAAAGTAACTAAGTTACTATTTTAAGGAGTAACTAGTAATCAGTAATCGGATTACTTTTTCAAAGTAACTGTGGCAACACTGGTAGCGGACAACACCAATCACCCTTGACAGAACCAATACAGGTCACACATTTAGTACAGTAAGGGATTCAGGTGGGCTTACATCCCCATCGACACCCCTTTTACTCCACAAGGAACCAACCGGTGACGCATACTGAACAAACCCCACGCGACAACCTAACACCGTGAGAGATGGAGACTGTGCCAGAGTTTATTCGGGCCCCATCTAAACCCACTCCATCTGTTCCCACTGGTCACTTGACTCTGACATGTCATTCAAGGGGCAGCACAAACAGTAATACCGTCTTCTTCCTCTTACCTTGCCACAAGGTTGAGACTTTCAGATTTTCAGATAGACAGCTAGCTAGATACGATAGCTAGATAGCTAGATAGATAGATAGATAGATAGATAGATAGATAGATAGATAGATAGATAGATAGATAGATAGATAGATAGATAGATAGATAGATAGATAGATAGATAGATAGATTCCCTTGCACCCTTGCTTGCATATTTTCAGACTTTTCACAGATCTGTGAATCTATCTGGGGCCTGTATCTGCTGAAATCTATTATCATATCATTGTGGCTGGCAAACAATGGTTTTGTTCCCCTCTCTTTTATATTGGACAGTAGAAAATTGCAAACATTTGTAGGGCTTATCTAAACACAATTGAGTCTTTCAGGAGTGTAACTAGTCAGTATTGAATGGAATTGTCACACAGCTCAGGGTGATTTTGTTTAATGTAAAATCACAGACTCTGTAAGGTACAGGATCCCTTCATACAGAACACCCCACTGCACAATGCATAACCACATGTATAGGCTACATTATTTATGTGTATGCATCACAAACTTAAACTCCCAACCTTAGATGCCTGATATTGCTCTATTGTAATGCTTCACTGACAGACAGATACTGTATTGCACGGAAACAGATGTGCACATGGACGTTTCAGTCCATTCATTTTGATGGCATTTTTGGGGTTCTTAAGACACCGCCCCTTCTTCCATAGATCCTACTTAACATTATTTATACTTTGCTATTTTTATTTTCATCATAATTTTGAACTAATTAAGTGTTTAGTCCACTACAGAATGTTACACATTACTTTTGTTTCGGCTCTCTGAGACCTCTGCTGTAAAACACTGTTAAAAATAATGAGTTATTGATCTTTTCTAACAGTGTATTTGTGAGATATGTATAATTGTTAGATTTGGCAAACAATATGGTTAGGGTTTGCCAATATAATTGTTTACCTTCATCTAATATGTAAGACCAGTTTGTAGCAAATGGAATGGTTATCACTCAAATACTAACAAACAGTGAGTGTAATGAGATCATAAAGAAATAAATAATTTTGCAATTATTATTATATTTAGTTTTGAACAAAAGACAGGAGTTCAGTCTTGTTTAACAGAGACATTGACTGACAACAACTGTCATCCTCCAGTGTCAGAGGGAAGCTGGCTGTAGCTGGATTTGTGCTAAGGCTTTGTGATTAAGACACCCACAACCCGCAGTGTTTGCCCTTTGGCAGACAACCCTGTGAGGTCCCACACATGGACATAATGATATGCCATGGTGACTGGCGCAGCGCCACTGCCCATTGCCTCTAGTCATTAAAGACTGGGGAAAATCATCAGGGGTCATGCTGGCATAAACCAATCCTCTGAGAGCTCACTCTCACATATGGTCAAAAATGGCAGCACAGATGACAGTCTATGCACTCTGCGGCCATGTCCTTGTTGATGTCTTGGGCAAATCCATTTTGGAGATGTGGGGGGATAAGCATTGCAACGGGATAATCCTAGATTATTTCCATGGAGATTGCTTGGTATACTGCAATCAAGTGCCCCAGATTTAAATGTGTCACCACCACTTCTCCGGACTTAGACCACCCTCCCTTTCAATGCTGATGACCTCAACATATTTATAGTCAAATTAAAAGTTGAATAGATATTATTATATGAGAAAGCATTACATCAATAACACAGACGAGGAGACAGATAAGACACAAGACTAACAAAGCAAGGATAAAGCAATAGTCACATGTAAAACTGTTGTATACAGACACACAAACAAGACCAGAGATAAGAGCTATAGAAAAGAGCCATCAGTCCATCTGAAATGACTGAAACTAAATTATTGATTAGTTTCAGATTGATTAGCTCATAACAAAGAGTGTATTGGGCATGGTTTTTCTGTCGTGCAGAGTTGTCAACCCCCTGACAAGGCCACTCCACATCTAAGGCATCCCCACAGAGGGCTCACAGACCCAAAATGCTGTCAGCAAGCCCTAAGCAAAGCAGACACTCGCCTTTCAAACTCATTAGCCAACCCTGATGTGATGAGCTCATCAAAGGCATTGTAATGAGACGGCAATGTGACGCTCTCTAACGCTCAGTGTTTCCTGCTCCTCCCCCATATAACCAACATAATAAGGAGTTAGCCCATAATGAAATATGAATTAATTGTGAGTGTGTATTTCAGAATGAAAGTGTTCAGCTCTGGCACAGAGGACATCCGCAACAGCTGTGAATGTTTGGATGTGGCCGTCTGGGCCAAGGCCAAGTTGACAGCCATGTCAGTCGCTCTGCGCTGCGCACAAAAACAAACACACAAACAAACACATGAATGGTCGAAGTCAGAAACACTCAATACTAACACTCAGACATCTCACACAATCATATCCACACACACACACACACACACACACACACACACACACACACATAAAAGACAAAGCAATGCAAAACAATGTAGCCTATGCTGTTCATCTTTTACCAAATGGAGAATTTACCCGCATGCAAACAAATCTGGAATCAGCTGATTGTGGTGAGGGTGTGATCTCATGGTTTACCACTCAGCTTTAGGTGTTGTCAATCTTCAATGAAAGCAGAAAAAATCCACATTGCAAAAAAATGTGGAACCTTGTAACTACATACAAATAGAAAACAATTTGTATTTATCTTATAGGCCTATCAACAAATCAAGAGTTAACACTTCAAAACTCAAATTAGGACTGTGACTATATGTTTAGATTTGGGAGGCATTGGCCATGTACAAAAGCAAATAGCACCACATTTGTAAAAATGTAAATGAAAAAAAAATGAAAAATAAGTATGCAACATCACCTTTTCCTCATTGAGGTTGCACAGTAAGAAGAGCGCTGACAAAAAAACAAATATAGAAATCCCTCATTTGAAATGATCAAACTTGCTCAAACTTCCTTTGTTCCTTTGGACCGTAATTCCTTAGATTAACAAGATGATAAAAAGACCTTTTATCATTTGTATTGTTTTTTATTTTTTATTTTTTTGCATTGTTTTTGTTTATTATTTATAGCACGTATACATTATTTGTGTGAAATGTATGCACTATAAATTGTTGTTCAACATGCCCACAATGAAACAAAAAAACAGTGTTCAGTGTACCCTATACTTTTTGCGAGCAACTTAACGATGCAATACATCGTAACATCGGAAAGTTACAGTTGTGCGACACTACATCTGTCAGTGGTGATGGAAAATAATGGGTATTCACAGGATACCCATTATTTATAAAATGGTCCAAATCTCTATTTACTGCTCACTGTAGAGTAAACTATTGCGTGACTATAAAGGCATGTGGTTCTCCACCGTCTTGCTTGTGACACCACATAACATGGCAGAGTGAACAAGGGATTCATTTGAGACTTACTGTAGCTTGTGTCTTATCATGGTGTAGCATCCATGTTGCTTTAGAGAATAGTCTGTACTGAGTACTGACACATTTGAATCCTGAATTGTCACAGTTTTTACCACTTGGAGTGACATTGTGTTGATTTCAATGTTTTCCTGAAAAGAGACCTATAAAATGAAATAAACAAGGCAATGTCAAATATGGATGTGCATAGCAAGATCACAAATATCAGCTGCTAGCAACACACAAGAGGCATGCAGGGTCGGTATGCATTCCTGGGAACCTGCTCAGTGATGAAGAAAGAAGCTGGGAGACTAGTGGAAAGTGGATTGGAAGCACTGTATCATGGATGGGTTAAAGAGCAACAGTGTAACATATTCCACTATTTTAGCTCAAGCTACAGATATCTGCTGAATCCTGACATTTAATTTCAGGACTGACATTAATGTGAGTGGAAGTTAATGGGACTACAGGGAGAAAATGTCTCATTTGGGTCCTTTGGTTAGTTGGTAAAGCCAATGACTATAAGCCACTGGCTTTAACTTCCAAAGACATGAAATCTATGACAGAGGAAACACATAGTGAGATGAATTATATACTATATATGTGGATGAAACCAAACCCCCAGTCAGTACCAATTTGCTTACATAAGAAATTGCACCACTGAATGACAATATTTCTACTGCACCTTATTTTAAAGTTCCACAAAAGTTCTATAACAAATGCCATACTGCATTTTATTGATTTAGCCACATCTGGCTTAAGGTAAATCCTCTTTTCTTTATTTTTTTGTTTAATTGGTATTACTCTTACTTTTTTTTATCAAACGAGACGGCAAGAAAGATTACAGTATAAGAAAGCTCACAACACTCACATCATGAAGATGCATGCAGTTTTAAGAGAGAATGTAAATTAGTAAATAATTTTATTTTTGACTTGCGTTTGCATGCATGTTCTTTTAATTTGTTGTAGTAGGCTATTTTGTGTTTTTACAGCAATTTCCTTAATCTGAGACCATTGTCTCCAAAATACGATAATACCTTACCTTGACCTAAATGATAGTACAATACAGCTAGAAATCTATCAAATATTCTAGATTTGTTTCTGTTTAAAAGTGTAAGTTTATGGGACTGTAAATGTTTCTTACTTTGTATTTTCTCATTTGAATGTTTCAACTACAACTGTTAAGTATGTAGGCTACTGTAGAGGCCTCATGCTGGAAAAGGAAGAAAATGAAGTAAAATTCTGAAAAATATGTATTTATATTAAAAAGTCAAATTGCTTTAAAGTGCTTTCGATGTACACTGTTTTCTCACAATAAATTGGAGAGCGAATAGATGCAAAAAAAGAGCCACAATAATTATGGATGGTGGTAAAACAGCTCTAGGAAAACATCAATTATTAATGAAATGTATTGTATCTTTTTTCGTAGCAGAACATTTTTTACAATTTAAGGAATTCTGTATGATGGCGTATAAAGACCACTATACTGTGGGTTAAAATATAAAAAAATACGGAGCTGGGTAAAAATACTCCACACTTTAAAACAAACCACACAAAGCTGGTGTTGCATCAATATGAGGAAGAAACTGATAACTCAGCCCAATCACAGACATTTTACTAAACCTCATTTTGTATCAATCTGATGGAAAAGGAAATATAGGGAATAAAGTTCTGCTGCTTATCATCGTCAGTCATCGCATGTCTAAAATGACACCTTTGAAATGCATCACACTGACATCTGTATCTGTTTGACTGAAATACAGGGAGGCAAGGTGTCAACATATATGAGAAAGCTTTGTCAGAGAGATCTCTGTGTGCACGTTGTCTTTCCATTGTGTCTCCATTGATAATTGTACACCCTCATGCAGCACGAATGAGTATGAGTATGGCTGGATGTTTACGGGAATGGGAGAATAATGTGGTGTAGCCTTATGGTGTTTGCTGAGTGATTAGGCATCCATATTTATCATTCGCCAAACCCATGGACTTCCACTAAACCTGTATCTGTATCAACATGACAGGAAGTCATTTGGAAGTCAGCAGAGGATAGTCAGCAGAGGATATCTATTGTGTCAGGCTGTTACGGTCTGAAAAGAATAGGGCTTGACGCAATGAATAGCTTTTTCATATTCATAATTGGCTATGGCTTGTGTCTCTATGTTGTTTTCTGTGCATGCTTATCACAATAACCCAGAGCGATAATCGGCTGTTATCTCAATCCCCGAAACTCTCATTTCAACAGAGGATGTTGGAGATTGAAATAGCTAGCCATATAGCCCCTCACTTACTACATACCACGCACACACCCTGCTATCAGATACAGTGTGGAATAAGAGGCTCCTCCACTATTTAATAACCCAATTTACTGATGATGATGAAAACATGTTCCCACTTACCTTTTCATCTAAAACGTGTTATGTTAAACTCAAGTAGTTTGAAATTAGAATAAAAGGCTCGGACATCAATATTAATAAACAAGCCTCTGGGCGGATATATCAACAGTGTCCTCTCGTGGTGGCACGGATTTAGAAGACACCCCGTCTGTTTGTCGCCTGAATCCAACTGTCCCAGATTTGTGTTGCTTTGCCAGGATGCCTTGACATCTGCCAGACACAATTGTGCCCAGCTGTCCCGAAAAGGTGGCAGCAATGTGGCATGGTTTGAAAGGAACTTGGGTGTTGGAGACGTGCAAGAAGGAAATTCAGCTTCCAACTTTGGGACTGTGCACCATTAAGTCATATTTATTCTCAGGTCTGTCAAGAATAAAAACAAGCTTGACATGATCGTTGTTGCTCAACCTCTGCCAGTTGCATTATACAAGAATAGAGAACTGTATTACCAGGTACTGTATGTCTGCTTCGTACATTCGGTTTTCTTATTCAGCAACAACCGACCAAATGCACACAGTAACTCAGCATCCCTATTTGTTCTTTTGGATCCAACCTCTCATTAAGCGTGATGAGCCATAAGTCCGATCAACATGTTTATCATAAATCATAGATAATATCTAACTTTCAATTTTTTTCTCCACAACACACACACACACTTCTCTGTGTAACTTTCTCTGACTTTCCTCTCCTCTTTTAGCCCTCCTACTATTTCTATAGATCTTCTCGTGGTGATATCAGCTGTGTTTCTCTCTCTCCATGCGCGTGTGTGTGGGCTGGCTACCCAAGTCATCCCAAATGACCTTGTATTCTCATTATTCTTTTGCACCCAGGCCCCCTTCAAAGCAAGCTGTGGGACGGCGGAGCTGAAATGACGAAGTGATGTCTGATCTCACACTGATTCCGGCTTCTGATTGATACGTACGCTTGCATGCTGTTTGCTGGCGTAAAATACAGTCAACATTATTACGAGGGGTAGGAAGAGAAGAGGCTTTAAAGTCGTTCTCAACAAGAAAAAAAAGGGATGCTGTGTTTCAAGCTTTGTAAATAATTCATAACATCTTGCTACGCATCTGCTCGTATCACTCAGTCATAACAGTGGGCTATACCCCATATTTCTTTCCAAAACTATAAGTCCAGCAGTCTTACAAAGTCAATGATAAAAAGTATGATTCTGCTTTAAATGCTTGGTAGGTCTATTAGAAAGCGCTGATTGATAGATGTTGGTGATTTAGTTAAAATGGTTGATGGCTCAGAGGGTGCTTCTGGTCCTAATGGGTGTAAAAGGTCTTGGCACAATACTCACACAGTCATTTTTTTTAAATATTTCCTCTGTGACATTTCCTTGGGCAACCAGCAGAGATGATGTTATGAGGTGGGGGTTCTTTTTTTATTCAGCAGCCACACCGGAGATAAACGCTGTAGCCTTTACTCGCTCCACCTGCCTCTCTGTTATACACTCTCTCATTCTGACAGGCATAACGTGGAAGCGGTGAGACCCACTTCTGTGCACTATACTGGTTGTGGGCTGTGCTGCCGAGTGGCTGGCACATCATGGCACCTCTGCCTGGGGAGATAGAGCCATTTGAATTGTGTTCCTCAGCCACACAGAGTGCCATGCAAACAGGATATTATCGCCAAATGGGCAAGTGTACGCCGGTTAAAATCTGACGTCTTGTGTAAAAATTCGAAGGAGTGGACACTTTTGCTGTGATTGCGTGTGACGAGTGTGTCTTGTTTGTGTGAGGACATGTGAGTGGGTAGTAGGGTGAACGGCTGAAGCAGTTACTGAGTTTGTCCGTGTTGCAATGCAAGTGTGCTGTATTCAAAAAAGGGATGAGCAAAAGGGGGGGCAATCTGCTTTCCCACTTCTCCGGCAGTTCTTATCAGGTAATTACCGGCTCAACCCTTGAAATACCAACATGGCGCTGGTACACTGGTGATGGTGGAGGAGCGACATAGGTCATCTTGTAATTATGACTCCTTCCCTCTGCCTTTATTGTCTCTGCATAATCAGCTCCATCAGGGCTGAAATAATTGATTCTCCATTTATGCTAATAGTATGGATCTGGAGCGTAGAGGAGCAAATACTCAGCCATGTTGTCTTTTGGGGCGTGACATTTAAAGTGGAATAAAGAAAGCATTAGATTCCTGTCAGATAGCAGGATGTTTTTGCTTTGGCCTTAGCGCCATGGCTGCACTTGTACTAACCAGACCAGACACTGAACGGCAACGAGACCTTCAGATGTATTTCACCACCGCCTGTTTAGGGACCTTTACTATTGTGTACCAAATGATGGAGGTAAATTAGATTGCACTCATGCATGCAGAGCCATACCAATTAATCCCCCCCCCACCAACTAGGCTGGCTGTGTGAGGCTACAAACACACAGTGTGAGGCACACAGACAAGGTAGACCAAAACAGGTTTGCTTGCTTGCAATGTCACAAGAGTATCAAAACAAAAGCTTCATACAAACCCATAAGACCACCAACTACTTCAAAGTCCCTTAGTTCTTCAATGTCTATCACCTGTCAGATCGTAGCTGATGGGCTGCCAGAAGGCCAGCAGGTTGCCTGTGGCAGGAAAAGGTAGCACTCACTCATGGGAGTTAAAGTTTTCCTGTTACTATTCTGGACATGAGCAAATCACTTGTTCTGACAGTGCCCTCTCCACACAGAACCATTGAAGTGCATGTGTAATAAATGTGGGGGGAAAAATAAAATGACATCAAATGTAAAATCTAAAATATGCATGAGGCTGCATACACATCTTAGTGGTGCACTCAGTTTCAAGAAACCGGCCTTAGCTGCCAGCCTCTTTATGCCAAATGGGCACTTACAAATGGCCAGTTAACAAAACCTGCACACCAAGAAGCTTCTGCCATATTGTTCACTGGACAGCTTCATCCCCAGAGGAAACCCCTCAGACAAAGGCTACACGGTGGAGAGGAAGGCCATGACGGCTCTATCTCATTCCTCCCTGTCACTCACACGGCCCCTGCATCAATCACAGCCCGCCCGCCTCAGATCCAAGCCGTTCCGTGGACGCAATTTGTCACAGGTTCTAAGGCATTGACATACTTCTTAAAAGGCTCAACTAATCTGCCTAAGGTAGCCGTCTTGGTGGGTGTTAATCAAAATGATCCGCTCTGTGGCCAAGACATGACCATTGGTCACTTTTGTGGAAGGAAGGCACAATTAAGTGGATCATTAAGATAATGGGAATGGTTGAGAACAGACTTTTAGACAGACATATCAAGAAAACTTTTAAAGAGTAATATTATTTTTTCTCTGTGGAAAAAATCCATGAGAGTTCTTCTGACAAAGAATGTATGACAATAGGGCGAAGAAAAAAGTGAAGAGTCTCAATCGAAGCCTCGATTCTACTTTAACTTTTGAACCTTCTCATTCCTGGACTCAGGTATTCCTTTAGCGTGAACTTTTCAATCCGACAACAGATTACTCATGAATAAGAGCCTACATTATTCAGCGCCTGGTGCTACATTCACCAGCCGAATGCTGCAGCCTGCAACGGTGAAAAGATACTCCAGCAAGGAGGATACATGTCACCCCTTCAAGAGCAATTGCCACTCTCACTGAGCCCTCCACGGGAGCAAGCTGCTAAGAGGTGGGTGTGATGGGCTCAATTTAATGCTCCATTATGCAAATCGATCATCTCAATTGACCATCATTCTGGTAATAGGACGGGCTGACTGGGTTTGGGCGCCTTTTTAAAACCTTTAGAAAAACATCAACTCATAGTCCTGGGCGCTAAAAATAAGCGAGGTGAGTAAAAAACACGTGGAAAGGCATCCAAACTTCGTCCAATGAGGCATGACGGAGATGAATGACAGTAAGTTAATGGCTGCCATGGTGACCTCTCTAACCAGTCACATTTAAAAGTCACCTGTCTTGTCTTCCCTCTGAGAGGCAGCGGGAAGTAAGAATAAAACACAGCATTTGAATGATCAGTTTCAGCTTGACATCATTTTCGCATTTAAACGTAATATAGGGACGTGATAGTAGAGGGTGCTTTATCAAAGATAAAGATCAACAGTAGAAGCCTCAACAGAAGTTATCGTTGTCCTAAAGGTAGACCCTAATGATACAGGACTGGAACAATGTATAAGCAGATGATCCCAATAAAGCAGATGGGGCTTTTATGTCCACATTAAAGCCACTACGAGTAACATGGCACGTTGGCGTCCCCTTTGGACAAAAGCGGTAGTATTTTTACGACGCCCGCTGTCGCAAAGCTGTTTACTAGCGCGTGACAGGCATGCGAGTGTGAACTGAGAAGGGCGCAATATAGTGCATGTCTGTGTGTTGAAAGTGTGAGGACTCTTTTCGGCTCCGTGAGAGTGGTTTTGACACTGCATCAACTAATGCCAGTCACTGCCACACACACCTGATTGCAATGAGTTGAGCAGTGTCACCTAACTACTCTCTCTCACGGAGCTGAAAGACGTGTCCTCACAGAAAGCGAATGAACGAGAGACGGCAGTTAGTATGGATCACGATGAGGTAATGTGTTTGTGTTGTTGATGTAAATAATGACTATTTCAGATAATGGTTATCTGATGATGGTGAAGCAAAGCAAACTTTGTGTTAGTACCAACCGCTCATTCATTTAGGAGTAAACACTGCAGTCTAGTTTCGCTCTCGTGAAATTGTATACACGTTGCTTGGCAACGCCCTCCCGCCCGCCTATCACTCTCCCTTTTAGCTTTTCTTCATTGCATTTTAATTTTGTTCTTTGATGGTTCAGCCCCGTTATCAGTCATTATGACGACAAATAACTGTCAAACAAGGCTCCCGCTCCCCTTCCCTCACCTGGAGGGATAGGCTTCTCAAATCACGTTGCTGCGCCACATTGAAATCTGCGACCAATATGGATATGTGACCATGGAGCCTGCACGAGCGAACACCCGGACTGGGTGTGCGACCAGACCAAAAGCAGTAATAAAAACTATTTAAAAACGTCTTTCTTTGCACTGATGGTCTCGTTTGCTGTTAAAGGTAATTTATGATTATCAGAGGAAACATGAGGCTGTTTAAAAGATATTTAAATGTTACTCGTAGCCGCTTTAAGTAAGCTGGATAAAAAAAAACAAGTCATTGATTAAAGGGATAGAGCACACGTCAACTGGCTTAACTTGGTAGGTGTTCAAAAATAAGGCGGTAAAGAATCTTATGTGTGAATATTATTGTAAATGAAATCTCTAGAGCTTTGTTATTGTTTCTGTTTAGTTTTTGTTTTTCTGTAATAAACTTGTTTTGCTTTCTCTTTTATTTTGTGTTTCTATTTTTTTCTATTTTCTTGTAGTGAATTAGTTGATTATTAAATAGGCTAAGCAAAGGGGTTTGATAAGCTGAAGCTTCAGCCTACACCTGTTTTTCCAATTTTTTTGTTTTCCTTTTAATTTATCACCTTATTGCTATTTATTCTTCATTATGTACATTCCTGTGGGAATATATTTAATAATGACTGAAATAAATCATTTATTTTGCTGCTACTACATCCACGGGGGGTACAGTTTTCCTCTTTGTTTCTTCATTTCCGAGCTGAGTCCCTTGTTGATAATTCCATAATTCCAAATCGATTAGAGGAGCAATAGAGGGATATTTATTTTCATTTCAATCTAACTTGGAGTTGATATACCACGAATTATGCATTGTAGTGAACATAAATTGAGTTAGATATTCTGGGGAGATATTCACAGGCGTATCCCCTTGCGACCCAATGAAGGATCACACGACACTAGAGTTTCCCTCAGAAAGGACAGGCCGCAGGAAAGTTAGAGTATGGGCGAATTAATTTTGTCAGTGCCTAATTGCATTTATTGGCCATGCCTGGCACCTCCTAATCCTGGATTATGATGATGCATTAACAGCTGTGACTGGCTGTTTACAAGGCATTTATTAGGCGGTGTCAACATAACGAGACAAATTCCACCTATCACATTAATCACCCCACTGCCAGGACTATGTCAAAGCCAAAAGCACAGCCAGATGACGCATAGGCCAAGGCTCTGGCGAAGCAGCGACCCATTTTCCTGCATTATCCATCGTTGTATGGCAATCAGATTACCTCTTCAGTGAGTGTCAGCACAGCAGTGAGATGGTGACGTGGAACTTGAAGTGAATAAACAGCAATGAATTAGAGGGGGGTCAAAGATAACGCGAGAAGAATTGTGGGATCAAATGCACGGTTGAATGCGCCAAACCACAAAAACAATTTTGCCCACATAATGTGTCTAATTGAAGTCAGGCCACTTAATTACAGTCCGAGTATTGTTTACTGTGTTTGAACCCGTCTCCTCTTCCTTTGTTCATCTGTCAATTTCCCCTCACTCTACCTATCTCACTTTCATTTTCTCTGCTCTGCCATAATAGTATGAGACAATCAATTATGAATAGGTAAATAGGATGTTCATGAATTATGTTTCATAATGGATTAAAGGCTGATTCACTCTGGAAAATATTTGCTGTTCTGTTATAAACAAATGATTGTAACCAATTTAGCACAAAACAAATATCTACAACATCTCCAATTACGCTCAATTAAGCTTTATTAAAAAAAAGATATGCTCGCGATTGAAAGAGTATTCCCTTAAATGCAGCATTTCTTTTAGGTTTCCCAATACATGTTTTATGACACAGAGAAACAAAGGGGTGCAGGGTGAGAGATACTCACTTTATTTTGCCTCGGGTTGGAGCACGAGGGACATTGATTTCTTTCCATTTCAAGGGTCCGCCAAAAGTGATGTGCAGCAATTAAACAAGAGTCTGCACCGCAGAGCTGACAAAACCATTTGAGAAATGGCATTTGAGAACATCCCGCTGGCCTTGCCTTAATGGAAGCGGCGATTTTATATATTGCATTTTGCACAGACACGCGGGAATCATCAAGTGAGATCACCTCCCGCCCTGTAAACACTTTACCGGTGGGATTCTCTGATTCCATCTGAAGGACAATGTCTGGTCTCAGACTTTTTTTTTGCCAACATCACTACTCCAATTCTCTGGTCTGTCAAGATCTGCTGGACCTGACACATTGATTCTGACAGGGATGGATGCCCGAGATCACCTGCAAGCTCAAAGTGTTATGGTGGTCTGTGCACAAGCTTGCTTCTGTTCAAAGAACATGATTTTGGAAGGGCACTCCTCCTTCTTTGCCAAACTTAAGACCATAAGCAAGGAGACAAAATAGTCATTAGCTTAAAAAGTATATCAATATGAATGACTTCAAACTACAAGCACCCGTAGGCTAAATAAATGCTTTAAAGTGCATTAATGCACTTACACAATCGAAACTTGTCCAGCTGAACTTGTTCCATCTTGCACTTTATTATCGCTGAACAGTACATTTATGACCATGAGATTTTTTCACAACATATTGGATTGTAGTCTAGATTGCTTTTACTAGAAGTGGTGGGACTGGAGTGTAAAATGCATGCTCTCTGGCTCCCAAAATGAATGTGCTTTGGTGATAAGGACAGGAGATACGGCACAATGCAGCAGCACATCTCCCAGTACGAGCTGTTTCACTGTGCAGCAGTCTGCGTTATATAACTCTGACGGGGTTCGCTGGCACCTCACAGTTCACCTACCACGGCTAAAGTGTGAACACAGAGCCACCTCTCTGTCCTCCGACAGATGTGCAGAGAACAAATACGCACACATCCTCATGAGGGCAGGGTATCCAATTACATCCAGTTAACAAAACAGCCCCACGGTTGCCTTTTGTTTTGCATGTTGTCATCCCCAGTGATTAATGCTGAATCACGATATTGAGATGAGAGCAGTGGGTGGAGTGCGCCAACCTTCACAAGCCTCCAACAGTTTGCCCTCACCCTGCCCCTTTTCTCGGGAACAGCTCCCTGCCATCTGTCAGTATTGGAAAGCCCTGGTGGCTTGCAGCAGACTTTTCCAAACCTACATACATGACTGCCTCTCCCTGTCAGAGACGAACCTTCAGCCGTAACCAGCCACCGGGCTTGAAAACGGTGTCCGCCTTGCTAAAGGTCCATTGACACCCATGAAAAATCTCTCTCAGTATTGTTATTGACCCAAGACATAATCAAATAAATGGTGGTTGGCACATTGGCAAAATAATGACCAACGACACAGTAAAGCTAAGAAAGCATTACCGCCAATGAAGCCACTTTAAAGTAATTGGACAGTGTTTACCTAAGTGCTGTTTAATTGCCTGACTCCTCGCTGAATCTTTCATGCAACTCTGTGCTGCAAACAAACATGCCACAGCCCTGGCAGCACTGTCTCCTTATTAGTTATTCATGGCTTCATTTGTTTCATATCTGAGATCTCCCCTCGTTCTTCTCTCTGCAGCGCTGAAAGCACATCCTGAGCTGAAACCTGTGTGAAGAAAAAAGGCCTCCTTAGAGAAAAATACTTTGATAAAGTAAAGAAAACTCGGAACAGAACAGGAAGGATGCCTCCACGTGAACAAATAACAATTGTTGTGAGTGTGTGTGTGTGTGTGTGTGTGTGTGTGTGTGTGTGTGTGTGTGTGTGTGTGTGTGTGTGTGTGTGTGTGTGTGTGTGTGTGTGTGTGTGTGTGTGTGTGTGTGTGTGTGTGTGTGTAAGCTGTTGTTTTGATGCAATATCAAACTTTTGGCCTATGTGTAATATGATATTAGATTATACTGATGAAGATCCTGTCCTTTCAAACCTCTTGCGGGGCTCATAAATCAAGTGAATGTCTGCTTAACAGATACATGATGATTTTAACAATGTGCGATTAGAGAATTGTGTTCAGTTAATCTTGAGCGTATACTCAATTAAATAAACCCATCCTGCCCGAGACATAAAGGACATGCCTCAACAACGTTATTTTACCCCTGTCAGAAATAGGCACAAGGAACAACGGGCAACAAAAAAGAAAAGAAAAGACTCCAGTTGAAACACAAAAAATGGCTACTGGTGTGGCCTCAGGGTCGCGGACCAGCTGTGACAGCGACCTCCAAAGGTCTTTGACTTTGACCGACAGCAGATTGGGCAGACAAGGACAATTATAGAGCAGCCGAAGCCCCGGTGCGTCCTTAAATGGTAGGCTACACGTTATCGCATGAGAAATAACTGCAAGCTTCACTTAAAGCCTTTCCTTTCTCCTCATTAACAGAATTTACATCTTGACAACATATGGCGAGGTACTTCCTGCATCACGACTACACTGATATCAAGAGCAGTAAAATGATCTCAGGAGGAATTATGTCACCGTTTCCGTCAGCGTCATGGGACTGATCCCACGCTTGCTCATTTGGTTGATTGTTCTGTTGTAAAAAAAAAACATAAAATGAAATGTTATTTCGTTTATTTCAGCGCAGACCATCTTGAAATGGTTGTCAGAAAAAAGTGTTGACTTTATTTAATGTGTCACAAGACAACAGCATGGCTCAATCACAATATCACATTGTACGTCGTCCAGTATGATCCATAAAAATGTTTGACCATGTACAGAATAATGATATCTGATATGCAATTGTTTGACACTGACATTTAAAGAAATGTTTGTTTTTTTTGCAAAACTCCCAAAATGATTTGAAATCCAAATTTACTACTGCTCTAGGTAGCCATGAAGAAGACTACTATGGTATGTAGTTTTTAGATATATTTGGATTTCGTGTAAGTAGGCCTACACACTTTAGTTCACTTGAGTTCTTCCGTCATGGTCTAGATGAGAAAGCATGATCATTCACAGCTTGTGAAGAGATGCCATAAAGTAGACCCAAGCAAAACGGGGGGATTTTAGAGCATGTGCACTGCGAAACGCTGGCATTAACTGCCATCTAGTGTCTGGTTCTGGACTTGCAAGGAAAACTGAACCTACATGTTTTTCCAACACCTTGTTTTTGGGTTAAAAAATATAAATGCAAACCTACGCATAATTAGTTAAATATTGCCAAATGTGCATATGTATTCAAACATTTCTAAAAAAATAATAATAGCCTATACAAAATGTGATAACTGGCAAAGTTTCATGATGCAGTGTTAGCCTGGCTCCGCCCGCCCACCTACTTCCGCCCAAATTTCATTTTCCCTTAAACCTGCAGTGTGTAGAATTTTGGGTTTTATTTCCTAGCAGATTTTGTAGAAAGTAATTATAATATCCATAAGTACATTTAATTTAGTGCATAATAGCTGAAAAACATTTTTTGAATTATTATTTTTTCCCTTAGAAAGGGTCTCATATATGTCCATATTTCTGCATATCTTGGACCAAGGCCATCTTGAAAGTTTTATAGTTGGAATGTCATCAGGTGCATTGTTTAGAAATTAGAATTGTTCTTGTCCTTGAAGGCCACTGTAGCTTCTGTTATTATTCAAAAGGGGTGGGGTTACCCAGGGAGTGTTGCATTCTAGAACTTTGTAGAACTTTCTTGATGATGTCATATTACACACTGCACCTTTAAGTAGTCAAGTAGTAGTCACTTCTGTACTTTGAAGTACGATGGTCTGGTAGCACCAGGCTACAGCAGTGTAGCCTATCGCCTTCAATTAGGCTACATTAGCCCATACATAAAGAGTGGATAACCGCTAAAAAGCTACCAATATTAAAGGTCTATCACATCAAAACCTCTTAGGGATGTACATGATGTAAAAATCACAACTATAATTTGCCCACCCAAATGGTACCTATACAGTATATCTGGTCTGGCCCATGGACTAAAAGCTGAAGTTAGGGAGCTCTGTTAAAGTCCCTGAATGCAGCATCAGAGGGAGGAGGAGGAGGCGCCGAGCTCGCTGCTGTTGCATGAACACACCGCTCACACCCTGCCGCCAGAGAAAGCTACTCGGCGTGAACGGGCGCAAGATTAACATGTCGTCGGGGAAGAGTTTTCGAGTCAGCGACGGGGACTGGATTTGTCCTGATAAAAAGTAAGTCTTCCTCACGCTTAGAGTAAATCCACACGTTACATCTCAGCCGGTTTAAGGTTGAAGCTGAATGTTCTGCTCGTGCTAACAAGGCAAACGTTAGTTAGCTCAGGCCTTCATGAATGTGGCTCAGGCTGACTCCGACTTGCTAGGTAAACTAGCTAATTTATACCTAATTTATACCTCATTGCTACACTGGAAGGATATAATCACGTGATGTCAGATATACGTTTAAAGCTGAGTACACGGTCTGGATAAATGCCAATGGGTTTTAAAATATGAGCTGTCAGGTGAGCACAGACTTGTGCGATAGCATGCTAGCTAGTTGTAGTTAGCTTCGACCGGCTAGGGGGGAAAGTTCCCTCTATCTATTTGTGGTTGGTGCATACAATGTCGTAGGAGCCAAGTTGTCATGAGTTTAGCGTCTAGCTCGAGTAGCAGTCAGCATTACCGTGTTGCAAGTGAACTGCGTAGAAATAACGTCTGAATTGACGGACGAGCCAGCTGCAGTTTACATAGCACAGGCCTTTGCCACTGATCAGGAGGGTGTAAAGAGCAAGACTGCAAGCTAATGGTGTGCCTCTTGAAAATAAGTAAACTTACACCACTTATCTTGCTTGTTTCCCAACTAGGTTACGCTCGAGAAATAATGTAACACGCTCAAACCATATATGTATTTCGTATTATTTTGCAGATGCGGAAACGTGAACTTTGCCAGAAGAACAAGTTGTAACAGATGTAACAGGGGTGAGTTCTACTTAATGTGAATCATTATGTCCTGCAAAAGTTAGCTTAATATGTCCTTTTTCAAAAAGCTATATCATGCTATAAATCATTATTTTGTTTCCACAGACAAAACCACAGAGGCAAAGATGATGAAAGCTGGAGGAACCGAAATCGGGAAAACTCTGGCCGAGAAGAGTCGAGGTCTCTTCAGTGCAAATGATTGGCAATGCAAAACGTATGTGTTCACTGTAAATAAACTTAAGTCCTGTTTTTACGTGTCACGTTAGCAGCTTTTTATTTTACTTCATTTTTGTTGTCATAACAGGTGTGGCAATGTGAATTGGGCTAGAAGGTCCGAGTGCAACATGTGTAACACACCAAAATATGCTAAGCTCGAAGAGAGAACAGGTATCCCAACAAATGTACAGTTTGCCAGTGTTTGGTCTGCTTTCAAATACAGGTCAGTAATTTTTTATTTTTTTTGTGCTCATTGCCGTTCAGGTTATGGTGGAGGTTTCAATGAAAGGGAAAACGTGGAGTACAAAGAACGGGAGGACTCAGACGGTGAATATGATGAAGTGAGTCCTGATCTGAAAGTGTAATTTTCCATCATTCAATCAATGTTTAGCTGACGCACTGTCAAGTTACATGTGATCTGATGAGGAGTTTCGTTTTCTTTCTTTTTTTAATGCCACAGTTTGGTAGAAAAAAGAAAAAGTATCGGAAAGAAGGTGACAAGGAAGTGGTAGCAAAACCTTTAACTGCGGAGGAGGACGAGGATGATGAAGAAGAAGAGGAGGAGGAAGAGGGGGACCTTTCCAAATACAAACTGGATGTACGATAGTGACTGTGGGCTGGAGCGGCCAATTCAAATGAACACGTTTTTCAATACTAGCCAAAATAATATATTAAATAATATATTTAAAAAACATAACTCTTTCTCTGCAGGATGACGATGAGGAGGAGGAAGATGGAGACCTGTCAAAATACGACCTGGACGCCAGTGACGAAGAGGCCGCGGCGCCAGCTAAGAAAAAGGGCAGCGCCTCGGGTTCGTCCCGCTCGTCCTCGCGCTCCTCCAGCTCCAGTTCACGGTCGAGGTCCAGGTAAAATGGTGTACAGGTCAAGGGTAACTCCGGGCAAAATGTCAGTATCAGCTCAATCTTTCTTCTGATTTACTGATCCAACATCAATGATGACATGTTACCTGTTCTGCTGATTTTGTTGTTTTATCCTCTTTTCTTACCCCCCTCTGTGGTGTAAGAAAAAATGCTGTGCACACTGAATGATCTTCCTTGATATTATCTTTTTGTGTTTGTTTGATTTCCGATGTAAGGGAATGCGTGGCTCATATTGTAGACTTGAGATACACTCCACTTCTACCTTTTTAATAATACAAATTGTTAGTTGAATATTGGCTAAGGCGGGACTAGTTATTTTTAAGTATCCTTCAATATTTTAAAGTGGTTAGATGTAATGTTTTTGCATTGCCATGTGGACCGTCTTTCTGTTCTTTTTATGTTAAGAAAATATTGGAAAAGTTCTGTTTTTTGTCTTTCAGGTCGCGCTCTAGAAGCTCTTCCGGTTCCAGATCAGGATCTCGCTCGAGGTCCCACTCCAGGTGAATGAGGTGACATGCACTCTCTCTCTCACTAAGAGAGTGTGTGTGTCTGTATGTGTAAGGCTGAAACCTCCAGAGCAGTCCTATGTCCCAAGCTTGTATATGAACAAAGACTGGATAGCGCAAACTCCACTCCAGTCTTTTTCGCCTCAATCTGCAGATGGTAATTTCGGTCTGAAATCATAAGGCTAACTCAAACGGCAATGTCGGTTTTCTTGAGTTATTTCAATGTTCAAATAGGCCCAAGAGTTCAAAAGTAACTGTTCTATCCGTTACCAAGGCTGAATAGACATCTGGGGTTTTCATCAAGCATCTCTCAATGAGTGGTCCTGGCTGTGCTCATTCAGTTAGTAGCGGTATAATTAAAAGAAGCTAAACATTTCCCCCAAAGAAAAACATTTTGAGGACACTTAAATAGCATCTTGGGTCAAATTTTCTCAGTACAATTAATCCACAGTTAAGTGCCCTTAATCAGAGAAGCTTGATAAATGCCCACGCTGGTAGAGACTCTTGTCTTGACCTTACTGACCTCAGTGCTTGGTTTATCCCCCCCAAAAGATCCAGCTCCAGGTCTGGAAAGGGCTCCTCTCCCAAGAAGAGGTCCCACTCCCCTTCTTCCTCACCCGAGAATAAACTCAAGCGCAGTCGCTCCAGGTCCTCATCTGGAGGGAGAAAGCGGAAGCGATCTAGATCACGTTCGTCCGAAAGGTTTGGGTTTCTGTGGAATACCACAATGGCACTGATTTTATAATTCTATCGCCTCACTTATGGGAATTCCGATTTGTTTAGAAAACTCTTTTCCATTTTACCTTTTTTGTTTTATTTATAATATATTTACTGTATATTGTGTCCTTGTACTTGTATTCAAGTGTGCATGCCTGAATGTTAATAGCTGAGCCTGCTGACCTCGTTCTTCTTCCCATGGTGTTTGTGTGTTTTCAGGCGCCGCGGCCACTCCTCTGGATCCTCCCATTCTGGCTCCAGTTCAAAAAAGAAATAACTTTAGTAGAGCCTTAAACAAGAAAAGGAACCTTAGTACAAGTGCATGTTGTGTAACAAGGAAAACAACCACGTCCCTTCAGTGTGCTGTTCATTTTCATAGAAAGTCTTATTTCAAGCAAAGGGAGACAGCTGTAACATGGCTTCTCTCTGCCGTTACCAATCACTACGTGCTCCCCTTTTAAAACCACACTCCCCCAAATCTGTGATAAGTGTCTGTGACTACAGGTGTCCAATAAATATAAATGTTTGGTCCTGGTGAGAAAATCAGATATACTGTGAAGAGGCTGTATCCCATTTTAGACCCATTCTGCTGAAATATCTTCGTGGCAATACACTTTTTTTCAGCTAAACTGTGGAGAAATGAAAAGTTTTAGTTTTTTTTTCTTCCCCTGAGAGAAATCTGAGATTGTGCCATTTATAAATTGTAAGGCAAAGTTCTTAAGCACCTGTTTTGATGATCAGATGTAGCAATGAATTTTGGCCCTTTTTTCTTTTTTTTTTATAAATATAATTGTTTGCTTTTGTGTTTTTAAGGTAAGTATTTTACTTTTTTGATATTGCTTGTTTTTATGTCAATGGCAGTCAATTTAATATTCTTTGGTTTAGGTTTGTGTTGTTTTTTTCTTAATGCCTATTTTAACACAAGTTATTTCTCTTAATTTGGCACTTGGTTAACTAATGTATTCTAGAAATGAGCTGCAGATTAGCGCATTAAGAATAAACATCATACAGTATATCCTGATCAATGGTAGAATGTCGCAGTACAGTCATATCATTGGTAAAACAACTCAAATGTACACGTGTAAATAAAATCCTGTCGACATTGTTTCTTGTTACTTAGTTGTGTGTTGATACGCCCCAAGGATGGAAAGTCTGGATAGAGGTACTACAGAGTGAGCCCTTGTTTAACGTGTCACCTTTTAATTCATTTATCATCAGTATACCTATGATGAATTCTCAATAGAGTTGAGATGGCAGCAAAGACTTGAATGGTAGGTGAGGTTCATAACAGTAGGCTACTTTATTTTTTTTCTGCAGGTTCCAAGTTACTTTTTCTAAATCTGTTATGAATTTAATGTACGACCTGTTATTGTCTATACTGGCAAAGTAAATTTAATTATTGAAAATGGAATATATGGGTCTATGTTAGGTTTACGGTACATTTTAAAGTTATGTTTTAGGCCAATCAGATTTTTTTAATAAACCGGTCAATATCGTATTTTAAGCATGTGTAGACATGAGTTAGCTACTGTTTAAGAAATTAATACTGAATAATTGGTACAAAGTAGAGATGCCCATTCATATGATCTGTTTTTACTAGTATTTGATAAGTGGTAAATTTACTCATTCCTTGAGGACTTGTTTGCAGTTAAAGAAGCTAGTCACAGCCAAGAAATGTATGTCTATACAAACCTGAACTTATCGTTACATTGTGTCTTAACATTTTTAAAACATAAGTGTTTTATAATCTTTGTTTCTGATGTTGCAATTTAAAAACGCAATTTCCTTTTCTTAATAAATATATTTTAATTATTTGAAGTAGGCCTAGACCTGACTTTCACCAGACCAAAAGAGTCATATATAGGCCTATTGTACAAAATTGTCCCTAACCCAATTTAAAGTATTTCTTTAGTCTCTGCAGTCCTGTTAAAAAACAAAAAAAAGCCTACGAACCAGAGGCCCATGCTTTACACTTTTGTGGTGTTCTCATTCTTGTCAACAGGTGGCACTTCTTGCTTCTCCGGGTATACTAGTGCTAACCATAGATAGTGGTGCTAACAGGAGGGTTGAATTTGTGTTTTTAATTTGATGGAAAAAACAAGAGTCCCAAACGTAGGTCTAGTATGTCTTCAAACACCAGGCTAAAATAAATGGTTTCACTACAATTGCATTATTCTGTGCCAGAATAGGAACAACCTGTAGGCTATGTATAGTTAATGGTATTTTGTATAGGCATACAAAGGCGTCAACAATGTGTGTGTGAATGTAGTTTCAATAGACTATTATATAAGTGAAACATTCCATTGAAAATATTTCTCAATTTGAATAATTCTGCTTTTTTTTTTTGCATAATTTTTCCAGTGAATAACCCCAATTTTCCCATCTCTTGTCACGGATCCAATTGCCCCATGAGGAAAGTTTGTTTATTCAGTTATGAGAATATATCGGTTAAAATGTTCAAAGGCCTACTTCACCGGTTTGAATATGAAGGTGTATTGAATTCTGAGATCCTATGTAATATAAATGTGCAAAAAAAATTAAAATCGGTTCATCCTAGCCTGAGAAAAGGCAGAAAGTGTTTTTTTTAACCCTATATTTCTCTTTCTCGTGACATCGCAGAAAGAAATATAGGGTTAAAAAAAACGTACTTTGTAAATATTACTGTGATGTCACAGTAAAAGACATCACAGTAATATTTACAAAGTAAGTTTTTTTTAACCCTATATTTCTCTTTCTGTGATGTCACGAGAAAGAGAAATATAGGGTTTAAAAAACACTCTTTCTGCCTTTTCTCAGGCTAGGATGAACCGATTTAAAAAAAAATCGCACATTTATAGTACTACATAGGATCTCAGAATTCAATACACCTTCATATTCAAACCGGTGAAGTAGGCCTTTAAACACCCAGTAGAGCACATTTAATTTTCTAAAATGTAGGCCTATTGTTTATCATTGACAATCGCTCTCAGCCATTCGAGACGCAGAACAGGTTTTTGGTGATTCTCCTATCTGATCAGGTGACTCCGCTCGTGCTCACTTCACCAAGATGTGATGATAATCACTGGCACCTTACCTCAAGTGGGTCATAGGTAGCCTACGTCTCCGACACCGTTAACACTTTAAACCCATCGAAAGACTTGTAGCCTAATTAGAAAGTTGCTAAACTATGCTCACCATGCTACAAGGCAATCAAAAACTGGCTTTATGATTTACAAAGTGTATTTGCAACCTTCTGGGTTGCTGCTCCTTCTGAGCGCTTCTTTAGACAGTCCCGCCTCCAGCGTGTAAAGGGGCCGACGCGCCTTTACGCACATCATTCTGTACAGCAGTTTGAAGTGCAGGAGGATGCCGGACACACACGTGGTTTATCTGCTACACATAGGCTTACCTTTTCCGACGGGATGACTGCGGTCGGCTGTGATTCTCGAAAGGTCTTGCAAACCACCATTGAAGAGATGTTGGACTCCAACGTGTCCAAGTCATTGCGTCAAGGCAATGCCACCAAGAACTCCGGTTGTGGATCTGTATCAATTGGTTTCCCTATAACCATGATGATCACTGGCATGGTGGGCAACACACTTGCTCTTACTCTGGTGTACATCTCTTATAGAAAGAAGGAAAATCAAAGGAAAAGGTCTTTCTTGCTTTGCATTGGATCGCTGGCGTTTACTGACCTGTTTGGACAGCTCTTGACAAGTCCTATAGTAATATCAGTCTACCAAGCCGGTCTGAAATGGGAACATATCGACTCATCTGGCAATTTGTGCGCTTTTTTCGGCGTGTGTATGACCACTTTTGGCCTGTGCGCTCTCTTCCTAGCCAGTGCCATGGCCATTGAAAGGGCTCTGGCGATAACAAACCCCCACTGGTACTCTAATCACATGAAGACAAGTGTGACAAAGCAGACCTTGGCTGTCATATGGTGTCTTGTGTTGCTCTTTGCGCTGCTGCCTATTGCAGGGGTCGGGAAATACACCCGCCAGTGGCCGGGCACCTGGTGCTTCATCAGCACGGGGGACAGAGAAGTCCCTGGCAATATGTTTTTCGCCATCACTTTCGCTGTACTTGGGATTTTCTCTCTGCTTGTAACACTTTCCTGCAATGTGGTGACGATCCGGGGCTTAATTATCCGCTGTAAAACAAAGTCTGGCACGTCTCAGTCTTCAAAACAGTGGGAACGGCTCACCACGGAGACCGTCATTCAGCTGTTAGGGATTATGTGCGTCCTTCTTATATGCTGGTCTCCTCTGCTGGTATGTTTTTATTTATTTTTTACAGTCGACTGAAGCCTACACATTTTCTACAACACACTACCAATAATCCCTGAGAACATATGACAGTGATGAGATCATGCAAAATACTTAACACTATTCCAATGATCCTAAATTATTTTCTCTCATAGACACATACAGTGAAAGCACGTTTAAGTGGCCAGTGTCATAACTGACAGTTTAATTGGGGGGAGAAGGGTTCTTCATTGGGTTTTATTATCTCAAACAGCTGCAGATAATTTTATCTTTGGAAATGCTTCATATCCTGGAGGACAGTGAAAGGGAGCAAGAGCAGACATAGCAACCTCAACCACACGTCTCTGATTTCCCAGTCACTCATTCAATTAGTCTCTCTCTGCTCCTCACTCACACACAAACCATACTGCCAGTCAGTTTCATGCTGTCATGTATGATTCCTTTTAAAACACTGCTGCCATTTTCCATTAAGGAGCAATCTACTTAGCCGGGTCCTGTTCGGGGGTCTGCTCAGAGTGCTATGAGGTCATGCATTGTCACTCACATATTTAATAGTCCCATCAAGGATATTAATAGAAGCCATTCATTTTCACCATTTGATAAGGTAGCTGCTCGAGATCGTCTTGTGATTAGTGTCACATTATTTTATTATTAGTATTAAAATCAAAAACTTCTTATATCTCATCCAACGTGTGCATATTTTATTACACAGACCTCTGAACGGGTTTCTCAAGGGTACATAACTCTACAATACATATTTGTCCACATTCTATTGTTGAATGTATATTTTATAGGCCTTTTAATACAGACATGTGACTGTTGGTACAAATGGTTTGTGTGTGTTCCTCCCCCTCGGTAGGTTCTGATGCTGAGGATGATCTCCACCCAGGTGTCCTCCCACGATTGCAATGCGTCAGCAGTGGGCCCTGACCAGCCCTCCAGCCGGGACGTCCATTTAGACTGTAACTTCTTCCTGACGGCGATCCGCATGGCCTCCCTCAACCAGATCCTGGACCCCTGGGTCTATCTGCTCCTCAGGGAGATCCTCCTGCGCAAGTTCTGCCTGGTGGCTAATGCCGTGTCCAACTGCTCCGTGGAGGATCGTAAGAAGTCCCAGACGGCATTGGACGCTCTCAACAAGCAGAACCAAGATGATGACAACAACCTTGAGAAACCCCAGAGTAGTTAAGTCCACACAGGACATTCTATCGCGTGACTTGATGAATGGATACACTATTGTCTTTGATGTGTCCACCACTGAAGGATGTTATGTGATGGGGTGGACAAGAGTAGTCCCTGTTGCACTGTAAATGAGAACCAGCCGGGTCACCTCCAGGTGCATTTGTTTTGCCTAAAAGAAAAATACCAAAGTCACCAAACCAGCATGTGATGCATGACCATGTCGCCCCTTGCATTTGGCTGCAGCGTGGCTGCCAGGAACTCTCCCACTGTTTTCTGTTTAAAAAACAAAATCTCCCAGGCCCAAGAATTGAATAAGGGTGACATTAAATCGACTTATATGGAAGTGGTGCATCTTGTGCTCTCTTTCCTCTCAGAACTGACTCATCGCTTTCCGCAACTCAGAGCCATAATCCAACTAAAGGACAAATAGTTATTGGGAATGGCTGTAAAATTAAGAAATTTCTTATTCCAAGTTGTAAATAGCTTTGCCATATCTTACATGAAATGTAACTACTTTGTTTTAAAAGGGTCGGTGGTCATTCAGAAGACGAATGTAAATCCTAAACTGGAGCCAGTTGTTGATTGTAATACTATTTATTATTGTCTGTAGAAATATGGAGTAAGTTGTTTCAGCGCTGAATGCTGATGATGCCACATCGTCAGTTGTCGTAGATTTTGTAATATACTGCTGTTCCTCCGGGACTATAAAATGTGAAGCTTTTAATTTGTTGCCACTTTTCCTCCTGAATAGGAATGTACTTGAAAGCTTTCGTGCATTCATTTTCTTAGCAATTTTCTTTTCTGAATAATTTTAAGGCCACTTCAGAATCAGAAATACTTTATTGATCCCTGGGAGGGTGGATTCAGTTTGTTAGAGTTGCTCAAATTAAGAATAGAAACATTTGAAAGGGCATTGAGCAGTTTATTTATTTTGATTAAAAGTATTCTTGCACTTAAGTGCCCGGCGTGCAATTACAAGTGTTGCTTATTTCCCCAGCTAAATCTGTGTTGTCTTTTAACCAATCGAGGTAGAGAGAGGGGTACACAGGGATACAAGGCCGATGCGCTGAAATATAATGGTATGGTAATTAAAGGAATTCATGTCCAAAAAAACCACCATTACATTTAAAAGATTAAAAGAGGTATTTTGAGCATGTTTGAAGTTGTTCATGCAACTGTTCCACACAATGTGACTTCACAGTGCAAAGCAACAGTGATAAATGGTCCCTTCAATATACAGCAGGTAGAATATATTTTCAACCTGTCTTCTAGGTACATGGATTAATACTTTAAATGCAATTGGACAGACTGAATGTGTCATTCAGTATTCTGTTATTTTTTAAATTCTTATCAGCCCAATCGTATCCTTGTAGCGCTGATGCTACCTCTAAATAGAAGTGTGTGGTCATTATTTTTAACACGTACAATGAAATCTCTCAGAGGTGCTTTCGCTGAGGTGGTAGTTTGCTCCTATTGTGCCAAATGACTGATTGCCATTGGCTACGTTGTCAGGTGTATAGCACCATCTTATTGCTGTTCTTGCTGTAAATGTGTTGGAAGATTTCCAGCATCTCGGCCAGAGACATCTCAAGGATGGACACGTTTGCTGTCATGGTAACCTTCAATTAGAGGGGAAAATATCTCACAGCAGCACCACAGCACATCTCTGCCTTCTTTTAATCAGCCCATAATATCATACTCATGAACTCTTGCTGCCTTGCCTGGTCTTGCCTTTCAGATGTGTGAAAACATCAATGCTTGGTGATTATGAGCCCGTAGGAAGTCAGTACCTGCATAAACCATGTGAAAGAGTGACATTTTCTGTTTCGATGTATTTGTAGTAGCTGTAGAGTTCATCCTGTGTTGATTGTGAAGCCGATCTGCCTTAGAAGCAGTCAAACGATTATCCTTGGTTGGTGACTGAAAACAAAAATCTGTACGAGACAACAAATATTTGTTTGGGGAATGCATTGCACAGAAACCTACTGTATACTATGGCATTGATCATGATTGTTCTGGTGCTCATTACCAGCTAAGAATGCACAGTGAGGTGTATGTAAACAGTACCTGTCTTGTTAACACATGAAAACACTATGGATTCCTTAACAAGTAACCTGTGTCATTATCCTCTCAGTGCTATCACACCGACACGAATGGTGATTTAATGAATGCGCCGCTAATTGAGCTTGTGGCTCTGCATTATGATCTTTTATTTCAAGCATATGTGCAGCAGTTAATAGGCATCTGAAGAGTAAAACCTGTGGTTTTATCATTTGCATTTAAGGCAAAGTGGGTTTGCAATTGACTTAATCGGCTTCCACTTCAATCTGTGTCATTTAATATCTCAGTTCTCTGTCCAGGAGACTGTGAGGAAAAAATAATTACACAACGGAATATTCCTTGAAGCTAGCTGGCGCTACATGTGGTTGGGCAGTTTCCAGGGGCTTTCATCGAGCTCATGCCATTGCAGTGGAACGGGAAATGGCAGAATAATAATTCAGTCTTTTGTTAATAGAGACATTTTAACAATCCTTAATGGATCCAGTAAAAGCCTAAAGGATGTTCACAGGAAGTGATCTCTGTGATTCTGTGTATGCAGTTTACTCTTATGAAATATGAATGTCCATCCAAAGTAGTGGAGCTACACTGTGCGATCTTCAAAGCCAATGATAATTCATGTTTGGCATAACTAAGAGGTGTGTCACAGCTAAGAAGGAACAGGCCATCTCATAGTGCAACTACAAAGTGGAGTCCTGCACCAGCATCAAAGGGTGCATAATGATTTGACAACACGCTTTAAGAGGTGCGGAGAACCTGCCATTGCCATCTGTCTCCGTCTCCCTCAAGTCACTTATGCATGGCAGTGATTTACTGATTGCTGCATGACTTGATGTCTTGAGATTTCAAGACAGGAAGAGATTGTTTCTGATAAAATAAAATAAAAAGAAAGAAAACAAAGCTTGTCCTTGGATATTTTGCATTTGTGGTCAATTAAACCCAAATTTCAAATTGTTTTTGTGGATCTCGACACTGTTAAAACTCCTGGAGAAGAGATTTTAAGTAAAGTATGTTAATAATAAGTCAAACATTGTTTTTAAAGAAATCCTACAGTTCAATGCAGGAGATGACTTAAAATAAGTTTAGCCATAATAATAATGTTGACCACCTCAGTAGCTTATAACACAAAAATTGCCTTCTACATGAGTGAGGAAAACAGAACATTGTCCTATTCCTGTAAACCTCAAGTGTCGGGTATGAACTTTATTAGAATATTGGACTGAGGAATCTCAATTGTTGTCCTTTGTAGAAAAAAGGCGATCATTTCAGTTCCTTGGTTCTGTGATATCAACAAATTAAAGACTTGCCCAGCCAGTTAACAAGTTGATTACTGTGAGCAGTTCACGTAAGGTACATGATAACTGTATTTATTTAACAAGAAAAGTGTTTTTCAAGCCTATTCAAAAAGCACACGATAGTATCGCACATGCAGAAAGGACAATGGAAGCAGGTTTGGCCATAGAACCAAGGCTCCACCGATGAATATAAATACTACAGATGTCTATTACATGTCAATCCTCTTATCTTTTGTACACATAATGCCTCAGCTTTTGAATGCTAAACAAGAACTTTCCAGACTGGATTTCTCAGATGAGGGCTGTCGACACACTATCACACAGCTACCGTTAAGTTTTAAGTGCTCTTGTTCTTTCCACCCATTTGTTCAACCCAGGAATGCCGTCTACATCTTTCATTGAAAGGCTAACATAACGTCCATGAGATGAAAGATAAAATACCTGCCTATCAAAGTGTCTTTGTCTTCTACTGTACTTGTGTCTGTTAAAAATGCGATTATTTTTGTCCCAGTGTTCTTGGCTTATGTGGTCATGTAATGTTGTAATTCTATTAAAGGATATGAAAGTATTTGTGTAATACGTGTTGGGCTTTTATGGCTGCTGAAGCATGTTTTACTATTAAATATTTATGCATCTCCACCACCATCATGCTCTTTAATTAAGGATTCAAATGGCGCTCATTGTGTTTCAAATGGAGTATGCAATGAACTCGGGTTACGCTGAGCCAAGCAATATACATAGTTTGAGAAACTAAGGAAGGGGATGTGCTAGTATTTAAAAACTTCAAAATTAACTCATTCTAAAAACTGAAAAAGGAATCATAAGCATCCCTTAAACAAAACACATGAAAGAAATTTCATGCCATGCTGAATGTTTTAAGCACCATGTTAAGTCATGGCGAGTCTTGTTTGCTTGTGTTTAAATTGCTTGACGTGTGAGAATGATAATTAAACTGAGAACAATGTGGTTGTGTTTTCGCTGATGATTGCTGTTAAATGCTGCAGACCATTTCAGAGCATGTGTAGGCTTCTATTTGTTTGTTGACCTTGTGCAATGTGTTTCCCATGGGACAATAAATGGAACAATGTGCTATTAAACACTGTGTGGATATGTCATTGCATACAAAGATTTTGTTAAGTAGTGCGGTACATAAGGCTATAAGGCTTCTGGCTATTATGCCTTAGTTCTATTAACAAATGTGAATGCATACTGAATTTAGGTTATGCTAGTATACATTAAGACAAGCAACATTGACTGTCCTTTATATTTTATCTTTTTTTATCCATTGCTAGATGGCTTTGCGCTGATAAAGCAAATGGATTAGGCTGAAAATTGTTACATGCCTCTTAACTTTATACTACTGTTGATTGTTGAAGAAACAGACTAAAGGGGCATCAGCATTTGTAGTTTTGCAGTAGAGCGAATGCGAATTTTTAAATGACTGCAGCAAAATTATGCTCAAAACACAATATATTCATGCTTTAATGAGGAATATATCTCATTCCAAATATATTATATATCTCATTCCAGATATGTTGTATTGTACCCTTAATGAACATAATGTCAAGGACCTTTACATTGCCTCGTAGATTATGAATGTTACTAATTCTTGAGGCATTTCATTCAATTAGTCTAGAATTGCGTACATCCCCTGGCTCAGTCTTTGGGCTCTTCACACCCACCGTTGAGTCACTTTATTGCTGAGTAAGGGCACTGTCTGCAACGTATAAGTTCTAGTGAGCCCATTAAAGGCTTTATAGTCCCATTAATCATCACCGTTAAGCTCAAAGAACAGTGGATGTATATTTGAAATCAGAGAGCAATGCACTTCTCACTATATTGGTATGTTAATATGATTTATTATATCAATAATAGAGGTTGTGTGTGTCAGGGTGTTGGAAAGGTTTTAGAAATAAAAACAAAAATCCACATCGACTGTTAAAAACCACACTTTATTTAGATGGTGGGGTTGAATCGGATGCTGTTTTTATATTTGTCGGATGTGGTGCTCCAAATGTGTGCTCCTTAAAATTGAATTCTATTCTTGCTTTTTTGGTAAAGCAGAAATTGTCTCCCAGGGATAATAACAACAATTGCACAGGACCAGTGCCACACAATCGTTCACTCATTACCACCCAAGTGTTTTGAAGGAAGGTTACCTAAATTTAGAAGCAAAGCGTCTCCATGGCAAGGTAGCACTGTTTCAGGGTGTTATGATGTCTCTTGTTTGGTTTGTTTAATCACTTAGATAAACTTTGATTAATCAGAAATATATCGCAAAAAAGTGCCTCAGATTTCTCTCTTACTTTTCTATCATTTCTGCTGTGGTATTTCAGTAGACCAAGACCACTTTACTGCTCTCCTTTCTAAGACCATTATGCCACCAAAGATAAATGTCCGGTTACTTTAAATGACATAATTGCTCCTCCAGGGCCTCTCAAGGAGGAGCAGAGGTACAACTTTAACTGAATTAATCAGCCTAGTGATGGATGCTTTTACTTTACCTTATGCTCTTAATAATGTATAGTCTGAATGCTTGATTGAGATCTTTGTTTACAGACTGCGAGTCTGAGGGAAATAAGGTCGAACAATGCTATGCTGTTCTCTGTTTGAGAAGTATCCTCAGGGGAACGACCAGGGTAAGTCAAAGAGGTCAGCCATGGGATGTTGGGATGTATACATATGGAGATGCTCCCCTGGAATGGCAATGAAGTCAAATGGAAAAATAGGTCAAGTTTGTTTACCCATAATAAGCAAATGGAGATGTGTTTGCCAATAGGATGCACATTATCAAAAGATGTCCAAAATGGAGCGTCAGCAAGTGCTGTATAACATCTGAGCAAATTATAAACAAATAAACCCAGCACTGTTGTGATTTGATATAAAGACTGCCTCGTTGTTATTCACTGAATTTCTGCCACATTGCTTTTCTCTTTAACTTCATTCTTGATTTATGTTGTTTATTTAAGTGTGGAGAACCTGGTCATTCTTTTATCGAGACCCCCATCAGTTTGTAACCCGCAGTCTGTCCGCTGTTGCTCTCCGTTGTCCACACAAAAACTAATGAAGTCATAAATCCATCCCACAAGCGCTTAGCAATTCCAGTCCGGGGGAAAAAAAACGCTAATCTAGGATCAATAGTTCTCGTATTTTTGCACTCAAGCCTGTATCTTAAGCAACATTCAGAGTAGCTGCGAAGATATGAGTTATTGCTAATATTGTTCTGCTATTTATACACTGAATATTTGACATATTAGTGACGCTTGACTGATAAGGAGAATACTTTTACTTAACCTTTACGAATAATTAATTAAATCAATAGCACATACAAAGAGGAAATTTTGAAAAAGAGAACACTTTTTTTATGCAGTTAGTGTACAGGTCAATCAACAGCTGGGGTGAATATTATCTGATAGAAAATCACACTGAGTATGACTGTATTGTCCTCCTCACACTGTTTAGTCTGTTGAACAAAATGATACTGTCTATTTACAGAAGGTGAGTGGGAAAAATACAGACTTTCATTCAAAAGCTTAAACTATTTTAATTTCCTTTTTAAGATAATTTTTGGGTATTTTCAATGCTTTATTGATAGAGCGGAGAGACAAAGATGAAATGGGGCAGAAAGGGAATGACATGCAGAGAACGACGAGTTGTATTCTAAACGAGGGGCGCTGCTAAGAGGACTGAGCCTCATGCGGGCCACTCTAACCACTAAACCACCAGCGCCCCACAAAAGTTAAACCCTTAATATCTTGGTAAGCCAATGCTTTGACTGATTAAATTGTGTATGTTGCACCCTTTTCTAGTTATTCTCATGGCTGCAATATAAACCCTAGTCTAATTGTTTTAATGTTGCAATTTATTTTGAATTGAAAACCACTGAACACATTTTGGATCTGATGAAAAGAAAAAGGAGTGTGTTCAGCAGGACAAGCATGACATGGTTTCCGGGGATATGCTTCTTCTGTGGACAGAGTAAGGGATTTGTACTGTATGTGTGTTGATTCAGTCATAAGAGGCCGCCTTGCAAGGTTATGCTTACAACAGTTCTGTTTGTCTTTTTTATTAACTTGTCAATAATGCTTTTTATGACCTTTTCGTCATTAACATCAAGATAACAGCGACACTCAACCAACCACTAATGAGAGAGACTCAGAAAGGATTTATGTTCTCCTTCTCAATGTTATTTGTCGGTGTGGTACCTAACACATTGTGTGTAGTCTCTCTCTGCCATCAGGAAACACGACAGGAAGACAGTGAATCCCTGATTTGTTGCTATGGAAACTCCTGCTTGTTGACCGTCACAGGCATTCCTGTTTTTTTTCCAGTATGTATTTGATTCTAAAATGACATTAAGTGTAAGAATATAGAGTGCAACACATTGTGGTAAATTAACAAGTCCCAACAAGCTCACAGGAGCATTAAGTTATGTTGTGAAGTGGATCTTTTGACCTGCTCCCCTTGACTACCAGTGTTTGAGCTAAGCTAACCTGGATGAGCGACCTTCGCCCACTTTTATATAAAAAATGCTAGCACAGTTACAGGAACGGTTTCTGTCACCTTTTCTTGAGGCAAAAAAGCTAACAATTCTAAATGTTGAGCCATTCCTTTAAGTTAAAAATGCTTTTTTCAAGTCAGAAAGCAAAACAATACTAAGATAGGACATCATACTGACAGTTAACAGATAACATTCCTTCCACAACAAAAACAAGATAGAAGAGATAATGTATGCATAGCGCTTCAAATACTGATAAAGTGATACTGTCATTCAGCTCAGGGTCATGTACAAATACTTATTACTACAATTTTTTAAATATAAGTTATACAGTTCATTGTGAAGTTTTATGTTGGATTGTTAAGGAAAGTTATGCCCCTCAGAACAAAAGCTGTTCAGATGTCTGGTGCTCCATGTGTGGATTGAGCAGAACCTGCAACCAGAAAGGAGACGACTGAAAAGGATGTTGGCCGGGTGAGACAGATCAGCCACCATCCTGGCCCTGACATCATGCAGAACACTAGCAGGCAACTGCTCCTGGCCTGTGAGCCGCCTGTCAGTTCGCACTATCCGTTCGAGTCTGTGTTTAGTGGCCGCAGTGGATGCTGGGTACCACACAGTGATGGATGAGGTGAGAATACTGTCGATTGTGGCTCTGTAGAACTGGTTTCCGGAGTTTGGAAGAGATGTTGAGTTTGCGCAGCAGCCTGAGGAAAAACCTTCTGGTACCACATTACAATAAGGGTACATTAATGAACTGTTAGTTAATTCTTTGTAAATGCATACTAAGGATTTACTCATCATTAATTTACCGTTAATCAATGCTTAGTTAATGCTTAGTAAGCATTAACTGATGCTTAGTAAGCATTAACTAATCATTCACTAACTGTTATGCTTAGTTAAGCATTAACATAAGCATTGGTTAATTTAGCATAGTTAATGCTTAACCAAGCTGCTTAAGAAGCATTAGTTAACCGTTAATAGCATTAACTGAGCATTAGTTAACAGTTATTTAAACTACCCTTATTGTAAAGTGTTACCAAAATTCTCTGGTGAGCTTGTTTGATGATGGTGGTAGTGTGAGCCTTCCATCTCAGGTCGCTCAAAGTTCAGCGGCCAAAATATTGAACAACTACAATGAAGGAGCTGATGATGGCACTAGAAGAAAAGTCCAAACAATAACTTCCTGTGACATAAAAAGTGATCACCAAATTTCATGCCAACAGCTGTTGAGATATTCCACTCAAATCCACAAATGTTGACCTTATGGTAAACAGAGGCTCATCTTCTGGGGATCATACATGTCTACAAAATATATAGATGATCCATTATCCAATACAACAAAACAGTACTTAAGCATGAGTGTTTTCCAATTGTCTGTGGGGGACGACAGGCTGACTGTATCTTAACAACATCAATAATCAATCGATTCTCCTTTATCGCTGCACAGACAGATTTAAAAATGTCTGTGGTCAATAGCCCTTCCTGAACTACTTGTACATTTGCATGTTCTTGATGGGGAAATTGCTGTATGCATTCAAAAACAAACGAGGAGTTAACCAACCTGTAAACATTGAGCCCGGTGAGCACACTAGTGCTCTTTACTCGTGGGAGGAATATTATTTAAATTCGGCAACAAATGGAATGGAAACATCATAAAGTATTGTGGTAAAAGCTCCCTGTTGACCATAACATACAATCCCAGTGAAAGAGAGCAACATAAAATCATGACTGCATTTTAGTACAGTCATATTTTCCAGGGAATCAATGCAATAAAGACAGGAATACAATGGTGAGACAAATATCACTAAGTGCTACTTTGCAGCTTCAGCTTTTTGCTTTTGTTGATATTCTTTTGCAATTTTGGCCCTCCAGCTCTGCTCAATCAACAGAAATACTGAGCATTTCCTCCATGTTTTCAACCATGGATGTTTAAATTGGCTGCCCATAAAAACCATAAGAATTTGATGTTTTTCCATGTGGCTGGGGTATGTTGGGATGATGTGAGGTGAGATGCCTCCTTGTGAATTGCTTTGGAAAATGATGATCTGAATCCTCCACTCTGCCTGGCGCTGCCTGGGCAATTACGAGCCAAATTCAACCACATGAATCTTTATAATAGCTCTCTGCCGGGCTCTCTCCCTATGTGCTGCCCTGCTCCCAGTCCAACAATATCGAAGGTTTACTTTATGAGCACAGAACAAGACAGAAAATGAAAAGAAAAATAACTAATACATCAGTTCTTATAAAATAGTGACTGCCACAGTGGCTGGATGAAAATGTATTACGTTTTTCTTTTGAGTAAATCCTTTGTGATAAACAGCAAATCATGGTGAAATAAAATGAACACTGACAGCAGCGTGTGAAGAAGTATACAGATGTTTTACTTCAAGATAAAAAAGAAATAAAAATTAAGTGCTAGGCCTCTTTTTGTAAATAAGAACTTTCAAAGTATCAACAGGAAAGTCTCATAGGTAAAAGTATATATTAAAATATAGAGCAAATATTTAGTACTTTATATGCAGTTCAGTCTGATAAAAATGAATCATTCTTTATGAATTTAGGGCCCCTCTGTACTCAAGGTGCCTAAAAGTATCACTTTGTCTGATAGTTGGGGGACATCAGATGAAGTCAGAGTCCTTTGATTAACCCTCCAGGTGAATATGTGAGCGGTCAGTGACTCAAAAAAGCCAGCAAACACTACAAGTTTTAAACCATAAAAGCTTAGCAGCAAGGTTTATTATTCAACGATTCACAGTGACAGTCAGGAGAAAGATTTCCTGACTGATGTTTTTAAGAATCAGCTAGTTAGCTAATCCGTTGTTAGCAAACTAGCAGGGATGCTGGGAGGATTCACACATTTTTGGTATTTTTTTCCCTTTAAACGGTTGAATGAGTATAGAAAATGAGTGGACCTGTGCTCTAGGCTCAAGAGTCTAGGGGACAAAGACAATGTTGGGGAGAGAGAGTTGAACACTTGGTCGAACTTTAAGATGGGAGACCTAAGGTCCAATGGGCTCAATGAATTCCTACGATATTGTAGGTGAATTCTCTTTCTCTGCTCTCAGTGTGGCTTTCCTGCCACTCACACACACACACACACACACACACACACACACACACACACACACACACACACACACACACACACACTTAATTTGAACATCAATTTAATGCCTTAATTTCATCCTGCAGCTGAGGAAATCAAATGTGTATTGTAACATATACAGTAGATGTAATCTCACTTTGTGCCATTTATAAATGACCTGTCTCCGTCGGCGTCTTCACACTACTTATACAAATACTTGAACGTAAATATGAGCGTTGTGCAGTCGTGGACATGTTAGATTGTGCAACATGTCAGATTCAATGGGAATACGGCAAGAGTTGTTGTCCAGGATCTAAAGTGATGAGCAAACACTGACTTACTGTCTGAGATCACCACAAATCAATACATTACTGAGGTTGTGGTTAAATATTCTTTAAAAAAAACACATCAATCTTCAAAGACGTGGCACAGATAAAATGTTAATACAGCAGAAACATACACTTCGACAGGGCTACGGGATGAAATAGCCAGATCACATAGCAGTTGATTTATGTCTGTGGTTTTTTTCTCATTTTTGAAATGGCGTATTGACTTTTTTTCAGTAATGACAGTTCCGTTTCTTTTACATAATAGATCGACCACCTTGCATCTCTAATTCAGTTTTCTTCAAGATGTAATGGGTTTTCCAATATCACTAATATGGTCTCGCCAGAGGGAAACATTCTTGCTGAGGCTGAAAAGCAACAACACCACTCTTGTTTTTCCTTTGGGAGTTTCTGGTTAATGAATTTAGTTGTGAATGACATTTCTCAGCAGTAAATGTATTTCTGTTCTTCCTATACTGTGTGTGTGTGTGTGTGTGTGTGTGTGTGTGTGTGTGTGTGTGTGTGTGTGTGTGTGTGTGTGTGTGTGTGTGTGTGTGTGTTTGTAGTTGGAAGTGTGACAACATATGAGGTTCATTGTTCTTGCTAAAGCAAAACAAACAACTGCCAGGAAGTCAATGCTCTAATATCTTTAAACCCCTATAGACAGTGTTTCAGTTCAGGCCTTAAAGTAGGAGGCAAAAGGAATAACTAAACTAGAGGAGTTTTTTTTATGGTAATTCTACCCATGGAGAGACATTTTTGGATGTGTGGGGAGATAACACATTGAATGTTACTGGTTATCATTCCCCCAAGGCTGCTGATATAAAAAGATGTTGCCGTCACTTACACAAGACACTTACCAAACCAGCTTTTCACATTAAACTATAGGATTCATCATCCCTTAGTACCTCGTAAAAAATCTCTCTCGGACAAACCACTATATGAACGATATTGTTTCTATAGATCTTGCTTCTATTCAATTATCCTCGCCCTGAAGCATTGACAAAAGGGAAGGCAGTGTGCAGGGTTGTGACCTTATATTTGATTCAGGTGCTGTGGGAGGCTAATAATTCATTGCCACAGTGAGTGAGGTGACTATGTACCTGGTGTATGTGTGTGTGTGTCAGGAAGGGCACAGTTACTACATGTCTGTTTTCATTGGTATGGTTTGTGTAAAATGCGTCCCCTATCTTGCCGTGTCACGTTCCGAATGTGGTTTGACTTATGTCCTACTGAAGGCAAAAACCATTATTTTGATTATAAAAGAGTGTGGGGATATTGTATGATTTACTATATTTATTTAAATAAAATCTCAAAAGACCAACAATGGACTGATCCTACTATCTTATAATGGATCTTGTCCATGTAGCAAAAGCCAGATAGGCTACTGTATATCATATTCCCCTGTGTTCCACTGTTGTCAAAAGCTCTTAAAAACACATCATTGTTTGGGTCTCACTGTTGCATTGACAGACATTTTCCTTAATTTCCCGTGAGCATGGTCACTATTGTTTATTTAAAAGCACAATGCGACCATATCACGTACGATGCATCTGTCAAAGGTTGCCGGGCTGCTATCATCGGGATCAGTATATACTGTAATGCTGAGCCATAAGTCAAACCTACACCATATCTTTACCACTGTAAATCTAGCTCAATAGCCACAGACAGGCTGGAGAAGTTAGAAAGTACTGCAAGGTTGTCAAATGCATTCTGGGATTTCTCAATAAGAAAAACATTGACAAATGCCAACCTTACCTTGAATTTCAGTTTGAAAAAAAGCACACATCTGCTTTTTTCCTTGGCTTCTCAGTTTTGGTGTGATCAAGGCCCTGTGAAACAGCTGTGGAAAGCAATTTCTTCTCTGAAATCCATTTTTAAGCACTCATTTATTTTGGGATTAGGAGTTATTTAAGACATGGTGCTCCTATTTAGCTGTAGGGCAAATTCTTTAAGATATTAAACTTTTAAAGTTTTAATTAACACACTAAACTGCTGTGCAGTTGAATTTATAATTGTCAAAAGTGCGAAAGCATTAATGTCACTGCAGGCTGTGCAAAGGGAAGCTTTGAACAGAGCGAAAACTAATTAGAGGACAGTATTGACAATTGAATGTCGTCATTAACTAATTGACAACAAGGGAACCAAATGCAGGCTGTTGTGATGGTATTATATCTACCTATATGTAACTTTATTTGTATGTGTGTATACATGCATCAGTTCCTACATATACCAGTATTATCCTTTTTTTTATTCATTTTCCCAGTAGTTGAGCTTTATCACTCTTAAGTACGGGCACTCAAGCATTGAGGGCCCGTAATTATTACTCTCCACCATACTTATTCTTCTGACTTCTGACTTCTTCTTCTTATTCTGCCTCACATTTTCTAGCTGCTTCTCCTCCCACACCGTTACACGCAGACATGCAAAAATTTCGCACAACGTGCGTCTCCACCCCGCGGGGTGTGCTATTATACAGTTTTTTGAATTTCCGCTAGGGGGCGCTGTAATGAAGCCCCGACTGAACGAACTTTGAGAGGCCACGCCCCGCACGCCGTAACTCCGATTGACTTGAAATTTCTCACACAGGTGTATGTTAGGGTGCTCTACAAAAAAGCCTCTGGGACCATAAAAATTCTTCTGGGAATATTTCCCGCTAATTAGCATAAACTGAAAAACAGCGTGTTATCCACAACTTTCTGCAATTTGACTGTATCGACACCAAATTTCTCGTGAAGCCCCGGGGGACTACAATAAACATACCCGTAAAAGATTAGTTGGACAACTTGAAAAACATGGCCGCCATTGACCAAAAAGTTTACGCAGGGGCGGGGCTTAATAACACGTTGGCCATAACTCCTTAACCGTAGGTCCTATCATCATCAAACTTGCTGGGTATGTGCAGAAGTCATGTGGTAGCATGTCCCATCGAAGCTTATCGCGATTAACCCATAGGGGGCGCCACAAATGGGCGGGGCATAATAACACGTTGGCCCTAACTCCTTAACCATAGGTCCTATCATCATCAAACTTGCTGGGTATGTGCAGAAGTCATGTGGTAGCATGTCCTTCTAAGCTTATCGAGATTAACCCATAGGGGGCGCCACAAATGGGCGGGGCTTAATAACACGTTGGCCATAACTCCTTAACCATAGGTCCTATCATCATCAAACTTGCTGGGTATGTGTAGAAGTCATGTGGTAGCATGTCCATCGAAGCTTATCGCGATTAACCCATAGGGGGCGCCACAGGGGCGGGGTCTATCCACTAATTGGCCATAACTCCTTAACCATAGGTCCTTTCATCATCAAACTTGCTGGGTATGTGCAGAAGTCATGTGGTAGCATGTCCCTCGAAGCTTATCGCGATTAACCCATAGGGGGCGCCACAAAAGTCACCCGACTCCGATTGACTTGAAATTTCTTACACATGTACAGCTCATGGTGCTCTACAATATAGCCTCTCGGACAATAGGGGTCAGCCATGCTTATTTTTTTCGCCGCCATTGCCAAAAAAGTTTACGAAGGGGCGGGGCTTATTAACACATTGGCCATAAATCCTTAACCATAGGTCCTATCATCATTAAACTTGCTGGGTATGTGCAGAAGTCATGTGGTAGCATGTCCCTCTGAGCTTATCGCGATTAACCCATAGGGGGCGCCACAAATGTCACCTGACTCTGATTCACTTGAAATTGATTACACTTGTACAGTTTATGATGCTCTACAATATAGCTCCAAGGAATTTTTTTCCGTAATTATTACTCTCCACCATACTTATTCTTCTGACTTCTGACTTCTTCTTCTTATTCTGCCTCACATTTTCTAGCTGCTTCTCCTCCCACACCGTTACACGCAGACATGCAAAAATTTCGCACAACGTGCGTCTCCACCCCGCGGGGTGTGCTATTATACAGTTTTTTGAATTTCCGCTAGGGGGCGCTGTAATGAAGCCCCGACTGAACGAACTTTGAGAGGCCACGCCCCGCACGCCGTAACTCCGATTGACTTGAAATTTCTCACACAGGTGTATGTTAGGGTGCTCTACAAAAAAGCTTCTGGGACCATAAAAATTCTTCTGGGAATATTTCCCGCTAATTAGCATAAACTGAAAAACAGCGTGTTATCCACAACTTTCTGCAATTTGACTGTATCGACACCAAATTTCTCGTGAAGCCCCGGGGGACTACAATAAACATACCCGTAAAAGATTAGTTGGACAACTTGAAAAACATGGCCGCCATTGACCAAAAAGTTTACGCAGGGGCGGGGCTTAATAACACGTTGGCCATAACTCCTTAACCGTAGGTCCTATCATCATCAAACTTGCTGGGTATGTGCAGAAGTCATGTGGTAGCATGTCCCATCGAAGCTTATCGCGATTAACCCATAGGGGGCGCCACAAATGGGCGGGGCATAATAACACGTTGGCCCTAACTCCTTAACCATAGGTCCTATCATCATCAAACTTGCTGGGTATGTGCAGAAGTCATGTGGTAGCATGTCCTTCTAAGCTTATCGAGATTAACCCATAGGGGGCGCCACAAATGGGCGGGGCTTAATAACACGTTGGCCATAACTCCTTAACCATAGGTCCTATCATCATCAAACTTGCTGGGTATGTGTAGAAGTCATGTGGTAGCATGTCCATCGAAGCTTATCGCGATTAACCCATAGGGGGCGCCACAGGGGCGGGGTCTATCCACTAATTGGCCATAACTCCTTAACCATAGGTCCTTTCATCATCAAACTTGCTGGGTATGTGCAGAAGTCATGTGGTAGCATGTCCCTCGAAGCTTATCGCGATTAACCCATAGGGGGCGCCACAAAAGTCACCCGACTCCGATTGACTTGAAATTTCTTACACATGTACAGCTCATGGTGCTCTACAATATAGCCTCTCGGACAATAGGGGTCAGCCATGCTTATTTTTTTCGCCGCCATTGCCAAAAAAGTTTACGAAGGGGCGGGGCTTATTAACACATTGGCCATAAATCCTTAACCATAGGTCCTATCATCATTAAACTTGCTGGGTATGTGCAGAAGTCATGTGGTAGCATGTCCCTCTGAGCTTATCGCGATTAACCCATAGGGGGCGCCACAAATGTCACCTGACTCTGATTCACTTGAAATTGATTACACTTGTACAGTTTATGATGCTCTACAATATAGCTCCAAGGAATTTTTCCGTAATTATTACTCTCCACCATACTTATTCTTCTGACTTCTGACTTCTTCTTCTTATTCTGCCTCACATTTTCTAGCTGCTTCTCCTCCCACACCGTTACACGCAGACATGCAAAAATTTCGCACAACGTGCGTCTCCACCCCGCGGGGTGTGCTATTATACAGTTTTTTGAATTTCCGCTAGGGGGCGCTGTAATGAAGCCCCGACTGAACGAACTTTGAGAGGCCACGCCCCGCACGCCGTAACTCCGATTGACTTGAAATTTCTCACACAGGTGTATGTTAGGGTGCTCTACAAAAAAGCCTCTGGGACCATAAAAATTCTTCTGGGAATATTTCCCGCTAATTAGCATAAACTGAAAAACAGCGTGTTATCCACAACTTTCTGCAATTTGACTGTATCGACACCAAATTTCTCGTGAAGCCCCGGGGGACTACAATAAACATACCCGTAAAAGATTAGTTGGACAACTTGAAAAACATGGCCGCCATTGACCAAAAAGTTTACGCAGGGGCGGGGCTTAATAACACGTTGGCCATAACTCCTTAACCGTAGGTCCTATCATCATCAAACTTGCTGGGTATGTGCAGAAGTCATGTGGTAGCATGTCCCATCGAAGCTTATCGCGATTAACCCATAGGGGGCGCCACAAATGGGCGGGGCATAATAACACGTTGGCCCTAACTCCTTAACCATAGGTCCTATCATCATCAAACTTGCTGGGTATGTGCAGAAGTCATGTGGTAGCATGTCCTTCTAAGCTTATCGAGATTAACCCATAGGGGGCGCCACAAATGGGCGGGGCTTAATAACACGTTGGCCATAACTCCTTAACCATAGGTCCTATCATCATCAAACTTGCTGGGTATGTGTAGAAGTCATGTGGTAGCATGTCCATCGAAGCTTATCGCGATTAACCCATAGGGGGCGCCACAGGGGCGGGGTCTATCCACTAATTGGCCATAACTCCTTAACCATAGGTCCTTTCATCATCAAACTTGCTGGGTATGTGCAGAAGTCATGTGGTAGCATGTCCCTCGAAGCTTATCGCGATTAACCCATAGGGGGCGCCACAAAAGTCACCCGACTCCGATTGACTTGAAATTTCTTACACATGTACAGCTCATGGTGCTCTACAATATAGCCTCTCGGACAATAGGGGTCAGCCATGCTTATTTTTTTCGCCGCCATTGCCAAAAAAGTTTACGAAGGGGCGGGGCTTATTAACACATTGGCCATAAATCAATGTACAGTAATGTAATCAATGTAAATGTACAGTTTATGATGCTCTACAATATAGCTCCAAGGAATTTTTTTTAAATTTACGCTAGGGGGCGCTGTAATTAAACCCCGACTGAAGAAAGTTTGAGAGGCCACGCCCCGCACACCGTAACTCCGATTGACTTGAAATTACTCACACAGGTCTATGTTAGGGTGCTCTACAAAAAAGCCTCTGGGACCATAAAAGTCAACCTGGAAATATGTTCGGCTAATTAGCATAAACTGAAAAACAGGGTTTTATCCATAACTTTTTCACCTTTTACTCTATCAACACCAAATGTCTCACGAAGCCCCGGGGGACTATGACGCACGTCTCCGAAAAATATTAGTAGGATAGCTTGGAAAACATGGCCGCCATTGACTAAAATGTTTAAGCAGGGGCGGGGCTTAATAACACATTGGCCATCACTCATTGATCGTAGGTCCTATCGTCATGAAACTTGCAGGATATGTGCAGAAGACATGTGGTAGCATGTCCCTGCAAGCGTGTCTTGATTAACCCATAGGGGGCGCCACAAATGCGAAAACCATCTTTCAAAAATGATATGTTTGACAGGCCGCGCCCCTTTCCCCCTGACTCTAATTGATTTATTATTTCTTACACATGTACAGCTCATGGTGTTCTACAATAAAGCCTCTTGGACCATAGGGGTCAGCCATGATTTTATTTCTTCCCTAATTTACATGACCTGAAATACAGTGAAGTGACATTTACTCTGTGGTTTTCCAACCTATCATCACCAAATTGTATACACAGCATCGGGGGACGGCCACAACTCGGGACTGGAGTTAACACCAAATGTCTGAAAATGTCCAATGATCCCTGGTCGGGGAAGTGACAAATTATCTGACTTATTATTTTTATTTTGTTCAACCACAGTGGTCCTAATATGTTGTGTTATTGAAAAGGCCAACCAGTGCAGCTTATGTCATGGAAGAGAGACGATAAAATCAAACACAACGGTCAATTATCATAGGCTTAGGTGGCTTGACTGATTCACCACGTCAACTCATGCTTTGAGTTACATGAAAGAAAACACATACAGCGGCCAAAGACTGTCAGATAGCAGCACAGGCATCTAGTACAGATGCAAAATCAGTCAACAGACTTACTGATTTTTTTGTTATTCTATTGTAAAGTCACCAGAATGCGGGAAAACAATGTATTTTAATCTCTATTTTTTCTGGAGGAGACCCCTATACCCCCCAATCTATTTGTAAATAAAAATCCTACTCTATATGTTTCTAAAGGCAGCCTAGTAAGGTTTTACATGTTTTTGCTTTTGCTGAACCTAATGCAGACACAACCAAATTGTAAACTAACCACAGTGTAAGCCATATGTTCAAAAATGTGTAGGCTACATGCTATGCTGCATATTCAAGAAGATAGGCCTATTTCTTATGAACAAGAAATAAGAAAAAATTGCAGGAGTTGAAGGAAGGAGTCAAGCCGATCACTTAATTTGCCTGCACACCTCTGTGGCTGTTTATTCACATCTCACAAACATTTTCCAGCACACGTCATTCATCCACCTTTCAACTACACATGGTGCCCCGTCTCCCCTGTTACCATACACTCTCTGTAGGGAGCAAAACATTTCATTCATGAATCTATGTAAATACATATCAGTGAATTATGTCCATTTAGCGTCCGTCACAAAAGGAAGTCATATTTACAATCAAAATCTAATCAAAATACAAGCAACAGGATACACCATTAATAAAATGAGGAAGGGAGACTCAGTTATATAAACAAATAAGTAAAATAAATGAATATAAAATAAATAAATTAAAACAAAAACTATGAAAAGGATGCCTCTTCATATTTCAATGATTGATCACACATGCACACCATCTGTCCATGACCACTCGCTCGCTCTCACACACACTCACTCACACTCTCTCTCACACACATACACATACACATACAGTTCAATACATATTAAAGTCTCTATAAGGTGCATAGCACAGACCACATTGTTTGTGGTTGTGTGTTCTCAGAGCGGTTGGGGGAGGTAATGAGTTTGTAGTGGGGGGGTGATCTCTTTCACAGTTTTGGGGAAGAAGCTGTTCTATAGTCTGTTTGTTTTAGTCTTTAGATATCTGTACCTCTTCCTAGATGGCAGAGGTACAAACAGTCCGTAGCCCGGGTGGGTGGGGTCAGATGAGATACACCTGGCCTTCTTCTGAAGGCGGCTGGTGTATAATGAGTCCAGATTTGGGAGTGGACTCCCCACTATTCTCTGAGCTGTTTTCACCACTGGAGCCAGAGCCTTTCTGTCCTTAGCCATGCAGCTACCATACCACACTGTCACGTTGAGACAGAGGATGCTCTCTATTGTGGACATTATTTTGGGACAGTAGCGGAAGCAGCAGGGGCAAAAGGGGCAGAGAAGAGGGTGGCACCCAGGGACCTGCTGGGCAGCAACCAGCACAGGCACCTGAGAGTCAGCTGGAGCCAGCAGCACTAGTTGGCCTGGAGGGTGGAGCAGGTAACAGCTGCAGCTCCACAGCCACCAGTGGTTAGACTGCAGACACGCCTTTTCTTCTCCACCAGATACTCTGCCATTCTGTCAACTCTGTCTATGCGTGGCACAGCAGTCATCAACAGCCTGACACGCTGTTCATACCTTTTACATTACAGTAATCCACAGCCTTAAAAAAAGAGAAAACAGATACACTATCAGTTATGCAAACAACAACTGCATTGTTATTACAACCATTAGCAGCTGTCATCATACCTAGGCTTCAGGTGGGCTAATACATTTCATTATTCCCTTGTAGCAATGCTGGGGGGGATCGGTTATGGGATGCCCCCGGGGAGAGCAGACGTGTAGTGGCAGAGAGAGCGGGTGCTGGATGAATAAATAGAGCTCCTAGATACCTCTACAGCGTTACAGCTTTAGCACATAAACAAACGAGAACTAAAGCCTTGTGAATTACATTAGATAACATCGTAAATGTCCATGCTGACCCACGTTAATGTAGTCAGCTATGGTGAAAGCTAACTAGGCTACTGACTGTTGCTTCAATACAGACATAAAATGCCTGTGCTTCGTTAGGGATGAATGAAAATGTGAAGCATAGATAATATGGATGTAAAAACATTAAGTGGTTACTTACTTTGATAACGAATGAAGGAATATCTGTAGGTTATTATCCAACAAACAGCATAGCTCTCCAAGCGTAAACAACAATGTACCTCGTTTGCTGCTGAGCGTCATGACTTCCTGGACTGAACCATTTTGCGCTTTTCTGAAGGGGTGTTTACAGCTGTCCGCTTTTTTGGAATACATTAGTTCACTAAACTAATACGCTAAGCTTGCATTCAGATCGATATTCATCATGACATGTAGTTATGTTATTAAACCATTTGAACAAAAAAGAAAAAAAACTTAAAAACAAAAATCTAAACTTGCCCCTCTCTGCCTTGGCTCCCCCCCTAGACTGTCTCCCTTTCCCCCTCAGTCGGTCTGTCCTCCATACCTGCGATTTACGTCACTCCAGGTGGATTCTTACTGTGAGAGACGGACAACAATTTCCCCACACTTTTGCTTGGATTTTGCTGCATTGTTTTTCCCGTATTTTCTGGAGTTTGAAGGTTTACTGCATAGACCTGTTTCAACGGTAAGACCAGTTAATATGTTGTTTGTTTGTTTGTTTTTTCACCTAACGTTTTCACCAACCAGTGATGTTTGCATGTGTGTGTGAGAACACGGCCATTGTTTCATGCAACTAGACCCAGTATAACAGGAGAGACGGTAGTTTAGAGTTGATACCAAACTCTTTTATTTTCCCTGCCTCAAAAGTATGAGTATTCGATTGTGACAGCCATCAAATATTTTAATATCTCCGCCGTATCTTTTCATTTCACGGTCTTAATACAATGCTGGAAAGTGTAGGCCTACTCCACACTTGGCTGATTTAACCATGGGGGAGGGGAGTTAGCAGAAAGATACTAAAGTAGACAAAAGAAATGAAGAACAGTGGGGGGAGGAGGCAGGCAGCTAGCTAGCTGCCTGCCTCATGAAGGAGGAGGACAGTTCATTTTTGGAGTCAAATTGTGACTATTTACATTGTTGTAAGACTGAAGCACCAACTGTCACACACAGCCAGCCTACATAACGTAGGAAATACAGTAATACTCTTTACTTAAGGCTATAATATATAAAGTCATATGTATATTTTATTGTAGCCTATATATTACGTTATATAACATATAGGCTACGAATATATATTTATATTTTAATTTTTTAGGTCCATAATGTTCACAAAGTATGTCAAAGTGAAGAAATAACAGCCAGGTAATGTAGGTAAAGTTGTACTGAAACAAAAAATAATAAACACCATAGTGTGTGTGTGTGTGTGTGTGTGTGTGTGTGTGTGTGTTATTTCACCCACTTTGTGGGAGCTTGGGGGTCCCTGTTGGTATAGCCATCATAAAATCTGCACCCCCCACCCCCCCACTCCGATTTGGGTTTGTTGCCTCAGAGCAACACTGTGCTATGAGGGTACAAAATCACCAAGGTTTGCTATAATACACAGGCCCCCCCACTCAGATTTGGGTTTGTTGCCTCAGAGCAACACTGTGCTATGAGGGTACAAAATCACCAAGGTTTGCTATAATACACAGGATAATTGGAATATAGAAAAACAAGCAAAATGTGCATCAAAATAGTGTGAGTGTGTGTGTGTGTGTGTGTGTGTGTGTGTGTGTGTGTGTGTGTGTGTGTGTGTGTGTGTGTGTGTAATCAGTTCCAATCTAACACAATCAGTTTACATAACCTTTAGTGGTTGTTCATGTTCAGATAATCTGTGTTTTTGTCATGTGTGTTGTTTGTTTGTCTTTGTCAGCTTCATGTCTTTGTGATGTTTGTCTGTATCCGTCTGCTTCATGTTTACCAAAAGTTTGCTAAAGAAAACACAAACAAACACAACTGAGAGTTTTGTGGGTGGCGTTGTGTGTGTTGTCTAGTTGTCTATATCTGTGTGTGAGTTGTGAATGTGTTTGTGTTGTGCGTGTGTGTGTGTGTGTGGCTGGGTGAGCCGGTGTTTGTGTTGTGAGTGTGTGTGTGCTGTGAGAATGGGTGTGTGTGTTGTGTATATCTGTGTGTGAGAGTTGTTAGTGTGGATGTGTTGGGTAGTGTGTGTGTTTGTGTTGTGAGGGGGTCATCCCCGTGTGTGTGCAATATATTTTCGGCCACTAATGGGATTTGGGGGGGCGCTGTTTTCCCCACCCTGTCTAAACAGCTACAGTATAATCTCAATCTTACATGTTGTGAGTGTGTGTGTGCTGTGAGAATGGGTGTGTGTGTTGTGTATATCTGTGTGTGAAAGTTGTTAGTGTGGATGTGTTGGGTTGTGTGTATCTGTTATGTGTGGGTGTGTGTGTTTCTGTTGTGAGGGGGTCATCCCTATGTTCCCACAGACATTGGCGATTAGGTTCTGGCATCACAGCTGGAATAGGTTAGAATAGGAGTGACACACACACACACACACACAACTATTCTCTATTATGTAGTTACATTACTTAGACATGTGGGACCATCAGGCTGTGGGAACATAAACACACTCCTGTAGTAGTAATAGTAAAGTAAAAAACATTGATTATCATCAAAATGATGTATGAGAGCACATTGCTTCACTTAGTGATATTGCTGAACAAAAGTTGTCTAACTGCATATTGTTGCCCTCAGGCAACGAACAGAAAAACACAGTTTTAGTATATAAATAAAAACAAAATTAGTCTGTAAACAATCAAACATATGTCTTTACATACTTGTGCACATGCCCATAATTTTTAACTATACAATTATTGCAATCAAAAGACATTTAGCAGGGATATTCATCTTGCCAAGTAGAGGCGCTGTGTCCCATGCAACTTCGGTTCCTAGAAAACTGCTGCAACCCCAGATAAAATGCCACACCCACTTTTGCCCCTCATTTCATTGGACAGAGACATGTCAGGTGATATTATAAATACGTTTTGGGGTTTTTTCAATTAAAGGGCCTGTGTGATGACTAAAATAGAGGTTTGTTGCCTCAGGGCAACGCCATGCCATAGAGGGTTAGCTTGTTCATTTACATGAAGGAGGAGGACACTTCTTCCTTGGAGTCAAAGAGTGACATGAAATGGCCATTGTCATGCATCGCGTTAACTTTTTGCAATGGAACTCTGTTTTTGTATAATAATTTTGCATTTTCGAGGTTTTTTTTCAAAAACATTTCTTGCATTATTCGGAAGAACACTTTTTTTCCCTATGTAATCAAATATACCTTGTTTTTTCAGATTCCCACTGAGGCGTCAGAGAACACATCATCTTCACACATCATCTACATTTCATTGTCCTTCATCACAAATTTAGTTTAATATATAAACATACCATACATTAAAACCTCCATACACACACACACACACACACACACACACACACACACACACACACACACACACACACACACACACACACACACACACACACACACACACACACACACACACACACACACACACACACACACACACACACACACACACACACACACACACACACACACATCTTGAGGACACCAAACAGTTTGTATTACTCCTTTTGATTGTTTCATTTTTTCAAATTACATTTCTAGGAATACACTTCATTGTGTTTGTGATCTAACTGTTTCTTGAGGTCTTTTTTTAAGTTTACAGACAGCCAGACCTACAGGCACATGCCGCGGAAGGGGAAGCGTTGCCGGATTGCCAAGGAGCGATGGACCGTGATTTATCCAAACAGCCAGGAGGTAAAAATACATAGCTGTACACTACATGTCAGAATACACTATTGATCGTTAAAAAAAATTGGCACCCATTTCGATTAATACTTGCTAAGCACTGACTGTATAGAGTCACTAAATAATCTTTGATTTTCTTTTAGACCGCCCAGCCGGAGATGCAGCCAACAGCCACCGGATCAGGGGAGGATCCCTCACCTGTACAGTCAGCGCCAAAGACGGTATATTGACACTACTTGCATGCATTTTCTCCTATTAATTCACTTATTGTAATGCAAAATTGTCAGTTTCCTTATTTCATTAGGTTCATCAGATGACCAAATATTATATTCTCGTTCATCAACAATTAAAACGCACTGCATGTACAGTAAAGTTGTACAGTACTTAATATATCAGCATAAAACATAACCTAAAGGACACTGATGAAGTATTTTTGAGTCTCACTGTATCTTCTATTTTAGTTCATCTGTTATATTGATAGCTTTTTACTTAAGTCTAATGTTTGTTTTTTTGCCCTTTTTGGTTAATAATTGCTAACCACTGACTATAGAGTCACTAAATAATAATTGATTTTCTTTCAGACTGCCCAGCCGGAGAAGCAGCCAACAGCCGCCGGATCAGGAGAGGATCCCTCAACTGCAAAGTCGGCTCCCAAGACGGTATATTGACACTACTTGCATGTATTTTCTAATATTAATTCACTTATTGTAATGCAAAATTGTCAGTTTCCTACATTCATAAGGTTCATCAGATGACCAAATATTATATTCTCGTTCATCAACAATTAAAGGTAGAGATGTTCCCACCATTGGTCTTGTCCTGGGAGGAAGATGACTACCCCTCACCAGCAGTGTCTGCGCTGGAGACGGTATATTTACACTAATTACACTAATCCATTCATCCCCAATTGACACATAAAGCATTTACATTACAGTTACAGTTAGCATAAAAGATAATTCAAGCACGCTGATGAAGTAAATCTTTTTTAGTCTTTGAATGAAATTGAACTACACAGTAAATCTCACATTTACTTTGATTTTAGTGCATTCGTATTACATATTGATTGCGTTATAGTAAAGTAAAATTATTTTTGTTTACCTTTAATTGACAGATGCTGCGCTCTGAGGCCGTTCAACAGGACTTTCAAGATGTTGAACGCCAGCAACCCGCAAGCTTTCAGCCATGTAAGTGCTCACCTCAAATTTACACATTGTTGCATGTTCTCGAAGCAATTAACCCCCCCCCCCCCCCCCACACACACACACACACACACATTTTATGGTAAATTATTAGTTAATTATTACTTTTGTTTTTGATTAATAGGTCGTGGCAGAGGTCGACGCCATCGTGTTAATAACTGGGACCGTTCCACCCTTACTGGCAAGCCTCACAAGTTGATTCCCCCAGAAGAGGATCCAGATAAAAAGGTATTGTTGTGGTCACATTTCTGCTGATAGACTTTTTTTGTCTATGACTTTTGCTGTAATTTATTCTATTTACTCTCCTTTTTGTTGTAGTTTGTCCTTATCGTTGGTGATTCGCATCTTCGAGCGATAGCAGATGGTTACATCAATATGCCAGTCGGAGGAATGTCGTTTGGCATCATGTCCACGCCGGGAGCAAATGCATCTCAGCTGACGACCGAGTTGCTCCACGCCGACATACAGAGAACACCTGACGTGATCTGCCTGTTAGCACCAAGCAACGACCTATCAACGCCGAACATGGACCAGGCAAAAGCATCCTTTGCCAGACTTCTAAAAGCTGCTTCCAGTCGCTGTCCTAAGGTAATGTGTAGTGTATATTCACTTTTGGGTCATTTCATTGAGAATAATGGATATTTGAAAGACTGACAATTAGTGAAGAATATCTTGTGTAATGAATAACTATTGTTTCTTGTAGGTTTTCATCCTCGACTTCCCCCCGCGCTTGTGCTCTCCTCTTGAACCCCAAGAATTCCTACGACAATCATTGCGACAAGTGGCTGCACTTCATGGTCAGTACATTTTTATGTGGAAATTCTAACTAGTATGTTTTGATGTAACCTGTTTCCATTAATTGCATTATACCACAATGCCTCTCACTTATTTAAATTGTATACTATTAAACTATGATATTGTATTAGACTTTCAATGTTATTCTGTTAAATGTCTTTTTCTATAATCATTTACATTTTTTCTTAAAGGTGTTCCATACCACTCTGTCACTGATTCCTTTCCTTTGAGGAGACGTGAGCTGTGGAGTCATGATGGGGTAAAACATATGTTCTTACATGTCACATGTAAATATTGTCTCCACAGTTCTTTGTAATAACACAGGCAGATCATATTGAGAATATAATTCAGTAAATGTTTTATCTAATTTTCACAGATCCACTTGAGTGATGTCGAGGGTATGGGAATCCTCACCCAGTTGATGTGGAATCATTCTTATCGTCACTTGGATTCATCGCAGCCAGTGCCCGAGGTCTCTCCACGGAGGTCCCCGCCGGTTAGAAGATATTCCACTAGAATCGTGGTGACTGGAGAGGTCGTTCGTCCACGTGCACTTGACCCTTTAAAAGTGACATATGTCGGCCGCAATAACAAGGTGAAAGTCATACATTGTTTGAGACGAAGGAGTTTTAATATTCAACTATAATGCTTCAGACTATATAAAAAGAGCTTCATATTTAGATTTATAGATTACCTGGTCAAAGCTATATTTGTTTAATACAACTTGTTCTACTTGTCTTTTAAAGAGGAGCCAGCTCTGGGAAGAGGACACTTCCTGGGATTCTGCGGAGGAGGATGTCGTCCAGCAGCAGGTCTGTTTTACTTATATTGTAAAATTCCTCAGCTATGACTAATAAGCCCTATTGCTGACATGACATGTATTGTTTCTGCTTTTATTTTATAGGACTTTGTTCCACCTTTGGTGCTGAGGGCGTGCTCTGTGGTCTTGAACCCTGTGTGGTTTGACGCTCAGAGGTTGGTGTGGATGGAGAAACTGGTGCCATCCTGCCTAGACACCCCCGTGGCTTTCACTGCTGTGCCAAAAGGCTTTAAGGTATTTTGCATTTTTAAAATTTTACCTTTTTGTGAAGGCCTGTTAATTTCAAAAAGGCCCCATCAATCTTTAAATGTGAAATAGTAGAGACAATTTCATGTATAAGACATTTGACAGGTATGAAATATTGTGTTTCCTTGATTTATGCCACGCATTCCTTAATATAGAAACTGAAGCTGGAATGTCCAACCAAACCAGTTTTCTCCAAGAAGAATCGCTGGAAGAAGGTTTGTGTTTTTATTTTCTATTTGTTAAATTGTTTTTGGGAGAAATGGATGGCAACATTTAGCACATTTTCATATTTAATAAAACCTAGATAATGTTTTGCTAATGTTGCTATTTGCAATGAATGTTTTTTAGGCAAGGAGAAAACGCACATCTCCTGGGGCATCAGTTATGAAGGACCTAGCTGGAAAACCAACACCTATGGATACCACAGTTTCAGTACGTATAAACAATGTAATATGCATGTTCACACAAGGGATGCAATCACACACTTTTAATTAAAATATTTGCTGTTATAGTTTGAGAATTACACATCTACCTAAGTCTGAGTTGTTTCTAGAGGGCCCTTTTTCAGGGTTCCTACGCATGATGACACATCATGTCTGGTTTAGGTGGAAATCCACAGCTGACAGACAAGTCCCATCCATCTGAAAAAGCCAAAGGCCAATATTCTGTCCTAGGAGTTCTGTCCTAACGGCAAAAGAATTGTCTTCTTGAGATGGAGATTTATTGACGTCCAAGCATTGTTTCTTTTATTGTAAAACTATGGAATAAAAACCAAACGTATAATTACTAATGAGCCAAATATCCACATTTCCATAAAAACATATTAGCCTGCACACATGCAGTTTGAGCTAGCTTAAATTACACAGAGAAAAATAATTACCTAGGCTGACACAAAATAATATCTTGACAACTGTTAAATAATTGCCTACATATTCACGTAACTGTTAATGAAGATATCTGCCTACAATAACCAAAGGAAAACATTAAAAACTTTAAAAAAACACTATCTCTGTTTCGCTACAAGGCGTCGCCATTGCACCACAAATAGTGTAGTGCAACCTAACAAAGCAGTCTCAATATAAATATATAGACATCTCCATTTCTTAAACTGAACACCCACTGTAATTTACTTTGGGTGGCTTAAAACAAAAATTAAGTCCCTCCTGTAGTCTTTGAGATGCTATATTCAGTAATGATTGGAATATAAATGTAGTTTATTGGAAAATACACTGTAGACTGAAGTTGTCCTCAACAGAAATTCACTTCACAGAATTTGCATTGCATGCAAGCATAAAGAGTAAATAGATAATGAGAGGTTATTATTAAAGATGGCTCTGAATTAGTCAGCCACTTCCTCTGTATGAAATTACAGAATATACCCATAATGATACCAAATCCTTTCAAATGTCTTTATGGAACAGCCCAAAATATGTAGAACAACATATATTTAGGTCTATTTAAGAATGCATGACTCATTTAAAATCGTAATTTGTGTAAATTGAGTAGACATAAACATGTTTCATGTTGGGTTTAATAAGAGATGTGCTGTTTCACTTTTTTAATTGCTTATATGCATTTTTTTTTAAAGGAGGAAACAGCGATCATTGTGGAGAATCCATTCCAGTGCCTTCCAGAGGAGATTAATGATTCCTCCATTCACCAGCCACTGGAGTGTACCAGACAGGTATTTGACATGCACACATAATTTGAAACTGTCATTTTAACAATAGTTAACACTTTTTTCATGTTGGGTTTAATAAGAAAAGCAATGTTTAATTTCGTAAAGTGCTTTATGCAATTACCTTTATTTTATTTTTTTTAAAGGAGAAAGCAGCAAGTGGTGTGGGGGATCACTCGCATTGCCATCCAGGGTTAGCTTTTGTGACGAAGGAGGTCAATGCAACTTCATATGACATGCCACTGGAATGCAGCTCTAAAGAATTTACAAGACAGGTAATTGACATGCACCCTGTATAGAGAGACAATGTGAAACAACACTGCGTGACAAAACACTTCAGCATTCATTAGACACCACAACCTTCTTCCATTAATCCACAGTACAATCAGTTTGGGTGGCTTGAAATGCTAAAGTAACTCCCTCCTGTAGTCTTTGAGCTGCTATATTCACTGTATATATCTACTAATTTCAAATGTTTTTATGGAACAGCCCAAAATATGTAGAACAACAAATATTTAGGCAGATGTTGATTTTTACCCCCACTTCTATTTAAGAATACATGACTAATTTAAAATTGTTATTTGTGTAAATTGAGTATACATAAACATGTGTCATGTTGGGTTTAATAAAAAATGTGCTGTTTCATTTTTTTAAGTGCATATATGAATTTTTTTTTAAAGGAGGAAGCAGCTATTATTGTGCAGGATCCATTCCACTGCCTTCCTGAGGTGATCAATGCATCTTCCTTTGACCAGCCACTGGAGATTAGCTCTATGGAATATACCAGACAGGTATTTGACATGCACACTAAATGCAGACATAATGTGACACTGACATTTTAACAATAGCAATCATTGCTCATTTATTTTCAAAATATGTGTTAATGTAATAATGAGACATTTCCTATCTTATGGCATATTAATCAAAATATGATATAATATTTCAAAAATATATTTATATATATCAAATATATTATTGTATTATTAAAAGTCAAATGTTTATACAAAATAACTACAATGACCAACATACTTTCCATCTTGTTTTTCAGGATTATGCCATTGCTCCAAGTCAGCGCATTCAGTCCGTGAGAGCAAGTCATTCCCAGGGAGATGCGAGGTACATGGGTTCTCAGAACACACAGTGCACCTGCATGGCGCTCACATTTCTGCTTTACCACAACGAGGGTTCCCATTTCGATAGAAAAACTCTTGACAGAGTGCTTCATCAAGGAAATACAGTCTATCGAAAAGTGATACAGCAGCTTAAATTAGATAAAACATATCAACAGGAACTGTTGACAATAGAAGAGATGCCAAAATCTATCTTAATAGGCAAAACTGTATACAGCGTACACATGAACATGTCTGATCTGCGAGTTGGTTACCTGGCACTTGAAGAAGGCAGTCCACGAAGACACAGAGGATTGTCCCTTGCTACACAACTGGGGTGCCTATCACAAGATATAAGCCATGCTGTCCTAATAGTTACTCCTGAATGCTTCGCATTGTTCCGCGACACTTCAGGACGCTATGGATTATTCGATTCCCACTCAAGATGTGAAAGAGGCTTTCCACATCCTACGGGAACTGCAATTATGATGACTTTCTCTGACCTGGGTGACATGGTTGGCCACTTCAAGGAGCTGTTTCAAGACCATGGCCCTACTGCAAGCTATGAGTTAATGCCTGTTTCCTTTGAACAAGATAACAGTCAGACATCTGGACCATCAGCACATGTGCCACTAATGGGTCCTACAATAGCATTTCCCGGACAACAACACTGTGTGGAAGCAAACATCCCAATAGATATAACTGATGATGGACCACCAAAGAACCTAGATGTTTCAAAACTAAACAAACAAAGGAAAAAAAGAGCTTTGGCTAGAGCAAAGACATGTCACAAAAACCAAGTACCACCTGGAGACAATGACCAGAGAATCACTCGAGAAAGACAACATGAAACACTGCAATATAGAAAGAATGTTGAAATCCGGCTGAGGAAATTACAGGCCATGAAAACCAAATATGCAAATGAACGTCAACACAGAGAAGAAAAGAAGAAGTACGTCACCAGAAGATACAAGAACAATTTGGATTTTCAAAGCAAACATAAAAAATACATGAGCGACATGTACAGAACCAATCCAGTTGTAAAGAACAAAAAGATAAAATACATGAGCGACATGTACAGAAACAATCCAGTTGTAAAGAACAAAAAGATAAAATACATGAGCGACATGTACAGAAACAATCCAGTTGTAAAGAACAAAAAGATAAGATACACAACAGACAGGAACAGAACCAATCCAGTTGTACAGAAGAAAAGGAAAAAATACATGAGGGACATCTACAGAACCAATCCAGTTGTAAAGAACAAAAAGATAAGATACACGACAGACAGGAACAGAACCAATCCAGTTGTACAGAAGAAAAGGAAAAAATACATGAGGGACATCTACAGAACCAATCCAGTTGTAAAGAACAAAAAGCTAAAATACATGAGTGACATGTACAGAAGTGATACTGCAGTTAGGAGCAAAAAAATCAAGTCATTGTTGGATAAATATCACCACAACCCAGACTTCAGACTGCGTCATATACAGCGCTGCACCAGGGACAAAAAGAATAGCCTTGCTGCAAATGCTTTACTTCATATTCGTCACAAGATGCAGTGTGCCTTGAGAATAAAGTGGAAATACAGTATCTCACAAAAGTGAGTACACCCCTCACATTTCTTCAAATATTTCATTATATCTTTCCATGCGACAACACTGAATAAATTACACTTTGATACAATGTCAAGTAGTCAGTGTACAGCTTGTATAACAGTGTAAATTTACTGTCCCCTCAAAATAACTCGACACACAGCCATTAATGTCTAAACTGTTGGCAACAAAAGTGAGTACACCCCTAAGAAAAAATGTCCAAATTGGGCCCAAAGTGTCAATATTTAGTTTAGCCATCATTATTTTCTAGCACTACCTTAACCCTCATGGGCATGTAGTTCACTAGAGCTTCACAGGTTGCAACTGGAACCCTCTTCTACCCATTCATGACGACATCAAGGAGCTGGTGGATATTAGAGTCCTTGCGCTCCTCCATCTCCCGTTTGAGGATGCCCCAAAGATGCTCAATAGGGTTTAAGACTGGAGACATGCTTGGCCAGTCCATAACCTTTACCCTCAGCTTCTTTAGCAAGCCAGTGGTCGTTCGGAGGGGTGTTTGGGGTCGTTATCATGTTGCAGTACTGCCCTGCGGCCCAGTTTATGAAGGGAGGGGATCATGCTCTGCTTCAGTATGTCACAGTACATGTTAGAATTCAATGAACTGTAGATCCCCAGTGCTGGCAGCACTCATGCAGCCCCAGACCATGACACTCCAACCACCATGCTTGACTCTAGGCAAGACACGCTTGTCTTTGTACTCCTCACCTGTTTGCCGCTCCACACTCTTAACACCATCTGAACCAAATAAATGTATTTTGGTCTCATCAGACCACAGGACATGGTTACAGTAATCCATGTCCGTAGTCTGTTTGTCTTCAGCAAACTTTTTGTGGGGTTTCTTGTGCATCATCTTTAGAATAGGCTTCCTTCTGGGACGACAGCCATGCAGACCAGTATGATGCAGAGTGCGGCGTATGGTCTGAGCACTGACATGTTGACCCCCCACCCCTTCAAGCCCTTCAGCAATGCTGGCAGCACTCATACGTCTATTTTCCAAAGCCAACCTCTGTGTACGACGCTGACCACGTGCACTCAACCTTCGTAAACTGGGCCGCAGGGTGGTATTGCAACATGATAACGACCCCAAACACACCTCCAAGACGACCAGTGGCTTGCTAAAAAAGCTGAGGGTAAAGGTTATGGCCTGGCCAAGCATGTCTCCAGACCTAAACCCTATTGAGCATCTTTGGGGCATCCTCAAACAGAAGGTGGAGGAGCGCAAGGTCTTTAATATCCACCAGCTCTGTGATGCTGTCATAAATGGGTGGAAGAGGGTTCCAGTTGCAACCTGTGAAGCTCTAGTGAATTACATGCCCAATAGGGTTAAGGCAGTGCTGGAAAATAATGGTGGCCACACAAAATATTTACACTTTGGGCCCAATTTGTAATTTTTTTCTAAGGGGTGTACTCACTTTTGTTGCCAGCAGTTTAGACATTAATGGCTGTGTGTCGAGTTATTTTGAGGGGACAGTAAATTTACACTGTTATACAAGCTGTACACTGACTACTTTACATTGTATCAAAGTGTCATTTATTCAGTGTTGTCCCATGGAAAGATATAAAGAAAAATGTGAAGAAATGTGAGGGGTGTACTCACTTTTGTGAGATACTGTACATGATGACAGCTCGCCACCAAGAAACTCCAAGGAATGTGGTGAACCCTGTAATGGAAGCTGCTATATCTTCATTCCGTGAAAGGATTAAACATGGGCCCACATTTGTATGCACGACTTGCCACAGAACTTTGTTCCCTGAACAGGTGAAATGCTGCAACAGAGACAGATATATCAAAAACATGGATGTAGTTACTGCTTGCCTGACAGGCAAATATGTTCATGTATGTGATGGTGAATGCTCAGCCCCATGTACTGTTCCACAAGAGAGGATGAAGGAGTGGATCTGCTTCTGCTGTGACAGCCACCTGATCAGAGGAGGGATGCCATCCATTGCAGTTGCAAATAACCTGGAGCTAGCGTCGATTCCACCAGAGCTAGAGGAGCTAAATGTCCTGGAGAGGCAGTTGATTGCAAAAATCCTTCCTTTTGCAAAAATTGTTGCATTACCGAGGGGTAGACAGCAATCTATACATGGTGCCGTGATCACGGTACCAGCAGAGATGGAAGCCGCCGTGAACTCTCTCCCGAGACCCAATGCAGAAGCCAAATTGTTGCAGGTTAAGCTGAAGAGAAATATCAGGTTTAAGGGATATCAACACTTCTACACTGTAGACATGGCAAATGTTTTACAAGCACTACATACACTGAAAAGGACTCATTCAGAATACAGTGATATAGTAATAATTGAGAGTGCTACATTTGACATTCTCCAAGATGAAGAGGATCTACAACAGGACGCTGCTGATGCTGCACAACCTAAGGAGCCTAGCAACCCAGAAGGAGAAGTGGAAACTACTACAGACGCAACACATGAGCAGCCCAATGCCATGAACAATGAACAGGATGACCTTCGACCTGGTCTGGCCCTCGACACCTGCATGCAGCCCCCTGACATAGCCCAAGAAGTTCTCTCTTACGGAGATGGAATATTCAGCATTGCTCCTGCACAAAGAAATACACCTGTCGGCTTCTTTTCCATACCTAAACTTGAAGCCATGGCCTTCCCTGTGCAGTTCCCAACTGGACAGAACACATTGGATCAGCTTCGAAAGTTGAAAACGTCCCCAAGCTTATACTTCAACACAAGGCTGTTGAATGTGGATACCAGGTTTGCTAAAGACCAAACGTACCTTTTCTTTGCACAATTTGTCGTGGAAACAAATCTGGCTTCTGGCAGCATGTCCATCCAAACAAGAAAAGGCAAGAATAGAAGCAAGGACGGAAGAAGAATTTCAAGCCAAATGATTCAAGATAAAATAGAGCTGGACAAACTCATCCAAAACGAAGACGCTACTCGTTTCATGCAGCCCCTTAGAGGGACCCCAGCGTACTGGTTAAAAGCACTGCGAGACCTCCACGCTCTTTGTCGTCAATTGGGCAAGCCGACCTTTTTTGTCACTTTTTCGGCAGCAGAAATGAGATGGCCGGAATTCATCGAAATCATTAAAGCACAACAAGGAGAAACGGTGGTGTTTTCTGAACTGGACTGGCTTGAGAAATGTAACATCCTTAGGGGGAACCCTGTCACTGTCATGCGGCTCTTTGAGAAGAGAGTGGACGCGCTCATGAGAGATCTGATCATGTCACCTGCACAGCCCATTGGTCAGGTGGAGGATTATTTTTTCCGTGTGGAGTTTCAGGCAAGAGGCAGTCCACACATTCATATGGTGGTTTGGGTAAAAGATGCACCAGTATTCGATGGTCCGGTTTACAGCCAAGACGTCGTTCAGTTCATAGACCGCTACATAAGCTGCAAGATGCCTGATGAGAAAGATGATCCAGAACTCCATAAAATTGTGTCAGAGGTTCAAGTTCACAGCAAAAATCATTCAAAGACATGTAGGAAGGGAAATGTAGTGTGCAGATTTGGGTTCCCAAAGCTACCAATGGACAGAACGGTAATCACCACCCCACCCGAGGAAGAGGATGGAGAAGAAGAAAACACAGCTCAGTCAAAGACATCTGAGGAAAAAAGCACAGCTTCAAAAAAGTCATCCAAGAAGACCATTGGAGACCAACAAAAAGAGGCTAGGGACAAACTGAAACCCCTAAGAGATCTTCTCATGGACCCAAATGCCTCATTCACGGATTTAAAGTCTTTCCTGGAGAAAGGTAACATGACACGTGACGATTACATGTATTATGTCGATTCACTCACCACTGGAATGGCAGTCATGCTGAAGCGAGAACCAAAGGACTGCTGGGTGAATGGTTACAACCCTGATCTGCTGCGAGCATGGAACGCTAACATGGATATCCAATATGTCCTCGATGATTACAGTTGCATCGCGTATATGATGTCCTACATTTCAAAACCAGAACATGAAATGACTGAATTCCTCAACACAGTCATTCGTGAAGTCAAGAAAACAAATGTCAATGAACGGGATGAAATGAAGCAGATCATGCAGGCATACGCTAAAAACAGAGAAGTCAGTGCTCAGGAGGCAGTGGCACGAGTATGTAGCCTTCCACTGAAGAAGTGTACACGATCTGTCATTTTTATCCAGACCGATGAAGATGGTATGAGGATGAGTAAACCCATGAACACACTGAAGATGATGGCCCCAGAGGACGAGGATGTGTGGATGTTAGGACTGCCTGAGAGGTATCTTAACAGGCCTGCAACGCCACAGTTTACAGACATGTGCCTTGCTGAATTTGCATCAGAGTACAGGGTTCTCTATGGACGGCAAACTCAAGGAAAAAATGCCATTTGCCTCCAGAACAACAAAGGCTTTATTCAAAAACGAACTCGAGGAAAACCTGCCATCATCAGATTCACTCGGTTCTCTGAAAAGAAGAACCCGGAAAAGATGTATCGACGGATGGTTAAATTATACCTTCCACACAGAACAGATGAGGAACTGAAACTTACAACATATGAAGAGCTCTACATACGGAAACAACGCATAGTGGATTTCCATATGAGACGATATGAAGGAAAAGGAAAAAACATGCAAAAAGCACTGGAACAATTTCAACAAGAAGGACCAATCCTAAATGCATGGAACACCTTTGCCCCAGAAGTGGAAGCTGAACGTTTGGAGTGTGTTGCTTTGAGAAAACCAGTTAACCCCGACGAGGAGGACGAACAAGACCAAGTTCCTGATTTCGAAGTGCACAGCAGTGGAGTCATACCATCATTCCAAGCACCAACATTAAGCCAAGAGTACTTAAGGAATATGTACCGCAGCCTCAACGAAAAGCAAGCTGCCATTTTTTACACAGTAAGGGAATGGTGCTTCAAACGTGTCTGGGGTCACAACCCTGTACCATTCTATTACTTTATCTCAGGGGGAGCCGGCTGTGGCAAATCACATGTCATCAAATGTGTACATCAGGAGGCAACCAAGATCCTGCGACAACTTCCCAGATGTCGTTCAGAAGCTGACTTGTCCCAGCCTACAGTGCTTCTGACTGCTTTTACTGGCACTGCGGCCTTCAACATCAATGGAAAAACCCTGCACTCCATGTTGAAGCTACCAAGAAATCTCAGACCACCATATCAAGGCCTTGGAAATTCACTGGACGAAGTGAGAGCAGCCCTGTCCAATGCAGAGATCTTGATCATAGACGAGATCTCTATGCTCTCCAAGGAACTTTTCGCATATGTTCATTGGAGGCTCCAACAAATAAAAGGCAACAAAAAACCTTTTGGAGGAATGTCTGTCCTTACCGTGGGGGACTATCACCAGCTGCCCCCAATCGGTAAAGCAAAACCACTCTGCATTTGCGAAGATGATGTGCTTGATCTCTGGAAGGACTTCCAGATTGTCAACCTTACAGACATCATGCGGCAGAAAGATGACAAAGCTTTTGCCGAAACCTTGAACAGGATAAGGTTTAAGAAGAAAACGGACCACCTCAACCACGACGACAAAGCTATGCTCACACAGGCTGTTGCTAATGTCAAAGACTGCCCACTGGATGCTCTTTATATCTTTGCCACAAACAAAGAGGTTGATGAGCACAATGCTACAACAGTAACTGCCCTAAATTTACACGTTGTGAACATTCCAGCAGAAGACTACATAAAGGACATACCAACAGGACAGATGATAAGATCTACACATGCAATCAGCGGCAACAAACGGGACTTACCAAATAACATACAAGCAGCAGAAGGCGCACGGGTCATGGTGGTAAGAAATTTGGATACCGAGGACGGGATAGTAAATGGGTCCTTTGGAACCATTATGAAAATTGTTACCACTACCGATGATGGACCATCTACTGTGAAGCTGCTTGGACTTAAATTGGACAATCCCACAGCAGGACAGAGATTTCGCAAAAAGATTCAAGGCTCTACAGATGAACTGGTGTACATTGAAAAATATGAAGAGTCTCTTGGGAAAAGGGGGCTGGTCCGCCGACAGTTCCCAATGAAACTTGCCTTTGGATGTACAGCGCACAAAGTGCAAGGAATGACTTTGACCTCAGCAGTTGTTTCCCTGAAGCGGGTCTTCGAAGCAGGAATGGCCTATGTTGCTCTAAGTCGCACGACCTCGCTTGCAGGACTCAAGATAATTGACTTCAATGAAGACAAAATTTATTCTGACGCAAATATCACTCAAGCAGTGGAGAAGATGACTACGACTTCATTTGAAAGTACAACACCGCTATTGCACTTTATCCAATCATCAGACAACACCAGACCAACACTGACAATCATCCATCACAACATTGAAGGATTATCACCACATATTGAGGACATGAAATCTCACCACGAGATCAGACTTGCTGACGTTCTGTGCCTTACCGAAACCCATTTGTCTGGAACTTTCCTCCCCCAAAACTTAGAGTTGGAGGAATATGACATGCATGCAAGGAACAGACATCTGTCATACACAAATAGAGCAGACATGGCTACAAAGTCTGGTGGTGGAGTTGCTATGTACTACAGAAGAACTCTTCAAGCAGAAACCCGCAGATTCTTTCACAATGTGACTGACCTTGAATTTGCAGTGTTGAAAGTCGAAGCTCCAGTCAGAGCATTGATAGCTACTGTGTACAGACCACCAAATTTCAATCTCCAGACATTCCTTCCAAACATGCAAAGCCTCTTGGACTCCTTGGATATGATGGATTATCAGCCTATCATTGTATGTGGAGACTTTAATGAAGATCTACACGCACCAGGGAAACACGCAATACAGGAATTGTTTCAGTCCAAAGGCTATAGTCAGCTTATCTCAACTGCAACAACTGAAAAGCAGACACTGATAGATCACATTTACATATCTAAACCAGACTCCTGCCTTAAATCAGGTGTACTGCAAACATACTACAGTTACCACAGCCCTATATACTGTATTTTGGCCTAACTTCAAAAAGAGGCGCATGAAATTATTTATTTATTTATAACTGTTCTCATGTCATTCTTGTTGTTAATTTAATTATGAGAATCGTTATTGTATGCATATCTGAATGAAATTTTTAACACAAGTCCAGTATACTGTATTGTGGCCTAACATGAAAAACAAGGCTCATGAACTTATGTATATGAGATATATATGAGAATCCTTATTGTATGCACTGAATTAAATGGGCAATATACCATTACTAATATTTAATAGCTATTGCACTTTCTGTATCTATTCATGAATATGATTTCAACAATTAATTACTGGCAAAAAGTACAGTGTCGGGTTATCAGCCGATGGCCTGTATAGGTCCGGTAGATGATAGTCTTGCCTTTCTTCTTGCCAAAAGTGTTTATTCAGCTATGACTGCTAAACTATTGATTTATTGAATGTTTTGTAAACATAAAAAAGCTTACATTGATATATTTTGAAAATAAAAGCTTTTTATTAACTATAAATATCATTTGTCTCTGTCTTACCTGTCTTACTAATATATTAAGATAATTTATTGAAATGTAAATACTTTAGCCAATACTGCATTCAATTCTGATAGTTATTATTGGAATGTAATGTAATACTCTTGCCATTACTGCAGCTAATATAAACAATTATATCAATGACAAGTTAAAGTCCAGATAATAGTGCAGCTAGAATTAAAACCATTATTTTCTAAATTGTATTGTATTGTTATACGGCAACTTATCAGTTGTTAGTTAGTTATTCTAACTTATTTAATAAAACTATTTTATATAAACTGCAGAGAAGCATAGCAGCTACTAACCTTAATTGAATATAAACCTATTGACATTTTTAATGAACACTTTAGTAATCACTAAGTTATCACATGTTCTACTTATTTAATTTTTATATTGTTTAAATGTGTTTCCTTTTAAATGAACAGTTTAACATTATACTATTGGTAGTTTCAGACATTGCTTTCTGAATACATTTCAAGCCTTCGAGCATGTGACTTTTGAAAGTGTTGCTATTTGAATTGCATCTTTGGAACTATCACAACAACACAACAAACAGTTGGAATATTTCTTTTTAATGACTCAGAGATGACATCACAAGAGTTCAGAGGTCAAAGGTCAAATTTGATTTTGCACAGATGTTGATTATGATTTACAGATGACATCACAAGACTTTAGAGGTCAAAGGTCAAATTTGGGAGACGAGTGTGGACAGCGTGAGGCGGCAGTTAGTAGAAGTGTTCTGGCCCGGCCGACGGGCGGGGCGCCGCCGATGCGGGGGCTGGCGACGTGCGCAGGGCTGCCCGTACTTTCCAAATCTCTGCGGGATTTCTAGTTTGTGTTGTAACTATGGTACTGCACAATAAAGTATCATTTGGCTGAAGCTCCTAATTTCCCCCTCTAATTTACTTCTAACAGAGAGGCTGTGCTAATGGGAAGTGAGAACAGAGGACATTGCGGACAGCTTACAACAGGAAATTAATAGATAGTAACATGAGTGTGCAGGGCTTAATGTGAGTCGTCAGTACAGTGTCCTTGCTTTAGTCACAGAATGCGGCCGAGGAGGTCGTTTTTGCTACAATCACTGAGTATTTGTTATGTCATGCTATATTTACACTGCTCTACGTCATGTCCAAAGTGACACGTATCAGATTTATTGACGCCTGCTCAATACAAACACTGTTGGCCACTGAGATGCTTGTTTAGGTGGTTGTAAGTCAAGCAGCAGCTGTAAATTAAAACTGCTGATGCTAATGTAATTTTGTGGAGATACTCAGCAAGTAGGGGAGAGCGAGATTAAGATGAGTCACTTTGCAGCAATACACAATTTGTGTCATGACACCTGACATATAGAGAGCATTTCATTTCACTAAATGTGTGATGGTTGGTTTGTGGATTATTATTATTAATGGCTTAAGTATCTGAAAGTATCAAATTAAACACTTAACAAAAGGTTAGGTGCATACACGTATGGGGGCCTGTATTGTGTTTTGTTCTTTAAAATGATGGCTATGGGAAGAACTGGTTCAATTCATTTCATTTTCCTTTATTCATTCTCAAAAGATCAATTGAGGGTTACCCTCTTTTACAATGACGTCGAGACAATTACAGATACACAATATACAATGAGAATACACAACAAGCTTACAAAGAGACAACAACAATTAAAACTTTCAGATCAATTGAATGAAACAGAACAATAGCCTAAATAAAACAGTTACAATTGGAGTGGGGCTGATTAAAAATAATAACTTTAAATTGGTTAACAGTTATGAGTGTATTTATTTTAATTTGATGTTGTAGGCTGTTCCAGGAGTCAGGGGCACTGTGGCTAAAAGCAGTTTTACCAAGGTCAGACCGGGCGGTAACGCTTTATATTAAGGTTCTTGTTATAAGCCTTAGTTAATAGGTAATAAGGACCTTATAAGATGCTTATTAACATTATAAGATGCTTATTAACATCAGTTTGTGTTAATAAGACTATATTTAAGTGTTAATAATAACACAATAAACATGTTTACTGTGTGATTATAAGACTTTTATAAGCACTTATAAGAATCTTTTTAACTATTAATTTATTGCTTAATAGCATTAATAAAAGCCCTATGAGTTTCTGATAGCTGTTAATAAAAGCATTACAAATCCATCTATTGAGTCTTACTAACTTGCCTATTATGTCATAGTTAAACCTTTACTAAGGATTGTTTGTTGCTTTATGAAGGTGAACACACCTTTATTATTTGTTTATTAGCAGTTAACTATGTTCTAAGAACGATTCTTATTAAGGTTAATAAGTCCTTTATTAAACAGGTAATAATGCATTTATATGCTCTAAGAACAATGCTTATTAAGGTTAATAAGTCCTTTATTAAACAGGTAATAATGCATTTTGAAGGTACCTGATCTAAAGCGAGAACAATGCTTATTAAGGCCAATAAGACCTTTATTAAACAGGTAATAATGCATTTTGAAGGTACCTGATCAAAAGCGAGAACAATGCTTATTAAGTCCAATAAGTCCTTTATTAAACAGGTAATAATGCATTTTGAAGGTACCTGATCTAAAGTGAGAACAATGCTTATTAAGGTTAATAAGTCCTTTATTAAACAGGTAATAATGCATTTTGAAGGTACTGGATCTAAAGCGAGAACAATGCTTATTAAGGTTAATAAATCCTTTAATATACACTTTTTAACAGTTAATAAGTACTATATCTTGTCAAGGTGGATACAATGTGAATTAAAAAAACTACATGTAAATACAATGTTACAGAGGTGAAGCGCAAAAACTTACTTTTAAAGAAAAAAAAACACTTAACAACTGTGCAATTGTAAACATGTTTGTTTGTTTCCCAGAACTTTCATGAACAACATTTTACTAAATGTAAAAAAATAAATACCTTTGTAAAATAAAAATGCTGCCTGACATCAATTCAAGTGTCCAATGATTAAGACTATTAATTTAAAATATTAAATGAACAAGAACAATAAAACAATTAAACGAGTAGAGCAAAAAAAACTTCCATCAAACAATAATAAAAAAAAAAACTCTGTTGTAGGTAAAACAATATAAAACGACGTGGGGTTGTATGAGTTGCTTCTGCATATTGAATCTGTAACCTTATGGAGATGGCAATCCTCACTATAAGAATTTGGGCGAGATGTTGCTGTATCAGAAGTCAGCATTATACTGTTGCAGATAGGACAAGCAGAAAACCACATACAACTAATAGATGCTAACCCAGTGGTTCTCAAACTTTTTTTGTCATTCCCCACTTTGGAGGTGGGAATATTTTCAAGTCCCACCGTTCCCCGATTGTGTCAACAAAATAGTAAGAAAATTGGTCAGGCTTAAATGTTTAAAATGTATTGAAATAAAATCAAGTAATACAATTAAAAAATAGATCATTTTATATACAGTATGTGGTAAAAAAAAAAAGCCTTCTTCTGCTGGCCCCCTCTGCAATGCTGACTTCTGCTATACTTCCTCTTCCTCTTCCCATCGTCTGAGGAGGGGTCAGAGGAGTCAGAAGACAACGGACTTGACTCTGAGTCGGGCTTTTCCTTAGCCTCAGGGGAAGGTTGAGTCAGGCTGGTCTTTCTTGTTACTGTATAAAGACAACACAAAGAAACATTGATCACAATTAGACAGATAGCAGACAGGTTACACTAAGCATTTAAGTCATTTGGACATGGAATCTGCAAAAAGGGGTGCAGTATCAAAGTAAATATAGTCTGTAATGGTGAAAATTGTTCGAAAAGAGTAAATATTTTCTTTCATTCAGATAGTTGTCCCTTCAAGAAATAAATCTCTCTCCATTGTCAGGTCTTTTATTTTTACATCCTGGCATTCTAATTTAAACATGGCCAGCTCATGTTTATATTTCTGTAGACCCAGTTTGGCAGTTGGGACAATTTGGGCAGCATCTGGGTCAGCACAGAAATAACCATTTAGCATTACTTAGCCCCTTCCTGACAAGCTAGCATGACACAACTGTTAATAGATAGTTTGGTTGCAGTTTTTATGATAGTGTAAGCTAAACGTTAGCTCAAAAAGGAAGCTCACCAAAGCTTCTGAAAGAAAGTAATGTAAGCTAGGCAAACAACTAGCAAGCTAGAACCAGCTAACGTTACTATAACATTACATTCTTAAACTTACCAGAAGAGTCATCCTCCAGTTCGGACCTCACCCTCTTATTTTTCATAGACCTGGTTTGGGGTGCTGACCGTGCTGACGACTCCGACATGTTCTCCTTACTTTCGTGAAACACTTTGTCAAGCATGGCCGTCAATCTGGCGTCAAGCCATCAGCGACTTGCATACACGGAACTTCCGGTTTTACAACTACCTTCAAAATAAAAGCCCTTTAAGGATCTGATTTGAGCAAACCGATCATACGAGTCATATTCATCATAGATTGTGAAAAATATACTACGTTCTCTGGGCATCTAATTTTAACACTCACTCAACATGTGTGTGCGCACACATAGAGGTGAAATAATCACTTCAGAGCAAAAACAAATATATTATGCACTCATTATGCTACATGCCAAAAGACAACATTTTGGAAAGAGGGATGAAAATCAGTGACTTTAGCCAACTAAGATATGGCGCTGCAAACCAAACTCAGAAAACTTATTTTTGAAGGTACTTCAACAAGAAAAACATTAAAGCTAATTAAATACCTTCACCGCTCTAACATTGTATTTACATGTCGTTTTTCTAATTCTCATTGTATCCTCCTTGACAAGATATAGTACTTATTAACTGTTATTAAAGGGGACATATTATGCAAAAACTCGGGTTTAAATGTGTATTTCCGAGGTCTACTAGAAAAGGTTTTAATGGTCTATTGTACAAAAAGCCCATTAGTTTTCTACCAATGCCCATTTCTTCATTGCCTTTTCAGGCCTTTTTTGGCCTCTCCCTAAAAAATTTGGTTTTGACATCTACCCCCCTCCTATCTACATGGGCGTGCATGCACCGCCCTGCTCATTTACTCTATACCTACCTATATGGGCATGGCACACGCCCAGCTGTCAGTTTTGTTTACTTTTGGCCAATGCAGCATGGAGATCGATGTTACCATGTTTACCTTAATTTCTACAGCAAATATCAGCACACTTATCACTTCTAAACCAAAAGCTTTACAACTGAACCTGGTCAGGCAGGAGTCTGAGCTGAAAACTGTGAAAATTGCATCAAGATTTCTGGTTTCCCTGACATTATCCTCAGGTAAATACAGTTTAAATATGTCACAGTCAGTAACAGAATATGAGCTAAGTATTTATGAATAAACTCTCTAAACTTGTAACATACAACGTTTTATGTATGTCTCTACAGGTTAAACTGGGGAATGATCTACAACCCAGTGGAGTGAAAAAGCTTTGGTTGTGAAGCCATGCTGAGGTAACATGTAAACATGTACAGTAACGAGGCAGGAAAGGAATGTATCATGTCAAGATCCACTGGAAAGACATTATCTTTTGTAAAAAAAAAAATATATAGAAACAATTACAGTCAGAGCTGCAAATTATCTGACACCCTTTCAATATCTAGTAGGTAATGTATCATTTGTATTGTGATCACTCATTTATAATAAAGTTTTACTGTTAAAACATGTATTGTGTTGCTTACTGTCACTGTTTGCTTCGTGTAGTAAAGGATTACTTGAAACTCACATTTTCATAGTCAGGATGTTGGACTAGTTTTCAGACCGATCTACATGCATTGACTTATACGTTTTTTAATTCAACCCTTTATCTCTCTGAAGATGTTTTCTTTGAAACAGTATCATTACATTTTAAAATGACCAAAACCATACTTAAAAATAAAGCAGTTTATTCATAGCCAGTGAAATGGAAATATAAAGTGTACATAATTCAAACAGAAGCAAAGCCATATTGTATGTAACTGTCCAGTTGTTGCTGGTGGGCCCTGAAGAAGACCACCTGTTCCACCCAGTGAACAGTCCTCTGATGGAACAGATAGTGTGACGGTCCTTGTGGGTCAACATTCCGTCAGGTCACCCAGATAGCTGTAAAACATGGCACATTCAATGTTACATCATGTGTAGCCTACATACATGATACATCTGTAGTTATGGCAAAGCTACAAACTAATGAAAATATATTTTTTCTTCCATTATTAAATAAGATGGGCCACTAATAAGTTCAGTATAGCCCTTGCTCAAGAAGAAACGAGTTCTGAGTGATACTGTGTGCTTTTTGAAATATAATGGACAGGAAACAAACAGCAGCAGAGGCAACTTACAGTAGGCTATTCCTGTCTATTATATGACACTGGAGATGTAATAGGCCTACTGCTGCATGTACCACGACTGCTTGCATAACTACACACTGTCAACAACAAACAAATACTCTTCAGTTTCCAACACACCATACAGTTTCACCGTCTGTTTTCACACAGGGGGTCTGTTCGAATCCACCTACTTGCTTACTACGAACAGAGCCAGGGGCTGTCACGGACAGACTCACAGATCTAACCGTTAGCATAAAAGCTAACGGGCGCTAACGCTAACTACTTAACCCAGAGACATTCTCTTGTTTCAGTCGGCGTTGGTTATTATAGGAGGGATAAATTAAAGCACATTACACACATTGAACTCATAAACGGACAGATTTGTTTTTAAATAGGACTACTTACATTTCCAGAGGAGAAATGGTGTCTCTGTCTTCCAGGCACAATCTCCTCCACACTCCAGTATAACAGCAGATCACACTAGATTGCCAACCTTTGCTGGGCATAGCCAAACAAAAGAAGTAAATCCATTCAGCCCCGGTCTGCTTCGAGGCTGGGGTGTGATGGTAGCTTGAGGATGAGCTAACACTGCAGCTTGCTTCTCCTCTGTTGTTGCATGAGCGAGTGGAGGCTCAGCTGTGTGTGATTACCAACGGGGCGTCTTGATTTGCCAATCAACTACCGAGTTTCTGGTAAGCTTTCCCGTGGGAGTATTTATGGTAATGAAAACCGACCGGTTTCGTCACCAGTCTGTGTTTTTTGGAAGAAACCTTCAAATCCCCCTTTTTTCTAAAAAAACATCCCTGAAGAAACTGACACATTTGTTTTTTTGAAGCTTGTGTGTGCTGGTAGAGACCCCAATAACCTAAAAGGGTGCCCAAACACCTGCAATGTTTTGTTTTTCATAATATGTCCCCTTTAAGTGTTTAATAAAGGACTTATTAACCTTAATAAGCATTGTTCATAGAGCATAGTTAACTGCTATTAATTGATTAATAAAGATGTGTTTACCTTCATAAAGCAACAAACAATGCTTAGTAAAGGTTTAACAATGACATAATAGGCAAGTTAGTAAGACTCAATAAATAGGTTTGTAACGCTTTTATTAACAGCTATCAGAAACTCATAAGACTTTTATTAATGCTATTAAGCAATACATTAATAGTTAAGAAGTGTCTTATAAGTGCTTATAAAAGTCTTATAATCACACTGTCAACATGTTTATTATGTTATTATTAACACTAATATATAGTCTTATTAACACAAATTAATGTTAATAAGCATCTAATAAGGTCCTTATTACCTATTAACTAAGGCTTATAACAAGAACCTTAATATAAAGCGTTACCGACCGGGCGTATGGAACATATAACATGAGCATTTCAGTTGAGCGGGTATGATAAAGCCCATCTGAAATATGCAGCATTGTTGTCAAATAGAGTGGTAGCTTTCCGGTCAGGGCTTTATATATAAAAATATGCCAATGTGCATCACGTCTCTCTTTAAGAGAAGACCACCCAACCTTTTCATATAAAAGACAATGGTGAGTGTCATAAGCATCTCCTGTAATGAACCTTAAGGCAGAGTGAAAAACGGAGTCTAGGAGTTTAAGACATGAATGAGATGCATGCCTATAAACCACATCGCCGTAATCAAGGACAGACATAAAAACTGCCTCAATAATCCTTTTCCTACAGAACAACGGGAAGGTGGCTTTGTTCCTATAAAAATATCCAATCTTTTGTCGCAGACGACAGACAAGATTTTTTATGTGAAATTTAAAAGATACTTTTTCATCTATCCAGATGCCGAGATACTTATATTCAGTGACTCTTTCAATTTGAGATCCATTATTTGTATGAATATTTAGATCATTAAAATGTATAGTGTTTGCTCTGGAGAAACACATATATTTTGTTTTGTCTGTATTAAGAACAAGCCTGAGGTCCACTAGACAGTCCTGCAGGGTGTTAAAAGAGCTCTGAAGGTTCTGAACAGATTGATGGACCGAATCAGAAATGCAATACAGTACAGTGTCGTCGGCATACAAATGGGCTTGACAGTTTTGTAGCGATGAAACAATGTTATTGATGTAAATTGTGAATAGGACTGGACCTAAAATTGAGCCTTGCGGAACACCATTTGTAACTGTTAAAAACTCAGTTTGGTGGCTTCCCAGTTTTACTGACTGCTGTCTATCAGAGAGATAGTCCCTAAACCAGCTACATGTAGAATAATCAAAACCAATTTCATGCAGCCTCTGTAAAAGCAAATTGTGATCTAAAGTATCAAAGGCTTTTGACAGATCAACAAAAAGTGCTGCACAGTGCTTTTTTTTGTCGATAGCTGTAACAATGTTGTCTAAGACCAAAGTGACAGCAGATACAGTACTGTGACCTGTCCTAAAACCAGATTGAAATGGGCTCAGAATGGAAGCACTGGATAAAAAGGTTTTCAACTGATTATTAATAACTGATTCTAGGATTTTTGCCAGGCATGGGAGTTTTGAAATTGGCCTGTAATTATTGAGATCACTTTTGTCACCCCCTTTATGCAATGGGATGACATGAGCTTTTTTCCAAACTTTAGGAACAATACCAGAGGTGATGGACAGATTAAAAATATGGGTTATTTGTTTTGATATTATATGTGTAGAGAGATTGATTGAAAATGGGTCCAAATTGTCCTCTCCCATATACTTCCTGGGGTTGATGGCTAGAAGCGCATCTACAACAACACTTGTTGGAACTGGAACAAGGCTAAAAATAGGAGTTTGAGAGACAGGCGGTACATTACTACTGGTTGTAGAAGGTGTACGTCCTCCATTCTGAAAGAGTTGACCAGCAGCTAAAAAATGTTTATTAAAAGCTAAACCAATCTCATTCTTGTCATTTAAAATCTGACAATTTTTTTTTTATCTGACTGGGAACAGTGCTAGAATTGTTTTTATTATAATTGACAGCCTTCCAAAATAATGCAGGGTTGGAGTAGCAGTTGGAAATTAAATCAAGGTAGTAATCCGGTAATCAAGGTTCAAAAGTCCTTGAATAAGTAGGGGGTATCCTCTTGTAATTATTTTGCCTGTAGGCCTACATGCCTTCACAAAACGTTTTTTTTTCAATTCACATGGAGAAATATATAAAACACGTCAACTAACAGACTCACACTTACACACTTGCGGGAGCCACTGAGGGACCGCAATACTGTCATGCCCGGTCAAGCTCTGGGTTTTATTGTGTTGTTGTATTTTCCTGTTTCCCTGTGTTTCCTGTTTTATTTTGGTAACCATTGTCCCATCTTACTCCATCAGGGGATAGTTTCCCTCCTGTGTGATTACTGCCCCGCCTTAATGTGTTTCATCTATGTCTCATTGGCAGCGATCCAATCCCTATACTTTCTGCTATTTGGTATGGTAGAAAAAAGATTTAGGATGGCCCAATTCTTGTGGTCAGATCTACATCCAGCTGAGATTTTTGATGTGGAAAACAGCATGCTATTTGGGCGATTCTGACCCACAATCCAGTGCGCACCGGAAGTGACGTCACATCGACAAAGCCTCCGTATGAAAACAACCAGGAATGAGAAGGATATAAAAGCAAGAGGCAAGATCAAGGCACATTGTTATGATGAAATAAATACAGTAAGTAAAAGTATGTCCCAATTGTATGCCTTCTGCATGCCAACTAGATAGAAAAAAGATAAAGTATGCGATTTGGAAAGCAGGGAGTGTCTCCCCTGTCTTAGGTGTCTGCATTTGGGCCCTTTCTCTGTGCCTGCATCAAACGTGACAGTGACACTGTCTGTCTGGCTTCATCTTTATATGATATACAGAAGAAAATAACAAGGCGACGTACAGTAGTTTTATCTTTAGAGGATCTTACATGACTCAGCACCGCTTATCACATGATTAATAACCTGTTCCATTTCATCCCTTTACCCTGAAGGATACATAATTTCATTGTCACTCTCATCCATATATTCCTGGAACCTTAACCACCTCCTACTGTTCATCTCATTTACCATAGTGGATGTGATGTGAAGCCGAATGTCTCAAGTCTACCCAGTGCTCAGAGTCACTTAATGGCAGGATGTTTTCTTGGTTCAGATTAAAGAATGCAGCCAATAAGTCTATATCAAGGGTTGCTTTGACCGGGAGCATAGTGACCATTTACTGAAAAATACAGACGTAACAAGCGTTTCCATGCATGGACAAGAATGCTTTTATAGGGAAGCCTGAGGACGCACAAGGCCACAGTGGAGCCCCATCTACATTTTTGGCCACATTTGAATTCCAGGCGTTCAAGGTTGCCTTTGTGCTTGGAGCATGTTGCTAATTTGTAAAGTCCTACAAGGTTTCGTATTGAGTGCATTTCCACTTCCCACGCGGTTATGGTCAGCCTACAATTCACTGTTGACATTCCCTGTATGGTCACAGAGTGGATTTCCTGAGAAGTTAGGGTCGTGACACTTAATATGAATTTTTTTTGCAGTAGTGTGTCACGGTACAAAAAGCTAAGAAAACTGGCAGTTTAATCTGATCCAATTGTATTAAAAGATTCAATTTAAAGGCAATACTCAACTGTATACATCATTCGTACAAACACCTTAATTTCAATTTGTTACGGTCCAATTTATAAATATGCTGAATGCAAAATTGAGATTTCTTATCTTTTAGCAATAATGTTTTCCTTTTTCCACTTGCTGATTTCCAAAAGCAAATCATCCACAGATGTAGCCTTATGCCTTATATAGTAATGTGAAAGTACTGATCATACTATCAGCTTCTCCTGAACAAATAGCATTCATTAGGTTCAAACATGCTACTACAAGTTTGCCCAAAGTTTTCTGCCCATGAAAGAGTAATGCACTTAAGGATAAGAGTACAAAAATGTTCTGAAAATTGTCTGGTTGTCCCTCAAATATAACTGGATACTTTCATCTTCATTTCTCGGTGGAAATAGATTCCAATGGTACAAAAGTATCAAAATGTCCTCAGAGACTCATTAAACAACTCCTATCTATTTGTCTGTCTGTGTCTTTGTCCACCAGTCTTTCAGTCTCTTCTGTGTTTTTGTGTCGCACTGTCCTCTCGAAGTGAAATGTGCTGAGAACATAATACGACTCTTATTTCAAGGTGAAATTAAAAACTGCAGATAGTTTTACAGCTTATATTATCATGACGCAGGCTGTTTGGCAGCAAAATGTTTGATAACTTTACAAGCTACACAGGCAGGGGTTGAACAAGTAAGGTCAAGTTAAAGTCACCTGCTTCCAAAAAAAAATAGACGTCACTGTGTGGGAGGTATACTGTACAACCAAACCAAGCCCTCACTATTCAGGAAAATGAATGGGAAGCTTACAAAGAGGTGTACTATTGCAGAGAAATCACGTCAAGGTTTCTATTAACAGTAATTTGACTTTTAAATGTGGACTTCCTAATGGCTTTAATGATGTTACCCTACTGTTTTCATTAACTCCACATTAACTCCTCTAATCTATCATCTATTTTACTTCAGTGGAAAGATGCCTGTGTGTGGGCTCACAAAAACATTAACTTGAGCTGTATTTTTTATTTATTTTTTTGGTGATGAGAGATTTGCATGCATCTTGTACATTTTGTAATTCAACAGGAACCAGTTCACCAAGTTGTCATCAGTGCTCTGAACTACATCAATTTAATCATATCTATTTTCACACTTCCAACCGTAAAATCTTATATAATATTTGGGAACACGAGGGGAAAATGCATTCAGTAATCTGCTCAATTTCATTTGTCACTTTTATAGTTGCCTTTGAGCAAGGCAGCATGTCTGTCTATTGATCTAGCACTGTTTACTGTAGTGTAGATGAAGATACATTTGAATAAGTTATACAATATATAATAAAAATAAGCCCATTATTTGAAATGTAGGATTCCCCCCAATTACCCAATTAAATGTTTTAGCGGAGGTAGTAAACCCAGCTCTACATGCATCTCATCTAGTGATCAGTTGAGTCTATTTAATCTAGTAGATGACAACAAAGCCTGTTTTCAAAACCGGCACCTCTTACAACAGAACAGGACTACTACTCCATCTAGGTACTCTATCACAAATGGATATATCTTAAATGTTATATTACACTGCTAAGCTTAGGTTAGGTTTATGCAAGAGCAACTTTGTTGCAGTAGGTTGTGGAAAATATCATGGCATGTGCTATAGCAGGTTAGCTATAGCTGTGTATGACATGTCCATGCTCAGACAAAGGGGCTGTGTGGAGTCTGTCATTGTCCTATCAAGCTCTTTTTGAAAATGTGTTAATTCTCCTATTTTGTATTAAAGTTTGAGGTGCAGTCTTTTGTTGACAGGCGTTCTGGTAGAAAAACAGCTGTCCTGTTTTGTTGTTGCAGGGCCACATCAAGCCAAGCTGCTGTAGACCAGCCAAACATTGTTTTTCTGTCATATTGGCCCAGGTTCACCAGTGTGTTATGTTGTTTATTGTGTCCTAAGTTTTCTGTTGATGTTAAAATTGAATTTTGGTCCTTGGTAAATAAATTACTCGTCTATTATTTCAGAGAGGGGAAAAGGAAAATGGATCTGTTCATGATTGTTTTGTTTTTTTTGCCTCAGAGACCTATCAGAAACATGGCACGGGATCAGAAACAGCAGCTCTGATCTGTCAACAAAACATCCTATAACTCTGAGGCCAATTTTTGCAGCCTTAGCATTGACTTTTAAGCATCATCATGCTAATGAATTAATAAAGTTACTTTCAGAGGGTCCATTGATCCAGTGGTATTGTGAGTGAAAGGTTTTCAAATTAGTTTATGCATTTCCAAGAAACCAAATTATCCAAGGAATAAATAATCGTAAATATTCAAAATGACACAATAATGTTGAAAAATAAATCAAGTGAGGCGGGTGAACAGGACTAGTGCCACTGAAACACTCTTGTTTTATAAGCTCTCAAAAACTGTGCGGATACTATTGAATAGCAACGATTATATCTTTTTTCCTGGTTGTTCTTTTTTTATTTTTGACTCCTGTCCAACAAAAGCTGTGCATCCTGCTTTCAGTTTTATCTGTTTCACTGACTGCAAATGGAGGGAAAAGTGAGATGTTCCCCATGGGACTCGCAGGCTATAACCTTGCATCTTTATTCCTTATCGTACAAGATACAACAATCTAATCTCATGCCTCAAAGTTATCTGTCTGGCTGGCAGTCTGCAGCAAAGTTGGAAGCCAACTTGTTTTATTACATCTGCCCCTGTCAAAAGGGTATAATGGCTCCCAGGAGCATTTATTCCTGAAATTACATCTGCTGTTATGGTTTGTGCGATTGAATTTTAAATGAGAGTTTAGTTTGAGAGCTTTCTTGGCTATTCAGGCCAAAGGTGACCGTTGAAAAAAAAACTGTATGAAGCAGAAGGTATTTGGACAAATACCTCCTGATCACTTGATGCCATCTTACAATTAAACTAAATTCAACTAAATACATTGAAAATAATTTAAATGTACCACTTCTCATTAACAAAACTTTGAATATATTGTTTTTGATTAATATGTACAACCAAATACATTACACAAGATGCCTATTTAACGATTGAGACGATAAGAAACACTTGTCTTATCAATAATAACAATAATTGATAATATTTATTATAAAGGCACCATATTTCTGTTGAGGGTTGACAAGAATATTGATCAAAACCAATGACTCAGCAATTATTTCACGATGTGCTAAAGCTCCTGGCCTGCAAGACATATTTCCCAGTCTGTGGAAACTGTAGAATCGCTCAACCAGGAAATTACAAAGCAACCATGTTGGAAGATCTTGTAATGATATATTGAATATACAGTATGATAACATTTGGTTGAATAACACCACAAGAGGGTGGAATCAACAAAGGATATAAAGGCTGCAGTATAGTGCTTGTAGGATTGTGTAGCATTGGTGGAAAATATGAACAGTCGGACTGTGCATAGACAATTAATGAAATATGTATTAAGACTGTGCTTACAAACAATAATTTTCTTTAATTTTTTATCATTTCATAATATTCACAGGCGCTGCTAGCTAAGATATGAAACTCATCATGCCAGAGAAATTTCCCCAGTAACGACTCAAGTGACTCTAGTTTAAATTATACTGTTCAGATACTCAACAACAAGTTCTTATATCAACAAGTTACCGTCAAATTAATACTATAAGCAAAACGTAAATGTGTTTTAAATGCAAAGCAATTACTTCATGGTGGAAAAAGATCTGTCACCTCTGTCACACTCTCCCTTAAATGTAATGTTCAGCCCTCAAAAATGTGATTAAGTCTATTTGTGTAGCTTGATTTCAGATACAAAGTCATTTTCACGTTCACGAATGAATGACCGGTGCCGTAAAATAGCTTCATGTCTAACTTGGAAACAATCGTCAAGATACAAAGGCAGAACAGTTTCCCTATCCCCAAACGTATTTCAGGCCAATTAAAGTCTGCAAATATTGTTTCTTATTAAACATTGTCAATCCATTGGGTTGAATCTATTTAAGTAACCGGTCCGACACATTTTAATTTGTCATTAGTTACAGTAGCTTATTAATAATGTACTGAGTTTTGATCTGCACGATGAATTGTATAAAAGAGGCATTGCAGTTATTTAAAGTAGCAGAAACTACCCTAAAATATTGTTTTTTCCAGTGAAAATAAATGAGTTGGCAGCCATCTTTCTTTTATGAAGTCAGAAACTTGAAAGTCACGTGACATTGGCCCAACATCCACTCTATACAATTGATATGTAGCGTGTTTTAGCTAAAAAAAACTTTGACAAGCCTATATATCCATGTTTATAGAAATGTTGAGTGACAACATTTTCTTCGGCGACTGGGTCTCTTTAAATAGACAGTCACATTGTTAATTTCTTAAGTGCATGATAAAGTATTCAAGGTGGAGTCAACGATTCTGGAGAACGCTTGCTGTCAAAATCACTGCAATGCAGTTTAAATACACAACTGGTGTGTAAACAAAAATGGCCCATGGAAGCTAACAACATGCCTGCTTACAGAGCCTTGGCTGTGTATTAACACTGGATTGTCTTTCAGCGCACACACAGTACGAACAGGTAGAGGACCGTGAGGAGATATTCAGTGATTTTGACAAAACAAATTTTTTGACAACAGCATTCTCCAGAATCGCTGACTCCACCGTTAATGTTTACTAGACTGAACATCCCTACATTCACTGGACTTTTTGCTTGTTGCTTGTCAGCAGAGATTTTATCACAACATGAATGTATAGTTTTATATCAAAGTGTGGCCACAAGACCCTCCCTTTAAATAATATTACCTCTACTATGGACCGTCTGTGGGAGACAAATTCCCATTCTGTTCTATTTTTCTTAATTTCCCTATCTGTGTCCTCTTAGACAATAGAGTTTGCAATTAATCATTGTCAGATTTCCATCACAGCGTTCAGTTCATATAAAATAATCTTATCACAAACTTAATAACTTCTTAGTTCTAGAGCCGATGCAGTGTCCATATAGAAGAGTAGAAGTCAAAGCGCCTTTCACAACTGGACAAAAATAATTGTGAACCGCATACAGAGTAGGTTATCTGCAGAGGACTTTTTCGTGTGCCTCTAAGAGGTGCATGACTGCTGGTGAAAGGTAATTTATCAAAGGGAGGGCAGCAAGAAACTAGACTGGCGTGCCTCTTGCAATGTTTTTTGTACTCCTTTGGTGTTACTTTACTGTATTCACCTTATTAATAAAGCTTCTTTCTTTAGTTTAGTGCACCACTGATTTCGCAGCATTCTTGCCATTTTGTGAGGGCGTAAGGGAAGCATACATCACCATATACAGTAGATGCTTTCACAGTCATGTGATTCCTATAGCTCCCAGTTAAAGGAATATGAATGTAGATTTTGAGCCATCATCCACTAATTGATTAAGTCAGGCAGAGAAATACCTGTAGCATACTAAAAATTATGTATGGCAGGCCTCTAAAGGATACAGCTGCTGTATATTGTACCATTATATAAGGGAGCAACCTGGCGTGGCTTGTGACTGGAATTTTAAACTACATGGTGTTTTCTGTGTCCTCTATGAAGGAGTTTTGGTTGTTAGGATGTCTGGACAATAAACTTCACGCATTTCTGATTTCTCTTCGACATTACATTACTTGCTCAGAATGCCAAATAAGTGTTGCGTTGGGAAACATTTTATCCAGAGTACATTCATTTTAAGGTTTCCTTAGTTGCAAAATAAACTATTGATTAACAGTCAGCATTTTCTGTTCAGTCCTCGGGTTAGTATTCATGGCTCAAGGAAACACATTAAACTAAAGACGATTTAGTTGTTTCATCAACCATAAAGCCCTTCACTCAGTAAGTCCACACCATCACTCATTGAAACAATCCCTCTTCCAGATATTTATGAAACCATCTGGATCTGCCATCATTATTTCTGTAGAAAGTACAAATAGTTCATTAGTGAAATGGAGGTGAGAGACCCAGGAGACTTAATAGATTCTCTCCTATTATCCCTCACGATTTCAGCTCATGCTGGTGTAATTATTATAGATTCACATTAAACACATTTTACAATTAAAGATTTTTCTAGCCTTGCTAATGGGCAATGTTGGTCACTCCATCACTTAACTATTAAATCAGAAAAAAACGTATATGAATATATTCATAGTCTGCAGGTGATGTATTGTTATAACTGCTTTGGGGATCACCACCTGCAGTTTTTTTCTCTAGCGCCCTCATGAGGTCAACATGTTTGGTTCAGTGCTATTACATATTCTCCGATTATCTTTCATATTATCCCATATGACATTTGGGATAATTTGCCATGGAATTTGGTACAGCCGTTCCAGTACTCCAGAGGATAAACTTTGGTCTATGAACATATTGTATATTTGCTAAACCAGTGAAGTTCCCACTCATGCTGACATAACAATTATGCTACCTTGTCTTTTTTTGCTTGACTTAAAGGAGAAGTAGGTGATATGATCCTTTTAGATAACTTCCTGTCAGTGACTACAGTTAGCAGTCCCCTCCCTCACCCCTACATCACCACCACAGGAACACACAGCTGTTTTCGTCAGTTAGTGCCCCGATGGAGAGCAGCGAGTCATCGTTCACGAGCAAATAGAACCGCCTCTTTATAGCACTGTGTCTCAAGATTGGATAAAATCAGCGGGATACACAATATGTATCTGGCAATTACTGCAAAGCTGGATGACTATGAGACCTGTGTTATGAGCTGTGCATACTGTTTAAGTGATTGCTGTATGAATATAGAGTGATTTAACAGGTATATTAACAAAAACAATATATCTTACTCCTCCTTTAAACCAGAAGATCAGTTTAGCATCTCTTGTTGTTCATCTGGGACTTTTGCCGTTAAACTGAATATTGTGATTTCTCCACCTATAATGAAAATGATCAGTAAAGAAGCAGTTTTATATGCTGATTCTCTTAACGTTTAAGAGAGGTAGAAGGTTGGCATAAGTTTGCCTATTTGATTTTTAATCTACTACTTTTTAATTTCTTTCTGACAGACTATAAAAGGAAAGGAAAGTTCCTTTGCTGCAGTCCTCCATTAGCCTGGCTCCGCCCGCCCGCCTGCTTCCGGACAAATTTTATTTTCCCTTCAGTAGTCAGTCTGGGTGTACAGCCCATTTCCCAGTTTTGCCGGAGATTCGACAGTCGGTCCAATCAGCGAACAGAGCGAGTGGCTGAGAACGATGACGTCGAAGTCGCGCACCAGTTTCAGTTGCCAGAAGCCGGCTCATGACACACGTGACGACCAAACGTTATGCGATTGGTTGGCTAATCCAGAGTGGCACTGGGCAGATCCAATAGTTTTAAACTTTAACAGACACCCGCCTCCATGAGTGAACGTTTGCCAATTACAGCACTGCCAGACCTTCTGTACAAATGAAATGAAGTACGATGGTCTGGTAGCACCAGGCTAGTCCTCCATAGAGTCGGGGAACGTTTCCTTTAATCCTTTTACAAATGTCTCACACCAAAGCAGGCAAGATATTCAAAAGGAAAATAGGTTAGAAAAGCCTATGTTGTGGTCCGCCCTGTTGTCACGTCAATAGCCCTTTGAAAAGTCCAAGCCACTGAAGTGCCTTGCAGCTTGTTGTCTCTTCATGCTCAGTGTGTTCTGCTGGGCAATAAGTAAATCCATAGAGCCAAGAAGCTGTCAGTGAGGCCGGGTCAGCAGTGACACAAACCAGACACACAAGTCATTCCTTTGGATGAGCTCCAAGGCAGCTTTTTAGGCTGAATAAGCACACAGCAGAAACATTTTACAATTGAATTGTGATACATCATCACAGCAAATAACAGTCTGTCATCTGACAGAAATAAAAGGCTTCCTAGCAAAAATTAAAATGGAAGAAAAAATGCTTCTCTTCAACTGGCCACAAAGTGACTCTGGTATGCTCTGAATTCAAGCTGAAACTAATAGTTAATTACATGGTTAGCTGATAGAAAATGTATCAACTATTTGATAACCATCAAACATTTGAGTATTTTTTCAAGTTCCAATATTTGCTGGTTCCAGCTAATTATATAGTTATTGAAGAGCAGAGATGTCTTTGTAGCTAAAGTGCTATTTTGTATTGTATCGTATTGAAATAAATGTTCAGCAACGCTTTTGTTGAAAAAAATAATAATACAAACTAAAAAGAGACCCATGTAAAAACACCGCTCCACAATGATGGTAGTGGTTAAAACTTCCAGGGGTTACCTTTATGATTCATCTGAGAAACGACCATCAAATGATCATGCGATTACCAGGTCCTGAAAAAAGTGGGAGAGAAGACAAAAAAATAGACCAGAAAGCCAGAAGATTACAGTTGTGGCTACAGTTGAAATAAACTACCCAGTAACAGTAGCTATTACTGCTTGAATGAAACAGGGTCAGCACATTGGACAGCTCCCTCTCTGTTGACTGCAGCAGGAACAGGACCTTGGAGAGTGCCTGACACATTGAGAGGTTTAGTGATTAACCAATTACAAACAAGACATATAATTTTTTACAATATTTACTTTATTAAAATGCTAGAATTCGTTTGAAACAATATGAAGTGAAATTTGACATTTGTAAATAATTGATTATTTACATTTTAACCTATTTAAGAAGAAACACATCTAAACAACCAGAGAAGAAGACATTTGATTGACTGATTTTAGTCATGGTAACAATCACAAACTAAATAGCTTTCTAGCAGTTAAGTATTGTTTTGATTTAGTGTCACCCTACAAACAGATCAATAATTTTTACTGTGCCTGGGAGACATTACTGGTGGGTAAGGGTGGTAGGATGGCCTAGAGGAAAGGTGGCCGACCAGTAACCATGAGGTCGCTGGTTCGATCCCTAGCACCAGACAGGAAGGTGTTAGTTGTAAAACTAGTAGTGGCTGGTATTACGTCTACGATCTCTCACCATTAGATGACACAAATCAAACGGACTTAGAAATCAGCAAGGGTTGTCATCTTAGCCGAGTTATGATACCAGAAGTCTCATTGTGTTTCTCAATTTTTTCTGACTCAATTACAATCAGAACAGAATCACACACTGTTTTGAAAATAATTCCTTGTTGGCACAGGAAGATTAAAAATCCAAGTTTAAAGTTGGAGGGCCAAACATGTTGCATTGAAAAGATACACTTGTGGAAAGTAATCACAGAAAATATCAGAATTTGCCTGTTGTATGTTTAAATTACATATATTTAACCTGTTGACACAGCTTACATAAATCAGGCCAGTGGAGATACGTGATACCCAGTCAACGTTGCTAAAACATTTAGTGCTTTAAAACTATCCAATAAAATTATGGGTCACTTTTTTTTGCTATATTTGGTTTAAAGTTACCATCAATATAAATTCTATTTGGAGCAGTTCGTGTTTTTATTCCTTAACAGCTGAGATTGTTCATCTTAAATTGGCCTTCATCGACCAATTAACTCTCCATGCTTCCCACAGGCTCGTATTATTTCCCATTTCAACATGTAAATGTCAGACATTTGACCTTTTGAAGTGAAACAATAAGGATAGTCATTTTCCTGGAACTAGAAGCTTTATAATTGAGCAGAAATCACTGGTTCTTCTCCGACCTCTCCTTTTTTCATCATCTCATAACACAGTTTTCCTCAACTTCCACATATCACTCCTTGCGGCCTTGCCACTTAATTAACAACAGCCTTTTAATAATAGTCGCCCGTCAACATGTTTTTATGATAAAAATCTATTAAGCATTCACTCATGCTGATTACTCACGTTGTCTAACTGAAATAATGAATACATATAATGTAATTATAGACTGAGTGTCATCTACTGTTTCCACAAAAATATCATCATGCTGTGGTCTACTGGGATGGAGAATGTGATTGACAAGTATGATTTGGCATCCTAATTAAATAGTTATCGAACCGACAGAAAAACTAGACAGCTGTATCATATATAAAGTGACAAAGCGTTATCTAAAGAAAATCCTGTGACAGCTTTCTCGGCTCATTTCGTGTAGGGGAGAACGGGGTAATTTGTCACACGGGTTGGTTGTCACAATCGTTATATCTCGGAACCAGCAGGCGCTGTCTGTGAAATGTTGTTATGTAAATATCCAGAATTGGGATCAGAGGTCACCTACATAGTCTTCCTTGGAGTTAGACTGCTGAATTTGAGGTAGGACGACTGTTTGTGTTTTTCATGTCAAATTGAAAATATTTAGCACCTCAGTATTTTTCTTCTAGGCTTTTACACAATGGGTTTATAATAAAACACTTGTTACCCATACAAAGAGTGAAGGGTAAACTATAGTTTAGATTGTGGTTAGCAAGCTAATTAGTTGTCAGATGGTTGTTGGCCTTGATGCTAGCAAGAAATTCAAGTTGGGGTTGGTCGTCACATTTTTTGGGGGGGTTGGTTGTCACATGTTATCTCAAGGCTGCAGCCAGAAAAGGAACCCAATAACGAAAGAAATTGTCAAGCTGTATCTTCACTGACACCCCAGAGAAGGAAAGAATAGAGCAAGAAAAGGCAGCGTGTGAGTGCGGGGAGTGCAGTGCAGCGTGTGAGTGCGGGGAGTGCAGTGCAGCGTGTGAGTGCGGGGAGCCTGAGCAGACTGCCGACCACATCATCACCACCTGTCCCCGGCATAGACCACCTTCAGAGGAGGGCCTCTTCCAAGTGGGACCTGAGACGAGGGAGTGGCTACACGACACGAAGATGGACATATGAAGACGATACACAAAAGAAGAAGAAGGCAGCTAGCATGCAAAAGAAAAAAAGGGCAACAAAATCAAAACAACCCAGTGCATCCCAAACTAGACCAGCTGCCAAGGCTACAGTAAGTTATGTAGGCCTATTTGTCAACTTGACAATGCAATTAAACTTTAAAATTTAGTTCTACTTTTTAAGATTATTCCCATTAAGATAACATTGTGACAAACAACCCCATAGTGTTTGACAACCGACCCCTTGATGGGGTTGGTTGTCACAATGTGTAAGGGTGTTTTTGATGATTAATTTTTCTTTATTACAATAAGATAGAAAAAGTGAGCGGTTCACATTTCAAGCCAACACCTTAAGCTTCAATTTAATGTAGGAATGACTATTGAAAGATGTTTAGGTGATGAGCAATTCTCACTAGAGTAAAAAGTGTGCCTACTTACCCCGTTCTCCCCTAGTCATTGCCAGTCATTATCTTCCACTTCTGCCATAATGGAAGAAAAATTTGCAATTGTTCAAACAATTAGTAACGACTGCACAGCTTGGTTTCTTTTGACAGCAAAATGTTAACCCGCATGCATGCAAAATATCAGCTTTGCGAAAAGCAATATGGCTTGTCATCGATTCGAAAAATGTCTCATGTTGAACAACAACACCAAGTGAAATGTTTTTGGTTTGACCCTTTGGATGAAAAAGTAGCCATATGTTTTCAACATCCAAGTTCAAGTTCAAATTTACTATCCTCCTTGATTGAGATGTACCAGATATTCGTAAATCCATCAATAGTTTGTCCTTCCGACCTTCCACATCCGGACTTGGCGCACAGCTTGTCTTTTCTTTTTTTTATCCATGCACTACTATGTATCTATTTGCAAGTATGGGTACACTGTAAACAATTGCTGTAAATTTACAGCAGGATTTCAACAGCATTTACCTGTTATTTATAAAAACAGCATTTAACTGTTAAAATAAAAGGCAGTCTGTTAAATTACAGTCCTTTGCTGTTATTTTACGGAACGGTAATGTTTTTCAGAAATACTGAACTTTCCTGTTAATTTACCATCAAACTTAGAAGGGACAACTTGACATGAGCTGCCTGCACATGTGAAGCTTGTACCATTTTCTACATTAATCCTCATCCATCCACATCTTAACTATTAAGTGTTGTTTACTTTATATCCTCTGGTTAAGTTTACTTGAAGATGAGTTAAATCTACTTGGAAATGGAAATTGCAGTTAACGTAATTAAACCAAATTAGTCTTACTAAACTGAAGAGTTGTGTTTACTCAGTAGAATGAAGGAAACGGATTGCCTTAGATAAATCAAGTAAGCACAACAAAGTGTAATGTAGAGACGCCCCCTTTCCCACAATGACTTGCACTGGACTAAACGTTTGTTATGTTGCTATTTGCACCCTCAGTAAAGGGGATGTTTCATTCCATTACTCCACTATGCATTTTGATTAGATAAAACATTTCTGTGTGAACTAACTGTTATTTTTGGTTATAACAAACGGTTTGTGGAAATCTTAAACAAGATCCCTAGTTCAACTCAGGAGACAATAGAAATTAATCATTCCATTGAACTTGATATATTGTAAAAAAGTGTCTTGAAGTAACAAACAGAAGCTGCTCTCTGTGTTTAGCATTTGAACAAATAGCGGACATAGTAAACTTATATAGGGATGAAACACATCTGCCCAATGAAATATAACATCCCCTTCGCTCACGGTGCAAACAGCAACATAACAAACATTTAGTCCAGGTTCATCCCTTTTTTCATTAACAGTATAATCCTGTCAATTTTAGTGACAGTCAAATAATGTTAATTTAACAATAAGAAAATGGCAACCCTGCTGCCAGTTGATTAATGTTTTTTTACAGGGAAATTTCTTACAGTGTACTAGATAAAGTGTATTTTTCTGTATTTTATTATTTAAAAAATATGTCGTACTATTTTTGAAATAAAAAGAAAATTTGATCATAAAAAAATTGTTTGTCCTTCCTAAAGTCTTGGTAAGTGTTACCTAATTTATTTCAAAATAGTGATTTGGAAAAATTTGTATTTCATCATTAAAACGTAGGAAGAAGATATCTTGGCTAGTTATACATCATATTGGCTTATGGTATCAGCTGTAAATTCTTCACAATTGGATGTTCATCCCCCATGCTATGACCTTACTCTCTAAACATATCCATGCATGTGGACAAAATTGACATTATAACCTGGTATTTCCCAATATCACTCTTGCTCATGACAACACTGTTTGAAGCTGGCGCCACCACCCCATCCTCCTCCTTATGAGGAAGTCTTGGTATTGTTGTTATTAAGTAAGAGTTATGTTCATGTATGTTATGGCGGGGATAAGCTCTCTCTGCAGAATCCTCATAGCTACTCAGATTATTTGACACCTCCATTAAACAACAGAGCCTTTCCATTCCTGCTCATAAGTGTCTCTGACTAAACTTTTGTCATGTGTAAAGCGGCAGCAAGAACATGTCTGTGTGCCTTTCGATCAAAAGTGATCAACTATGCAAACAGACTAAACCAAGCTGTTACTTAAGAACCCAGAGTAAGAGTCTACAGCCATGCTTGAGAGGCTCTGTGAGGCGTTGAGCTACATACTAACATGCTCAAAAGGACAAAGATCACATTTCAGTCCGAATCACAAAGTTGAAGCTGCTTTTGACATTTGAGGAAAAGTTATCAGGAATCATCTGTGAATGACTGTACTACATTTTCAACCAAAATGCAGATATGATTTTAGCATGGCTAGACATTACAGTTTTGGGGGGCCTTTGTAAATGGTTGTTTACTTCTTCCGCTCTTTATATAATATTACGTTAATATTAGCTTTCAGTCGGTTCAGGCAGATACACAACAGTTACACCCGTAGTGCCTGGGTCATTAAATATTTAGTAACAACTAATCTCTGTGTGGGAACAAATTTGTTCGGCGAAACCTTTAATTTAGTGGTTCGAAGGTTACATTTGAACAGTTGGTGCATACTGCTTCTAGTCAAGCACCCTTGACAGAAACACTGATACTGTATCAGTTGTGGCTGCTATCTCAGGGGAGCAATACAAAAAGAGAATTTGTTCCGGCGTTAAACAAAAGATCAAATAATCATTATTTTTCCACAAGACACTGTGGCGACCTTGTCTGTTATGTATGAAAAGCAGTGATTTATATAAACAGAGACATACCAGTCAGAGCTGTACAGAACATGCTGGCTTCAGTTCTGACATGTACTCCTGACTGCAGTTTGAAAACAAGCAGAAGTTGTTTTGCACCAGTTGTTACTCATTCACTGCTCAAGCCAGCATGGGTACGTGATCATTGATCATCCAGTTGCCTACACACTCAAACCTTTGAAGTTCAAATGTGGGAGTGGTTAAAATAAATATAAAACTTACTAAACCGTCTAATCTTTTTGTTTCATACACAGTCACATAGGTATGTTGATCTCTCAGGGCAGTGAAGCAGGACAATTGTTTGATGACTCTATTGAACCATTAAAGTAATAAAACAATTGTACCGCTTTCTGCATCAGTTTTTATGAGTCCAGACCTTTCAGTTGACACGGAAATGTGTGCATGCCACTAATGCCCTGATGTCACTAAGTGAAGGCCTGCTTACTAATTGTTTCACAGTGGGAGAAGACATGGTCCACAGTCAGCAGTGCCCTGTCCGGAGCTCGATTCTTGTTAGCTAATCGGTTTTAGTAAACGACTAAAATATGTTTGTCTAACTGTGGTTTCTATGGATATTCTCTGCACACCCTTGGGGGCTTCTGGCAAAACAGCTGCAACCCTAAGTTAATGCAATTTCTCCCTCATCTGTAGCATGTTTTTTTTTCTGCCTGATCATTGTTTGTGAAAAGGACTTATCTTCAGATCTATCACAGCCTTTGTGGCTCTTTCAGCAGTCTGGCAAAAGTGTGTCGATGGGGAACAATTGGACAGTTTCAAGATTACTGATATTTCCCAGGGTAGGAAAATGTGACTGAATGTTCCCCATTTACTGCAGTAAGAAGATAAGCAGTATCTTTGTGGTACCATTTACTGACGTTTATCCACACAGTCGGTACAGATACCAGTCAATGCTTACCGGATTGTGGCCTTAATGGAGGATGTTTGTACTTTGTTGGACTTGAGCCATGTGTAGCAACGCGGATTGCCCTGGCAACAAAGTGAAGCCTTCGGGACACAACTTGTCCATGCAAACGGGGATGTGTGCTGTCTTTTCAGATGGAATTGGAGTTTAAGCAGCTACAGCGATAACTCAGTGACGGTAGAAACTATGCATGTATAGTAAGTTGTAATAAAATGGCTGAACAGAGGGCAGGGTTCTTGCTTACAGGCCATTAAGTATAGGGCTGTTAGTGACCTTTTGTTTGACTAAATCATAAACCAATCATATTAAAACAGACGACTGGCTCGGTGCATGGAGGCCATTGGCTTTTGATTATTGTGTTAGCTTTAATGTTGGACCACGGCTGCTCCAGCCTCAGCATTCTCATCATGTCAAAGGCAGTCACCGCAGTTTCATGACAGCCAAAATCAATACGAAGCGAATACTACATGAATAAATAAATAAATAGGAAAAATAAATAAATAAGCAACACTATAATTACACCTTGTACAATAGATTTTATATAATGGCATTCTAGTGGCATTTGAAAACAGAAGAGAAGAATTTAGACCCAACATTGCCAAGAAACAATTTTAGGTAAACACTGGATTCTCATGAATCACTGGTTTCTGTTTCACTTTACAGTAACTCAGTAAAAGGTCTCATGCTCCTGACCCCAGACTCAACTGAATTGCAATGAGCCTATATTGGCCAAATATAAGCTAATTGCCTTTGCTTGCACATGCCAGCTAGGTAATGGCCGAATACTGTGTAATAAAAGGAGTGAGTGAGTGAGTGAGTGAGTGAGTGAGTGAGTGAGTGAGTGAGTGAGTGAGTGAGTGAGTGAGTGAGTGAGTGAGTGAGTGAGTGAGTGAGTGAGTGAGTGAGTGAGTGAGTGAGTGAGTGAGTGAGTGAGTGAGTGAGTTCACCTAGACAGCCTTTATTTCTCGATACTGACCCTTTGGCTATACATAAACCCTTACTTATGGCTCCAGACGAAGCTGAAAAATCAGATTACTTGATCTAAGGGATGTCACTTCAGTCTGCATCACATCACTGCATCAGGGCTAAAGACCACAGATATAATCACAGTAGAATCAAAATAAACAGAGGGATACAACAACAGTTTTTCCCCAAAAAAATATAAGATAAACGGGAACACTTTTCACAGTATAAAATAAAGATACAAATTGCTTTCCAATGTAATTTAAGGCCATAGCTTTTAGGTGGTGAGGGAGTGCTTCCTGTTTGGACAGGAGACAACATAAGGAGATTACCTCTTGGCTTGTCTTAAAACAAAGAACCTGCCATAGATATAATTGTTTGGATGAAGCAGTGAATGGAGAAAAAGCTCTAATGTGCATTTCATTGTTTGAGTTGATAGTAAGAGCTCTTGCTTCGTATCCTCAGGGATTTGGTCTGATGTCCATTATGTCAATAATCTATTTCAGATTAAAATAGAGCAGCTGGAAGTAAATACTAAATAGCAATTCAAATACGAGTCTATAGTCTGCTTACATTATACATGCATTCTATTAAAGGGGTAGTTCAGGATTTTAGACATAGGGCCTTATTCCCAAGTTAGCCTTGGTGTTCTTTATCAGTGGAGACAGTTTTCAACACATTTAATTCAGTCCTTCTAGTTGCAGAGTGTGCTCGTGCTAAGCTAGCGCACGGCATCGGGGGGATACCTAGCCTGCTACTAAAACAGTCTTACCCACTCCACAGTACACCCGAGGCCAATCAATTATAACGCCAGACTATCGATGTAAATGTCTGTGTTGATAGAATAATTTTAGAAATAAAACCAACCTCGCATATTGCATTTTGAGGGACTTTATTCCTTGTAGGCTGCGGCAGCGGCGGACTAATACCTAGGTTACAGGCTCTATAATAGTTTGTTTACCTGCTGCTGTCTTACAGACGCAGAGTACAGTGCACAAAGGAGTTGTATTAGCCTATGCAATAAACAAGATATGGCCACGTTTGGAGGACTTACCAATGCGTCTGCTTTTGAAGACGATTATGAGGAATTTGTTGTATCCAACGAACCGTACCTGTACGAGCCGGAATACACTGATGAAGAATTGATAGGGATGCTCAAAGGGCAGAAAGAGAAAGAGCGTCTGTAGAGACAGCCCCCGCTGGAGCTGCAGCAGAGAACCGGGACAGAATGACGGTAGACAGGCAGTGCAGTTTCAGTTTCTGTCCCACGCTGCTCTGTTTACTTTCTGCTGTAGTGATTCGGTTACACAGCAAAGTAAAAGTCCGCTGCTGCTAAGAAAGTAGTCCCTCAAAATGCGATAATTCATGCGATGCGAGGTTGGTTTTATTTCTAAAATTATTCTATCAACACAGACATTTACATCGATAGTCTGGCGTTATAATTGATTGGCCTCGGGTGTACTGTGGAGTGGGTAAGACAGTTTTAGTAGCAGGCTAGGTATCCCCCCGATGCCGTGCGCTAGCTTAGCACGAGCGCACTCTGCAACTAGAAGGACTGAATTAAATGTGTTGAAAACTGTCTCCACTGATAAAGAACACCAAGGCTAACTTGGGAATAAGGCCCTATGTCTAAAATCCTGAACTACCCCTTTAATGCTGCAGCTATTATGTTATAGACTTCCCCATGTGTTGATAGCTTGCCGTGGTGGGGAGGCTTGCGCGCATCAGTGACCCCTGAGAGCTATACCGACTAGGGCTAAGTCCCTGGCAGGTTTTACCATGCCGGGCAGGTCTCGGGGTAGAGGCCAGCTGAAATTCAGCACCTGGCCCTCCAGGTTGGGGGTTGGGCGTGGGGCCAACGACCCCACCCTGTATAAAAAAGTTATGTTACGGAAACCGATACAAATGTAAATACCAATGTTAATAGCCCTGATTGGTGGATTTGAGCCAGCTATCTGGCAGTATGACCATTACTGTTGAAAGCCGTCAACCGGAAGTCAGAAGTGCGAATGATAATCTACTTGGGCCAAAGAGCAAGATCCGGCTAGGCACATGGAATGTCCGCACCATGTACGAAACATCTAAAGCCGTTCAAGTTCTCAGTGAGATGGAGAGATACCAACTGGACATTCTTGGGATCAGTGAATGCCGCTGGATGGGTGCTGGAAAGCAAGTGACAAGTGGAGGATCAGTTATTCTATACTCAGGGCATTCAGAACGTCACAAATGTGGTGTTGCCATAATAGACTCAAAAATGAAAGTTAAAGCCTTCACTGTAAACAATTGCTGTAAATTTACAGCAGGATTTCAACAGCATTTACCTGTTATTTATAAAAACAGCATTTAACTGTTAAAATAAAAGGCAGTCTGTTAAATTACAGTCCTTTGCTGTTATTTTACGGAACGGTAATGTTTTTCAGAAATACTGAACTTTCCTGTTAATTTACCATCAAACTTAGAAGGGACAACTTGACATGAGCTGCCTGCACATGTGAAGCTTGTACCATTTTCTACATTAAGCTGGGAACACACTGCATTGGCCGCCTGCGGCGGTTGGCCGCGTGAATGCAGGAGGTTCGCCGCTTGGTCATATTGGGCCATGTTCACCGCAGTCGCCGCCGCGGCCAACCGCCGCCTCATCGTAGGCAGTGGTTGGCCGCGTGACAGCAGGAGGCTCGCCGCTTGATCATATTGGGCCATATATTCCTGACGCCGACGCCGAGATCAGACCTGTCACACTTACGGTGCAACAACAACAATAACATGGTCCAGCTGTGCCAAAAAATACAGATGTAGGTTCACTGTGTAACCAGCGGCAGTCTTGTCACAAATATCATTAAAACAGCCTGAACACGCACCCCGATCTCAAATACACACACATTAACAGCAATTCAGCAACATACTAAACACATTAACAACAGCAGTGTGTGCTCAGCAGCACAAATAAAGGCAGACATCAGCCTACCTGAAAGTGAAAGTGTGCCGGCTGACGGAGGACAACACCGGTGCTTCGCTGTACTATATGGAATTCCACACGGACACTGCCATCAACTTTGGGTTCATATTATCCTCAGGAGCAGCACACAGCTGGGTGAGTTTCACTATGCTAACCGGCGCTACCTTGGCTAAAGTACAACCAACAGCTAAACAGATGCAAAATACACATATTTGCAGAATGTATTGGAAGCCCAATGTCCTCACTCCACACGCCCACCTCGTCTTGCAGACCATAGACATTTATAATGTCTATGTTGCAGACCACCGCCACCGGGCAATCTCAACGCTGATTGGCTGTGGAGGCGCGGCGCCCAGCGGCGCTGCAGAAAAAGATGAAAATTTTCATCTTTTTCTGTGGCGCCGTGCTCGCCGCACAAGCCTTCGATTCACGCTCCTTCGATGACACAATTTCTATGCGCCGCTAATGGCCGCGCTCCCGATTCACGCGCCTCTCATGAGGCGCGACCACGCGCCGCGCAAGCCCCCGCCGCTGGACGCCGATTATTGGGTGGACGCGCGGCCACGCGCTAGTACATTGACTTTGTATGTAATCTCGCCGCGCGGCCAGTGCGGTGTGTTCCCACCTTTAATCCTCATCCATCCACATCTTAACTATTAAGTGTTGTTTACTTTATATCCTCTGGTTAAGTTTACTTGAAGATGAGTTAAATCTACTTGGAAATGGAAATTGCAGTTAACGTAATTAAACCAAATTAGTCTTACTAAACTGAAGAGTTGTGTTTACTCAGTAGAATGAAGGAAACGGATTGCCTTAGATAAATCAAGTAAGCACAACAAAGTGTATTGTAGAGACGCCCCCTTTCCCACAATGACTTGCACTGGACTAAACGTTTGTTATGTTGCTATTTGCACCCTCAGTAAAGGGGATGTTTCATTCCATTACTCCACTATGCATTTTGATTAGATAAAACATTTCTGTGTGAACTAACTGTTATTTTTGGTTATAACAAACGGTTTGTGGAAATCTTAAACAAGATCCCTAGTTCAACTCAGGAGACAATTTACAATAGAAGTTAATCATTCCATTGAACTTGATATATTGTAAAAAAGTGTCTTGAAGTAACAAACAGAAGCTGCTCTCTGTGTTTAGCATTTGAACAAATAGCGGACATAGTAAACTTATATAGGGATGAAACACATCTGCCCAATGAAATATAACATCCCCTTCGCTCACGGTAAGATCTCAAGGCCAAAATGCTGAGCGCCAAATCACCTAGATTAATACAACAGGCCCAGGCTGTGTATAAGAACAAAGATCGTGAAGTGAAGAGAAGTGCCAGGAGGGATAAAAGATGCTTTGTAGAGGAGCTTGCGAAAAAAGCTGAACATGCTGCTACCAGGGGGGATTTAGGAGTTGTCTACAAGATAACCAAACAGTTCTGTGGCAAGAAAAACATTCACTCTGCCCATGTAAAAGATCTTAATGGGAACAGCCTCACTATAGAAACCGAACAAGCAACGCGATGGGTACAACATTTCCAACAAGTCCTAAATAGACCGGAACTGGATGATGCCGCAAATCCACCAGCAGCAGATGTTGTCCTGGACATTGACACCAGTCCACCAAGTAAAGACGAAGTCAGACGTGCGATCGCAGCCTTGAATAATAGAAAGGTGTGTGGAATTGTCAGCATCCATGCAGAAATGCTAATGGACGATGTTGAAACTTCAACAAAGGTTCTTACAAACTTCTTCCATTCCATCTGGGACAAGAACACTATCCCGGACGACTGGGTCAAAGGGCTTACTGTAAATCTCCCAAAGAAGGGTAATCTTCAAGACTGTGACAACTGGCGAGGCATCACACTCCTATCCGTACCATCAAAGGTATTCTGTAGAATTCCCCTAAACAGAATTAGCTATTGACACCAAACTCAGAGAAGAGCAAGCCGGATTCAGGAGAGGTAGAGGATGCATAGACCAGATATTTGCCCTTAGAAACATCATCGAGCAGTGTCTAGAATGGAACAACCCCCTTATCATCAATTTTGTCGACTTCAGGAAGGCCTTCGACAGCCTCCATCGTGACACTCTATGGAAGATCCTAAGGTTCTACGGAGTCCCTCCTGGGAAGTCTTGTGAGCACTGATAATGCAGCTAGCAAAGACATTGACGCACGTCTTGTAAAAGCTCGTAGCGCTTTTGCCATACTTCAGCCTATCTGGAAGTCCAAGCAATTCAGCCTACAGGCTAAGATCCGACTGTATAACAGCAACGTTAAGGCAGTACTATTATATTGGTCGGAGTGCTGGTGAGTTGTTCAAAGCGACATGATAAAGCTAAATGTCTTTCACAACAACTGTCTGAGAAGAATTTGCCGCATTTTCTGGCCAGTGAAAATCTCCAACCAAGACCTATACAGACAAACCGTAGGAAACAGCAAAGTGGACGACATCAAACGTCGACGTCTGAAATGGCTTGGACATGTTCTAAGGATGGACAGTCAGCGCATCCCCAAGGTTGCCTTGAGATGGACACCAACAGGAAAGAGAACGCATGGAAGGCCAAAAACCACTTGGAGGAGAACAATTACAGCTGAGCTAGCTGAAATGAACCTTACCTGGGGCGCAACATGTTGCCAAAGACAGAAACAAATGGAGACACACTGTATCGACCTTATTTCCCACAGGGGAAGAAGAGGCATAAGTAAGTATTATGTTATAGACTAAATAAGGAGATCAATTCAAATATTTCCCTGATGGGGAATTTAAGTCCAATATTCATCCCTCTTCCAGCTCTGTTTCGGCCTCCAAGCACTCTTCGGGGAAATATCTTTCTCTTTAGTCCAGGGTTTATAAGAATGTGAACAGCTGTGTCTGGATGCGGCACTGATGAGAGAAGTGAGAGGGAAGCAGTAAAAGTCAAGAGAGCTGATAGAGGGGAGCTGCAGAGTCGAAGGATATTTCTCTGTGACTTCGTCACTTCGCACTTTCCCTTCACATCACACATACGCATTTGTCGGTAGTAGGCTATATGCTTTTATCCCGGCTTTAAAGATGTATAGCATTACTATAAATACATGAAAACAGTATGGGCTCACTCAACAGTGACCTAGCTAGACATGTTAAAGGCATGTTAGTAGCAGCAGCATGTAAGAAAACAACAGGCATCATCATCATCATCATCATCATCATCATCAGTAGTCAGTTTCATATAAACAGCAGCAAAAAAAAACATGTTTGGTATCCATCAGATGTGGGCGTCCGTGCCTGTGGGTAAATTCAGCAGTGTGACACTGGACACACCGTGAAAAATTGCATCGTTGGAGATCCTTCAGAGGAAAGCCACCAGCTCAAGCTTCTGATTTCTTTATATCCTGCACATCTGGGTTGTTTTATGACTCGAACTTCAAGCTTTTGATCGGCAGCCACGTGGTTCAAAGTGCATCTTTGAAGTGCCTCTATACTCCCTTTTCCCTGCACATAAAATTCTAATCATGGATCCCAGCAGCATTCACACTCATTTTGTGAATTACCAGAATAGGCTCAGGCATGTTTGCTCCCATGTATATGAAGCAAACATAGTGAGGTGAAGGGGGTTATTCTGTGCTGCTCAAATTTCTGAGCCCATACTCTTCTCGCACAGCCTGAGTGACCACTGGCTTTCTCAAGCCATGAACAAATTATAATCCCCATCAAGCGAAATAATTCTCATGTTTCAGCTGAGCTGCAGGTGTGGCGGTGGTCACATTCATATTAAATGGATTTTTCTGGCCTGAAGACAAACCATCTACAGCTTCATGGTGTCATGCACGACTGGGGAATATTTCTCATCAGAATGATGCTTCTCTATGGAATTCATGTGTGACGTCAGTCATGGAATAAGTTACTGAGTAAGGTTCATGTGCATACATCTGTGTCGGCCTCACATGCTAGGAGTGTTTATGAAAACCAAAGGGATGTGTTCAAATGTGTTGTTTTTATCCAACAATGTGTCTTTTTTTATTTGTGTGGAACTATATCTCGAACGACTTGAAATTGCTATAGATGCTGTGGGTGCAAAATCGATTAAACAAATATGTTGCATGTACTGTATATGATGCAGGATTAGCTGCTTAATCAGCTAGTTCTTTGAGTCATTTGGATTGAGAAACAAAAGACAAGATTTTCAGGGTGTCAGATTATGAAGTGTGAGTGTTTTTCTTTTTGTCCTTGATGATTGTAAACTGGCAAGGCATTTGCAGGAATCTCCTTGGGCTCTAGGGAAATTTTCATTGTCATTTTTCACCACTGACAGACATTTGATAAAGCCAAAGATTGATTGAGAAAATAATATAGCTACTAATTATTTATGTAAATAACCATTAATTGCATCTCTAATCAATCCACATGCAGCCAGCTCCAGCAGGGCCATGAAGCATTTTCGCTGTTGACCGCAAATGTATGTCTCTATTTATTCATAATGTTATGTGCAAATCAAATGGAAAACATGGTCTGTTGTAAAACCAATCAAGGAGGTACATTATTACAATCCTGTAATAAGTAGAAATTAGGTTAATAGAGAAGTATTTTGACAATAAATCTGTCTTTCTCAACGACGACAAAAGAAAATGCTGTATTAAGTTTTAGCAAATCTCATGATTTGCAACACTTAAAGATGCTGTAAGCGGAATGGTTCTTTTAGCTAACTTCCTGTCAGTTACTGCAGTTAGCAGGCCCCTCGCTCGTCCCTACGTCACCACATTAATGCACTGCGGTCTTCAAGCAGCGAGTTATCTAGCATCATCTCAGATCCATAAGTGTGATAAAACATGATAAAACCCATCAAAACAGACATTGGGAAGGATTTTTACCTGCTCCGCCATTGTAGGCGCATAAACATTCACCCATCTGTTGCTCTGGCTTGCACCGGCAGTGAGACCATGAGTGAGACGGGTCTCGGTTTGTAGCGTTCTCTCTTGTGATTGGATAAACATTTCGGGATCCTCCATTAAGTTTATTTGCCGATTACATGCAGAGCAGCTGACTGAGAGATCGGCTTTATGCAACGTGCACATTATGTAAGTGATCACTGTATGAATAAAGAGCGATTTAACACTTATATTAACATAAATAAACCGCTTACTTCACCTTTAACGGATGTCTTATATGTATTCTTTCTCTGGATATATTGTATATGTACGGAGTGTACAGAGTGTGTGTAGAAATCCGCCCCTTGCAGTAAAGTCACTGGAAGTCACATATTCAATCTAGACAATCTGAGTAAATCAAAATGCCCCCAGCCTGCAAACAAGAGCTAACTAGCAGCTAATGTATTGTCCAATTGATTTACCTTAACCATGTACGACCAGACCGCTTTTCCAACAATAGGGACAATGTTCATTTGCTGCCTGTGGTGTGGTGTAGCAACTCTTAAACCAGAACATGAAATGAATGCACCCGGAAAAAAGGTAACGGAGGGGGAACTAAAAGTGAGAACAAGTGGCAAGAGGATAAATCAGATTTATTGCATATCTCAACTTGAAACTTCAGGTTGTGCTCAACTGAGTCCTTAACCAAAATTTACAGCCCATTTTGACTTAATGTACCCTGCTTTTTATGACCCATTCCAATATGAAGAGTTTTATTTTGACCTATAACAGAAAGGAAGTGGGCAATGTGTCACACTCCAATACAGTAGTAGAAGAAATTGTGAAACAAATCATCTATAAATATCTTTCGTCTGGCGCATAACAAACTCTCCACTCTGCTCCACTTATGCATGTCCAGAAGAATAAGCGGTACCCTTAATGGCATAGTAAATTGGTGTTGTCAAATGTTGCCAATAATGCAAATTCAGTATGGGTGGGGTGTGTCTTCCATCTTCGTAAAGAGGCTCTTGTTCATCATTATGCCCCTGCAGTGAATAGCTCTTTTACGTAACTGAAATCGATCGATATTTTGAAAGAGTCACTGGAGAATGCATCAAGTAAACCATTTATCATTCTGGTTAGGGGGAAGGTCAACTACAAGTCCTGCCATCATAATATTATTATCAACCTACACCACGTCTCAAAAGGCCAGGACACACCGGTCCGACTACCGACCCTCGCCCGAAAATGGAGTCTGCTGATTCAGGCAGCTCCAGTCTGCCCGTCGCGGCCCAAAAAGTGCCAAGAACACACCGAGCCGACTACTGACTTTCCGTACACTGTGCGCTAATGTCTCCATAACAGCAGGCGGCGCTAATCTGTATTGTGGCCCAAAAAAATACGGATATGATGGGACAGCTCTCCAGACCATTTTTATAGATAGAAATACGTATTTATATTTATGGACCATAAAGGGCACCATTTTTAGCAGAGCGTGTCGGGCATGGTGTCGAGCAGTCAACAAGGGTTGATGCATATGAGTACTCGCTGAACGAAACAAACAAACACATTAAAACAATGGCTAGCCGTTGTCAGCTGTTTGTGCTACCCGCCTCATTTCCGGACTTCACTGATTCGCTAGCCCTCCACCAATCAAATTGCTCCGACTGAAAGACTGCCCGCCGCCGAAAAGAAGCCCGACGACATCCACGACGGCCGACGTCACCGAACACACCAAACAGAATCGTGTCCCCGCCCCCTCCAGACTCTCCGACTATGTCCGATGGCCGATTATCGGGCCGGTGTGTCCTGGCCTTTACGTTCAATCCATAGTTTTACACAGACACCAATGTCATGGCAATGAAGTCACTTTGCGGCTGTTAACATCTCACTATAATCTTTCAAAGTATTTTTTTTGTTTGTTGTCTTAATTACTAAACTGAAACTACATCAATGCAGTAATCTCATTCATATGATTTATTCAGATCATGTGAAGCACAATCTCTTGGTTTACAGACTGTTTATTTCTCCGTTCGTCAGTTCTTATCTCTGTTTACATCTCTCTAGCCTTTGCAGTATATTCATCTTTGCTGCCTGTCTTGATGCAAATGTGCCGATCGATGCCAAACGGTTTTATGTCCATTGATCTGAGGAGAGAGGGCCACAGTGTAATCACATTAACATACTCGATTGTGGCATGGACATTCATTTTCTTAGGTTGGCTTTCTTCCTTCAATATGACTTTGTTCAATGCAACATAATTAAATATAATTTTCAGCTTCTTTTAAATACATTTTATGACGAATCCTCTGTCTCAGATAAGAACATGTCCTCTGATGTGCAGAAGTAGCTCGACTTCTGTCCAAGTTATTTAAACACATTTCAGTACACTTCTGTGTAAGATGGAGGAAATCTACCAGTAGCAATTGAACATCCTTGTTGATGAACAAAACTAGAACATGCTTCCGTTTGGTTTCTGCCACACCCTCCCAAACAACACATTCAACACCATTGCAGATCTGCCTTTTGTAATAAAGGAGCCTATAACTCAGCTGTGATCTCGTTGGTCCCGGTATTCAGGTTTATGTTGCTGACTCAATTCTCAGCAGCTCAAGCCAGCGTCAGGCACCTTCACGTCTCTGTCCCCCTTTCCTGTACTTCAAGTTTCATATTAAGGTTGTGCAATTTCAGTCCAAAGCTACATAAGGCAAAATGTCAAACCTGGGCTTCAGTTGAATTGCAACAATGTTTTACTTCCAATACCTATTATATTTATTTTTTGTTTCTTTTTTAAAACTCTGCAACATCCGGCATGTTAGTCACACAAACCCCACTGCAAGAAGTGCACTTTACATCCTTCATTGGTACAGTGTTGATATTGGCTATAAATAGTAGGGTTTAAAATTGTCCAATTCCTGGCGTAATGGAAATTAGGATTTATTGTGTTTTGAATTTTTAAGATTAAATTCCCAGAAACAGTGGAAACGTCATAACTACAATGGAAAGAACAGGCTTCTGTTTTTCATCCACCTGGACAATGGGAACAGAGAACCGGATTTATTAAGGCTTTCAGACGTGACACATTCTTCCCCAAACACTTGTATTTATAAAACAGACAGGCTGGGGTCACAGTTTGCATGTCATTGTGCGAGTGTATGTATATATAAGAGCTGGCCTAAACAGAGCAGATGGGATTTTACACAAGCCCCAAGGAAGGTTGAGGTGGGGGAAAAGAAGCATGCATCATAGTGATTATATAATTTATACCTTCTGGGAAAATAAAGTTTCTATAAGAAAGTATCTATCTAAAATATAAGGTTGTATACAGTATATTTGACACATGACTATTAGACAGAAATTGTTTTTGCAATCAGGCTATTCATTAATACATTTCGCACCATAATAGCACCTGTATACTTGTGTTGAAAGATGTCTCCCTTTTTTCATGTCTGTGTTTTTTCTTCCCAAACACTTCTGAATTCAGTTTGAGTTGTGGTTTAAATCAAATTTATTTGATGTTTTTAATGCTCCAGAACTCTTCAGGATTTAAATCCTGTTGATGTGTGTCTTTGCACACTTTTCGATGGAAAACAAACCCATCAAAAAGACCGTAGAGGACATCATACCAGCAATAAATGAACATAGAAACATCAATCTCCAGCTGATGGAAATGTGACAGCAGCATGAGAGTTTGTGTCAGATGTTATCGAGCACACACACAGACGTTTTCCTCTAATCCGGAACATACTGTTTTTCTAAGGTGACATCACGTAGATTCAGATTTAAACTGTGACAGACTCTGAAAAGAAAAAATCTCTGATGGAGAAAATCAATAAAGATGAGACTGCTTTGGGCTATTGAAGTGATGAAGCAACACTGTGAATACTTTGGCTTTGTTTCAGTTCAATTATTTTGAGTGTGCAAAGTTAAATATATTGAATAAAAAAGATGCCGTGCCTCTAATAGTTCAAGTATAAAAGGCTGTGTCATTGTATCAATCAATTAATGACATTTTTATCTCTGTATTTTTCATCCTTAGAGCTGCATCAAGTAGCATTTGTTGGTTTACAGCCATAAGTGACCATAAAACTATTTCTATATTTAACTCTTCTACTCTTGTCTAAACATCCTAATGAGCCTTAAAAACCCTGTATCGATCAGCAGGGAAATGTCTGAGCCTCTGAAACAGTGATAAACCTCGCTCCAAAATGTAACTCAGATGTCACCAAGATGATACAGGAAAACATACACTCCTTTACCATATAGTTATCAATGATTTACTGTCTGCTGCAATACCTTGTGCTTATACTTCAAAATAATATTTCCATAAGACTGTACAGGGTTGTTACCAAAAGAATACGTTAACCAGTGAAATGTCAAAAAAAAACTATGCTTTTAGACCTGGGCTTTTCACTTTGAACCTTGAATGCCAATGTATAATTTTGCTCTGCCTGAAGATTTTACATTTTAAAAGTCATCTTTGAGGCAGAAATTCGGTCAATAACTGTCCTGTGAGCTGAGAATCTGCTTGAGCAGGCAAAAAGAACAGACTGATGTAGTAGCGCACACATATCAAGCAAAAGCTATTGTAGTGTATTTTGTTATGACACATTCTAAGATTACTATAGTGTATTATGTTACTATACATTTTATATTAAGGTATACTGATGAATCAGGAAGACAAGACATTAGAGTTAGTCTCAAATGCAGAGTGCAAAGTCAGGAATGTTAGCTGCTTGAGTGAAGAAACTCTCAAGGCTGATATGTAGATCATTCAAATGGCATACAAAGGAAGGCTTCAGATGGTCCTTGGTAGGGGCAATTCAAGACAGTTTGGTGAAGGCCTAGGGGCTATTTGGGACACTTTAGTGTAGGTCTAACAGCTATTTTATTGACCCTGGCCATCATCATCATCATCATCATCAGCATTGTCTTAAAAGTTGCTGAATCAGACTTCTTGGCCAACGTGACATATCGCCTCCAGGTGATGATTAAACTCAGATGTCCTCTAGGGGCCGGAGGACAACCTCTGACTCATTAGGGTGGAGCTAGTCAGGGTACATCAATTAGGTGTTAGGAGGAGCAGGGTGTACTGTCCTAAAGAACCAATCAGATCACTTAGATTGACAGGTTAAAACCAGCCACAATGCTGGAAAAGTTAAGTATTTTAGTATACAGGAACTTTTCATAGCTTTTGGTTTTATGCATGTACCTCTATTAGTTTTTTGGCTACAAACACTTTAACTTTTTATTGGCTTCGTTTTGACTGCAGGATGAGTTTTGTTGTAAATAAAAGAATTGTTCCTGAAGACCTCCTCATCTGCCTCAAACTGCGTCTTCTTTCATCAACCCACTACCAACGCCATTTTTCTGAGTAAAGGCCGGAAAATATTCTGCACTATCCAGCGGCATGGAATACAAGTTAGTTGCAGTCCGGTCAAAATAATGTGTGACAAAGTGTATAAGGATGCAGCATATGAGTGGAACAAATCAATATCAAGTGTCTCAGTAAGGCAAACGGCTTCAATGCTATTTGGCATATTTGTCAGGATTTCAACAGCATTTACCTGTTATTTATAAAAACAGCATTTAACTGTTAAAATAAAAGGCAGTCTGTTAAATTACAGTCCTTTGCTGTTATTTTACGGAACAGTAATGTTTTTCAAAAATACTGAACTTTCCTGTTAATTTACCATCAAACTTAGAAGGGACAACTTGACATGAGCTGCCTGCACATGTGAAGCTTATACAGTTTTCTTCATTAATCATCCATCCACATCTTAACTAATAAGTGTTGTTTACTGTATATCCTCTGGTTAAGTTTACTTAAAGTTGAGTTATATCTACTTGGAAATGGAAATTGCAGTTAACGTAATTAAACCAAGTTAGTCTTACTTAACTGAAGAGTTGTGTTTACTCAGTAGAATGAAGGAAACGGATTGCCTTAGATAAATCAAGTAAGCACAACAAAGTGTATTGTAGAGACGCCCCCTTTCCCACAATGACTTGCACTGGACTAAACGTTTGTTATGTTGCTATTTGCACCCTCAGTAAAAGGGATGTTGCATTCCATTACCTCACTATGCATTTTGTTTAAATAAAACATTTCTGTGTGAACTAACTGTTATTTTTGGTTATAACAAACGGTTTGTGGAAATCTTAAACAAGATCCCTAGTTCAACTCAGGAGACAATTTACAATAGAAATTAATCATTCCATTGAACTTGATATATTGTAAAAAGTGTCTTGAAGTAACAAACAGAAGCTGCTCTCTGTGTTTAGCATTTGAACAAATAGGGGACATAGTAAATTTACATATGGAATGAAACACATCTGCCCAATTAAATATAACATCCCCTTCGCTCACGGTGCAAACAACATAACAAACATATAGTCCAGGTTCATCCCTTTTTTCATTAACAGTATAATCCTGTCAATTGTAGTGACAGTCAAATAATGTTAATTTAACAGTAAGAAAATGGCAACCCTGCTGCCAGTTGATTACTGTTTTTACTGAAAAAACAGGTTCATACAGTTTTCTTCATTAACAGCATAATCCTGTCAATTTTATTGACAGTCATATAATGTTAATTTAACAGTAAGAAAATGGCAACCCTGCTGCCAGTTGATTAATGTTTTTTTACAGAGACATTTCTTACAGTGTAACAAAGGGATGAACATTTTGCTGACAAAAGCATTAAATACGTCTGCTCAGTTGAAGGTTTCAAGGGGACCATCTTTAGTTTGGTTGCCGTGACAATTTAGACATAAGGTGACTATTGAATGTCCCCAAAGACTTTGATGTGTATCTATCGATCTAAGGATGTAATATAGACCCCTTATCTGTTTATCAACACGGCGGATGCGCGCGCTGCATAGTTGCAGAAAGAAAAATTGTTTGGCTGGTTGCCATGGTTACCCGTTTGGTTATATTGCAGTTGCGGTGTTTCTTTATACGTCCATGGTGCTAAATAGCGATGTTGTCAGCTTACTAAAAACAGTTTATCAGCGAGTGATAACATTGGTTATGCGGAAACATTAAAGGGGTAGTTCAGGATTTTAGACATAGGGCCTTATTCCCAAATTAGCCTTGGTGTTCTTTATCAGTGGAGACCGTTTTCAACACATTTAATTCAGTCCTTCTAGTTGCAGAGTGCGCTCGTGCTAAGCTAGCGCACGGCATCGGGGGGATACCAGCCTGCTACTAAAACAGTCTTACCCACTCCACAGTACACCCGAGGCCAATCAATTATAACGCCAGACTATCGATGTAAATGTCTGTGTTGATAGAATAATTTTAGAAATAAAACCAACCTCGCATCGCATGAATTATGGCATTTTGAGGGACTACTTTCTTAGCAGCAGCGGACTTTTACTTTGCTGTGTAACCGAATCACTACAGCAGAAAGTAAACAGAGCAGCGTGGGACAGAAACTGAAACTGCACTGCCACCAGTCTACCGTCATTCTGTCCCGGTTCTCTGCTGCAGCTCCAGCGGGGGCTGTCTCTACAGACGCTCTTTCTCTTTCTGCCCTTTGAGCATCCCTCTCAATTCTTCATCAGTGTATTCCGGCTCGTACAGGTACGGGCAGCAGCAGGTAAACAAACTATTATAGAGCCTGTAACCTAGGTATTAGTCCGCCGCTGCCGCAGCCTACAAGGAATAAAGTCCCTCAAAATGCAATATGCGAGGTTGGTTTTATTTCTAAAATTATTCTATCAACACAGACATTTACATCGATAGTCTGGCGTTATAATTGATTGGCCTCGGGTGTACTATGGAGTGGGTAAGACTGTTTTAGTAGCAGGCTAGATATCCCCCCGATGCCGTGCGCTAGCTTAGCACGAGCGCACTCTGCAACTAGAAGGACTGAATTAAATGTGTTGAAAACTGTCTCCACTGATAAAGAACACCAAGGCTAACTTGGGAATAAGGCCCTATGTCTAAAATCCTGAACTACCCCTTTAACACTATTGAACGAGATACGTCTTAATGACCCATACGCGTTGCCGGCAGTTGAGTAGATAAATGATGAGAAGAAATGGCCCCGACCACTTCAGTGGCCGGACTGCTGTTGGAGAGTGACAGTAAAGACCGGCAGACAGATAGACAGAGAGAGGCAGAGATGCCTTTATTTCATAATTTAGCTTTTTGATTTAAAAGTGATCATAACTAGCCATGATCATCTGTTTTTAGACTGACTCCTGCTTTCGAGGCCGTTGGGCTCAGGAGCTTATCAGACCAGCTGTTTGAGACGAAGATGAAAAGGAAAGTGAAACTTATGGTGGAGCAGTTAAATAGTTAAATGAATAAATATTATAACCAAACACAATAATGTGTTGTGTTATCTGCTTTAGTAGCCTACAGTAGGCTAGCACATGTCGACCCCACTCGGTTTTCGTTTATTGATTTTTCCTAAATGGTATGATTTAGCTACTTACCGGCTACACGTGTACACGTGCAAACCCCTACTCAATAGGGCCTACTGCCTAGTCAAACCATAGAGTCAAACACAAGGGAAGAGGACGGAGATGTATAACGTGGGTCATTGTAAATAAGCCTCCATTGCTTTTCATTGCTATAGCCTCGTCTCCGGTCACTGTCCTTATTGTAAACATTTCACAACTCATTTATGTAATTATACAGCGGTGCATTTGGGCATTTACTAGCTTTATCACCATTCAAACTAAAAATAAACGGTTTGTGCATTCAACAGCACAACAAGACATGATTGTGGCTCGTGTTGCTCTTGTCTCTTTCTGCAACGGACATGCGCAGTAGAGCGGGGAGTGACGCTGTGTGACGTAGACTGGTAAGGGGGTCTATTTGTTTAGGCTATTTACACCCCGTTTAGCAGCCATAGCTATAGTCTTCTCTGTGTCCACATAAATATTGAAATAATATTGCTACAGTCATTGTTCACTATGTTAACACACTGCTGAATAATTATCTTGGTTTAAAGTTACTCACTGACTGACACCCTATCACTGCTCAAACTTCTCAGTTAAAGCTGGGGTGGGTAACTTTTTCACTGTAATATTTGGCAAAAATGTCATATTAGCAATTCAGCTATATGTAGATGAAGTGGTCTGAGAATATCTACTCATCACTTTGCTCTCCCCTGCCTCTGCCCCCAAAAAATTGCCACCACTCATGTACACTTTGACCAATCAGAGCGAGGCTCCGATTCTCCGTTCTTATTGGCTGTTGGGACTGCCGTTGTTGCGTCAGTTGCGTGAGCGTTCACGACCCTAGCAGTCTGACAGTTTGGCACTACGGCAGCCAACAAACAGCAATGTCTACTATCAACGGCCCCTAAATGTCCTATTTCCCGTTTAACAACAACTGCTTACACCGCTAAGACAGCAAGGATGCGAGGAAAGACCGGGAAAGACACTAGTTGAAAAGAAATTGAACGCGCATAACTGTCGTTTGGAGGGAGGAGCTACAGCAGGTATGTCAGGGAGGGACCAGAGAGAACACAAGTGGAGCAGTTGAGGTATTTGGATTCAAATCTCTATCCCAACTGCTATTTTCTCCCAAATCATATACCCCAGCTTTAATCTACAAATCTATCTGCAAATGCAAACTACAATTTAATTCTACACAGAGGGATATTTTAATATCATAGGATTTCCAAGTGGTTTGCTTTAGAACTTATTTTTTTCAAATGAAAAAAAATACACAGCAGGGCCAAATATCCATTACAGTATTTAACTCTTATAGCCTGTAACATATATAATTTGTATTTGACTTTTAAATCATTTAATAATTTAAATTTAAATGCGCATTTTCTGTCCTATTTCTGAGAACTGTTGGATATACTTACTTCAATTTGTAACAAGATTCAGGTAGGTTGGTTTATAAGTTTTTACAATCTATTTCAAAGCAATTGTGTTGATGTAATATGTTAACTTGACTAGTTACAAGATGATAATACTCGGGGTTACCAATTGAAGTGCATTTTTAGAACTGGGTAAACAATTTTTGTTTTTCAGTGATCCTATACCGTTAATCTTTGTCTCACTAAACCTGTAATTTCACTGCACATAATGTATGAGCAAATGTATACAAATGTATATAAAGCGCTTTGAGTCACATAGAAATAAAGCGCTATATAAATCCAATCCATTATTATTATTATTATTATTATACTGCAAATATAACCACAGTTTCCTTCACATTGTACAAAATTGCCTGTATGTCTGAACAATGATCTAATGAAAAATGCCTGTTGGACACTGTTAGATATCATCAAATGTTGATGGTTTTTGTATCACAAATTAGATTATTTTGTGATCAAGTGTTGTAATAACATTCCTTGCTGGACATACTATAGCTCAACCTGCCTGAATTTACCAGTTTTATCGCATCAATCATCTTACACGGATTTGATCAACGATAAAGCAGAAAGCACCAGGGACCATGATTAATTGCAGAAGGTAAACAGCAGGTAACACACACACACACACACACACACACACACACACACACACAGATAGCATCCCCTGCTAGCTTTATATGCAGATGTTGTTGTGATGGGCTTGCCTCAGGAGGTAATCCATCAATGTGCTTATGTTCCACACTCTTCCAAACATCAAGGCCTTTGGGATTTTGTTCCTCCTCGGAAATTATACATAGGGGAGAGTGGCCTAAATTGTGCATTTTGGAAGTTGTTCCACCCCTTGTTTATAAGCACATTTAAGCTCAAAAAACTGTGTTTTGCCTTTCAAAGTAAAATTTCCATGATCAAGGTTTTTTGATTATTGTGTCTGAACAATTATAGACAAGTTTGAAAACATTTGACACATGTTTTAGTGCTTTGGTATGCTACATTTTGAGTCTATACAGTTAGCACGATGTCAGCCCTAAACTGCTGCATCATGCTTATTATCCAAAATTCTGGGGATGGGGTGATTTGTGCCAAAGGGCCTGGGTGAGTTATAAGTAAGTAAGTAAAATGTATTTATAAAAGCACATTTATGACAGTTTGCACTGTCCAAAGTGCTGTACATAGTGCATTCAGTAGGTAAACAATGAAGGTAAAATAACAATAACCAAAATAAAAGACGTAAAGCCCATACATCCACATAAACACAGATAGTAGTGCAGAGATAAGATAGTTAATGGGGAGGAAACACCAGGGTGTACATATGGGTTTTGAGCCTTGATTTAAAGGCAGAAATGTAGGGGAATCACATTTGTCATGTGGCAGTTGGTTCCACAAGCACGGAGCAACTAGTGCAAAGTAAATTTCTGAGAGTTGTGCCAGTGGCATGGCTGTATACGCTGGTCACCAAAAGAAAGTGATTGTCTACAGTAGCTCAGAAGAGAGTGACATCTCAATTCCACTTAACGACACCACTGATGAGAGTTCAGATGGCCAGAAAGATGATGATGGTGACTTTGTCATTGTGAGCTTTGCAGGTAAAACCATTAGATCTGCTAGGCCTTGTTTAAGAAAATTGTCCTTCAATCTTTGTCAACTATTTACTTTATTTACTTTAAATAAACCTTAAATAAGTAATTGTCTAATGGATTTGTCTTGCATTACAGTTTATGAGATATATAGCAATGGCACAATTCACCCCATGGTATTCTCTCCAACCGCACAACTTACACCACACCGGGGGCAAGTTGTGCATCAAGACAACTTTTTTTCCGAAAGCTATATTTCTTCAACAGTTTATTCCAGATCCAAAGTTTTTATTGCCAGGGATCCACAACACCCTGAAATATATGTACATATTTGAGTTGGAGACTTTACTGCCAAGGCCTTACTTTAAAGTCACTTTGAGTGAAAAGTTGCACAACTTAGGCCACTCTCCCCTATAACATCTTCTGGGTTGTCATTTTGTTCTCAAAATTGTTAGGGGAAAAGTTATTGTGGCTCATGTTCCTGTCACAGATTTTGTGCATTGACGCTCAGCATCAGGATCCTTATTCTGTTTTCAAAACACCATCACCAAAAAGATTGTCTCTGAAGTAACTGTGTGCACCAGAGACATTAAAGAAACTAATACCTCTTTTAATATCTAAAAAAATGTTTTAAAGGTTTATCTAAATAAACATTAATGTTGAGTGAAATTCCCCAAATTCAGTTGAAGAACAAACCCATCCCCCAAAATACTACTTTTTTTTGTTGTCACAGCAACAGCTGTTCATAACACACCCAGAAAAAAACAGATCCTCCACATGAGAAACTGAAACCAGAGAGTGTTTTTCTTTATTTCAAGGATTCATAATTGTAAAATAAATTGAATTCTCAATTCTGTGAGGGGGAGCTTGATTATCACTGCATTGACCCACACATGACATTTATTTTAATTTTTTTTACAGATGGCAAGTAAAATTACTTTAAAAAAAAGTTTAACTTTAAGAAAAATTCTTTTTCTCCAGAATATACAGCTGATATACAGATATCAGAAGTTTCATGTATCACAAAGAACGCAAAGAGCACCATAAGCAAGTACAGTAGTCTAAGTATGACAAAATAATCTCAACTTCAAAGGTTCCCTTTCAACCAAAACACACTTACATTTGACAGATGCTTTGGACTAAAGCGATGTACCAGAGTGGTACAATCAGAAGGTCCAATACTCATTTCCTCATTCCACCTCAAACAAGTGCCGAAAGGTTGAAGATTCTTGAATGAACACAGACAGTAAGTGCATGGCATTTTAGCACAGTAAGAGGCCTTTTTTTATATCACACATTGATTCATCTGCTCACACTTCCAGTCATTCTCACCTGAGAAGCCCATTACAGCCTCAACCTTCTGCTGTTAACCGAGGGTTAACCCTAACCCTGAGCCAGTGATGTGGAGGTACAGTGCTTTTACTCAAAGGAATTGAACTACATCTGTGATGGAGCTTTCTTATCAGCTTTTTCATAAATCGTGTGAAATGTACACAGAGATAATTCCGAATATGGATCTCGAAAGTGCATCTGTCTTATTTAATTATGGTATATTGAATATATTGAATGGGCTTTATACATGGTCTTCATATCATAGTTTGACTTGCTATAACAAACAAAACAGTACATCGCCCATGATTGCAAACCATCCCTTTTGACAAACACTCAGTGCTGTCATCTCTGGCCAAACAATACATTAGTCTCAATGTTAGTTTTAGTTGACTAAGTATCTGGTCATATGCTGTTTTGTTTCCAGTGAATCTTGACAATTTGAATGGCCAAGGGGTTACACCACCCAACTATGAGGACCCAAGGGGGATGATGAATTTCCAATAGAAAAGGCGAAGACTTCTGGGAAAACAAATTAAACATTAAAGGTTGAGAAAGAAAATCCAGATTGAGGGGGTTAAGAATATGCTTTCCTCGCAACAAAACAACACACCTCCTCCGAGTGTAAATAATCGATTCGATACCTCGCCTCGACAGGGTCAGGAGCGAGGAAAATATTCCCTCTGGCTCAACCTGCAGAACACATCCATTTACTCTATGTTAACACTCACTGTTTGCTTACTTAGGAGTTACTTTATTCTACCTTCTAATCTGATGGACCTTGGTCTCTGAAATCCATTACATTTTAGCAGACCGCGGCCGGGTAATATTGAGAAACATTTTTCTGCTTGATCTATTTACATGCATGTGTGCTGGTACAGATTTAAGCGTAAAGTAAAGAACCTACATAGACCTGTTTGTGACACAGTGAGCTGCCAATGCCTCTATGACAGCGACACCATGCACTGAATAATAATGATACATGATATGTTGATGTGTAAAGGTGCAGTGTGTAATATCAGAGTATTTAGTGGTGAGAAACTAGATTGTGACACTTCTTTCCTAACCCCTCCCTATTGGAGGATATACAGAAGCTAAAGTGGCCTTCAAGGAGAAGAACCAGTTGTTACTAAATATGACATCATCCAGAACTGCTGCCTCAAGTCTTTCCATAATGATGAGGTGTTTTTTTATTTTTGTTATTCTATAGTACTTTGTCTTCCAACAGGTGCATTTAAAGCGGACACCCACTATGTATGAAAAGGCATAGGGCAGTTAAGTTTGTCCCTTCAGTGCGACTGTAAAAGAATTGCATCGCAGCATGGTTGTGATCTGATCAGTAACTGCTGTAAGCAATATGCAGAAAATGAAAGGCTGGTTGTCATATGAACAAAACGGTGCTCTACCTGCAATATTGATAGTATAGGTTCGGTAAAACTATTCCTTTTTTTCAGTAGTCACAACAACAATTTCCTCTTGAAGATATGCTGTAATGTTAGTGAAAGCTAATGTTTTTTCTGTTTTGTTTTTTAAACTTTTCCATTATAACATTTATTCCAGCAATTTGCAGAGTTAGTACATTTGATTATGACTTCTGTCATTGCAGGGGCTTGAATGTTTTTTCCCTTCTTGCATTTACGTCAATATATTAAATGGCAGCAGACATCTGCTGATGCACTGTGCCATGTTACGGAGAAACATTACAAATTTCAAGAAATCTGTTTTGGTCTTTTCAGAACGTTGAACTCGGTTGGGGTCAGTTGTGAATATAAATGGGCCAATGCTTAACTGACCACTTACCAAGACTTAAGATTGCTACTCTTTCTAGTTCTAGCTTATTATGTTCTTTCCCATTTCAACATAGAGGTTAAAAGAATGAGGATTGAACCCTGTTAGATGTGTAATTATCGTTTCCTGTGAAGACACTTCAGGGAGGCCTCTTGATTGTTTTCCCAGCTAAAAATAGATATATCCTCAGTAAAATGTACTGACCTTCACTTATGTTATTATTTTAAAAAGAAATAAAGAGCTGAGTCACACTCTACTAAAATTATAATAGCCTACATCTTTAAGCTACTGAAGAGTAATCAGTGAAAATGATTGCCATTTCCTGTCCAATTACACTGTCCCAAAATAGAAAGCATGTCAAGTGTGTGGTTAAACTTTGTGTTCAGAGTATCAGTGTGAGAGCTGGCAAGGCTGATATGCAGGGCTGCAGGACAATTTATAACGGACCAAGCTTGACAAGCATGCTATAAAAATTAACATCAATGTGGACATCCATTATACTTACAGCAGAGCTATATAACATGACACTGTACATGAAGTGTAATACTCTGAAGGTCAGCTAAACTGGAGTCATTATTTGTTTGGTTCATTGGTGTGTCTTTTTTAATCTTCTGTGTGTTTACATTTTAAAGAGTTATGCATTAATTACACTAACAGGACAATATGCTCCATTCAACATATTTTGACTCATTACTGGTGGTCCATGACACAGATGGGGCTCGAATCAACTACAAATCAGGTTTATTTACCTTCTTGTTTACCCGCAGTAATTAAATTATACTATAAAACCCAGTACACACACAACCTACTGCTGCTGTTTACTCGGGCCTCTCCTCCATGCAGACACACTGGTTTATGTGGTATAGGCCTACAGAGTTAATGGGTTCAAAAATAATTAATTATCTGATCAGACAGAACGGTCTACTCCCAATGTTTGATCGGACGCATTTACTTCACCAATCCATCAATTCCCTAGAATTTGTTATATTTCTCTGGTTGGGCATATAGTCCTAGAGAAGAGTCAAGCCTTGACTATATTAGAGAAAACAATCTCTCCACACTTTCCTTTTAGAAGCTGTTTTGGAGCTTTTGATGGAATTAAATGATCTTCATCAGCAGACATACTGTAGTTTTTCCAGTTTGCATGGAATTGTAGACTAGACTACACTTTGTTGAAAAGTGAAGCTCATGTTTAGTTAGTCAAATATAAGCAACAGCTTTTAACTAACTGTATTTCAAGCAGGTTCTAAGTACACACTGTAATACAGCCGTTCAAATGCTGTTAAACACACACACAAAATCCCTTTAACAAAATTTGGGTTGATTTTAATTAATCATTTAACCACTAAATGACTATCGTTTGGATTATTTTTAGACTTAAAGCTATGACAAGTATCAGTTAATGTTTATTTTGTTTAAATAGAAAAGAGTGATAAAGAGGTAGTACGTCATTGTTGTGTAGGGGGCAACCCTTACAATATAAGGAAAAAAGCCTTCCATCTTTAATTTCTGAAATTAAAAAGTGAAGCTGGAACAGACAACAACAACCCAATCCCATCATCAATTTGAGTGATTGCTTTGGGCAGAGGTATATGAAATGGATATCACTATGGTATAAAGCTGGAGCCAGCAGTCAGCTAGCTTAGCACAAATAAGGAAAACAGTTAGCCCAAAGGCAGCTAAGTCCATCTTCTAGCACCTCTTGAGCCAACTTATCACAATGTACCATTGCTTTTTCAATCAGTACAAAAAATTGATGTGTAAAAAGAACATTAGTGACTTCATTGCGTCTCCAAACCACTTATCCTGGTTATCACAAGCCTCCTCCCAGACTACAAAAAGTCAGGCATATAACCCTTACCTAAAACCACAACACGTTGTTCATTTAAACTATGGTGTCAGGTTTGAAGTGAACTGTCTCCTAAATAACATCAAGGGAGCTCTGGACTTCCCACGGTTGCATATATTTCACTTCTTCCATCTCTTTGGTGTACTTTGGTAATATATTGTAGTCCTCACAGAGCTGACAAACATGGATCTGTTGTTTGCGGTTGATGTCACTTCACAGGATTTCTGGGAACCGAAATCAATTCATCAAGCTGCTGCTTCTTGCTGCCATTTTTGGCATCGCAGTCAGTGACGCAGGTTTCCCCCCTATGAGCCCAAAATGTCTTATCTACAGATGTGCGTACATGAAATCTAGGACTTAAGATGTGATGAAGTACTGAATGTCTTCAGTGTGGGTGGTTTCCTTTCAAGTGTGATTCAACAGCTCGAAGAGACACAATAAGACTTACAACAGCCCCTTTGTTTATGTTGAAGACGTTTTGTTGTTTTAACTGGTGATAGCCCTTATTATGTAGAAGTGAATGGTATTTGATAAGACATATTTGTCAAATAAACGCCAAAAACCCCAATAAACACATCATAACCCCTCATTCCTCCACTTAGTTGGGTGGTCAGATAATTGTATCCCTGTTGAAGTCATCAGATGGGGATGTGTTCTAAAAATAAAAATAAAAGGGCCTGGCTGACTTAAGGGAGCTCACAGAAACACTGAAAACATGCACATAATGATGATGAGGTTTCGGAGAGTTGAACCACACACAGACAGGAACATGATCCCACCACACAAGTCAATGCCTCCCTAAATCCTGTTTCCATTTAGACCAACACTTCCATATAATCTGAGCCAGTCTTCATAAATACTTCTTTGTGGTTAATAATATGATTACATCAGCATTTGGCCGAGATTTGGGAGGTGGTAGGCTGCAAGTAAAAAAATAACCGGCCTACAGAGAATTCACAACTTCAGTCTCATAGTAGAAATGTTATTGACGGTTTGATTCATTAGGGTGTCAGCTAGCTCATTTGACCCCTCAGGTTAAAAGGTGTTCCGCCTAACACCCAGTCTAAATTGGATGTGGCGTATCGACTTGTTACGCTTACTGATGCTCAACTCACAGTTACCGCTTGCGTTAGTACAAGCAGGATGGTCGAAAAGGAAATAAGCGATAGAGATGTACAATGCAAACGGATTTTAATGGGTTTGTCGGTTACATAAATGACTGATCTTGAGTGGCCCGTTCCAAATCAAGCGTACACTTGCACATTGGAGGAGATGTGTGACTACCATTGGGGAAAGCAGGAGGGAAGTGCCTTAGTGAAACCTTTCACTCAATGCTTTGACTTGATTTCAAACACTGAATGTACAGTAAAGGTTGATCATTACGCAGTACTCTGGCCTACTGCAATAGCCTTCAATTGACGCTATTAAAAACCTTTAACATTGTAATTACTGGGAAATTTTGCTTCAAATGAGGCACGCGTGAACCAAACAATTTATTAGGGCAATCGTACTTTAGTTAGTCTCAAGCTTGAGGGATGCGATTCCTCTCCTCAGGCATACACTTCAATAATATCAAGTTATAGTCAAACAAAAGACGATATCCAGTTTTCATTCTGCTGCTGCCACCGAATACAAACAATTGTATTCATCATTTCTAAATATATATTATTCTGTTATATTGTTTGTTCTTCATTAAATGATTAAAAAAAAATTCTGAACAGCTTCTCAAATCTTTGAAGAGAAAGAAGAGAAAAATATTTCTGACTTTTGGACAGTAGGTGGCAGCATTAGCTTTTTGCCTGTGTGGGTCTGGTTAGTCTGACTGATTAAAATGTATTAATACGCATCTAAGTCTTATACAGAGAATACTAGCCAGTTAGAATCAGGAAGTTACTCATACAGATTACAGATGCCTATGAACTAATGACGATGATATATAACATTCCATATAGACACTGTTCTGTGCATTAAAACTGGGAATAGACAGGTTTTTTTATAGCAAGGTCATACAGAAACATCCTGTGTTCTGCTGTTTTTTCCTGCAGAAACTTGTACTATTGTTATCTCTCTTGACAGAATAGGACCAAGCCAACAAAATTAAAAGGAAATGTATACAATCATAAAAACAAAGCAGAACTATTATAAGATAAATAAGATACAACTTGTGTTCTAGTAAAATAAGCATAAAAAAGATTATCATGTAACAATTGTGTTGATTATTCACAGAGTGTAACATCTGTATTTGTTCTAAAAAGTTGTTCCCTGATAGGTCAAACTGTCTGTGCGCTGAATCTCAGGTGTCACCATTGAGGACGCTCTGACGACGATTCAATTTTTCTTTGGATGCTATTGAAAGACAACAGGGAAAAGAAAGATTGAGCAATGAAATGAATAAATCGGTACAGTGCATACATCCAGTAAGCAGCTGGTTGACTCTTAATGATGAGCTGAGGGGCAGGATGCCAAAATGATTGCTCTGGATGGCAATTTTAAAAGCAGATTAACAAAAAAGGGTCCCCTCATAGAAAAATAGGTCACTGAAACACTGCATGCCCAGCAGCGACATTAAAAAAAAAAAAAGAAAAAAAAAAAGGCACCAACCCCATCGGTGGGAGTTCCAAAAATTATTAAGCAACAGCAGAGTTTGTTATTCAAAGCTAAACTCCTTAAACCGGGACACTTGAGTGGAAATTTAACCGCCTGCCCTAATCTGACCTGCAGCCCCATCCAATGAGACGCGTCACCCATCAGTAGTGCCTTTCCCCCCAGGCCCACAGACAGTCATTAGAGATATTCGTCTCCATTTAATTTCTGAACCCTGAGGTGGAGGAGGTGCAGGATGCCATTCAGGATATGGCTGCATGAGGTGGCAAAACAAAAAGGGGTTCTGGGGAAGCTCACAATTCCCTTCTGATAGCAATCAGTGGCAAATAATCTAAAACCAGGACAGTAGAGGCCAGTTCAGAAAGTTTGAATGAGTGTTTTTTTTTTTTTGTACTGAGAAATGTACTGAGAAAACACATGCTGCTAACAAATCAAATGCAAGCATGTTTAAGATATAAAGAATATAGTGCCAGAAATTTGCTGACCACGTGCAAATGGAGAAATATTCCAAATGGACTGCAGCTGATACAGACACCTCACAGTGCATTGTGTGGGATCATGGGAGGGGGTTTATGTGATGGGTGAATACGCCACATCCCTCTGCAAAGTGCATACTGCACAACACGCTGCCACAGCGTACCGAAAACTCAATCCTGTAAGTGTTCTGGTCTAGCTCTTCTGAAACATTCCCAAGGAGGTAGTTGACACTTCTTCTCAAATTCCGACCTTTAACAAAATTCCTAAAAATATATCCCCTGGAAACTTGAATGCACTTGTATTTATTTTTAAATAAAACACACAAGGTTGCAGGTTGTGAGTCCACAGGACATTCCACACCACTCTAGAGATAAGGCATAACCTTGCATTTGTAAAGTACACAGAGGCAGGTGGTGCATTAATCCTATGATTAATCATTAGAGTGCCACACGTGTGGCTTCTGGATCTCCTTCAAAGAATTCAAAGCATAATGTCGAGAGGAGGAAAGTGAGCTGGGTGAAGTACAGAGAATGCAGGGCCTAAGCATGGACATTGTAGAAGAGATATATTCCATGGAAAAACTGACCTACTGCCTGAGGACTAAAGCCGAGATCTGTGAACACCATTGGGGAAAAATGGACTGCATATAAGAAAAGGGATGGTTTAGGCTTTTATATGGACTGAGAAAGGAAAACGGGGAGTAAAGAAAGGGTATTGAAGGTTTTCAGTGTGGAGTAGTGTCAACCCCTGTGTTGTTCTTGATTAAGTTTTTATTTTTATTTTTGGCTTGTCGGTCCGTTAATGTTGCTGTCTACGTGTTTTTGCAACTTGATTGAAAAATAAATAGTTTAAATAAGAAAAAAAAAACACCAATCAGGGCTGTACAGTGCGACAGTTTTGATCGCATTTGCTACTGAAATTGATCACGTGCGATGATGAATACAACTCCAATCGCACTCGTGCTAGTGTTGCCACCCGTCCCGTTTTTCCCAGAATTGTTCTCTTTTTTTCACCAGCTGTGACCCGTTTTTTGGGGAAAATGCCAAAACCTCATTTGATTTCCTTCCTTCGTTCAGTAGTTAAGGCCGTCTCACACGGGCCGAGGAGTTTGTTGCGCCCGCTATTGCATCGGAGAGGCGGGCGGGCAGGGGCGGTCTTAACGATCTCGGGGCCCGTTTCAAGACCCTGTGTGGGGCCCCACACTTTTTTTTTTTTTTTTTTTTTTTTTTTAATAAATAATGCTTGTGCATGCTGCCCGCGAAAATAAAAAAGATTGTGGAAACCAGTTGGTTCATAGACGGATTATGAGATAATGGGCCCAGACTCTTTGTACCGTTTTAAAGTTAAATGCATCAGAGCAGAGGAACATTTTAATCAAATCCTGAGCTGCAGAAGGAACATTATTTTTCTTAAACAGGCACTCTTTACTCTGCAACTGTGAAAACAGTACAGTAGATTGGTCTGCAGACTCATGTTATATGATGGAGGGGCCCATTGCAACATATACAGGGTGGAAAGCTACTTTTCATGAACAGTATAGAATTTACACATAGCAAGCTTATTCCTGTTTGTGTGTGGGGGGCTTAGCTGTCCCTCATGAAGCCCCTTAGACAGAGCTAATAATGCTTTTGTTTTGCACTTGCTTTTCTATTTGTCACCTAGTTGGGGCCATGATGATTTATTTCCTTATATTTAGGCTATTCCTTGTTGGACCCTGTTATTGACATGAGTGACTGAGCTCTTTGACAATGCAACATTTAAAGTTACTATCAGTATTTCTGGCTTAGGCCCCCCCCCCCCCCCCCCCCGAGCCCTTGGGCCCCTGGGCATGGTTGCATGCAATATTATTCTCAAAGTGCACCAGATTGATGAATTTTACTTTAAAAGGTTGCATTTTTTTCTTCCGGGGCCCCCCTACAAGGTCCAGGGTCCCCACCCACCTCAGTCTCCCTATTTAGCCTATACTGTAAAAAGCACTGTAGGTGTGTATGGTTATTATAGGTCATTACACTGGTCAGTCTGAACTGGTAGCCTAATAATGGCCGAGCCCTCCGCCCCACACATTCAAGTGTCCCTTTTTTTCCTAAATCCAAGGTGGCAACCCTAACTAGTGCGACAGCCTGCCAAATTGCAATTGGCAGGTTAGATTATTTTGTCTAAATTGCAATCAGTGCACCCCTATTAATTTTTCTACAATTATTACTGCACACACTAGGAAATAATAGTAATTGAGAATCTCAAATGAGACCAAGATGACATGCTCAAAGGTAATTAGAGCGAAATGCAAGGGTTAAGGTTATGCAAGTTTTCGATCCTACTTTGTGTGCTACCAAATTTATTTTTGTGCTACTGATTTTTTTTGCTTGCTAGCACCAGTGCTACCACTTTAAAAAATAAGCGTACAGCCCTGCCAATACATGTTTGGGAACAGAGACTTGTCCATGTTAAAATGCAGTCCCATGACCACAAACAAAGAAATGACGGGGTGTGCACCCGTCACACTCACAAGATTCAGAGCCTAGATAATGTATAAAAATATAGGCCTGATGTCACACTTTAAATCATTTTGAGTCGGCCATTTTAAGTCGGTTTTTCGACACAAGGAACCATCTTTGTTTGGAGGATCTGGTACCCCCCCGTCCCCCGGTGTTGGGTGTCACTTACAGCAGCAGCCAGCGCTTGCTCCACATCTTCAATGATGTCGCTCTCATCCTCCAGCCCCACAGACAGTCGGATTAGAGTGTCACTGATGCCCAGGACAATCCTCTCTTTTTCAGGCACAGAGGCATGAGTCATAATTGCCCTAAAATATATGATAAGAGGACATTGCCATAAGATGGTATCAGTATGTATGAGCCACATAGAGAAAAGAACATCCAACTGTTAAAGGGAGATTAGAGCAGATTGATAGGCTTCCTATTGGAAATGAAGTGACTCAATTCAAATCGAGCCTGATATTTTTTTCTTGATCTTTGCTGCCCCCTTGTGGTGCCATTTCTTTTTTACATCACATCTTTGATTACAGTTATTAAATCACATTAAACTTCAGTCTAAATTAGTTTTTAGTGCCGTTGGATACCAAAAATCTACACTGTAATAAGGTAATGTATGTGTAATAACTGTTTGGACTACACATCTGCAGGGATACTTACGGATGTTCTGCTAAACTTTCATAACCCCCGAGACTCTCAGCTATCGCAAACAACTGAAATAAGAAGAAAACAGATATAATAACGTGAAGGGCCTGAAAAATAAACTCATACAAAATATGGTAAGAAACAAAAATATGGTGTAGAATCATACATAACAGCAGGAATCATTACAGAGCTCTGATCTATAAAAGCAAAAATACATCCGGGTCTTCTTGAGTAAAGCATTTCAAATAATGGTTAAAAAAGCAAAAAGCCCTCACCAGGAAATGCCAGCAAGTAGGACTTTAGTGCTTTGCTGAAGCACTCTCTTGGTTGTAGTATGGTAGTAGTGTTATTATTACTTTTTTTTTTTTTTTTTTTCATTCAACTGTCCCGTCAGTCTGGGACTCTGATCTAGTCTTGTTGAATAATGTCCCTTCCGTCTGAAAACACGACCCATTTGGAAAACAGAAAACCGACCCAATTTTATATGGCAAATTACTTTGAGGTTACTGAGGAAGGCGCTAGCATGCTCCAGTTTCCCCTTGATGTAGAAGGTGATCATCCCCGGACAGCCGGTACATTGTTTCTTCATCACTTCGTACTGGGGGTGAGAGGGCAGGCCTACACCCAGAGAGGGAAAGTGTAAACATAGTTAGATGGTGATTATAGGATGTTTGTACTTCACTGATGGCATGAACAAGCGGAGGTACACCCTTCCATTGGCGATATGTCAACTGCATTGCACACATTGAAGTGAAGTCCGTACTTGAGTATTTTAAATTAACAGCAAGCAAGCAATGCAAATGAACAAAGTGTGTTGTGTGTGTGTGTGTGTGTGTGTGTGTGTGTGTGTGTGTGTGTGTGTGTGTATATATATATATATATAAAGTTAAATCTCTTAGGCAATAGGAACTTAAAATTACTCAAATTAAACAACTCTGTCCACATTTTCACTTCATATTTTTGTCACTTTTTCTAAACATCATGAAATTATTATCCTCAGATGTTGGCTAGTGCTAAAAAGTGGAGAATACACACAACATGTCTCAACAATGTGCTGTTATGACACATTGATTAATGATTAATGGAGGGTTATATAATTTAGTCGTGCTTTTATTGCGACACCGCAGAGAGAAAGAGAGAGATCACCTGGGAAGATCACACGCTCCACCCTGGGATCGGCTTCTAGAAACTTGGCTAAAGCCATGGCGTTCTTGAAGTGTCGCTCCATCCGCAGGTGAAGCGTCTTCAGTCCTCGGTTGCACAGGAAGCAGTCGAAGGGAGACGGTACACTGCCCAGTGCTGAAACAAAACAGGGTGAGGCAAACAAGAAAAGGCATAAACACGTTTGTTCTCTTGAAAAGCTTCTGAAAGGAACATGTTTTGGTAGTTAAATGAGTGAAAGCCGGTCAGGTTGAGTTAACCCGTCCAACACATCTGGTGTATACGAATGACTGTTCCCTTTCTACATAATACATACAGTATATTACGGGTACAACCAGTCACCCGACAAAATCTTTGCCTCTTAGATAATTGCTTTCAACCATACATCCCAGTATCAAGACATTTAGCAGTTGCCCACTCTACAGTATATCTTGTGAAGTATGTCAAGGCACAAGGGTGGTGAATTCAATCGTTCTACCCACCGTTTTGCAGAAACTTCAGTCGCTCATCCAGGTCATCCCGGTTCGTCGAGACCAGACCCATTACCACATCACTGTGACCTGTCAGATATGGACAGCAATTTAGAGAGGTTGATATTTAATTAAGCCAAAATTATATGTTTTGGATCAAAATCATTTGGGGGGGGGGGTCAAAAAGTTCAATTTCTTCATGTCCATTATGCCATATTGTTAATAAAAATATTAAACAAAAAAATATATGTATATTTTGAGGAGTCTTTTGTTATATTTTAAGAGACCACCACAATGTAAGTTATGAGTAGATTGCAGAAGATGAACATGTTTTAGCTTTGCCCAATTGCCCACACATAAAGTGACCATATTTCCTTGCAAACTTACTGTTTGGGGAAAGCTTGGGGGAAGATCCAGCCCAAACATTTTTGTGTCTTAAAACCTGTTAAGCTGCTTACTGGAAAATGACTCCTTTTTGCGTTTTTCTTGCTTCTAGGCATTTCTCCAAAACAGTATCAGTGTTACCGGCAACACAAGCACAAAAAAAATCGACGAGAATAGGGTTTAATCAGTTAGGTCTGAAATATTTTGTGGGAGCTATAGAGCGATCGTGCCTACCCCATGCTCTGTAACCCGGAAGTCCCTGGAAAATGACTCCTAACCAAAACTGTACCCTTTTTTCCACCCAACAGTAGCCACAACACTGTGATGCATTTTTTAAAATTATTCAGATTATAAAAATGTTTAAGGGCATTTGAAAATGTGCATAACTTACCGTTCATGTATTTGGTGGCTGAATACATGCACACATCAGCTCCCAAAGCCAGGGGGCGCTAAGAGACAAACACACAAGTTAATCAGTGACTTTTTTTTCGCCACCTGAACTGGAATTTATTGCAGGAAACCATTAGACTGACGATTGAAAACTCAAAAGGGTGTGAAAGTGCACATCCTTCACTCTCACCTGGAAATAGGCGGACATGAAGGTGTTGTCCACGACCACCACAATGTCTTTGTTGTGTGCATGGACCAAATCGGAACAGACTCTGATGTCAACTACCTTCATAGTGGGGTTGGTGGGTGTCTCGATCCACACCATCTGCACCAAGTAAAAGACAATGTCATATTACTCAACACTCTATTAAAACCAGACATGAAGCAGCAACTTTTGCGATGTAATGTTCTTTGTCTAGAATGTACCCACAATGATAGAAACCTGTTGGAAATACACAGAGAGCACATGATTCTTATCCGAATATCCTTTGCCTTACTTTAGTGCTGGGCTTCAGAGCAGCCTTCAGCTTCTCTGGTTCTGTACAGTCAGCAAAAGACACCTGCAGACCAAGTTCAGTAGCAATTCTTTGGAAGTAGCGGTTGGTGCCTAGCCAAATTGAGAGAGTGAAACTAAGTCAACGTTTCCACAAAAAAAAACAACACATGCCACTAAAGGTTCGAAACCAACTCACAATATGCTTCCACTTTCAGACCAACTGTCAATGTGTAGTACACATAAGAATAGCGTTACATCAGCCAGGTTACAATGGGGAGTCTCACCTCCGTAAACGTCATCCATGCACACGATGCTGTCACCGCTCTTCAGCATGTGAGTGATGGTCACCGTGGCTGCCAGCCCCGATGCAACAGCAATGCCTGCAGGGAGGACAAAAGCACAAAAAAGGACCAGTGACCGGAAATCCTTTTTCATGACAGAGGTTACCGAGGCTGGACTTTGCACACAATCCACAAACCATTACGATTGATGATCTGTCTCATTAAATACAGAGTTGCTAAATACTTCCTTTCTCAGTGAAACATGCCTTGCTGTATTAATTCTTACTTACAATGCTTTGCTCCGTCCAAAGCAGCCACAGCCTTCTCAAGACAGTTTCTTGTAGGGTTTCCACTCCGGCTGTATTCATACCCCTAAAGAAAAAAAGGAAAAATATGGTTATTTTAAGACACTTCAGTTGCACAATTATCAACAGCTGTAATAACACAGTGTTCAAACAAAAAGAGGAATGAGTCATTTGATGGAAGGAGGTTGGAGGGCAGACTGGTTTTACCAGTTGGGTTAAAATTGGTGTGTGGACAAGACTTGTAAGGTAAGGATGACAACCTATTGTTTTTATAGAGATATTGCTGTCGGGTTTTAAACCAATAGGGAATGGTTAGAAAATACTGCTCAATAGTCACTGTTACATGGTGTGAGAAAACTAAAAATATGTTCTAGTTTAAATGAATGTAGAAATCCTATCCTTGTATTTAGCACTTGTAAAAGGTAGTTCATCATAGAGTACAATTGAGTACAGTATAAAGGCTTAACACAGTATATCACACATTACGTTAAAACTAGACATAGCCTTTGCTGGGTTAAATGATCTGGTGAAACCTAAACGGAATTTGATCTCTGATGATGCTAACTCTAATGTTACTGTTTTGTTTAGTTTGAATCTCCGCATTTGAAAATTTAAAACAGTAAAATAGGCCTACTAGGCCTATATAATGTCACAGTGACTCAGCATGTATTGTGTCTATTTAAATAACGTGTAATTATATTATTCTTAAGAAAGGCAGGCTAGTTGCCTTATCTTTCTTTTTTTAAAGACCAACAACAACTGAATGTTGATTGGTAGCCCACCCGAGTCCCCGCGCGTGACGAGAAAAAAAGACCTGCCTCACGCACGTGCATACCGTAGGACCATTCATCACCCCTCCGCCTTAAATAACCAAGGCTTACGAAACTACTTACGGCATGGTTTCCTGGTCCAGTCTGCTTGAACGTGGTAGACAGAGATATCGGTGGAACTACAGCCATGGATTTCCACTGCTCCGGCTCCTGGCCGACATGAATCGCCTCAGTGGCGAAGGATTTGTAAGCAGGTCTGAAGCCGGCGTACAGGTCGCTCTGCTCGCTTTGTTTTTGAGTCTGCTCCATGGTGATGCACTTCCTCAAGTGTGTGACACTAAGTGAACTGAGAATGAGTATGCATTATCGATATATATGGTGAAGGGGAAAGGCATTGAACGTAGACGTTGACAGCACTTGTCCCCGCGAGCCAATCAGCGCTCACTAACAAGCAGAGGGCGGTGCGGATTGGTGGTTCTGAAGGGGCGTCCATGCCACGTGAGCCGGCTTATTTGCGTTCTTTGTGCGTGTACTACTCTCCAGGATTGTGATGTAACGTTTCCTGTAGTTTGAGTAATAGAGTTTGTCATAAGAGTTGACTCTTGTTCATTGCATGTTTGAACTAGTTTGAAGTTGGACTCCATCGGAAATTGTGAATGTTTTTAGTTAAGAATCTTATTTTTATGTTGTACAACTGTATTTAATATTGAACTTGTATTTTGTATTGTGTTTTATGTGTAACTGTGTTCTGCTGTCCATCTTGGCCAGGTCTCTCTTGAAAAAGAGATTTTAATCTCAATGAGACTAACCTGGTTAAATAAAGGATAAATAAAATAAATAAATACTTCAGCAAGTTAGTTGAAATTGACAAAAGTATAATCTGAGTTTCAGAAAGGTCGTGAACTCAATCATACCACTGTTATTAATGAAGTCCACTGTAAAATCGAAATCCAATCGAAGTAGCCTATCTAATATGGACCAAAAGTAGGCCAACACTGGGCCAACTAAATACCTAAACAATTCCCAGAGTATTTCTTAACTAACCCTAGTTAAAAAACGATGCTTTGATTTCTATGCTTCTTTGTTTCTCCCACGTGGTACAGTAGGCTTCATACAACAGAGAAGTTTTAGCTGCGTTTCCATTCTTGAGCCATAGGGGGAGGAAGTGCTCTTTACTGACTAACTGATATAGGCCTATGGGTACAGTAGGCCTACAGTGTCCTTGAGAAAAGATAGATAGATAGATAGATAGATAGATAGATAGATAGATAGATAGATAGATAGATAGATAGATAGATAGATAGATAGATAGATAGATAGATAGATAGATAGATAGATAGATAGATAGATAGATTCAGTGAGTGAGGTATATATAGGCCGAAAAAAAATTGCCTGAATAAAGGTTGGAGCAGAATTAAAACAAAACATAGACCTTCGTAAACTCTAATATTTACTGAATATGCACCCTACAATGCTGTCACATAGTAATACACTATGCATTTGTTGTGCAAGTAAGCCTTCATCATATTATGCTCTGTAAAAATGTACTGTTCCGAACATGCATGGATTAAAATATAATAATGAAAAAAGAAACTCTGTAAATACTTTATTGTTGTAGTTTATTAATAGTGCAAGTGAAGAACAGATGGCTTCTTGGTGTTATAAATGTAATAAACATATGCTCAATTGAGCACTGCAATACAATAACTATTTGCCTTTTTGCATCATTCATAATTGCAACTGTCTCTCCTGGAAACAAAGTATTATTTCAAGCATCACTGTTGAGTCACATGGAGATGTTTTATCACAGTACGTGTACGTTTTTAGAACCAATTGATATCTGAAAGAGTTTCGAAGACTGAAAATGTGTATTTATCTTGCACACAGGAAATAATAATCCCTCTGTCGATTATCAAAATTGAACTTTTATTATGCTCCGAAACCTTATCTTATCTTTCTTCTTCTGATAGATTTCCAATACACAAGACCACAAGACATAAAGGGGTAGTTCAGTATTTTTGAAATGTGGTTATGGGGTACTAAGGCATAGTTTGTTGTTACCTTATGGAGATGGAAATCATTATAGTCATAGCAGTTTAGGGGAGACGCTATAGCAGAAGTCAGCATTGTCTGGTTACAGAGGGGGCCAGAAGAAGAAAAAAAAAAATCTCCACGCATAAATGCTAACCTGAAACCTAAATATCTGTTCAATTGTATGCTAAACTGAGATTTCTTTCCACAGCTTTATTTTGGTGTCGGACAGCCATTTATTTTTATATCACTCCCCCAATCAGCCTTCTTCGGGCCCCTTTTGCAACAATGCTGACTTCTGCTATAGCGAGATCTCCTTAAACTCCTTATAATGTCTGCGCTGACTGACAGCATAAGGTAACAGACTTACTATGCATAAGTACCCCATACAACACCACTTCAAAAATACTGAACTATCCCTTTAAGGTTAGTTGTTGTAAATAAATCCTTTTTTATTGATAATACTCATACACATTTACTAAACTAAAACGTTTTGCACCGTTGTCAAAGTATATCTTAACATATAAACAATCCAGTGCTGAAATAAGTAGGTCTATTCAGAGTCTTTACTTGGATAAAAATAGGCTAGCAAGACCAGATGAAAATAAATAAAAACTTAATCACAAATAGCCTAAGTAAGACTAGAGAAATGTTATCAGCAAATATTGATATTGATAATAAAAGTAACTAGTAGGCCTAATAATTATTTCAGTTAATTATTGCAAATTATTTTTGAAGCAGCATTCAATGATTTCAATGTTTATTCTGTAAAAAGTAAGAACCATTTTTTGAATGAGTAGTCTCTACTGTCAGGCTGTGTATAATGCCTATCAATGATATCAAATGTATATTAATATTAGGCCTATTTAAAATCAAGACCAAAAGTATCAAATTAACTATAGCTGTGAAATGTCGAAGTACCACACATTTGTTCCTAAGAGCAGAAGGCCTACTTCAGTCAATTTTGTCACTTTTCCACCACTGTGTTGTAGATATCCATGGACATGTTGGTGACCGTTAGTAGCCTTTCTTGAACTCTCGCGATACTTCGAGGCGGAAGACATTAGCCGTATCTTCCGCACCAGTCAAGTGAAGCCGCTTATGTTGTGCAGGCTGCAGCAACCAAAGGCAGTTTTGAACGATAGGAATTGAGCGAAGTGTTTGTTTTCATAGTCAAACCGGTACACAGTAAGCTCCCGCCTTTTTGGCTTCGACCTAACTGTCGTTTTTTTGCCCGTCCGGTAAAGAAGTAAGTGTTTTCATGTTGAGCACAGTGTTTGCGTGAAGACTTCCAACTGGCGACTCGCATCAGTTCGCCCGGAGGGTCATCGTCAGCGACGACACCCTCTGCTCCGATAGCGTCAAGTGTTTAAAAAAAATGACCGGAGAGAAGATCCGCTCCCTGCGCAAGGACCACAGGCCGAGCAAGGACGAGGACCTTCTGGAGCCCGACGAGGAGGCTGCAACCGGGACGTTCACCGCTTCCAAGACGAACAGCAAGAGCAGGGCGAGTAAAATATTTAGCAACCACAAGTTAGTCAAGTCTTCCTCCACGCAACAACATCAACAGCAGCAGCAGCAGAATCAACAGACGCAGATTAATGCCAACAGCAACACACTGTCTACATCTGATGTTATCGATGACAATAACAAAAACCCCATTATCCGAACCGGGCAGGACTTTCCGGTGCATGAATGTGTGTTTAAAGGAGATGTCCGGCGCCTGTCTTCGCTCATACGGACGCAGAATATCGCCCAGAAAGACGTCCACGGTGAGTCCGCCGGCTGTTTATCTCAGGATACCAAAACATTCATCATGATCTACCAATTCCATGGTTCATTAAAGCTTAGTTTTAGTTAGCTTATCGGCCCATCAGTTTTCAGCAGCTCTGGGAAGTAGGTGAGGCTTCTCCCTATATAGATACCAAAGGCCTGGATAACTGGTTCCCAAAATGAGTAATAGTTTGCTTCATTCCATTTTTATTTTTCCGAAAGTAGGTGCCTTTTTTAAGGTAACAGTTTAAAAAAGTGTTTATGAATGACGAGGATTGTTTTCATCAGAAGCTTCAATGCCTCCCCCCACCATACAGCACTGAAATCCCTATCAGAACAAGTTCCCCAAACTCTTCTCAGATAAGCATATTTAGTTGGTCCACAGCCAAAAGTCAATGTGTTTTTGTGTTTTTGCAAGGCTTTGGGAGACTGATTGCACCTCTTCTGCAGGGCAAAGTCTGCTCAAATAACGCCACAACATCCAAAGAAGTCCCTGAACTGATGGGAGGACAAGTTGGTTTTGTTTCCGGTTCACTTGCTGAAACAAAAGATGGCATGATCTTGTGTGCAATGTCAGCCCTGGAATGGTGTTTGTCTTCAAATCAAAGCTTTTGCATTGTGTAACACAACAAGGTGTCATACAGGGCAGCAACAACACAAGCCTGTATTTTCCAAAAAGGTGCCTGTCTTGTTGAGGGCTGCTGTGGCAGAGTGTTTACGCTCACATTAGTTTAGTAACAAGTCACATATGTTGTCCGTCAAAACAGTGAGCGCCGATAAGTCAAAAGGTCTGTTCTGTTCCCATTGGCCTAACATTAACCACACATGCCCATAATGATGCAAAATTATGTGATTATTTCTTTATATATCTTATCCACTTCACTTGAACATGTTCTCACTTACTGTACCAGTCAGTGGTTGTATGGAATTATTCAGATACTACTATTATACTCTGTTGTTGTTCGCTATTATTTGGACTGCAATAAAGGGTTATTTTTGTTATTTATCAGACAATTTGGTTTTGATTCATCATTGTCTATGAAGACTTTGCTTGCCTGTCAACTTATTCAAAGCCATTCAAGTTTCAGATATTAACAGGACAAGGCAGAAAGTCCTCCCATTTGAGAAACTGGAACCATTTTTGGCTTCGGATGAATGACATTAAGCATTTGATATATTATCCAAATCGATGACTTGATGATTGAAGAAATAGCTGCAATGAAACTCACAACAGCAAGGTGTGTGGATTATCTAAAGTAATAACTAGGAATGAATTTCCAAAATATAATTTGAGTACCAGTAATACAAATTACATTGCATTCACCTCTATTCACTTGTGTACACAGCCAACATACATGTATTGATATTTTGGTGAACTTACATTTTCAATACCATTTACACTGGCTGAGTAGGCAGGGTTTAGTGTCTTGCCCAAGCATGCTTGTGCTGGTGACGTGTTTTTTGTTGTAGTGCCATTGCCCTACAGATGCAGTCCATCACAACATCTAGTGGGACTGCTAGCTGATCCCCAGCTTATGTTTCCCCCACATCAGTGCTTCAGTTTGGCCCTCTTTACTCTGGATGTTTGCCTGCCGCTCTTCTCCTGGAAGAGGAGCCTGAGGGAGCTGACGGGGCAGTTTGGCTTCCTCTTAAGGGATTTTTCCAACGCTTATGAGGCACATTTCATATTCTGGGAAGAACACCTGTGCTTCTCTGAACACCTGACTCACAAGTTATTTATACAATTCAGTGTTTACTTTTGGTTTTTGTTTCTTAACAAGCCATGTCCCTGTCAGTTGAATGCAGCTTTTTTTGACCGTGCAGTAGGATAATAGACTATACTATTGCTTGTCATGGGGGGGGGGGGGGGGCAACAACACACAATAGGCATATTACCATATTATTTGAAATATAGTGGTTTTATGCTTCCCAATTTAAAACATGTTTAAAACATTTATCTGAAGACTCAGTGAGACGGTGAAGGCTCAGTGCAACAGAGGTGTTTCTTTAATGTTAATATCAAAGGCGACGACTGACAGTGTTTTCTCTCTTTCTATAGGAAACACACCATTGCATCTTGCCGTCATGATGGGGCACAAAGGTGAGTAATGTTTAAAGATGCAACTCCATGTTTAATTCTGTCCCTTTCTGTCTATCTATGTTGCTTTTTCCTCCATCTCTTCTGTTTGTGTGTGTGTGTGTGTGTGTGTGTGTGTGTGTGTGTGTGTGTGTGTGTGTGTGTGTGTGTGTGTGTGTGTGTGTGTGTGTGTGTGTGTGTGTGTGTGTGTGTGTGTGTGTGTGTGTGTGTGTGTGTGTGTGTGTGTGTGTGTGTGTGTGTGTGTGTGTGTGTGTGTGTGTGTGTGTGTGTGTGTGTGTGTGTGTGTGTGTGTGTGTGTGTGTGTGTGTGTGTGTGTGTGTGTCAGTTTATAGTCTTTGTAATTGCATTAGGCTGGCTAGGCACCACCACAGACATTTGTCACAGATCTCCAAACAAATCCCATAGAGCAAGATGCTAATGCATGGATAAAGAGGTTGTGTTTACTGTTTATGGATTTCAGGATTGAGCAAAACAATTTTTTTTTTCTTTCTTACTCATGTCCTACATTCCATTTAATACATTTACAGTATATAGAGAGACTATTAGAATATTCTTTGTGGGGATAAGATAATGATGACAATGCAAGAAATCGGACCCTCTCAGTAGCCAAAAACTAGCCTGGTTCTACCAGACCATCGCACTTCATTTCATTTGTACAGAAGGTCTGTAATCGCTCAATTGACAAACGTTAACTCACTTGAAGGCGGGTGTTTGTTGAAGTTTAAAACTATTGGATCTGCTCAGTGCCACTCTGGATCTGCCAACCAACCATGTCATGCGATGGCTTCTGAGCCACTCCTTCTGTTCGCTGATTGGACCGGCAGAAATCTGTCCGGAGAAAACCTAAGAATACACCGCAGACCCAGACTGGCTACTGAAGGGAACTGAAAATTGAGCGGAAGTAGTAGGCGGGTGGTGCCAGGCTAGCCAAAAACTCTAGTTTTGATGAATTTTCGACCACTGGCTTTAAAGACTTATAATTTGAAGCTATAAAGGGAAATCAGCTTTAATAAGAAATGCTATTTTTCACTTTCATAATATTTGCTTTGTGTGTGGTTATTAGTTTCTCGCTGGTGTCTCTTGTGCTGAAGAGGTTCAGTTATTATCATGCTTTCTTAGTACATGTGAAAAAAATCACACGGCTGGTACAGCTCTATATGTTTTCCCGAAAGACCCTGGAAATTAAAAGCTCTGTATTTATGTAACGCGTCCTAGAATAACAATCAGTTCTGAGTAAATAATGAATATGTCATCATGTGTGATTGCTTTATGGAAAGAAACCTTTACATGACTTTGTTTTAGGCTGAATTGCACCGGTCCTACTGAAAGCATGTGCATGAAATATTAATGCACGGCCTCCTTTTAGTGAGGCAATGCCTACATTTAACATCACATGGAGTCTGGAGACTTAAGTTCAGATAGAACATGCTACTGTAAAACAAATCTCCCTCTATTTTGCAGCAGGATCTAGGTGAACAGTTCAGGCATAGGGTTACTTGTTCTGCTCGTTCTCATTAGTTAAGTGTTAGTCGAGTGTGGGTTTCAATTGATCTCTCGTTTGTTCAGTTCTTTTAAGTTCAATTCCTGACACGGTAGTGAAGGCCCTGTCACTATATATTGGTCATTCAGACAAGAGCGTGTGCTGAAGTGTAGTAGCAGGCAGGACACTAGGAATTGGATTTGCTAATGACTTTGCCTATCTCTTGCCCTGAGCTGGTACCCAGTCCTCTAGGGATGCTCAGGCCAGACAGACAGGCCCAAGGCAACAGCATGAGATCATAGTCTGGGTGTGGCACGTCTGTTGGGATGCAGAGGACAAGGCCCTCTTTGTGTATGTTTTTTATTTACGAATATAGACCATTGTTGTCAATAGCAGACACTTAATAGAGAATAATGCAGTTGATATTTGTGGTTCCACTCCTGCCATTGGTAACAAATGAAGTAACCGAAATTGGAGTTGAACATCACTATACATGCAAGGCTAAAAAGTCGGTGTTTTTCCCTTTTTACTATAATACATCATCTTTTCCAGCTCTAATCTGCTAATTATAACAACCTGGTATTTAGGAGACTTGTGAGTCGCTGCAACTGAACTAATTATACGTATTGATTGACATTAGTTTTGTCTGGAAAAGAAACTTAACATTGGTTTGTGTCTGTCAATTTTGTCTGGAAGAGCAGCAGCAGGTTCGCCTCAGAGAATGTGACAATGGGATTCTTCGGCCCCTGTCTTGTGTGGTTCGGTCGCTGAGTGTGCGATCGATGGCGAGGAAGTGAGCATAACAGCCATTTCATATATGTACTCAGGCTGTATGAGAATGGGTGGTGATGGTGGGAGTTTGAGCAGCCTCTTTAACAAGTGCCCAATCTGTAGCCAATGCACGTAGTGTCTTGCATTAGATTAGCACTTCATTTCTCCACCTTGCTCTCTTTCCCTCATTCCCGTGTTGGAGTTGTATGTGACCTGAAACTGACCTCTGTGCATCTGCTACACATTGAATTCTACTGGGAGAAACCCTAGCGAGACTTCCTGTTATCAGTATTCTGATGACTGCATGTTGGATTGAACTGTACAGCAAAGCATGGCTGATTAGTCACAGGCTGAATTGGGATATCATATATTTTAATCAAACCGAAAAGATCCTTCAGTATGTATGATGAAGGCTATTAATAATATGAAGCTCGCAAGACTACACTGTAAGAAATTTCCCTGTAAGAAAACATTAATCAACTGGCAGCAGGGTTGCCATTTTCTTACTGTTAAATTAACATTATATGACTGTCACTAAAATTGACAGGATTATACTGTTAATGAAGAAAACTGTATGAACCTGTTTTTTCAGTAAAAAACAGTAATCAACTGGCAGCAGGGTTGCCATTTTCTTACTGTTAAATTAACCTTATTTGACTGTCACTAAAATTGACAGGATTATACTGTTAATGAAAAAAGGGATGAACCTGGACTAAATGTTTAAGTTGTTTGCACCGTGAGCGAAGGGGATGTTATATTTCATTGGGCAGATGTGTTTCATCCCTATTTAAGTTTACTATGTCCGCTATTTGTTCAAATGCTAAACACAGAGAGCAGCTTCTGTTTGTTACTTCGAGACACTTTTTTACAATATATCAAGTTCAATGGAATGATTAATTTCTATTGTAAATTGTCTCCTGAGTTGAACTAGGGATCTTGTTTAAGATTTCCACAAACCGTTTGTTATAACCAAAAATAACAGTTAGTTCACACAGAAATGTTTTATTTAAACAAAATGCATAGTGAGGTAATGGAATGAAACATCCCCTTTACTGAGGGTGCAAATAGCAACATAACAAACGTTTAGTCCAGTGTAAGTCATTGTGGGAAAGGGGGCGTCTCTACAATACACTTTGTTGTGCTTACTTGATTTATCTAAGGCAATCCGTTTCCTTCATTCTACTGAGTAAACACAACTCTTCAGTTTAGTAAGACTAATTTGGTTTAATTACGTTAACTGCAATTTCCATTTCCAAGTAGATTTAACTCATCTTCAAGTAAACTTAACCAGAGGATATAAAGTAAACAACACTTAATAGTTAAGATGTGGATGGATGAGGATTAATGTAGAAAATGGTACAAGCTTCACATGTGCAGGCAGCTCATGTCAAGTTGTCCCTTCTAAGTTTGATGGTAAATTAACAGGAAAGTTCAGTATTTCTGAAAAACATTACCATTCCGTAAAATAACAGCAAAGGACTGTAATTTAACAGACTGCCTTTTATTTTAACAGTTAAATGCTGTTTTTATAAATAACAGGTAAATGCTGTTGAAATCCTGCTGTAAATGTACAGCAATTGTTTACAGTGTAGATAGACAATAGGCTAGAAAGCTAGATAAACTTCATACTGTTGTTGTTGCATGGAGAAAACACAATGAATTTGTCAACTTGGAAAAATATATTATACTGATTATAATAATTGTTAAGATTTTCTGCAATTTTCAAACATTTTATTGGCAAACCAAATGATCAATCAATAAAGTAATCTGTGGATGAACCGCTTAATAAATAAATTGCTAGTTGCAGCGCTTTGATAATAGATCTACTGTGAAAATTGGAATCTTTACTAGGTTTATCTACATTGGACAATATGAATCGGTAGAACAAAAATATGAAAAGTGAAAATACATACAGATATTGAACCCATATTTAAAGCATAACAGCCATGTGTCCATACCAGGGTCCATACACTTTTAAATCAATTCATTAAAAGATGTCTCTCTACTACTGAAGCCAGACCGGAAGCTTGCAGGTTGGCAGCTCAGGACATTGCCTGGCTTTTCTCTCCACGCTTATGTAGTGAATGTCTGCTAAATGTTGTCATTATTATTATGACACAATCATTGGATTTAGTCAGGTGAATAATATATAGGTCAGAGGCCTGAGGAAATTCAAGGCTTACTCATCACAAAGCCAATCGTTCAAGCACATGGCCACCTGTATTTTCTGGATATCACCCTCTGTTGTCAGCTGCTCCATTCCGAACGCTGGCACTTAGCCGACTAATGCATCAACACAGTGGTTCTCTGATTTAAGGTTCTTTGTGAGGCACTTAGTGCAGTCACATCCAACCTTTCCGCTTCCATTTATGTTATTAAAGCATCACATTTGACCACAGTAGTCAATCTTCGTGAAGTGGCCAGTGTGGCCATCGTTTCGACAATAGTCTGCACTTAATATGCAGATCACGTTGAGCAGAAATGTGTAGAAATGTAAAGAAAACTTAATTCAGACAAGTCATGAGTAAAGTCTTTGAGCCTCAGCTGGTGGGAAATCATTGACTTTACATCCTCCTAACTTGGCTTATTTTTTTGATTTTTCTTTGCCATCCTTCCACCTTGAAGCAAGCTGCACATTAAAGCTGTTGCCTTTAATTGTTTCTGTCTAGAATATCGCCCGACTGCATCTGGTGCTGTCACAACACACACTTTGCTGCTGCACTCTCGGGATAGCCACGTTCCTTTTTGTTGTGTGGGTAACCTGTTTAATTAGATAGTGTTTCAAAATGCATTCCTCTCCTTCATAAAGAATGTATGAGACCCTGGCCTCTTTCTTATTAATAAAACATAGTGAGTGAGTATGTAGATCAGAGGGGCGACGTGGTATGTTGGTTAGACTGTGACAATGTTTGTGTGTGTGTGATGCTCTCTTTTCAAAAGGTAAACATTATTATTTCGGCTTATTGACACCATGTTGACTCGGTGAGAACACCTCTTCAGGCAGGTTTATTCTATTTTATAGGCTTTCATACCGTTGTTCAGCAGAGAGACAAGTCTCAACACGAGGGCTGTAGTAACCAGTTAAAATGTGTTTGCATGACTAATAGGGCTGAGTCAAAGGAAACAGACTGTGCTGAGAGCTTCTATGCAGCATGTTGTCAGCCCAAGCGATCATTTAGAAAAAGGCTGGTCCAACAGCTGTAATGAAGCCAGAGTTCCTGCCCCATCAAGTGGAAGCCCTACATAGCCACTCAGCAGCAGACTGTTAAGAGTAAGCAAGTGGTTTGCCGCTCACAGACAGGACTGTGACCGCTCCCGCCTTAAGAGAGCTGAGACAGAGCTGCACAGGCGCAAACAATGCAATGAATGATGTCACGGCAAAACTGACAGCTGAGCCAGAACAACAGGCTTCACTCTCGGCTTGCTGTGCTTGGGGTTTGTTGACAGGCTGCCCGGAGAGTGAAGGGATGTTGCACCGCACTTGCTGCCGATCTTGCCAAAGAAAAGTGACAAAGCTCTATGGCCGCTTTTTTCAATTGTTGGAAATTGGAATCGAAGCACAGCCCGGCTCGGATGGGTTACTCACATCACAGTACTGCCTGATGTCCTTTTGATATTTTAATCCCAGAGAATGTATCTTTTCCTCCATTTAAAAGCAGTATGGACTCTAAAGCAGAGATGCCAAGTCTTGTGTAACTGTAGGGCCCATATGGCTCAGTTGTACAGTTTAGGGGTCAGCTTTCAAGTCAATCCTACTGCACACAATCTGTCCCCTCCTCTAAAAGCAGGATTGTTTACATATAATCAGTGTGCTGTCACGGCAAACATTTACAGATTGTATGGCACATGTGTGTTGCACACATAGAAAAGTTCAAGTGTCTTCGTCTTAATGTTGGTGGTTTCCTTTCTTGAAGATGAGGTAAACACAACGTTAAAGCTAAGCAGTTAAAATCAGTGTCTTTGCCTTTTTTTGTCTGTTTTAAGGAGGGTATGATTGAGTGATTATGTCACTATAGCAACACCAAAGGTAATGAGCTTATGGTCAATGTGGGATGTTAGTGTGTCCGTCTCAACATATTAAAGACCTGTTAGTATTTAGATGTCCTGTGCCTGTTTGAGGTCAAACAGTCATAATTTCCTCCTTTCTTTACTCTATGTCTGTGTGCTTTGTGAATGTGCAGCACCAGAAAAACAAATGAGCACAATCATATTGAGCAAAATGAGGAAAGTCATATTTACCCATTGGTGTTAATCCTTCTAATAATAAAGGTCATTTTTGGTTAATACCACACCACTTTTTACGCCGGTTTTTCAGTTTGAATTTGTTTCTCTCTAGTTAAAAGAAAGCAGATTTTCCGGAATTCCTAGGAGTCACCTTTGAGATTAGGTTTGATGCTAAGGAGAAGAGTTGATTTTAGTCTGGTTAAAACAAAAGGGGGCTGCATGTATCCATTTGGAGGAGTTGGTTCACACTTTTATCGCCTCCCTTTTTTTGGCCTCAATTAAATGTGTCTCCAGCACCTCCTGTGCAAGCAGAAAGCTGCAGCCAGGATTTAAATCTGTGAAAACAGACACTTTGGATGATCCTTCACTTGATGCTTGTTTTTGTTTTTTTACAAAATTGCCAGATCTTTATTAAAGCACATAAGCAAACCACCATCCCTAAGCAACCATGTACTTACCTTCCAGACTTCTGTTATGGCATTACCTGCTGAGTCTTGTTTGGCAAGCAGTGTATTTATTTTAATATGTTCCTCATTCCTCTTGTGCTGTTTGTGCTCATGAGACTTTTGTTTGCATTGCATATACAGTATGTTGCTGTGTGTCTTGCTTGATGCCAATAGTAAAACTTATTATAAATTATGTTGTTATAAAAAAGTAATTATCCATAAATCTGACCGTCTTCCTGTCATTCTTACAGAGTGTGCTCACCTCCTGCTGGCCCACAATGCACCAGTGAAGGTGAAGAACGCTCAGGGGTGGAGCCCCCTAGCTGAGGCCATCAGCTACGGAGACCGACAAATGAGTAAGTATCTGACTGACTGATACTGGTACTGCTTTGTTATGCAGAAACATACCTTTTTAAAGCTACCGCGGCATATTGAGATAACATTGGTCAGTCATCACCAGCGTGGCTTCAATAGGGTCTCAGTTTTGGTTTTCCCATGTGAAATCAGCGAAGGAGAAGCGAGAGGGTAGGATCAACAGATGCAAATCTGTCAAAACAGTTGCCTCTGAACATTCATCCCCGCTGCTGCCTCCAAGCGAGGTCGTCACACCGGCCTGCGTTCTTTGTCCCCTATGAGAGAGGCGACATTCCTCAAGGCCCACTGGCTTTTGTGCTCCGATGAAAAGCAATTAATGAAACGTTTTCTCTCTCTCCTCATAGGCTGGTTATGCTCAAGCCCCTGCCTCGCCCATTCCTGTCCACAGTACCCAGTGGTTATACAGTAGGGCTGGGTATCGTCAAGGACATCGCGATAAGATACATATCACGATACACTGGTCACGATACGATATATCACGATATATTGCGTATCTTGATATATCACGATATATTGCGACATTCCATAAACAAGTTGCCTTGTCTAACATAACAGCACAATATATTGATAATTGCACAGACAAATGAAGTCAAAACTATTTCATTCACAACTTCCTTTACTATTTTCTTCCTTTTTTTTGGTTTTGGCAAATGATAAAACACTGCTGCAGTACAAATCCAATTCACTCTTGTACTAACTGTACAGGACACAATGAAAATTAAAACACATCAGTGTGCTTTTGTGACACAGTGAATCTTAAGTATTCTTATAAACAAAACTGATCTCACTTCAATAGTCAGTACCCTAGAGGCTCAGGCCTGATAGCAGACATGGGTTTGAATCTGACCCGTGGTTGTTCTCTGCATTGTATTCCCTCTGTGCCCCATTTCATATCTGTATCTCTGCACTGTCAATAAGGCCTTGAAAAGCAAAACTAAGAAATCATAAAAAAATTAATAAAAAAAAAATTGATTTTTAGTTATAAAAATCGATACTGATATCGCGAAACTAAGTATCGCGATATGTCGCTATATCGATTTGTTGACACAGCCCTAATATACAGTATATTGTTAGGAATTATGTTTCTGTAAGCATTTTTTTAGATGCAATAACTCAAAGTCTAACCACTTTTTCCATTAGACTGTATGATTTTTGTTATCTCAAAGTTAGCTTTTACATGATAGGGTCATTGTTATAACTGATATTGGCATATCACTGGTACATGGGTTAGAAGAGAGAGATTTTTCCTAACAAGTAAAGAAAAATCTAATCCCTTAATGCAATTTTGCAAAATTGTGATCAATAAATAGTTTCAAGTCTTTTCCAATATCTTAAATACTTTAACGTTTGTGCTGTTTAGAAGAATGAAGGTAAACACCACATGTTACGAAGAGTTCCTTCATTTGATGTGTTTGTATATACACACAAACTTGGAACAAAATAATATATTATTCATTTAGATTTTAACTGCCAAAGTTGGTGTAATATTGACCCCAGAAATGCAATATCGGTACAGCTTTGTAATACATTTCTTGGAACTTCTTGGCCTTTTCTGCATTTCTGTCATCAGGTTTGGCTTACCCTACCAGATTTACCAGTGTCTGTATTGACTGAGGCCTCTAATGAACTCCGCAACACTATTTTAAAATGTACTCCCTCACTGATAGGTCGCTACCTCGTTTGTTCAAACCATCGTATAATTCAGCTTCATGACATATTTTGTTTTAGGTTAAAAAGTTGCTCCATTCACTAATTTTCTGTCATGCTTAATGCAGCAACATCACGCACAACGCTGTCTGAAGATTGTACAAAAATAAACAATGTTGAAGATGAGGCGGGTTGAGGGAAAAACATTTTTTATTATGCAAGCTATTCACAGCACTTTTTAGCAAATATCTGAAAGAGTATCTGAGGGGTTTCTTTTAAATACATAAATAAAAATGGATGAACTTGGAAGTTCATTGTTCACCCTCCATCATCTGGATGCCCGATAAAGACTCTTTTTAGAACAAGGCAGGAGTCATTCATTTCATTGTCATAGCAGGTCCTGGTTCTGGACAACATAACACAAGTTCTTTACTAGGTAAGGAGCCAAACACAGAGAGTGGGGAAGGCGTCCTGAGAGAGTGACAGCTCAGCGGCTGGGCCTGTATCTGTCTGCTGATTCAGAAGATCAGTGGGCAATTAAAGGCTCAATCTGCTGACAGACACAGGTACATTAGGTCAGTCTGCTGGTCACTCGAATCAACAGCTTCTGTTGCACTGAAGCAAAAAAACTATGCCACTGAGAGTGACGGCTGCTGTTGTTAAACACTACTTGCCTCTTTGTGTTATTTAATGTGGCTCCAAAGTGCAGGGCAAGAGCCTCTGTTGTGGCAGCTCAACTACAGATGGCTGAGTCCGCACATTACAAACATATTCACACTTGGCCCTTCAGGAGGAAGGTGCTGAAGAGAGCTGTTAGTGTTTTTACCTATCCAGGGCAATACATGTCGAGCCCTTTACAGGCTGTAGCCATAGCAGAGCCCGGCCTAGCAGCAGTTATTCAGTATGAGCTGACTCAGTGTCAGTCAGGAGGAGTCTGTGAGGGAAGTACAGACTAAGGAGCTCTTTGTCAATTACAGTAAGGCAAAATTCCTGAAAAGTGCTAATAACTGGAAACATAATTTAGTTCTAGTAATAGAGTTGTCATTGGTATTGTTGTCAGATTACATTGAGAAAAAGGTTTGATTAATTTCCCTTGTTGTTAGCCCACATTTGTTGGGATTTGGTGTCTTTGTCGCCAGAGTTTTTAAATTTACTTTAAATTTGTACAAGGAGACGGAAATAGACTTTGTAATTTGTTTTCTTCAACAACAGCTATTTCTGTCTTCAATTGTCTTCCACTCACAGTTGTGTTGTCAGCTTCAGGAGCTTGTTTAAAAACTGCCACGATTATGATGTTGTTTATTAGACGGGGAACTGCCTGCTGGTTTCATGCTTTCTTACCTTCTTCTTAATTAAAAAAAAACCCACATTGGACCATATTAAGCATTAAAAAGATTCCATAACACAACAAGTGTTACTGTGTTTGAAAAACATGCTTAACATCATGTAAATCTAGACTTCTGATGGCTTTGACATCGAAACGGGATATGATGTTATGAAGACAACAATCTGTATCACTTTAAGTATGACAAATGGCTAACTATCTGTAGTAAAAATAAATGTTCCTTCAAAGATCAACAGGAATAATGGCTCTGATATAAATTTAAAAAATTATTTTCTGAAAGGGCATATGTGAGGCTAGGTGGGGAGTGTTTTTGTGGGAATTGATCACCACCACCTGGCCAAGGGTTGATTTTGTTTAGGTCTAAAAGTTTGTTTTCTTTTATAGCCAATTCAGCAAATATAGCCAATAAGCCAAAAGTACTTGACTCTACAGAGTCTTTTGGCTCCATAGATTCAATATTTTAAACTTTATTCAGTTTGGTCCTGTTTGCTGCTGCCTGCCTGCTTTGCTCAACTTCACAGCAACTCCACAACCTACCTGTGTCAATATTGACTGTTCTCAGATCCTTGGGGGAATGCCAGCAGCTGTTGTCCAGTTAGATCCAAGGCCTTAATTGTTAAATAGTGGCAGATTGTGGGGATTTAGATTCCAAATCCCCGTCCTCTGTCTCCTTTCATTAATGTGTTGCGGTGAAATTACCAAAATCTATCACCTAATTAGTGGCAGTAAAGTTACCTAATAAGTATCTGGGTGAATCAGCGCCAGGATGGAGTCACTTTGGGTTAGCTTTAAAACGGTTGCGTTGGTTTCTCGTCCGGTGGTGTGCGCACAGATGGTGAGATTGTATTCCTTTTCCTACGTAGAGCCACAGCGAGGATCAGGAGGAGCCCCATCCACAGCTAATGTCCACACTCATTAGGCAACCGGGCCACAAAGAGAGCCCCGTCGTGTGTGTGTGTGTGTGTGTGTGTGTGTGTGTGTGTGTGTGTGTGTGTGTGTGTGTGTGTGTGTGTGTGTGTGTGTGTGTGTGTGTGTGTGTGTGTGTGTGTGTGTGTGTGTGTGTGTGTGTGTGTGTGTGTGTGTGTGTGTGTGTGTACGTGAGCATGCGCGCCCGTGTCTCACTTGTTTTAACATTGTCAACACCCCCTCTGTGCTGCCTTGGGGGGAGCACCAGTGAGAACACAATGTGAACAACCTGTATGTGTATGCTGACTCACTGCGCGGAGCAGTGGAGCTAGTAATCATCCGGCCATATGTCAACCATTGCTTTTGAGCTCTGTAAAAAAAAAAAAGCGACGGTGTCACCCACATTGCATAACTGCATGATCTTTTCCTTACATGTCTCATTGTTGACATGATTTGTATAGTGAGTCTTTTCATGAGATAACACTGGTGGTGACACCCACATTCATACGAACTTTGGTATATTGGAAATACAAACCTACACTCACCGACCACTTCATTAGGTACACCTTGTTAGTACCAGGTTGGACCACCTTTGGCTTTTAGAACCGCCTTAATTATTTTGTGTTGTGCGTTCAGAAATGGTATTCTGCAGACCTTGGTTGTAACGTTATTCGAGTTACTGCAGCAGTATGCCCTTTCTCCTCTGATCTCTGACATCAACAAGGCATTTTCTTCCACACAACTGTCGCTCCCTGGATATTTTCTGTTTTTAGGACCATGCTCTTTCAACCCTAGAGAGTGGGTGAAATTCCCAGTAGATCAGCAGTTTCTGAAATACTGAGACCAGCCCGTTTGGCACCGTCAACCATAAAAAGTAACTTAAATCCCTGTTCTTCCCAGTTCTGAACAGGTGTACCTAATAAAGTGGCCGGTGAGTGTATGTGACACAGCAGGACAACCTTTGTCATGTTGGAGTGGAACATCTTCACTTTCCTTACATTAATGCAGAATTAATTTTGGCATCTTAAAAGCCCCTGTTTTTTTTTGTTCTGGTTTTATTGCCATGCAGCGAAGGTTTTACAAAATAAGAGCAACTGAGTGGATAAACTAATTTCCTAAAATAAAGGAATACATTTTGTTCAGGAGCAAGTTAAGTGGTGGGATCAGATTCAGCATAGCAAAAGGTTTTTCTTCTGGTTGAAAAAGGCCGTCATGGAAACAAATTACATTTCTCCAGTAAACCTTTCAGAGGTTTTCTGTGTAGACAAAAATCTTAAGCCTATGCAATTTCTTTTTACCACACTGCAAAAGCTACCTGACTGTTTATTTTTTGGGTCTCATTGGTGCTTCTCTTCATCTGTGTTTCAGTCACAGCGCTGCTGAGGAAGCTGAAGCAACAGTCCAGGGAGACTGTGGAGGACAAGAGGCCAAAGCTGCTCAAAGCCCTGAAAGAAGTAAGCTCAGTTTTCTGCGCCTGATGCCATTATTCTGTTTCTTTTCTCTAATCATTAAGTTCTCTTTCTTCTCATTCGGCTCCCATCCAATCTTCCCTCTTTCCTTTTCTTGATTCTTCATCTTATATCGTTCTCCTCTTCATGCAGAATACACACTCACAAATTCCACTAATGTCCTTCCCTGACATCGGCCTAGCTTCTTATTCACAACTAAGCACACACCCACACAAAGGATCAACTAGTCAAAGTGGAAGACATGGTGGTTAAGGCTAATTAAACATAAGGGAGATTTTGCGGCAGCCTTGTGTGACGCCACGTCTAAACACACACACACACACACACACACACATACACACACACTGTGAATAAGACTACAGACAAGCTGTTCAAAGCAACAATTATCCTTGACTTCAAGGTTTGTTGTGGCTGTTTCACTGGTACAGTGTCACACATAGAAACTTGCTGTAAATATTTAATCATGAAAAGACCAACTTGTATGCCTTCCAGAACAACTAGACAAGAAACCATTTGGTTTTGTTGTTGCAACCTACCATGGATGATGAGGCAGAGATGATATTCTTTCTGCGTTATTATCTCTCAAAGATTATACAGGCCTGTGAGATAATGAGCCCACCAGCACGACATCATCATCATCACCAAATGCCACGCTGAGACCACAGGTGGTGAAGATGAGATGAGAGCAGCTCATCCTGCCCTCATATTTCACAGGATAATTAGGCGGCTGAAGAGTTGTGTCAGTAAAGGCCGAATTCCACCGGCTGCCTCTCCGGTCCTTCTACGCTCCAGCACGGCAGTGGAGCTGTCTTTTTTGACTTTAGTCAGTGGGTGGGTTTGCACCACGTCCGCTGCACCGTCTCTCTGCTCCGCTGCTGCTCCAGCTGTCCGGTGAAATATGCACTGCTTCTATTTTTGCTGGATGCCGGAGCTCACCGCATCAATTTATCACAGAACACATCGAGATAGACAGGAACACAGGCGCCGACAAAACAATAAAACCTCCGGTTAATTTTCAAAATAAGACACTCGGTGTTCACTGCAGGTAACAATCTCAAAACAGAGACACATACAAGCATGTCCACTGTTCTTTTACTCGTTCGGATGGGAACAATAACCTTCCGTGCGTTCGTTGTTGTGTAAATAAATACCATATATGAGAATCATATTATCAAGAGCGATCGCCCGTCACTTTTATTACCTCGGGAACTCCTCGGTCTCGCGACTCCAGCTGTTCAGCAGAGCTGGCCGTGCCTGCTTTGAAAACGGAGCCGGTGGGTATTGACGGACGTGGGCGCACGGAGCAAAACCGTTAGACACCGCACGCGCAGCCAGTGGAATTCCGGGGTCAGGCATGATTTGTTACGGATGGTCATTCAGGCTCCTGTTAATTATGGCCATGTACTGTAAACTGAAGATCTCTGTTACACCATATTGGTTTTTATTCTGCATATATGTTTTTTAAATTAGCCAAGTCTCTCTCATATTTTTCTGTTTTTGTTGCACGTGAAAGCCATGAATCCCCCATGAACACACACGTTTTGCTAATAACAAATACATAGTACTTACAGACAATCACAGATAGCCCTGTCTTTCCACCCTTTTCATTGATTTATTTTTTATTGAAATTTGTTTGTCTTTATTTACAGCTTGGAGACTTTTACTTGGAGCTTCACTGGGACTTCCAAAGTTGGGGTGAGTGAAGCAGGTTGACAGAAAACATTATTGTTTTAAAGACTTTATCCTGTCTGAAAAGTTAACCCCGCGTTCTCAGGAACGGAGTGGTTTAAAAACTACAGAATGGGAAGATAAGTTTTGCTGAATGTAGAATGTAAATGAATCTTCTTGTTTAGTGACTGTATAGCTATGCCATGAGACACTTTAACTGCTGGGAGTCACCAGTCACCAACAGGCTAGAAACTCTTCCCCCTGCTGGACATGAACTGACACAACATATTTTAATGTCAGTGTACCTCAGTGGTATCTGCTAATACCAGAAGAATAACTTGTTCTGCAGTTGAACTTATACATACATACTGGTGAACTGTGTGACAGTAAACTCAATGTACCCACTGGTACAGCAGCATTTTCCTTATTTGCATCAGTCTGGTTCCTATGGGATGGTATTAGGGCCACAGGAGAGGAAGAAAAATTAGAGGAAACATTTTTTAAATTATACACTTCGACAAAAATGACCAAATGTCGAGAATAAAGATGAAATACAATTTGGAGATTAAACTTGACAGTTCAATACTGCGGTAAAGCTGTACAGATGTGGACAGATCTGAACTTCCGGGATCAATAACTCATAAGCAAAATGTTATTTAAACACAAAAGATGCATCTTTGCTACAACTTCATTTTTACCGAAACGAGACATCCTCTAAGGTCGACTAATAACTGCACTGCACTGTATAAGAGTGAAGGTATTTAATATTTTGCTTCGCTGTTGCGCTCATTAGACGGCACTCTCGTCTCTCAGCCCGCTGCACATTTTATTAGTCTAGCTTAGAGGACATTTTTGGTTGTAGCCCATTAACTGCTGTATGACCATAGCAAACATGCATTGTTTGTCTTTAATAACGTTTTACTTATGGGTTATTGATACTGGAAGTTCAAACCTGTCAACATCTGTCCAACTTTACCCCAGTTTTTACCTGTCGAGTTTGTTCTCAACATTGAATATCGTCTTGATTCACGTCATTTCGACTTATTTCTTGAAGTGCCTAATAAAAAGATTTCCTCTATAATAATACTCTTCGGCAGGCTCCAGAGTGTGAGCCAGGACTGAATCATGTCAAGTTTCTGTGTGTTTGTGAATTATTGACAAGGTGGGCAAGATTATGTAATGGATGTATGATATTAACTCGGTGTACACTGATTGCACATCATGCACATGGAAATGTAAAATAAATGAAAAAGGAAAGGCTTCGATGTGGTGACAGCCCTTTAAGTATTGTAATGTGTAGGTTAGAGAGCCAAAGTGTCTGTGCTCTGGGACGAATCTGGTTTAAACCAACACAGTCTATTGGGTCTGAGACTGTCAGAGGGAATCCTGGCGTCGTGCCCTTCAGGCCTGTTTAGTCTATGTGCATTTTCACAAAGCAGTCCCTCACAGAAATACATTGACTGTTAAAACACCTTTTGAATGATTTTTTAACGAATAACACCAAAGGAAAGTTTCTTCCTTTCTCTGACTTTGCCTGGTGAGGTATTAAATATTTAGATACAGAAAAGCAGGGTATGTGTCTCTCTATTCTACGGAGCTATATGCTACTGAGGCTTCGAAAGAGGCTGGCTCTTTTCATTATTGAGTGAGACTTCTAAATTTAGAATTTGTTTAACATGTTCTTGATTGTGTCTTTTCATGTTGCAGTGCCTTTGCTCTCCAGAATCCTGCCTTCAGACGCGTGTAAGATCTACAAGCAGGGCATCAACATCAGGCAAGTCCTGTCCACAAATGTTACGCATTCAGAGAAAATGTGTGAAAAAATGGGCCTTGTAACAAGAATATCGTTTGTGGTCAAAGTAAATGGGAACTCTTTGCTCTGCACATTGCAACTACTCCTCTTCCCTTTTCTCCTCTCCTAATCCAAATTAATTAACTAAAGTGTAAAATCGTAGCCTGGCAGAACAAGGGAGCTGTTTTACCTATGTTTCAATTGTAAATCAGAGCCTCATAAAAGCATAGTTACAGTGGTGCGTAGTGTACTGAGCTGCCTGTCTCACTTACAAAGCAGTAATTCACCTGTGCTGACACGCAGTCACAATGACTGGCCTACAGCTTGGAATCCAGTGCCGTGTCATGCCTTGTAGGCAAAAAGTTAACACCAGGCAGCTCTCACAGCCAGAGCATACGCACACACATCAACAACAATACCTTTGTTTTACTATGGTTAAATGTGTGACAAAATCAGTGCAAGACTTTATCCAGCACATTCACATATTCTTCTATATTTGGGTAAATTAACAAATCAGCTGCAGGTACATCTATCTAAATAATGAACATAGTGCATTAAAGTGTGTTTGTGGGTTGTTTTCTTGATGTGGAGCTTCTCTGAAACGGCTCTTGGCTGTCTTACTTGGTATTCAAAATGCCCTCCTATTTTCCCAGAGTTTTTGGCAGAAAAGAGAGAAAGAGGGCAGAGAGAGAGTGTGAAAAAAACCCTGTCACAGCAAGTTCATTTACATTTCCGTGCTACAATGTGTCAGACCTGTCATACCCTACGCATAGCACCTACCACTTTGTGTGTGCTGTTCACAAGCAGATCAGTTATTCTCTTTGCTGCCATGCCTCATCCAAGGAAAATCCAATTTTACAAAGTGTTGAAAAAAAATAGATTCTTGAAATGTGTCGCTGGTATCCCATGGCAATGATTACCATGCACATTGTCTCTAACCATTCAGAGCAAAGGTTTGACATCCATCATGGGTTTTCCTTGCTCACAGTTTTTAGACACTGTGTTTGCTGGTGTTTTTGCATTTGGCCAAAGTTAAACTCGGTTGATCTCTCTTGCTATCATCCTCTGTTTTCTTTTCCTCGTTTTCCTGTCTTCCCATTTCATCTATCCAAAGGTCCCACACTAAACCTAATCTCTGTATGTGCATATTTTATTCTGTGTATAGACTGGACACTACCCTCATAGACTTTACAGACATGAAGTGTCAGCGCGGCGACCTCAGTTTCATCTTCAACGGCAACGCCATCCCCTCCGAGTCTTTTGTTGTGCTGGACAACGAACAGAAAGTCTTCCAGCGGATTCACCACGAGGTGACTGAGACCTAGAAACCCACAGTCAGGGTTTCAAGTGACACTTATTTTCATCATATGCCATTCAATTTCTTTGTACATAATTTTTAGTCTTCAAAATGTCAGAGAATGAAGCAAAAACTGTCTTCAGAGATCTGAATGAAAATAATTAGTTGAGTCCAATTAGAAGTTAAAATCTCAAAACGGTTCATGTCACTATCAACTCAGACAAGGAAAAGCAGCGAAATGACTCAATTGATTTAATGATCAAAATATTTGATACATTTGCACTTAATACAATCAAGTAGTTTTTTTAGTGATTGCAGCTTTACTGAATGACTGAAGTTTCGGTTGAAAATAACCAAATGGTGGCAGTTTTACTACTCTCACAGCAGTAGTCGGTGGACTACACATGTAAGGTTTGTTCGGACAAAACATTTACTGTAAATTAAGTATCCGCTGATGAGCATAAATGTTTTCAGTGAGTGATAGGTCAATGTTCCCACATATTTTTTGTAGTGAAAGTGGAGACTTAGACCTGAAGCTGAAACTAGACAAAGGTACTACTATCTTTGTCTTGACCAAAGTGTTGGGGGGGGGGGAGAACCAACTGGTGCCTGTGAGTGACTGTGTAGTGTTCTAACACCATCCTGTAATGTCCAGGAGTCTGAGATGGAGACGGAGGAGGAAGTTGACATCCTGATGAGCAGCGACGTGTACTCCGCCACGCTCTCCACCAAGTCCATCACCTTCTCCAGGGCGCAGACCGGCTGGCTCTTCAGAGAGGACAAGACGGTCGGTATCAGCTGTTGTGTTTGGGTTTGCGGTGTGGTTTGTTGTTATCATCACGATTCTCACCACCACAGCTGCTGTTCCAGGGTCAGCTGTGGATCCAAGGCTTTTATCAGAATGTGGAATTTCTTGAGAGTATCTAGTAACTTGACCCAGACAGAAAGTTGGTCATTTGAGGAATTGTCTGGGGAAAAGGCAGGAAATGGAAGGTAAACAATACACAGGGGGCCAGCAGACAGATGTATATACTGTAAGACTGTATGTTACAGTTTGTGTGTTACATAACATCATTAGCCGTATATAATGGTTTCCAGCTGGTTTACTCAAAATGAGTCCAGACTGTTGAACCCTTCCCAACCTGTCTGACATGAAAAACAAAAGTATTTGAAACTGCACTGGCAGTGATAAATCTTTTGTTCTATGTAACCTTTTTATTTCCATCTTTTTTTTCACCATTACGCGTTATTAGCCTAACCTCTCAATGTTGTTTCTGTGTGTCTTCTTGTTATCTCACCCGGTGAGCCTCTCTTTGTCAGAGTGTGACTCTGGTTACAGAACTACAGTACTTCTATTGCCATATATATCCACCCTCCTGACCATGTTTCCTGCACTACATCTCCCACAGCAGGCAGGAGAAAGATAGTAAATCAATCAAAGGAGCATCAGTGGTGACCCAGGGAAGGAAGGACAGGTGAAATAGAGCACAGACAGTGCAGGGGGCATGAAGGCGGTGAATGAGTGATCTGGGTATTGCTTTCTATCCACCTTTGACCTCGCGACACAAGGGGAAATTGGTGACTCAGCAGGTGGTTAGGAAAGTTATCTAACAGTTTGTTGTTCTGCCTCCAGGAGCGCGTGGGAAACTTCCTGGCAGATTTCTACTCTGTGAACGGCCTGGTGCTGGAGTCCAGGAAGAGACGGGAGCATCTGAGTGAGGAAGACATCCTGAGGAACAAAGCCATCATGGAGAGCCTGAGCAAAGGAGGGAATCTCATCGAGCAGAACTTTGAGGTGAGGAGGGCACCCAGTGAGGCCCGATGGATCATCCCTTGTTATTGTAGATTGGAGTAAGCAGAGCGAAGGCTATTCCCTAAGGAGAACCTTCCAATCATGTATTAGTTCTTGAAAACTGCACATTAATATTAATAAGACATTACACAGAAGCCAATATGGCAACTTCTACCCTGACCATCCCTAGAAAAAGACACTGGATGCTTCTTTACTGTAGTTGACTTTACACACAATCTTACCTGCAAGGGAGTGTCCATTGAGGATACTGCCTGTCTTTATTGAAGAATTTTGGACCACTTTGACTTGTTTTAAGCATGTAATGAATTGGATATTATTATCCCAGTTCCACCAAACAGTTCTTGAAACTATGGAACCAGAGGAACTAAACAGAGGAAACGGCATCTGAAGAACCTTAAGAAGTTCGACCGACGATGGAAAATGGTTTTAAACAGCCAAAGGAAACAATGACACAGAAACAGAGTGAATCTATTGTTTGTATTTGCAGTTGCACCAGGTGTATCTGATGGTTGAGTAATAAATAAATGAAAAGGAGACGTGAAGAGCAGGACAGTGAGTGAGCATTTCATAGTTATCTATCTGTGTTATCGAACGTCCCTTAAGCAAAGAAAGTCTCGTCTACTCTTTGTCGGGAAGAGTGCAACAAAGCCTCTCTTTATTCACATTAATAAACAACAATAAATGTCTGTCCCTCGTACTAATAATACCCAGCGGAACACTAGCATCTGTGTTCATACAATCACTGATATTTTGCAAGTAACTGCCTCTCTCCTCCATAGAAGGAACTTGGAGGGGGAGGCGGTGCAAATGCAGGTTCAAGTCCTGGGTTCCTCAAAAGGTTTTGTCCTGTGAAAGTTCCTATGAAATAAAAGATAGCTGATAAATGCACATGTCAAGTGACTGTGTGACCCACTGCAAGAAGCCAGTTGGGAGAAAGTGCTCTGTGCATAAAGCTCCTGTTTACTTACCTGCAGCGAAACCACCAGTCGGGCCCTGAAACCGTCCTGTCCCGCTGGAACCTTGGGGTAGGAAATGAGTCTCTGACAAAATAAAAACCTCACCCTTCTCACCGCTGTATCTATACAGAGAGAAATAGCATGGACTTTCTGCAAGACTCTGTCGGTCACCTTTGCACGGTTTATTGGAAAATTCCTTGTCGGACTCCCCTGCTGTCGTCTCTTTGATGTTTTATTTGTTAAGGACATCAGAAACAGAATGACCCGCTGCCCCCCTCTCACTGTTGTTTGTGAGACAGGTGCACCCCCACCCCCCACCCTCTTCCACCACGCATGTTTCTGAGTCCCAGCAATGCCACCTAGTGATGAAAGCTACAAAGCTGCACCCGGTTCCCAGGGATCACTCCAAAACCCACCATCCCCTCACAATAGTATGTTCCAGAGTCCTGGTCTAAACACTGTGCATAAAAGCCCGTCACACAGGAGAAGACAATGCCTCTCAACCACTCAATAGATGGCTTTTAACTGCTAGTTTTTTTGTTGTTGTTTTTTGTTGACCCCCCCTGCCCTCCCCTCCCACCTGTTCTGTGCTAGGCTTTGTCTCAACACCATGTCCTCTGTTGGTGTTACACTTGTTGGATTCAGTGCCCACTAAAGTAAAAAAGGCTGTTCTTTAGTGGGTGTCGATGTGGAAGTGGTTTCTCCTTCCACCCCAGTGGGAAAATGGGAGGAGAAGGAGCAGCTGCTGTGACGTAGGCGTGTTTACCACAGCAAGAGAGAGAGCAGTCAGCACTACTTCTGTGGACACAGGGAAACGCGGGGCTTGGGTGTGGGGATTTCAAACACTATTGATTACATGGATGAGGGGCTAAAACCCATGGAGCGCTGGAGGGGCAGGACCAGCATACCAGCAGATCAGGGCCTCCGAAGGCTGTGTGTACTCTGTGCTCGTCAACAACACGCCAGAGCTGGCACGCGCCGTGTGAGAGAGCAAGAGCACATAACAAGGCCCACAGTGAAAACATTTCTGTGATGACCGCAGGGTGAAGTGGGAATGAAGGAAAACTTCAGCATATCGTTACGTACGTTGTTATTGCGCCCGCGTGCAGCAGACACCCGGCACAATCAGTTGTCCCATCAGCCACAATATTTCACCACATTATTCTGCCGTAGTTGCCCACAGCTTATCAAAGAGAGGTCAACTTGTGTAATTCCCCTTACTTTTTTTTTAACCCAAAGTTGGCAAGCATAGCCAGTTTGTTTTAGGTGAAACAGGTTATAAAGGTAATTATGGGTCAGTAAGAACAGATGGTTGGTTCTTGGAAAATACTGACCTCGCAGAAGAACTTACTCTATACAAGAAGGCAGAGACAAGATGATATTCATCTGGAAGCTTGGATTAATATTTTATATGAGGGAGGAGAGAAAAGTAAGTTTCTCCTTAGTTGCCTTGCTGTAGTGTCGAGTCACAGCAGATAATAAAAACGACTGCTATTGACACACTTTAGGTGAATATCAGAAAGTTACAACATTATTTACAAAACTACAATAAAGTACAATTTCTGAACTCAGATGTTTAACGGGGCACTAAATAATATTTTTAAGTCATATAGTGTGGAGGCCCAGTGGGCCAAACTGAGGTTACTGTAGGTTTAGTGATGCACCGGGGCCCTCTAGTGGCCTGTTTAAGAAAGTATGATAGAATCAATTCTTAAAATAGTATTTAAGAGTTCTCACTTCCTTAACTGTGCCCTTCCTTTGACAGTTGGGTTAAGCTTAATGTCAAAGAGTTTTCAGTTTCATCAGTTACCTCTTCTGTCAATGTTACTCTGGACCTTTTTGTCCTTTTGGTTGTGTGAAGTGTCCCTGCATTACTTTAGTCTGGGATCTGACCTTGTGTGTTTTCTCTCTCTATGCCTTTCAGCCGGCGAGGAGGCAATCTCTGACTCCGCCTTCACTCAACACTATATCCTGGGAGGAATACATCACCGCTGACAATGGAAGGTATGTGTCTACAAAACGGGAGACCAATTAGGGGACACAATGTTTCTTTAATTCATAGATTCATAGATACATTGAAATTGTGGAAGGAAGCAGCCACATTTCTTCCAAATAAACCTAAACTGAATTTCCCCCTCTATCAATGAAGTTGAATACATTACTGTAAGCTCTTCTTGGTGAGATTTGCCCTCTAACAGGTTGTTGTTGGTCTCTGTCTCCCCCTCAGAGCGCCTCATCTAGGAAGGGAGCTTGTCTGCAAAGAGAGCAAGAAAAACTTCAAAGCCACAATAGCCATGAGTCAAGACTTCCCTCTGGGCATTGAATCGTGAGTCTTCTTGTTAACTTGGCATCCGGATTGTAATTTTGTATTAATTTTTAAGCCACGCAGCCAGAACTCTCCTCTTCTGTGTATAGTGGTGATGTAAAAGGGAAAGTAGCTCATTGTTTCAGGTAGCTTTCTAGCTTCAAACAGTGCTCCAGGGATCCAATTTTACTGTGAGGAAGGTTTGATTGTTCAGTTATGAAAATAAACCTTAGGAAATTGTCACTTCTCTGACACACCCAGTTACATAGTGCACCTTTGTTTATATAATAAACAATTATAATTGGAACAGTCTACTACTGCCTAAAAAGGTGTGATAAATAAGCAGTCAAATTAGTGCTGGATTTGTGTGTAGTCCAGTTGATTTAATTGTTGTCTTTCCTTCAGGTTATTGAACGTTCTGGAGGTGGTCGCACCCTTCAAGCACTTTAATAAACTTAGGGAGTTTGTTCAGATGAAGCTCCCCCCTGGCTTTCCTGTCAAACTTGGTAAGCAGATGTAGTTCCAAGAAGCAACACTGTGGAAGATATTTTCATTGGATATCTCCTCTGACTCATTTGTTTCTTCTGCCTGTCTCTCCATTCCCTGCAGACATTCCGGTGTTTCCCACCATCACGGCCACGGTGACGTTCCAGGAGTTCCGCTACGATGAGTTCGATCAGTCCATTTTCACCATTCCCAGCGAGTACAAAGAAGACCCGAGCCGCTTCCCTGACCTCTAACCTTTCTGACCTGGGATCAGAAGACAAGCGTGCAGCATTATGCTACAAAACACACTTTTTCTTATTACAAAAAGGAAATTAAAAGAGGGGGGAAACAACGGTAAACATCTCAATCCTGACGACAGACAACAACAAGGCAGAGAGGTGGGCTGCTCCTCACGTTAGCAAAGTGTTTTAAAAGTGCACTGTTGCTGGTTGATGCGGCAGGAGGTGCAAGTATCTTTCAGCTGAGAGTCTGCAGCGTCTCATCAGCGAAATGGCATTGAAGTTGAAATGTGTGACAGCAGAGGCAGGTGGATTTTTCTGTAGGCAGGGTATACAGCAGAGGACAAGACGACCAGTTCAGTGGATGCTATGTATTTAAGTATGTAACTAATGTTTATAAAGGGAATGTGTTTAACTGAACTGTATTAAAAGCACTGATACTACTGTGTTGAGGAGGAATTTCACCTAAAACTAGAGGTTAAGGTTCTTCTTTCCTGCTTACGTCGATTTACCGTTTCATTTTTTGTGATATTAGATTGAGAACTGACACTTAAAATGATAAATTATGCAAAGTCTACATGTAAGACAGGCCTGTAAGGAGACACTTTTTTCACACTAAGTTCTTTTAAGAAATGTTCCCAAAGATTAACTGAACTCGCTCACTAAAATCTCACAAAAGTGAAAATGTTTAAGTGACTTCTTGAGTAGGTTAAAAACCTTAAAATCTGTTTTTGCAGAATTCCACTCTAACTTTGCACATTATTGTGTCTGCGTGCGTGCGTGTGAAAAACTGTTTTTTCATGGGCATGGAGTAGCATCACTGAACTTTTGGGCACTATCTAGATCCACTACAGCCATTCTACAATCAGCTGAGGTTGTAGACACTCTATTTGTAATAATCAATGCTCAAACCTTCATTTGAAATATTAAAGTTTTATCGCGGCAATGCTAACAATGTTATGGTACCACAAAGTTTTCTGTTTATTTTTTTGGTTTGAGTGGCAGCGGGTATAATGTATTATGTCTAATAATAATATGCCTTTTGTTTCTTACTACACCTTTGTAAACAATGTAACAAACTGCACAATATGATAAAAGGAGAAATTGGGGGTTGGATAGTTAGTAGATTTTAGGGGATGAATGAATGACTACAACATTCATTAAATTTTTACACACAACTGTCGCCCTGCACAGTATGTAGATACTTTTTTCTTTTAAGTTCTCTTTACTTTTTATTTGTGATGAGTTTGAGATGTCCTCTGCAGGAGAAAGTCGTGGACATTTTTTTTTAGTTAGTTCAAGGATGTATTGGTTTGTAGCTTTCACTGGCTGTGTAAAAGGGGTTATGGTGGCAGTTGCTATTTGTACATACTTGTAATGTTTTAAAGAAAAAGTGAATCTCTAAATTCTCCTGTCATTATTTCCCTTTGCACTTTAACGGATAAACCACCACCAGACGCGTGGAACAATCATTTCTGCAGGGTGAAAATCACACCAGTTTTCTTAAAGTGTGATCAATTAATGACATTTGACTGTAGGCTGGGAAAGTTGAACTCTTGTTTATAGCTGCTGTTATGGTTCATGAGCTTTTACTCATGTTGCGCTCCTAAAGTTTAAAAAGATGGCTTGCGCAGATTGGGTGGCTCAAAGTGTTAGAACAATGTGCTTATTCACATCCATATCAGTATAACCAAATACAAGTGCAGCTAACATTACTAGAAGTGTGCCTCCTGACTGATATTTTCATCCATTCCTGTGTTCAACTGCTTTATTCTCCCATGTAGGACATTCATCTACATGGACAGCAAAAAGCTTGTATTAAATGTACTAAAATAAAGATTCCACATTTAACAGTTCAGACTGCATGTTTTTTCGCACCTATAATTTGCTGTTACTGGCAGTGAGAAAATGTGCTCATTTCCTGGTAGAGGAGATGGCTTTAAAGAAAGCAATGAATTTTTTCTATACGGGGTCAAGCTTTTGATTAATTCAGTAACAAAACAAATGACAGTTTGACCCAATTTTATTAGTTTCCTTTGAAAACCTATTTCCTTGCAACAACACATTTCAATCTACAGTGCACACTTACATTGGGTTGTAAATAGGAAGGTCGGCTGAAACACGACTGGGTGTGGACTTTATATGTCCATGGGTGCATTACAGTTAAAGCAAAAATGGTTTATAAACTTAACAAATTGACATGAAGTTGGTGCCGGGTGGTGAGTGACTGTCTGAATAAGGAAAAGGACTCAATCCCGACAAGTAGAAAATTTACAAGGTCAACATTTCAGTTGAAAATGCTGTGCATTCTGCTTTGGGGTGGACAAAGTTTAAACACAAAGGCAACAAGAAAAAAAACAGGATCTTAAAAAAAGTACAGCAATGACAATTTAAAACCATTACATGTTATTCATATTTTCGTCTTATCTTTACAAAAAAAGTATTTGACTGTTTTCTTCTACACCCTCTCCCAATTGCTTCTACAGTTAAGAGAACAAATCTTTTTTTTTTTTACTTTGAGTGATCAGGCACGGACACGTTGTGGCCTATATTAAAAAATATTAAAAAAGGACAGTGGAAAAGGGAGGTTGGGGATGTTCTTATTCGCTCATCTCCATGTCTTCTTGATGGTGATCGTCTCCGTTCAGCTTGGACTTTTTGGGGATTTGGCCCTCTGATCTCTCCCTCTCCGCCCGGCCTTTAGGAGAACAGGCAGAGTCAGAGTCGCTCTTCCTCTCATCGTCGTCATCCTCCTCTATTTCTTTTTCACTGTCATAACCTTGCTCCTCTTCATCGTAATCCCGGGTCACCTGTCGAAACAATTTAAGTGTTAGAAAAATAACATAGAAAAAGGACTGCCTGAAGCCACATACTGACATTCACTTCAAACACTTCAGCTGTAAACACACCTTAACGTCTCCTTTCTCGCTGTCGGATTTGCGGTCCCGATCTCGTTCCTTATCTTTGCTCTTCTTCTTCTTACTGGTGGAGCGTTCTCTTTCATCTCTGCTCCGGTCCTCCCTCCTGTCTCTGTCCCGCTCTTTCTCACGCTCCTTGTCCTTCTTCTTCTCTTTCTTGTGACTGAACACCACAAATCTATTGTTTAGTTGATGTGTTTCTCAAAATACAAACTGAATTTATATGCATGTAAAATGGGTGTGACGACTCACCGTCTGACGGATGGAGACCTGGACAACCTCCTCTTGGGTGAACGAGATGCGCTGCGGCTTCGCCTGTGCCTCCTGGGACACAAATCAAATAATATAATGAAAGCTGTTTATTTATACTCCTTTCATATGATGGACTGCGGCTACCATTTAAAGTTATATTGTGAATATCACAGTTTCATTGAAAGGAAATTAAGCTATTGTGCCATAACAGAGGATAATGCTTTGATCGGCCCACTCACCGACCAATGCTCCGAGACCTCCTGGCACTACTGTAGCTCTTGGGGGGCGTCTTTGACCTTTTCTTCACCTTTTCTTCCTTTCTCCTGTCCCTGATCAAGAGACAAGCAAAGTAAACACCAAAAGCAAACAGCAGCACATTGCATGAAAAGCAGAAGCTTCCAAGTTTTGCAGTATTCTGTGTTTATAAAGTTCCAGATTAGAAAATAAAAACTTCTGCAGAGGTGGCCAACACATTAAGTTAGTGATGAGATACTGACCGAGATCTACTGCGGCGGCTTCTATCGCGGGAGTGGGACCTCCTCCTCCGTGGGCTCTTGGACCTCCTCCTACTCCTCGAATGGGACCTGCGCCGAGACCTGCTCTTCGAACGTCTGCAAAAGGTAAACAGTGGCACATTTTACAACACAACACATTACTAAGCAGACACAGAGTCCATTATTTTGTTCCCATGGGATGTTTCTGGTCCAGATACAGAATGTGTTATGCAGGTGTCTTTACCTGTGTCTTGAGCGAGAAGTTGACCGCCTGCGCCGGGAGCGTGAACGGGAGCGGGAATGTTTGCGCTTGTCATCCTTCTTATCTGCAAGAACAATGCAAGGTAAATATCAGATAAAAAGACCAAACATCTTAAATTCATTCAAACAGTGTTTGATTTAAACATGACATGGGTGTTTTTAATAATCATAAAAAATGTCTATATTAGGTGCAGTATAATTAAGAAGCATTAACACTCTCCTGCTCAGAGCTTATCTGCATTGGGGCCATAAAAAGTCAGCGCACTCACTTCCTGGTTCAATGGCTGCAGAAATTAGAGACTGGGCCTCTCGGACTCTCTTCATGGCCTCTTCAATCTCCTTATTGGAGGCATCGTTCTTCATTCCTGGATTCAAATTAAGCCCGGCTGCTAATGGATTCAATCTGCAAGAGCAAGCAGTGATTTAGAGTCTTCATTTAAAAAGTAGGCGTATTGGATTGCACAGTGGATGAGAGTGTAAGTAAAGTTTCTTACTTGGGGTCCATGGACTGCATGAGCTTGAGGAAGTCTGCGGAAAGAGCCTGAAAAAGATACAAGGAGGATATTATCATTAGAAATAAGTTATTTTTAAACAACTGCTTATGATTCTTGACTTAAAGCAGCTACGAGTAACATTTAAATATCTTTTAAACGGCCTCATGTTTCCTCTGATAATCATAAATTACCTTTAACAGCAAACGAGTATCAGTGCAAAGAAAGACGTTTTTATATAGTTTTTATTACTGCTTTTGGTCTGGTCGCACACCCAGTCCGATTTTCAGTTCGCTCGTGCAGGCTCTATGGTCACATATCCGTATTGGTCGCAGATTTCAGTGTGGAGCAGCAACGCGATTTGAGAAGCCTATCCCTCCAGGTGAGGGAAGGGGAGCTTGAGCCTTGTTTGAGACAGTTATTTGTCGTCATAATGACTGATAACGGGGCTGAACCATCAAAGAAAAAAAAGAGAATGCGATGAAGAAAAGCTAAAATTGAGAGTGATATAGGCTACGGGCGGGACAAGGGCGTTGCCAAGCAACGTGTATACAATTTCACGAGGGCGAACCTAGACTGCAGTGTTTACTCCTAAATGAATGAGCGGTTGGTACTAACACAAAGTTTGCTTTGCTTCACCATCATCAGATAACCATTATCTGAAATAGTCATAATTTACATCAACAACACAAACACATTACCTCATCGTGATCCATACTAACTGCCGTCTCTCGTTCATTCGCTTTCTGTGAGGACACGTAATCTTTCAGCTCCATGAGAGAGAGTAGTTAGGTGACGCTGCTGCATCAACTCATTGCAATCAGGTGTGTGTAGCACTGACTGGCATTAGTTGATGCAGTGTCAAAACCACTCTCGTGGAGCCGAAAAGAGTCCTCACACTTTCAACACACGGACATGCACCATATTGCGCCCTTCTCAGTTCACACTCGCACGCCTGGCACGAGCTAGAAAACAGCTTTGCGACAGCGGGCGTCGTAAAAATACTACCGCTTTTGTCCAAAGGGGACGCCAACGTGCCATGTTACTCGTAGTGGCTTTAATGAGTGCTCACCTGTGGGTTCATGTTAGGTCCCCCCATTCCCATGGCAGCCATTTGCTCCATGCTGGGGCCACCAAGACCTCCGAACGGCGTCCCTCCCATCTGGAATAGCAAACACAGACACTATGTTAACAGCACTCCCCACCCAATGTTTTATTTATCATCCAGCAGATGCAAGCCAGTATCACTAAATGTAAAGGAGAAGAAAAGTGTATGCATTAAGTACAATGAGGGGGTTTTAGTTCAAAACCGAGTGATTTACCAGTGGCAGATCTCCCTCTCTTCATATTACATTATGGTTCATTTTTGTTTGTTGAAAAATGTAAACAATAGTTGTATTTCCCAATTCCTCACCACTTTACCCTCTTATTATTAATAAAGAACGAAAACTTATTTCTGAGATGTAATCTTTGGTTGTTGGAACAAGCTTCCAAAAAGATAACAGGCAGGAATGTAAAAACAGGGCATGTTTCAAGTAATTGTAAAAAGGTTAAAAATATCACTTAAACCATCTTTTGGTTCAAAATCTGTTATGTTGAAGCTCAATCAGTCACACAACAATAAAAAAAAGACACCCAAAACACAATGTAAGCTGTAAAGACAAGGTTTGTGTCAAAACTCACTGATGCTAGAGGATTGGGTGTTGGAAGAAGGCCGCCCCCAGGCATCATTCCTGCCACGGCATTGGCTGGAGCCAGCAGCGACATAGCTTTAGATTCATCAGGAATTACTCCTGGAGAAAGACATCATCATTTCACTACATGCACCAAGCAAACATCGATAAATACTCAGACAAGACTTGCAGACAAGCCACCTCAGTCCAACTACTCTGTAGTAATACAAAATAAATAGATAAAGAATCCACTTTGTCTTGTCTGTAAATCTTGATCCCTGATTGTTTTTGTTGTTGTTGTGAAAGTATGATTGTAGGATTAGCAGCTATGAGTTTAAAAGTCACAATACACACTGTGGTCAACACTGCCAAGATGTTATCACCTGTACTTGTTTTTTAAGTCATGAACCAAACGTAAGCAAGCACAGCCAGTTGTCCAGTGGGATGTGCTCTCAACTTTCATTAGATGTTTTATGAACAAGCGACTCGCGCCGGCTGCTTCGCTATAAAGCACACAAGAACATTGAGATACAGAAAAAAAAGTTCATGATTTGGGTGTAGACACAAGGGAACATTTCAACATCGCTTACCATTACCAATACAAAAAAAGGAAAAGGTTCGATCATATTACCTTTTCTGGGTGGTTACTTTGTACAATCCCACCACAAAAACAACAAGACAAAACATACTTGGCAACCACATAATGCACTACTAACAAGCTACAATACTGTGAGGTACTAGCCAACAGTATGTCACTTAAAACACAAAACAGTCAAATATAAACTGCACTAAACAGTTCAAAGTTATTGCCAGCAAAAGTTGAGATAAAAATCATAAACAATGTGCCCAAAGCTGAAGAAAAACCAAACTATAAAATCAAAAGGAAATATCTTATGGAGATGACCATCCAGTGTTGTGCAATCTGAAAACAGGCTATTTTTAATCTGACATTTTACATTTTAAAAGAGGGGGGAGAGAGAGAGGGAGAGAGAGACATACATACACACATACATACACACGCTCCCACACACACCCACACAACATAAAGGACACTTGAGAAACAGGATAAGGCTGCAGAAGACAAAACTGTTGGTGGTATTTCAGCAGGGCCTGGTATATAGGGCTGGCTGAACCAGGAAAAAGAACTGTAAAACACAACAACAAAAGAAACACCACTGTTAAACGTGAGAGTCACTCAACTCTTTCAGTCATGTGTGGAGAGGGTCAATAAAAAAAGCATTTTACTCCAACATCAAGCAGAGGCTTAAAGCTACTTTCATCTTGTGTTAGTGAAAATTTGGAAACACATATGCACAGTGTAGATAACGCAAAGCTTTGGCACATGAAGCAAGTACATGCCAAAAGCAGTGTGTGTGCTTATCATGATTAATAACCAGTTAACTGTGCTGAATAAATTCCACTACACCTAAGGGTAAATGTCTAGATCAGGGGTGTCCAAACTACGGCCCGCGGGCCAACTGCGGCCCGCGGCCCGCTTTTTATTGGCCCGCGGCCGATTTTAAAAATACAATGTAATATGGCCCTTTGAAAAAAAAAAAAAATTTTTTTTTTTTTTTTGGCATTTCTCAGTTAACCCACTAGTGCAGGGGTGTCAAACACTGATTGATTGGCCCGTGGCACATTTTAAAAATATAATGTAATATGGCGCTTTTAATTTTTAAATAATTTAAATGCACTCATTATATTACAGAGGAATATGTCCCATAAAAGAAAAAGAGCCCATCCCAGAGGACCCTGCATAATATTTTATTTTAAATGAATATTATTATGGAAAATCTATGTGTCCTTCTCCAATAGCTTCTAATTCATCTGACACAGTGTCTCCATTTTTTTCATACAAAATTCTTCAAATTTAGCCTCTTAATTTCCCTCTCAAAGTGCACCAGATTCATGCATTTCACTTTAAAAACTTTAAAAAATCTCCCGGGGGGGCATACCCCCGGACCTCCCTAGGAGGGTCGGGACCTCGGCTGGATACTATTTTCACCCTGCTGGACATTGGACGCAAAGGCAGAAAACACTGGGTGTATCATTGGCATATAAACAAGAGTGGGAATGTGTCTGTTTAATGTACAAGGAAAGTGTTGCCGTGAAGAAGGATTACAATTTACGAAGACACTATGAAACTAAACGTCAGAGCAGCTACATGTCCTGATAAATGTGTTATTTTTGCAAAGTGGCCCGGCCCTTCGTAGATTTTTCTGTATGTGGCCCTCAGTGAAAAAAGTTTGGACACCCCTGGTCTAGATGATGGCGCAGACCTTTAAAATCTTAAAAAAAAAAAAAATCTAGCATGCACTGCTGATTAGTTAATCTATCCTGTATGCTTTGTGCTTGGTGTAGGGATGCCCCGAACATTCGCCCCGGCTACCATTTGAGCTATTTAACATTAGGATTCTGCCAAAACCAAAAGTCCCGATCCAGAATTTTTATTTTTATTAATTCAAACTAAGGGCCCGTGTCCACCTACCGCCTTTTCCCCACCGCAAGCGCCTTTTTTCAATTGATTCCCAATGAGAAGCGGCCGCCTCGGGAAAAGGCGGCCGCTCGGAGAAAAGGCGCAGCGCCCAGCGTTTTTTTTTCGAGCGTTTTTGCCTTTTTGTGCAGCCGCTTCGAGATTTGCAAGTTGAAAAAAGTTTAACTTTTCAGAAAGGCGGCAGGGACGTCACCGCCGCTTTTTTCAAAGGGCCAATCAGATAGTAGATCGTCGGGACTCGTCGCCTTGGCAACAAAGAAGACGGAAGAGAAACTGCTTTTTCCGTCTCTGTTTACCCGAAACTGTACGAAAATAGTGACTTAAAATGACCAGAACAGAGGGAGGAGAGGCCGTTTGTGGGAGCAGATTAGGCGAACTCTTGATTTGCTGTATTTTTTATCTCCTACGAACTTGCTCCGTGTGTGTTTGCAGGAGCCGCGATAACTCCTCATCCAAACAGAGGATAGTGGAAAGTATTCTCTGTTTCATAAGACTACTCATATTAAAATGTGACGATTTAAATAGAAAACAGCAAGCCTAAAGAGTTAAACCAGTGTTGATAGGTCTGACTGACAGGTGACGATCAGCATTTTTTCTCCCCCGATCACAGCACTCTCTCTCCCAGCTCATAAAACGCTTGAAAAAAGCGGTCGAAAAAAACGCTCAGTAGACACACTCCCGAGCGCACAGTCAGCGTTTAACGCTGGAAAAAGGCGTTAGGTGGACACGAGCCCTAAGTCATCATTTGACCAAGAAAACAAAGATCAAACACCCACAGTAAACTTGTGCAGATTTTTTCACTCAACTGGCTGAGTATCCAACTGTGTGGTCACTACTGTTATGTTTTGTTGCACCTGTCTAGGCTTAGAAACTTACACCTGGAGGTGGTGTCCTAAGCACCCTTCCACCAAGGCCCCGCCCGACTTGAACATAAAAATAGGTCTAATCAGTCAGTAACTGAAAAGACCAGTGTGTTGCACATAATATCAAGAGGCAAATGATTTTAGAGTGGATCTGTTGCGACAGCAAATTAACTGCATTTATTTACGGCTGCAGATGTGTGTATAACACGTGCTGGAGTAGAGATGATGTAAAGGGTCTTCTCTCTCCTGGCATACCCAAAATGCAAACATTTTAAAGGATTAGAGGTGGTTCAAGCATGAAGTACTATATCAATTAATTTAAAAGTGCCTTGATGGGCCTCAGATCTGGTCGGGGCATCCCTGCTTTGGTGCATGCCTACTTATCGGCATACATCCCTTTACTTATTTTTTTGTGATTATTATTCAAATCCTTAGAACATGTCAGGAATTGAAATGGCCCTGCACTCTCTCCCCCACCCCTTCATTTTTGCCCAAGAGTTGTCAGGCAATTCTTTATATATATATATATATATATATATATATAAAAAGATGCCTTGAACAGAGAGAAAAGAAAAATAGTTAATATTTTACTGCAGAACAAGAGAGAAGGGGGCTTGCGAGCCTGGTGCCATTATTTTTTCTAATCTCCTGATGGCAGCAGAGGATCACTTTCAGCCAGCAAGGAAGGTGCTCTCTGCAAATGACTTGTCCACTATGAAAACCACAACACAAATAACAGAGAGAGAAGTTTACAGCTAGATTGTCAGACATGGACACAAATGTACATTTCCCTTTTAACAAACCTAGAAATGCCAAGCACTGAACGCTTAGCTAACTTTGCTTGGTCAGAGAAAAAAAAAACTCAATGGCTCGGATAGTGTTGGCAATTCTATTTAAAAAAAGCTACACATTGTGACATATGCTCTGAGATAGCCATGTATGTGAGACAAGAATGAAACAAACACCCACCTTCAGCAAACGGTACCACGATCAAGGCTCTGTCCACGAAGACCGTGTTGGTCAGGTGCTGGGAGACTCCCACCGACTCAGACTCAAGGAACTTTACAAAACAGACACGTGAAGTCACAGGCAAGGGAGAGTCACTGGAAAAAAATATAGATATGGTGTGCAAAGAATACAAACAGGAGACTCAACATGCCTTCTTCAAACTGCATTGAAAGAGTTGTGTCCCCAGGCACAACCAGGTTAACAATGGATTATGAGCTACACAATCTCACCCAGTCTCGGATATCTACATTCTGAGCGTCAAGGCCAGTCACTGTCTGATTGACTGTATACATGCAGGAGAACCACATTATCTTGGTGTGTTAGCTCGGTTTTGAGAAATTTTAGGCAAATTTAAAATTAAAATCATTGCATTTTGAGAACATTACGAATGAATTTTAAGAACCATTTCATGTTCGTACTGGCAAAATAATATGTAGGATATGGAAAAAAATTTAAATTAAAACTGCGAGCAGTGATGACCGGGCCCTCGCACCTCATCGTGCTGGACGCCGTTCCGGCCGGCCTCGGCGCTCCGGGCGACCGCGCGAGAGAATGCGCCACAGTGTCCTCCTCTTCGGAGCGCGCGCCACAGTGATACCTGTCACCGGAAGCGCGGAAGTTGCCGCGACACGCTTGATACGGATGCGAGGACGACCTCAGGTCTGGGCTCTTACCAGGCAGGTGAAGTTTGGAGCACATGGGACAGTGCAGAGCGAAATAACAGCGACTTCCTGTTTCATGGCGAAGACGCCGAGAAACTACGAAGGCCACGGAGCCGATAGAACCGGCTTCCCGTGTTATCGTTGTCTCTAGACCTCCCTGAGTTGCTTTGAGGTTGATTTGATCAAGTGTGTAGGACTTGGAGGTAAATAACTAGCATGCAATACTTACTTGACCCAGCAGCTGGCGCTCTCACTTTTTCTTAATATTATTGTGTGGCCTTACTCAGGCCTTGGGGCTCATTAAGCATATCAAATGTTGAGAAGATCAGACTGAGTATAGTGGAGTTACAGCTACTTCCCGTTTACTGGCGAAGACGCCAAGCTACGGCGAAGGCGTTTTGACAAGTGGCGCTCTCACTTTCTATGAATATTAGTGTTCGGGCTTCCTCAGGCTTTGGGTCTCATTAACCATAAGAAATTTGGAAAAGATGAGACAGAGTATGGTGGAGTTAGGCCAACTTCCTGTTTTTTTTGGCGAATATTTCAAATTAAAAGACTTCCTGTTGATTTTGGGGCAGGGCTTCAAGAGGCTTTTTTGTTTGTCCTGGGATTTTACATCGTTATATGAAATATTGTGCATCTAGGTGTAACACAGCCTGAGTTATGACCAATTAAAGGGTTCATGAGGTCCGTTTTTCATGTTTTTTTGGCGAATGACGCGTCAGTGCTGCAAGACGAGCTTTCGGGTATATCATCTTCAATGTCTGAGGACTTAACCTATCATATTTTTTTTTGCACAAAAAGTTGTTATGAGTCCACTTTACTCTGCAATCCTGCAGAGTAATGTGGAGTTATGACTTTTGAGTACATTTTGGTGAATATTGGCCGGCATTTCGTCATAGTTATTCGGAATCAAACAACTTTGTTTGGTGTATCTTCCATGTCTCATGAGTGTCCCTAGAGTTTTCGTTTTACTAAATATGTTCCTGCTAGGAGTTGTGAATTTTTTAACATTGTGATGATTTACGAGTCAGAAATTCACATATGTCAAATTAAAAGACTTCCTGTTGATTTTGGGGCGGGGCTTCAAGAGGCTTTTTTGTGGGGCCTGCAAAGATACATTTGGGGTTTAAATTTGGTGCAGCTAGGTATAACACAGCCTGAGTTATGATGAATTAAAGTTTCATGAGGTTTGTTATTTATGATGTTTACGTCAACTTTGACCCTCAATAGCTCCCTGGTACAATGAGCATTTTTAAATCTTTTCGCAATTTAACATCGGGCAAGCGTGTTGAGTATTTGAGAAGTGGTTTGACGTCCCTGGCGTAAAAACTCTAGAACGAGTTAGTTGATATGTGAAAATTTGTAATATGGCGATTTTAGGCACTAAATCCAAAATGGCCGACTTCCTGTTGATTTTGGCCCTGGACATAAAATTGCATTTATGTGGGCCTTGGGCCATTACATGTCCTAAAATTTCAGGCTTGTAGCCACATTTTTTAGCATGCATTTCCTGAAAAACTGTTTGTGGCCACAGGGGGCGCCGTTTTTTTGGCCCGGTCTCGAAACCAACGATAAATTGCAATTTTTTGCAGGTCTGATGGGTAAACCACATATTTTCAAATTATGCATGACGGGGAGGGGGTGAAGTGCCAAAAACCACTAAGAATAATAATAAAAAGAAGAAGAAGAATAAAAATCATTTGCAATTCAATAGGGCTTCGCACCGTATTCGGTGCTCGGACAGTAATAATAATAATAATAATAATAATAATAATAATAATAATAATAATAATAATAATAATAATAATAATAATAATTAAAAAAAAATTGTGTTCTGGACATTAGGTCTTAAATTCAGTTTAGTTTTTAGAATTGCTAATGGCATGCAGAAACCATTAAACAAGTTGACAACAATACCTATTAAACAACAATACCTATTAAAAGGGTTATTTATATTCCAATGATATGGTTATTCATCAAACAAAAAAGGTCTGCTTTAAGAATGTGCATTGTGCAGTTAAATTAACTAAAATGTGAAGATTAACTATTTTATTGGTTGGCTTTACCACACATTTCTGACATGTATGGTCGAGAAAATGAATTAAAAAAATATATGTATCCACTGTTTCGGCACTGTTAACATTCCGGAGTGTGTGCGGGAGGGGACTTTAAAGCTTTTCTAAATCATTCACATAAACCATGTCCATGACATAAACACACAACAGGAACACGTTACACTATGCCCCTCTTTAATGAACGAGCTATTACAGCATGCACTGGAGGCGCGCGCAAACGATTAAGCATTAGCATGCCATGCAGCTAGGCCTACTCGACACCGCAGGCCTCAATGATGGCCCAGGGATGTAAACCAGGTAAGCTAACGTTTTACCTATTTTAAATTCAGAATACTCACTCGGGTGGAAACAATTTGAGCTCTTCTATATTTCCGAGGAATCCAAACAGAGTCCTCATTTGATCGGACGTTGTGCTCGGGGAGACATTTGTCACTTGAATGACGTGCGTGTTGGAATTCATTTTCACGAGTGCTAGTCAAGCTAGCTAGCTTTGGGCTAGCAACGTGCCTGAATTTAAAACAGAAAAGACAAGCTGGGTAACGTTAACGAAGAAAACAACATCAGACGAATGCACAAGCTAGCATCGTTCCGTTGGATAGAAGATTTGTAACATTGCATGCAGACAAGAACACAACGACCGCGAGCACAGAGCAACAATGCCGCTGCAGTAAACGTCGCGAGGCAGGGATGCTGCTTTCAGGTACCGTTTATAAGCTCGTACTTGTGTACGTTAGCAAATACGAACTGCCCCATTGAAGTGGGGCAAAGTACTGACATGATATTTTGGTTAGTATTTACTAGTGCTGGAAGTAATGAGATCATTTTCGGCAGTAAAAACAGTATCAACATCATTAAAATATACTATTCTATCAAATATCATATCATATATATGATATCATATCATATTCAGTGGTTAACTCTACTTGAGTTTATGCATTTCAACATGTTTGTCAAAGGACTACTAAAATGTGCATCATGTGAAGTATATGAATATGGTTAATGTTATTATTTTGTTATGTTCAGTGTAATTACTGGTGTAGAAACAACGCAACCGACTAGGTCCCTATGTATCTGCAACTTCACGAATCCTTTTGTTCGGTTTTTGACATGTTAAGAGTAAAGAAGGTTGGATGAGCGGTAAAGGAATCCAACTTGTCTTATTCATTTCTGAGTCGTTCATATGTCAAACTACACTTAAATGCCGCATGGCTCGGAATCCAAAGTAGGCGTGGTTACGGTTGTGTCACAGTATTTTGTTGCTAGATTGCTAGCTGGCGGTTGCTTCAGATCGAGTTATTACCGTTTTTCTTCTCGAAAACCAAAAGCCATGCAGACACAGTGATAGTTTTAAAACGATCAATGTATGCAAATATAAGTCTGTCATTTCAACCAATTTAACTACAACGCAAAATTGGCTTTCTGCTGCAAACAGCACGTCGGAGGGCAGCTCTGCGACCCACATCTGGGCGCAAAACCGTCGCTTGCTAACTTAGCATCCTCCGTGGAAGTCGGCACGGCACGTCAACAGGTTGCTCCAGAATTTGTTTTAGACAATATTGCATTCCGTGAACCTGCACGGTGTCGTCGAATTTCGTTGTAACGTTGGCATGGGTTGTATTGCTTCACGACGTTGAAGATCCACTAAATCGGCGCAGTATAATCCTCGAACCAGCTGCCCAGATGGAACTGCAGAGATCTAAAACATAAGCCAGGCAAGTGGATAGGCTACACCTCTGACCCTTTTCTGTACAGGTAAATTACATTTGCTGTGCACGGAAATTGGGATTTCAATTTTGAAAGCGTTCATGTTTATGTTGCAACATTGGCGCGAAATGTATGAAAACACCGCCTGCAAGTTTCAAACAGCACAATCTAAAATAGCACTACTTACATGCAGCCTGCCAATAGTCCAACTGAAGTACAATTTGGAGGTGCATGTACTACTATACAGTACTTGAATATTTACTTGACTTATTTGGCCTACTACTTTGGCAAGCTACTTTTAAGATTTACATACAACATATACAATTATTATTATTATGGATTAGGTTTTAACTAGTAAATATTGTCAGCCTAAAGTTGATAGTATCTATAGAGACGACATTGAGGCAAAAGTGCAATTGGCAAAGCTTGCATAAAAGGAATTAATGTGTAAACACACTCCAAACATCTTTAAATTGCTTAGACGATACATTCAGATACATAGGCTACTTGAATACTTAAATTGTATAATGGTCAGAAAATGCATGCAAGAAAAATGAGATGGACAATGACAATGTTGATCAACTTCGAATACAATTATATTCAATTTGGCGTATTTTTGCTAGATTGCTACGACATCAGGACTTTGAATTAAATAACTATTCCTTCTCTTGCAGGAAAGTGTTGGCAACTTGTGACAAATAGCCATGCTTAGGGAGGACACAACATGGTGAATGTTTTCCTGTGTAAACTCCCATTCTCATGACACCAGCAGGGAGATATGGGCATCCTAAGACTGCTAGCCAGAATAATGGGAAGAATCAGTACCTTCAGATCCTATCAGTGTGTGCTTCTCCTTGCTGCTGCACTTGCTGTTGTAGCTTTTTACTACTTTGGTTCAGAGAGGCAGAACTTCTCCAGCACCACAAAGAGGATCAAGCAGAGCCAGGCCAGCCACAACGCCAACAGAAACGATGCAGACCTGACTGTGGACACCAGTCTGATACACACAGATGGATCTGAGGAGCAAGGAGGCGAAGAGCAAGATGTAGGAGAAGAGAGCGAAAGATTTAACTCCAGGAAAAGGGACCGAGATGCTGGTGACCAACACTTCCACGCACTCATGATGTTCACCAAGGTGGATAAGAGCCGGAGCCTGCAGGACAAGTTCAGGGTGGCCATGTTGTCTATGGTTGAGCATGGAGACTTCCTGGAAGGAGAGCTGTTGGTCCTTCATTTTGTGAGCGACCAGCCCAGCAAGGAACTGGGAGATAAGATGTTGCAGGAACTTCTCCTCGATGCAACGTTTAAGTATGAGGTAGGCGCACGTTTTTGAACCCTACCGTAGCTCTGTTAAGAAGAAGAAAATCCCCACTATGTTTGGCTAGTATTAGAGGTTTTATTTCTGGTAAAGTTGCCTATGATGTGCATTTAAATTGTAAGCACATGGGGGCAGTGTTGATCTGCCAAGTAACCACTTTTAAATCCCTACCCTACTGTGTTCTCTCTTCCAAAACAGAGGATTATGTCCGGTTGCTCTTTCTGTTACATGCCGGCCCCATTTCTCCTACTTTATATTCTTCACAGAGCAAAACATTATCAACCTCTTTACAAATGACTTCTGTTGTTTTACCAGGGTGTTAGATACGACCAGAAATGTCTCTGTCTGAATAATACAGTCCAACTAGCCTGGAGAGATTGAGTGCACTGTACAGACAGGTTGACTCTTCAACTGGAAAATATCCACACATTGGTCAGAATTACAAAGAATCAAAACCACCTTATGACTTTTAAGTATCATTCCCAAATATATTGGCTTGGGCTGGGCGATAGGCCCAACAAATGTATAACAAGTTTTAACACATATGTAGTTTTGCCCTTAAAAAAGAAAATAAGGCTGCATGCTTCAAAAGTGCCTGGATTGCACATTTAGGCTGTACACCCAGTTGTTCACCCGTGTCATCTCAGACCGTGATGCATAGAAGCACTTTTCTGGACTGACTCAGTCCAGAAAAGTGCTTCTAAGCATCACGGTCTGAGATGATGAATCATGAAGTGAATGTTCTGCCACCACTGAAACCAGTAAAGCCACTGTCTCATCTGTCTCTACTGATATGGACACAGAGGCAGAAGTCCTGCAAAGTTCCAGATGGGACAGGGACTCCCCAGGGACTGGCAGGGGACGAGCATATGAGCATGATGACATCCTTGTCTGCCCCTCTGCTGCATCATTCCTTTTTACTTATTTATCTTAGACGAGCATGTGGGTCTGGCAGTGGTTATGCAAGAATCTTAGCCTCAGTCATTGCCCATCAGTGGTAAATTCAATGACCCATTGACATTAGCAACAAACAGCCAGAAGGCTCATCTAGCTGAGCTCTCACACCATTACAACATGAAATTGTTTAATTTTGAATATCATGTATCCGACAACCGGGGCGAGACGTTCTATATAATTATTATGGTAAAGTAGCTGACTCAAATCCAAAAGTCTTCAATATAGAAAGTAGGACGTTTTTATGGAGTCCTTAGGACTCTGTATGTGGATCCCAACTGATTTTAAGGAACAAGGTGGTGATATCTTTCCATCTTTATGGAGATCCTTTGTATAAACTGTTAAATAGTTCCTTCCTGTCCTGAGCCATTGTTTTAAGAAGTGTGCAGGATATTGTTTTTTTTCTTCTTCTTTGATTAAAAAAAAAAAAAAACATTTCACACAATGGCAACAAGTGGCATTGACTGATATGGGGCTATGGGGCTTATACAAAACGTTTGTATTCAGCATTTTTGTTTTATTTCGCTTTCTTTAAGTGTGTGCAAGTTAAACCTTCTTAATGTCCCTCCTCATATCCCTTGTTCAGTAGAAGTTGCCATAAATATCAAAAAAGGAAATTTTTCCCAGCACAAGTGTCTTTTCAGAAAAACAATGTGATTGCCAAACATGTCCAGCCACTCAAGTCAACAATGTGCATCTACATGAAATAATAACTAGGCCAATTACAGTGAAAGCCATAAGTTATCAGATGCATCCTAATATAACACATGAGTACGTATTTAACCACAGGATAAACAGTGCTAATATTAGCACTGGGAAGCGGCTCGTACAACTATGGTTAGTTATTTTGGAAGGATACATATTCTACCACTAGCATTGAGTTATGTGCCATTACATCACATAACAGTCCAGGACAGCACAGATTTCCATTAACAACAGAGGGCTTACCTTAATCTTCCTGGGATCAGCCCACTGAAGCACATGGGCCTGATTTTTTTTAATACGACAGCCGTATTGTCCAGGTTTAATCTGAACCCTCTAATAACCAAACTCAATGAAGCAGGGAATAGTACCGTTGGTCCCAGAACATTACATTTATTGTTCCTCCTGTAGGTAAGCTTTCAGTTATCTGTAGATATTGGCCACACATGTTGAGAGCAGAAACTGTCGCTTCACAGCTGTCGTGGGATATAAAACTCAGAGGAGCAGGAAACTTCGACATAACAAGATGGCGTTTAATGGAAATTAGGTTATATGACTGTCTGACCATCACATGAAGCATAATTTCTCTGCTGCTGAGATGTTGTTGTTCTAACATGGCTCCACTGGGTCGATCTGCCGTGTAGGTGTTGTTCCATGACGTGGATGCTCTCACACACAAGCTCTTCCCTATTGTGGAGGCCATGCAGAAGTACTTCAGCGCTGGCTCTGGGGCTTACTACAGCGATGCCATCTTCTTCCTGTCTGTTGCCATGCATCACATCATGCCTGAAAGTAAGTACAACGTTTTAAGGTCATTAAATAGCACCAAACATTATATACCCAGGGGGCAAACTGATTTTATGGACATGGGCTGTTGTAAAAGGTTGTTCACCAGAAATGATATCTAGGACCTTCAAAGATCACAACCTGGGTGGACAACCTGGTCAACTACCTGCTGGAAAGCTACAGCGGGCAGAAATAGAAAATCGGAAACACGGTTTTCATGCGAGGGTAAAATAGATTTTTTTTTCTACATGAAGATATCATCATGAAAATTTGCTAGTTGATTACTGGCATTAAAACAAAGATTTTTTGTATTGAAGTTTTTTTCAAAAATCTTGTAAAATATGTATGCAAATTTAGCATATTTCACAAATTATGCACAAATGTACATATCATTAAAAAACAAAAATCTAGATATTGGCTAAAGCCAGATTTAAATCTTAATGTATTTTGACATTATATAGGTGTGTTAAGTTTCTATAACAAACTTCCTCCGTGAGAAATCGTGTGATAATTCTGGTTTGATAGTGGTTCAATAAACATGATTTGATAGTTTTTTTTCTGTACTCTGACCCAAAAATTTCAACTTCTAAAGCACTTACAACAACTAAACTTTACATAATCATTCGTAGCACTATTCTGAAGGTTATTATAAAAGGACTTTGTCATATGTTGTTCATTGTCTGATTTATGAGACATGTTCCCCTTCAAAAATGCAGAAAAATGCGTTTTTGAGACCTGTACATAGTATTTTTTATTTATAAAATAAAAAAAGGCTGTATCCCATATCTGTTCTGTTTGGACACTAATATGTTGTAAAATGCATTAAAGATTTCAACTCTGGCTTTATCCAATATCTATATTTTAGTTTTTTAATGATATGCACATTTGTGCATCATTTGTGAAATATGCTTCTTATACTACTACTATACTTATCTTTAAGTTAAACATTTAAAATTTTACCCTCGCATTAAACCGTGTTTACGATTTTCTATTTCCGCCCGCTGTAGCTTTCCAGCAGGTAGTTGACCAGGTTGTCCACCCAGGTTGTGATCCTTGAAGGACCTAGATATAATTTCTGGTGAACAACCTTTTACAACAGCCCATGTCTGTTTTCAGAAAAAAGAGGGTTTTGCCCCCTGGGTAATAAGAAATTAGATTAGATTGGATGGATTTTTAGTATTTTTCAGTGTATTGAAATCATGTCATTCAACACAAGTGATAGCATCTTGCAATACTGTATTTAATATTTAGCTATAATTCTCAATTGTGCTAGAGCTATGAATCTGGACCAAGAATAGTGTACGTTTCAATAGCTTTTTCTGTAGGTAGGCCAATCCTGGAATTTAGGGTTGTGCTGATGGGCGATGGAATCGTCCATCGGTGATAGATGACACGATCGGCAATATTTCTTTATCCAGCCAATGTGGGAGTTTTCCTTTTCTTTTTGGGCCGATGCTGTTGAATGACTGAGTGTGCAGTGGAGAGAGAAACATAGAAAGACAGCTGTATAGCGAGAGAGAGAGAGGGGGGAAGAGAGAGATTTATTTAATAATTTTGCTTTTTGACTTCTAAGTGATCATCTGACTTTAAACGGAATTCCGCTGTTTGATCGAGCCGTTCAGCTGAGCGGACCAGCGTTTGACACGGAGATGAAACCAAAGGGAAAGTTAAGATGGAGCAGTTCAATGTAAACTAGAAATGCAATTCCTTGAAGAAATTGCGGTGTGAATGCTGACGCGGCTGAAGCTGATGCTGAAGAAGCTGACGCTTCACTGCTGAATGTTGATGAAGAACAAAGGATGAATATATCTGAATCAACAGAATGGATGAATAATAGAATGTTTGAAAAATGTGGAATATTTGGAAGTTTGAATGGACTTTCTAGCTGAATTGAGGAATGAATTATGCCCTTGAACTATGACCTCCAAAATGTAATCAGTTCATCTTTGAGTCAGAATCAACATTTGTGCAAATTTTTAAGAAAAACCGTGGAAGCGTTCATGATATAATGCAGTCACAAAAGGCAACGTCACAGTGACCTTGAAATTTGACCTTCGACCTCTAAACTCTTGTGATGTCATCTGAGTCATACTCAACATCTGTGCAAATTTTGAAGAAAAAAGTCTAAAATGTTGTGTTGGAACGGGGATTCGAACCCCCAACCCTGTGTTCAGCTCAATCAGGATACTACCATGTAATGTCCTGAAGGAGCTGAACATGTAAAATGTGGAATGAAGTTTATCGGATGAGTTAACGCAATTAGAATTTTCTCCATCCGCTTAGAATAGGGCTGTGGCGTCATTTTGGGACCACAAAATTTCAAATAAATATACATATTTTCATATTTTCGGGGTCCTAGAGCACATTCCAGAGGAGGTAATTTCAAAAAGTTGAACATTTAGAAAGTTATTAGAGGAAAAGCATTCTCAAACTCTCGACTTAGGCAAATTTCACTTGTATTCTGGATGTATCAGAAGAGATTGGACTCTTCTCCCATTCTGTGACCTACATTATCCTATGATGTCACAAACAGGTGCAGAGGTCTCCATAGTGACTGACAGCTAATCAGTGTCAATTGTAAACAGCTGGTACTGTACACACGTACAATCACTTCTCTCCCAAAGAGGATCTCACACACAGGCGATTTCAAATGAACGCATAAGCCCAAACTGCTGCTTTTATCTCGCAAACCGTTTGTCTGACAGAAAAAATTATCATACCGTGAGAACCAGAAGATTCCAATTAATATTCAGTGGCAAATTTGTGTTTGTAATTTGAAAACTTCGGAACTCAGAGCAAGAAGCAAATGCACACTTTCAATCTCCTCGTTGAAAGCAGAGTCTATTTTAATATTAGTGTCAATGAGGGAGGAGGCATCGTTCAGTTAGACTTTTTTCCGCTTAGAAGCTCACAGCTCCCAATATGTATGTCCATTTGGCTCAAAAGAAACATTTCTGCGACCGCAACAATAATATCTACAGTTAGAGACCAAAATCATCCACGAGGAGTTAGATTTTTGTGAGTTGACGCAATCTTAAAAATGTCTGGTGTTCTTTTTTATTCTCTCTTCTCCACTCTGGCAGTTGATGTGCACACTCTAGAAATCACTCAAATTGATGTATGCGTCAAACATGGCTGATTAATTTGAAAACTATGCTTTTTTTTTAAAAGGTTGAATTTTAACAATGAAAGACGAAAGATAGCTGAATATTTGGTCGAAGAAATTAACTTTGTAGGATGAATTATCAGTGAGCTGGAAGTGCTTGAAATCAGTGCAAAACGCTTTGCGTTTTGCCGATTTTCTCATTCATTCTTGATGAGGATTTTTGGTGTAATACACCTTTAATTATCTCTGAAGTTATGCATTTTATGAAAAAAATTGTGAATTATGGAAATGTGCTCCTGTGCAAGACGAACATGAAACACTTTGAATGGAGTTTCTACGATGAAGTATGAACAAGTAGGAGCATTCATAATTTTGCAAGAAATATTAATTTCATAAATGGTTGATTTTCTTTGAAGTTATGGATTTCCTGAAAATTCCATTCATAGAATGTTAATCTCTGAACTGTTCTGAACAGTTATATGTGACAATGAAGTTTGTCGGATAAAGTATGAAGGAGGAGTAGGGATTTGAAATGTTGCATAATTTTGCATAAAACATTGAAGAAGTATGAAATTATGAATTTTTTTGAAAATGTTGAAGAGGAGCAATAAAGTCCTTGAATATGTCGATATTTGAATCAGGTTTGAAGGTTGAAGTATGTTGAAGATATGGAACGCGTAGGAAACGGCGGAATAATAATAATAAAGAAATAATTTTAAGGTATTCACACCAATTAATAAATATTGCAACCAAACACAATTAATGTGTTGTGTGATTTGCATTAGTAGCCAACAGTTGCCTATCTCATGCATCTCAGCTCAGACCGTGCTTGTGGAACATATAACATGTCAGTGGAGCGGGTCTGATAAAGCCCATCTGAAATTTGCAGCATTGCAGTCAAACAATGTGGAAGCTTCCCAGTCAGGGCTTTTTATATAAAAATATGGCAATGTGAGTCATGTCTTTCTTTAAGAGAGGACCACCCAGCCTTTCCATATAAAACACAATGGTGTGTGTCATAAGCATCTCCTGTGATGAACCTTAAAGCAGAGTGCAAAACAGTGCATGAGTTTAAGACATGAATGCATGCCTTTTCCTACTAAATAAAGGGAAGGTGGTTTTGTTTATGTGAAAATTAAATGTGAGTTTATCATCTATCCAGATGCCAAGATAATTACAGAATCCAGCATCTCAAAATATTAGAATATTCCAAATGGCCAATCAAAAAAAGGATTTATAATACAGAAATGTCGACCATTTGAAAAGTATGTTCATTCATCCACTCAATACTTTGTCGGGGATCTTATTTTGCATGAATTATTGCATTAATGCAGCATGGTAATCAGCCTGTGGCACTGCTGGTGTTATGGAAGCCCAGGTTGCTTTGATAGTGGCCTTCAGCTCGTCTGTATTGTTGGGTCTAGTGTGTTTCTTTTTTCTCTGATAAGCCATTTGGAATATTATGATATTTTGAGATGCTGCATTTTTGATTTGATGAGCTGTAAACCGGAATCTGCAAAAATACAGAAAAAAATGCCTGAAATATATCACTTTATATCTAAGGAATCTAGAATATATATAATTTCCCTTTTTGAATGAATAATTACAGAAAAAAAGAGCTTTCCATGATATTAGCATTATATGAGATGCACTTGTATTCTGTGACCTCAATTAAAAATATTCAAATGTGTAGCTCTTGTCTTATCTGTATTTAGAACAAGTCTAAGGTCCCCTAGACTGTCCTGCAGGGTGTTAAAAGAGCTCTGTAGGTTCTGTATAGATTGGCGCACCAAATCAGAAATGCGATACGGTACTGTGTCGTCGGCGTACAGATGGGCCAGACAGTTTTGTAGCGATGAAGCAATGAAGATTGGGCCCTGTGGGACACCATTTGTAACTGTTAAAAACTCAGATTGGTAGCTTCCCATTTTAACTGGAAAATCTATCAGACAGATCATCCCTAAACCAGCTATGTGCAGAATGATCAAAACCAATGTCATGCAGCCTCTCTAAGAGCAAATGGTGGTCAACAGTGTCAAAGGCCTTTGAAAGATCAAAAAGTGCTGTACAGCAGAAACAGTACTGTGGACTATCCTAAAACCAGATTGGAATTGGCTCAAAATTTAAGCACTGGCTAGAAAAGTTTTTAATGGATTATTAATAAGTGATTCTAGGATTTCTGCCAGGTATGGTTTTTTGGATATTGGCTTATATGGTCCCAGAGGCTTTTTGTAGAGCACCTGGAGATGGACCTGGGTAAGAAGTTTCAAGTCCCCATGTTGTGAGGGGTGTGACCTCTCAACCTTTTTTAATTCAGGGCGTAATAACAGGATTGCTTACAAAATTATACACCCCACGCAGTGGGGATGCAGGTTCTGTAAAATGTTTGCATTTTTGTGCAGAGCAGTGCTGGAGGAGTAGCGGCTACAAAAAAGAGGTGAAAGAATAAGAAGGAAAAGTATGGTGGATAGCAATAAGTGCAGGCCCTCATAATCGGTCATGCCCTTAATTAAATTAGTCATAATGGCAAAACACTAATGATCCAAGACTATTATAGACTAAAATGGCACAGCCATCTGTACCAAAAGAAAGTTGAGAATCGAATTAAATCATGACACCCCTATTATACGGCCAGATGCCGTGGCCTGCTTGCCCCAATTTTGTTTGAGCCTGAATACACAGTTTGCAATGGTTAATTGTGTTTCATATTTCACTCTTTGGATGAAATTGATCAATAAAGTTTTGAGGAGACTTTATCTATCAAGCAGAAATCATATTATCACAATCATTTCATTAGGTCATAATTATTTTATTCCAACTGCCGACCGTGTATTTTATTGTTTTTGTTTTTAAGCAGTCCCTGGTATTAAGCAGAAGTGTGCAACTGAGGGTGTCTCACGTTGTCTGTGAAATGCTTATTGATTAACCACGGGCTTTTTACCTTGCTATTCCTTATTTTGTGTCAACACTGTCAGACACCAAAAACACAAATGAATTTTCCCTCAATTTATGCTAGACCCATGAGATGTATAGTGATCACAAATATTCACCAAGCCTGACAGGCCACAAAAAATATTTTCAAAATGTATATGAATATACATTTTTTATATCGATTTTCCTCAATGTTCTTCAGTTGAACTGTGTAATAGAATTCTTCCTTTAAAATTAACAGCAATCAAGATGTATTTCTAATTTCAAAACACATTCTCATGTTAGGAAACCTGTTGTAATTAATGATAAGGTTCCTAAGAAACAAATGTTCTGTTTGTGGAGAGGTGTTCCATGCTTTGTATCCCCTCCAGAGGTCTCAACATGCTGGTACTTGAGTCTCTCCTCTAACCACATTCAGTTTTTTCCAATGAAGGTAGAAGTGGCGCTTGTTATGTGTGAATTGATTTGCTAAAGTGAAATCGATGAAAAGGTATTGGTTGTCACACAGGCTTGAAAAGAAAGTGCAGATAGATGTCAAATTGATTGCCACAGGTTTTTATTTGCTAATTGACCTCTGTGGAAAAAAATTGGCTTCACAACAACTCCCATCAGTGCATTGTGTATGGGTCCATTGTTGAACAAGAGTGGTATAATCTTGGAGTGGATTGGCCTTCTGGGCATAACAGGCATGTTAATTTGAAGTATGTAGCAGCTGGGGCTAACTAGTTATACGGTTATTGAGGTCCACAAAGGGACTCTCATGCAAACTTTGATATGTGCTACTATCAAATCCATTTGAGGTAAAACTTCACCACAAATTGTTATTTGGTCTACCCAACATCTTTAGCAACATATGGATGTGTTGTATACAACACAATGCAGTGATTGACTGACACATTTAGAAATGAACAAAGCTAGAAACACAATGAACCACCATGCAATCCAAAGGAAATACCTAATTTGATTCACAATGTCTAAAAGCAAAACAAAAAGCAGCTATTTTATTTTGCTAATTTAGTCAATTTAAATATTGTTTTGTGTGTTTAGTATTGGCTTAGGCTAGTGAGCTTGTCATACTGTTGTTACATACATGGTCTCCATTTAATGGTCAACATAACTAGCCAGCATCTTTCATAATGAGCTAATATGTTAAAGCACTGGCACCATTCTGGGAAAGTGTAATGGTCATAAATTTGATTTGTCAAAATTCGGTTTGCAGTCCCGAAAAACAAGTATTGTCTTGTCTGCTATTTAAAACAAATATATGTTTTTCTGTCTATTATATTAAAAAACTGAAGAAAAAAATGAAAAGGGATAAACATTTTTTGAAAATAAAATAACAGACAACATAACTATTGATTTATGTTTAATGATAAACAAATTTTTGTTTTCTCTTCACTTGTTATTGAAGCATTTTACAACTAGAGCTTCTAAATAAAGGACTCTGTCTACTGCAAACCACAGTAGACGGTTACTTATTGCAAGAAACACATAAGCTCTTGGATGCATTAGAACATAATGAGGTTGAAAATAGGTCATCTCCTCTTTGAAAAAGCCATCGCTGTCACCAGTAAATGTTGGCAGAAGGAGAAAACAAGGACCCTTACATATAAGCTATAAGTGCTCACATGAAGACTGATGTTAAGGCTTAATAAGTTTGACCTACTTTCTTCCTGAACAAAATGTGATAACAGTATCCCTGTTGTTTTGTGTCTGATTTGACCAGAGCGTTAGGCAAACTGTAAGCCATCCTAATGAAATTATTCCACCCACGCACCTGACCAAGATAGAATTTTAAACCACTTTATTTCTACTGATCTATATTGATCATATCATTTGTTGTAAAAACTGGATAAAAGGAAGATTTTAGGTTTGATTGCAGGTACGATACTTTGAAGGATTATTTAAATCAAAGTTATATTCTTTGACTCTTAAACTGATCGTTCCACTGTTTGCTCTCCATTAGATTCTTAAGTGCATTTCATTTATTTTATATGTTCTGTGTTATCTTTTTTCTTGCAAGACCCAGAGTTTAGCAGAGGCAGCATAATTAGTAAGTTTTTGTAATGTAATTGGTGATCCAGCTGTTCATCAGTCAACAGTGAACACACCAATGAAAGACGCGTCGGTAAGGAAGTTATTGTTCACAGAATATTTTTCATTTTATTTATTTTTTGCTCTCAACATCTCCTTTCATCTCTGTTGGGTGGAAGTAACACTTGATGAAATGGTTATCTGCTATTGGTTAGCAATGGATATTGTCACATCACAAAGAACATTGGTGCAATTAAAAACATGTGAATAAACATTGTTTCCCTTTTACCCTTGAACAAAAAAAGGTATAAAACAGTTTTAAAAAATAATTAAAAGTTAAATAGTAGTGTATATATACGTGTATATATATATCATATCTGAAATGGTAAAAGAAGTCAATATATCAATATATATGTCAATATATATATATATATATATATATATATATATATATATATACAGGGTTTTTCCTGCATTCAAAAAATGTTGGCGCCCGCCAAAGGAATTTTAGCGCCCGCCAAAGGAAAATCCTCAGCGCCAAAGTGTTTTTTTTTTTTTTTTATATATAGATAAATAAATAAAAATCTACTTAAAACGGCTCCAAATGTGTTTCCATTTCCGCGCCATTCCAGTCATATTACTTGCAATCTCAGTTGTAAAAAAAGAAATCAGGTCGGGGATAATCGTTATTAAACTATCATTGTTCCGCTCGCCGGGGCATGCAGGCTTATAAATGCAGCAAACCCTTTCAGCCGTGAGCTCCGCTCGGCCCCTCCCTCACCTGATAGTTTCGCTAACGGCTAGTCCAGAGAGTAGCTACGAGGGAGATGTTGCGCATTGCCGGGTGGTTTGAAAAACTTCTAGATGACGAGAATAAAGGTAAAACTAATTGTGTTGTCTGTAAACACTTCAGACTCACAACAAACTAAAATAATGTGCAAGATTTGTCACGCGCGGACACGCGAGTAACATGACATACGCGACCGAGAGACAGAGAGAGAGAGAAAGAAAAGTGATATACGACCTGATCTGCACCTCTAAACATCCCGACCAATTTGTTTATTCACTTTAAGTCGAGTCATAGTGGTCTATGACCAAGCAATCAATGAATAAAAACACAGGAAGTTTAAAGCTCCTTAACTCCTGCCACCACAACTGTCAACACTACAATGCAACTGCCTATCCAGCCAGCTCCATGACATAATTATAAATCATGCCCTTACATTTAATGCTAGCAAAAGACGTGCCCTATCAACACCATTTACAACTGGTTATTTTTATTTTGACATATTTTTATTAAATTATTAAAAATATGTTTCACTTATTTAGCCTATTTCTATTCTCCCTGTTTTCAGTTCAATTAGGCCTTTGTTTAAAGTCCAAAGTCATGGTGTTTTTAGAAAAAAACCTTGTTAAAAGTAAAATAAATGCATAATGTTCTTAAATCAATGATTAACTGTCTTTAATAATCGTGATAACACAATGTGATTACTCAAAATAATCATGATTATGATTTTTTCATAATTGAGCAGCCCTACCTTCTTCCATGGTTTAGATCAATTAGAAACAATTAAAGTATTAAACAGTTAGGCCTAGTCATTATTAGTATTTTGACTTCATATCTACAGGTTGTTTATTGTGATTTCATAAGCGTCAGTGAGCTCCATGGTAACGCAGTGATTGACAGGCTGACTGAAATGCTCTTGAGCTGGACAGAAACTCCCCTCTCCCAACCCAACACCCCTCTTAAAATACACAAACCGTTTGCCTTTACTGTCGCGACCCCAAAAAAAGTTGGTCGCGTACTGACCCCCCAAAGGCCCATTCTGAGCCAGGAAAAACCCTGTATATATATATATATATAGTATATATATATATATATATATATATATATATATATATATATATATATATATATATATATATATATATAATATATATATATAATATACATATAATATATATATATATATATATAATATATAATATATATATAATATATATAATATATATTATATATATATATATTATATATATATTATATATATATTATATATATATATATTATATATAATATATATTATATATATATTATATATATATATTATATATAATATATATTATATATATATTATATATATTATATATATATATATATATATATATTATATATATATTATATACAGTCATATGAAAAAGTTTGGGAACCCCTCTCAGCCGGCATTATAATTGACTGTGCTTTCACACAAAAAAGATAAAAGTGGTATGTCTTTCATTTACCAGGAACAGCTAAGTACTGGGATGTTTTCCAAACAAAGATTTTTTGAAAAGCAGTATTTAGTTTTATGAAATTAAATAAAATGTGAAAAACTGGCTGTGCAAAAATATGGGAACCCTTGTGGTCTTGCTGATTTTAATGCATGTAACAGCATGTAAAACTGAGGACTTTAAACACAAAATTGGTTGGATTATGTTGTTAAGCCTTGAACCTCATATAAAGGACTGTTTTATCATGATAAAAGGTATTTTAGGTGCCTAAATGCAAGTTCCACTTCTCTTTGACTCTCTGCAGAAGTGAGACAGAATGGGATCATCAAAACAGCTCCCAAAAGATCTTAAAAACAAAGATTATTCATTGTCATGGTTTAGGGGAAGGCTAAAAGAAGCTTTCCCAAAGGTTTCAATTGTCAATTTCTACTGTAAGGAACGTTGTCAGGGAATGGAAGGACACAGGCACAGTTGCAGTTAAACCCAGGTCTAGCAGACCAAGAAAAGTACAAGAGCGGCATATGCGGCGGATTGTGAGAATGGTTGCACACAACCCAAAGATCACCTCCAAAGACCTGCAAGAACATCTGGCTGCAGATTGTGTATCTGTACATGGTTCTACAATTCAGTGCAATTTGCACCAAAACATCTGTATGGCCGGGTGATGAGAAGGAAGCCCTTTCTGCGCCTACGCCACAGATACAGTTGCATGGAGTATGCAAAAGCTCATTTAGACAAGCCAGCTTCATATTGGAAGAAAATGCCTTGGACTGATGAGACAAAAATTAAGTTATTTGGTCTTTATAAAAAGCAGATGTTTTGGTGCAAATTGCGCTGAATTGTTGAACGATGTACAGATACACAATCTGCAGCCAGATGTTCTTGCAGGCCTTTGGAGGTGATCTGTGGGTTGTGTGCAACCATTCTCACAATCCTCCACCTATGCCGCTCCTGTTTTTTTCTTGGTCTGCCATGCCTGGGTTTAACTGCCACTATGCCTGTGTCCTTCCATTTCCTGACAACGTTCCCTACAGTCGAAATTGACAATTGAAACCTTCGGGAAAGCTTCTTGTAGCCTTCCCCTAAACCATGACAATGAACAATCTTTGTTTTTCAGATCTTTTGGGAGCTGTTTTGATGATCCCAATCCGTCTTACTTCAGCAGAGAGTCAAAGAGAAGTGCAACTTGCATTTAGGCACCTAAAATACATTTTCTCATGATTAAACAGACATTTCTATGAGTTTCAAGGCTTAACAATATAATCCAACCAACTTTGTGCTTAAAGTCATCAGTTTTACATGCTGTTACAGGCATTAAAATCAACAAAACCACAAGGGTTCCTATATTTTTGCACAGCCAGTTTTTCACATTTTATTTTATTTCATACAACCAAATACTGCTTTTCAAAAAATCTTTGTTTGGAAAACATCCCAGTACTTAGCTGTTCCTGGTAAATTAAAGACATACCACTTTTATATATTTTTTTGTGAAAGCAGAGTCAATTATAATGCCGGCTGAGAGGGGTTCCCAAACTTTTTCATATGACTGTATATATTATATATAATATATATATATATATATATATATATATATATATATATATATATATATATATATATATATATATATATATATATATATATATATATATATATATATATATATAGATATATTGACTTCTTTTACCATTTCAGACTTCTTTTACCATTTCAGAAAGAAACATTTTTGTATGCATGAGCGATGTTTCGAGATTAACTTCATCTCAGACACAGGCAGCTTTAGTTACAGTGAAAAAAGATACCCGCAATGCGGGTGTGATTACTGCAGTCATTAAGTATTTTTTTTCTTAAGATAAGAAAATCCAAATGCTGTGGTGAAAACACTACATTTATAATGTGTAATATACACAGCAAGCATTGTTCCCAACACAAAATCCCAATGCTGTTGTGAGAAAGTGGAGCAAGCGCAAGATTAAAATCACATTATTTATGAAATCATTATAACCATACAGTAATATTCCATGATAGAACAGCCCATCCCACAAAGCCCTATTCACCAAAACAGGACTTTTGCTTTGAGTCATTGATGGAACATCAAACCCACTACATCACAAAGTTGTAAAGACTTAAGGCCCTCTTCCTGTTATACTCCCACTAGTTAAGCCCTGCTAGTATAAACAAACGGCACTAAACACTCTGTGTTTACTCGTCCGAGCCCCTCTGTGTTGCCACAGTGTATGAAGGCATTGTGGTCGCAGCTTCCTTGTTTGGAGAGCACTGAAAACAAGCCTCTGCCGTGTTGCTGAGTCTTCTCTTTCCTTCACTTGTTTTAACAGAAACCGCCACTCAAATATCTTTGCAGCACAAAGTTATTATCTCAACATATAGTAACTTATAACCTTTTGATGTTTTGCCTTTCAGCTAGCTTGCTTGATACCAAAATTTTGATTATTTTCATCGTAGGACCCTTTGAGTTCAGTCATGCATATCATCTTCGTCTTCTCTACTTTTAACCCTTATAAAGTAAGACTATGATAGACGAATAGGATCATTAAACTTCAAACTGCTTTTTCACTAATTTTAATGTTGTCTTGTGTAAATATGAAGCCCGTACATGCATCGAAGTACTCAACTGCATGGCTAGCCAGTAAAGGCCTTAAGGATGAAAAAATAATGACATGACCCCCTTCCTCACCTGACTTAAACCCTATTGAGAACGTGTGGGCCCTGCTTAAACGGGATATTTACAGTTAAGGAAATCAGTACACCTCTCGGAACAGTGTCTGGGAGGCTGTGGTTGCTGCTGCACAAAAAGTTGATTGTCAACAGATCAAGAAACTGACAGACTCCATGAATGGAAGGTTTGTGACAGTTATTGAAAAGAAGGGTGGCTATATTGGTCACTGATTTTTTTTTTGAGATGTCGGAAATTTGTATTTGTAAATTTTGAGTTGTTTTATTATTCTCACTTTAACAGATGAAAATAAACAAGTGAGATGGGAACATTTTCTTTTTTTTATTTAGTTGCATAATAATTCTGCACACTAATAGTTGCCTAATAATAGCAAAACATATATACTGTATATATTCTCGTAAGAAATACACAACCTCACTTTTACTTTAGTAAACATTCAGGTTTAGGTTCATTAACATTTTGGATTGACCGAGAGCACTGTAGTTGTTCAATAATAAAATTAATCCTCAAAAATACAACTTGCCTAATAATTGTGCACACAGTGATGACAACGTTTTGTTTTACAAATAAATTGAGCTCGTAAGGGATTGTTAATTTTCCAAGTGTAAACTCTTTATTTTCCTCCTAATAAATTTATGTTGTTTACATACTGGATGGATGGTCAGTTCAAAAAAAGAAAGAATATACAGTATTTAGTGCTGCAGAAACTCACAGGCTGCTGGATCTCAACAAGGCTTTAACTGAAACTGATCTGAAATGATTTTGAATTGAGCAGGAGGTCCATGATGTAGACTATGTGCTGGTAGTACTGTCATCACCAGTTAAAACAACTCTGCAGTTGTCGTCAAACCAACCTCTCGTGTTGCTAATAAATGTTTCTATATGTTTTCTCTGACAGTACGTATTAAGCTGACAAATGTTTTCATTGGTTCAATATTCATGTTGTGCCCCCGGCATACCAATTCTGAGTTTTTCCCTTCGTGACATCACCATGCCAACCAGCAAAACATAGGAAGCTAAAACAATGAACAGATGAGGCCCAGAATATCCTGGATACTCCTGTCACAATTTCATCCACAAACAACACTTAATATTGTGTTATACACTCACAACTGCCCCACATGCACTGTTTATAGTGGGGTTACACTTTCTATATACTGTATTTCTCACCAAAATGTATTGACACTTTCATGAAAAGCTTTTCAAAAATCTGAGTCTGCTCTTATTCCCTCGTTGTCTTCCTGGATAGAGGCGTAGAAGTGATTAGGCAGGCAGTCAGTCACTGGATGCACTAGTGTTCAGAGAAACAACCTGACTCAGCAGTACATTTCCTGGGATAATTTAAAAAATGTGTTATACATTTTCTCCATTTATCAAACCTTATTACAACAGCAACTGGATACATCTTAGATGTGTGTTTCTTTTTAAGTTTGATGGTGCCTAATATCAATTTATTTTGTTTTTCTTTCAGGTCTAACGCACATTGTGCAGCTTGACCTGGACCTGAAATACAGGACCAACATCAGGGACCTTTTCCAAGAATTTGACCAGTTTCCTCCAGGAGCGGTAATAGGCATCACCAGAGAGATGCAGCCGGTCTACAGGTAGGCAGTGTGGCACAATACATCACCTATTGCTGATGCAAATTTATCAGGGCCAGACAAAAACACTAAAAGCCACTCAGCCGAGGTGTTCTGGATCAAGGGTCAACATCTGTCAAGAGAAAGCTGACTTTTGGGCTTTGACTTGGGAAGACATCTCCACTTGGTGTTTGGCCAAGAGCCAAAATTTCACGTATCGGTACCATCTGGATGGGCAAATTCTTGTTGTGATTTTTAAAAATCCTATACATCCTAAGAATATATTTTGATTTGATAGACTGTTTTTATATTGGAAGCTTTATAGTGGTTTTCCCCTCTTAAAGTATAGGCTAATTTAATTGAACGTGAGGCACTGCAGGTGAATTTGGGAATTTTTTTCCAGAAATGTTTGAATAAAAATGCAAATTTTAATCTCAAATCTTCATTTGATGTTTACATCATATTAGTATCCAAAGTTTTTACTGAACATATTTAGCAAACAGCCTTTTTTAATTTGACAAATAAAAAACCTATGTACAAACTGTATGAACATAATTTCTCTAATATGGTACCAAGAATGTCTATGGAAAGTTTAGTTGATGTATGTGCTTTAGAAGTTGAGATTTCCCATCCTTAATATATACAGCTTAGATAGTTCCCCGTTTCCCCTCCTGAGGTGCCAGAAGGTTTTCCTAAATCACAGAAGTTTTGAACATTATCCACCCGGAGTTCAATGCCCCCAGCATCCACAGGGATGCCAGAGCGAAGCTGTGAGTTGTAGATCCCTCAGACAAGGCCCCCTCCAGATGTTCCCAGTTCACCCACACTACCCGTTTGAGCTCAGCAGGTCTGTCCAGAGGCTTTGACCTAACTTACCACCGGATGGTGATCAGTTGACACCTACCCCCCTCTCTTCACCCGGATATGTCCCAAACATGTGGCCTAATATCAGGCGATACAATCACTTAATTGAACATCCACTTTTAGCCTAGGGTGCCCTGGTACCACGTACACTTATGAGCATTCTTATGCGCTGATATTTTTTTAGCTGTGCCTGGCTGGGCTCTGTGGCAAACCCTGCCACACCCAGGCACTCTCTGATGGGCCCTACCTCTTGGCCTGGCTCCAGAAGGGGGCCCCAGGCTTCCTCAAGGGTCGCTCCTCCTCTACCATGATAATGCTAAAATAACTTCTATTACTACCTACCTCTCCTATTATACTACTTCCACTACTACTTGTCTTCTACTAAGGTTTGAGTTAAAATCGTCATCATAGCACTGGATGATACAGTCCTTGTGGGCCTGGTTCATTGACAGGTTGCTGCTGCCTACTGCTGATGACATGGCTCTCTGAAATAGAGGAATTTAAATATTGAAATAGCAACGTAATTTCCGCCCATATGCTGGCTCAGTGCTTCCAAATTAATATCATTATAACTTAGGTCGAGACCGCAAACATAGAATTTTCTCAAAATAAGTTCCTGGAGGTGACCACAATAATATCAACAAAGTAAATATAAACTAGATTATTGTTACATTCACATTAAGGTGTCACCATCAGAAACCAGATCATATTGACAGACATATTCTGATTTCAGATTATGAAAACACACACACCAACTAATAATAACACCAGCTGTTATTCATTTAAATCCAAATTCCATATTCACTACTGGCAATGAATTTTGCTTGTCTGTGTGTGCCCAGTGCGCACGTAAACAACAGACTCAGATTTCAAGCTCTTTGTTTGTCAGCTGATTTTTTTCCATCCTTCTCCTAGATAGTAAAATAAACATACCCACTCCGTTTAGACTACTTCAATGTTTTCCACCCAGGTGTGTGTGTGTGTGTGTCTGCTGTAAGACTACATGATGTGAGGTCAGGTTTCATGTAGCAGCTGCTTACTGGGATAAACTTACACCCAGCTGGTATCCTCAGGGGTTTTAAAGACTTTGTGTGTGAATACAACACGAGATCAGAACATTTGATTTAGGGTATACGGCATGTAAGGTCATTCACAGCTTTTCTTTTCACAGTTATCAACTACGTGTAAGCACCCCGTCTTAGTAGCTTCTGTATGCAAATGTTTGGTCAAGTTTTTAACAGCTGCCATCGCATTAATACAGTCCCCTCCATAAGTATCGGAACAGTGAGGCCAATTCCTTTATTTTTGCTGTAGACTGGAAACATTTGGGTTTGACACCAAAATATGAATATGAGACAATAGATTAACATTTCAGCTTTCATTTCCAGGTATTTACATCTGGATCTGATACACAACTGAGAAGCATTTTTTGTAAAGGAACACTACATTTTTAGGTGAGCAAAAGTATTGGAACAGATAGACTTAAAGTAAATTAAAGTGAATAAGACTTAATATTTTGTTGCAAATCCTTCACTTGCAATAACTGCATCAAGCCTGTGACCCATTGACATAACAACTTTTGCATTCTTCTTTTGTGATGCTTTTCCAGTTCTTTACCGCAGCCTCATTCAGTTTCTGTTTGTTTTGGAGGGTTACACCCTTTGGTCTCCTCGTTAGCAGGTAAAATGCATGCCCTAAATGGTTTAAGTCTGGAGATTGACTTGGCCAGTCTAAAACTTTCCATTTGTGCCCCTGATGAACTCCATTGTTGTTTTTGCAGTTTTTTAGGGTCATTACCTTGCTGCACCTTTTAAATTGGCAGACAGAATGTTTCTGTAGACTTATTTTGCTGCTGCCATCATGTGTTACTGTGTTGTTGTCAAGATGAACCTTTACCAAAGTGATGGAAAGGCTAAAGTTTGGAGAAAGAAAGGATCTGCTCATGACCCCAAGTATACAAGCTCATCTGTGAAACACGGTGGAGGCAATGTCATGGCTTGGGCTTGCATGGCTTCTTCTCGGATGGGCTCATTAATCTTCATTGATGATGTAACACATGATGGCAACAGCCAAATGAACTCAGAAGTTTACACAAACATTTTGTCTGCCAATTTAAAGAAAGATGCAACCAAACTGATTGGAAGATCCTTCATAACGCAGCAAGATAATGACCCAAAACACACTGCAAAAACAACAAAGGAGTTAATCAGGGCCAAGAAATGGAAGGTTTTAGACTGTTCAAGTCAATCTCCAGACTTAAACCCTACAGAGCAAGCATTTTACCTGCTAAAGAGGAGACTGAAGAGAGTAAACAAACAGCAACTGAATAAGGCTGCGGTGAAAGCCTGGGAATGCATCAAAAAGGCGGATTCAAAAGTTTTGTGATGTCAATGGGTCACAGGCTTGATGCAGTTGTTGCAAGCAAAGGCTTTGCAACAAAATATTAAGTCTTATTCACTTTAATTTATTTTAAGTCTATCTGTTCCAATACTTTTGCTCACCTAAAAAGGGAGTGGTGTTCCTTTACAAATAATGCTATCTTCTCAGTTGTGTATCAGATCCAGATGTGAATACCTGGAAATGAAAGCTGAAATGTTGTTGCTATTGTCTCATATTGATATTTTGGTGTCAAACCCAAATGTTTCCAGTCTACAGCAAAAATAAAGGAATTGGCCTCACTGTTCTGATACTTATGGAGGGGACTCTATAATGTTTTAGGTAATAATTTTTTCATGGCAGCCAAGTGTGTTATTGAGTATCATAAATGTACAAGTGTGATATTAATATCACTCTTTTCTTGGTTTTTCAGTACATTCGCATCTTGTGACTTACCTATATGACTAGGGATCTTTTTTACCAAAAGCGTATTTTTGTTTAACACGCATGATCTGATATTTATAATACATAAATGGGGTTGAACTGCATTATTATTTATGATGTGTCGTTGTAAAGCATAGACTGTAAAAACTAGGGTGAACTGTATTGGCGTAAAACAGAAGACTCAGAATCGGCAAATACTTATTATTAAATATTCGAATTGGTATAGGTGCCAAAAATACTTAATCGGAAAATCCCTGGTAATATTTTGGTTGTAATTATAATGTCTGCTTTGTTGTAGAACAATCATGGTTGTCGTGTTGTATATAGTAGGGGAAAAAGTCTCCAGTAGAAACAGGTAGTGTGTGTGTGTGTGTGTGTGTGTGTGTATTCATGTGAGACAGTAAAGCTTGGTCTGCATAATTATAAATGTTAGTGATGTCAGTTTCCAGAAGTGGAGTCGTAGTTTTCCTGCCTGGCTCCGGTTGGCACCAACATCTCAAAACAGATCTGTATCTCTGCCCTGCAACTGTACTGGCTCAATGGGCTTCTAACCCTGGGAATCCCCAGCTCATGTTGCTCCTATGGGCCCGGACGCACTCATCTAAAACATAGCAAGGGAACGTGCCTCTTTGCATGCACAGCCTCACTGGTTGACATTTCAAAGGATGTTGCCAAAAACACTTACAGCTACTGCAAATAGCAGTCTACAAACCATGTTTGTAGACCGTGTGGGTGTGTATGAAGATGTGTGGGCACATTTTGTGTCAGAGTCCAGAGTTTGCAGTGTCAAAAAGGACAGCTCGTTCTACTAGAATATCTGAATTTTGAATATAAGCAAGATAAGGTAAGATATCTTATATAATATATAGGGGAGAGTGGCCTAAGTTGTGCAACTTTTTACTCAAAGTGACTTTAAAGTAAGGCATTGACAGTAAAGTCTCCAACTCAAATATGTACATATATTTCAGGGTGTTGTGCATCCCTGGCAATAAAAACTTTGGATCTGGAATAAACTGTTGAAGAAATATAGCTTTCGGAAAAAAAGTTGTCTTGATGCACAACTTGCCCCCGGTGTGGTGTAAGTTGTGCGGTTGGAGAGAATACCATGGGGTGAATTGTGCCATTGCTATATATCTCATAAACTGTAATGCAAGACAAATCCATTAGACAATTACTTATTTAAGGTTTATTTAAAGTAAATAGTTGACAAAGATTGAAGGACAATTTTCTTAAACAAGGCCTAGCAGATCTAATGGTTTTACCTGCAAAGCTCACAATGACAAAGTCACCATCATCATCTTTCTGGCCATCTGAACTCTCATCAGTGGTGTCGTTAAGTGGAATTGAGATGTCACTCTCTTCTGAGCTACTGTAGACAATCACTTTCTTTTGGTGACCAGCGTATACAGCCATGCCACTGGCACAACTCTCAGAAATTTACTTTGCACTAGTTGCTCCGTGCTTGTGGAACCAACTGCCACCTGACAAATGTGATTGCCCTACATTTCTGCCTTTTAAATCAAGGCTCAAAACCCATATGTACACCCTGGTGTTTCCTCCCCATTAACTATCTTACCTCTGCACTACTATCTGTGTTTATGTGGATGTATGGGCTTTACGTCTTTTATTTTGGTTATTGTTATTTTACCTTCATTGTTTACCTACTGAATGCACTATGTACAGCACTTTGGACAGTGCAAACTGTCATAAATGTGCTTTTATAAATACATTTTACTTACTTACTTACTTACTTACTTACTTACTTACTTACTTACTTACTTATAACTCACCCAGGCCCTTTGACACAAATCACCCCATCCCCAGAATTTTGGATAATAAGCATGATGCAGCAGTTTAGGGCTGACATCGTGCTAACTGTATAGACTCAAAATGTAGCATACCAAAGCACTAAAACATGTGTCAAATGTTTTCAAACTTGTCTATAATTGTTCAGACACAATAATCAAAAAACCTTGATCATGGAAATTTTACTTTGAAAGGCAAAACCCTTTTTTTATCTTAAATGTGATTATATCTTATTCCTTGTGTCTCCCTTCTTTACAGGATGAGTCAAATGGATGGTTCTTCTTAAATATGTGGTCACATTTCCAATTTCTTCCACGGTTTTCTAGAAACAAGGGGTGGAACAACTTCCAAAATGCACAACTTAGGCTACTCTCCCCTAATAGCAAATTACATGACCAGCAATTGTTTCCTTTTTTTTAAAGGATTTTTAAAAAGTGTTGACAGCCGTTAAAGGATGAACTTTCTTTGTTTCTTTTTTTGTTGTTGCTCTAACTGTGATGACATATTAGGTGCAATTTCTGGAAAAAAACCTCAGCATTCAAAGCAAAATTGAAAGCATCTCTCAAACTCTTTGTTGCTAAAGCGGATCCTAGAGCCGAATCATCTGCCAAGCAAGTTAAGATTATATACACTGGAATTCCATGATGGAAACTCAAAAAATTGTCATAAAGAAAATATTTTTGACTGCTTCTAAGGACATGCTTGGAGAGAATGTGTGACCGAGAGTCAAGGTGGTCAAATGTGGGATTTACGTTGGTTATTGTTAATGTTGGTTAATGTTTCAGTTTACAAAAGAGAAGACTTATATTAATTGTAATGGATGAGGCCAATCTTAGCTATAAACTTATTATACATAGGGAAAACATTTCTCATAATTAGGACTGTCTTTTGTTGCAAGCAAGACAAAAGTAGTCTGGAATGGGAGAGAGAAATCGGTCTGTGCTGCTGCACCGGCATAACAGCAGTCCGTCTGTCAGTATATCAATTGTATTCTTCAAAAGACAATCTAGCCAGCTCTTAGCCTAGTGAGCTGGCATATTAGCCATTACCCAGTGGTCAATGGGCTTTGTAATATTTTCATTTTGAAACTAGTATATTGTGTTCATACTCTGCACTGGAGTGTTTCCCTGTGTTGAGTGGCGATGGCTCTCAGCTCCCATACTTTTTGTTGTGCTAATGGACAGAGCATTATGCAGGACAACACATCCTCAAGCCACATTTAGGCCCTGTTTCCACCTGGGATTATGATGTGATTTTGGTCAATGTGATCACAAGTGCCCAGCCCGTGTGTTCACACTTGTCTTTTCACATGTGACTCCTTTGTCTACTTGCGATTGGATTTAATTTACCCGCTCTGTATGTAAATCAACATGTACATAATTTCTGTTTGCATTGGTGTTTTAACCAGTGGGGTTCAAACAAGTAAACATACAGGGCTGTACAGTGCCACAGTTTTAATCGCATTTGCTATTAACATGCATTACGTGCGAAGATAATTACAAGTCTAGGTTGACCAGGCTACTGTCTCAATTAGACAAGGAGAAGCAATGCACAACACTGCTTAGAGAGCTCTACATTAACACTCGCCAAATGTGGGTAAATATCATAGATAGTATATAAAAGTAAAAACTCTTCGGCGAGTAAGTTATTACGCCACTTTGGCTGGTGAAAGATGTGTGCTCGCCAGGCGGCTTTTCTAACGTCTGCCTCTTGTCACCACCACCAGTACACGGCTTTCTATATGCAGTTAAGTTACTGCATGTGCGAACAGAATATTTCCTGTGTGCCTTCACATTAAAAGCCAGTTACTAGCCAAATGCGAGTAGACTTATTTTTAAGCAGATAAGAACAGGAAGTCGCTGCCTTGCAGCTCACCAGTTAATAGCAGCGATTTCAGATTCACACCGTGAAATGAAAACAGAGGACAGAAAGCTTGTCATTTACAATACTGGCGGATGCAACTAACGTTCATGAGGCTTCTATAAAAGCTGCATGAATGCCAGTGATGCATTTTCAACGTATTTCCGCTCAGACAGGCGGCGGCAGTTGAGTAGGAGGTCCCTAATGTGGAAAGTCACATTGGTGTTTACACTACCAAATGAATGCGGACACATCGGACACAAGCGACGTAAACCACCTCCAAATTTGTGATCCGATCTCAATGCGTCTTGAGAGTAGGGGTGTGAACGTTTACAAAAATGCCTAACCGTGTACACGACAAATTTTTTTTCGTGTACACGGTTAACCGTGACGTCATTGTCCTCGTGCCCCCGCCGTCTTGTAGGCGCGCGCGCACACACACATACGCGTTCGTTCGCCTGTAAACACACAATTGACATGAACTACGCTCGTTTACACACTTCTTATAATAGGTCCATGGCACACACACACACACACACACGTTCGCCGTCATAATCGCGCTTCATTCATTTCCTGATTAAATAGCCTATCGCTTTCTACATGTCCACGTTAAATGCATGTTGAATAGGTGTTATAAAGTTCGGGCTACTTACGAGCGTAGTTCACGTCAACCGGGTAACTTTAATCTTTAGGTTATCTTTCATCACTCTTCCATGGCTGTGAGTCGAGTCCCAGCACGGCGACTCCCCGTGTGTGTGTGTGTGTGTGCGCCGATACACACACTCACTCACACACACTCGCCGAGGGACAGACAGATTCTCGGCAGACTAGCTTTTATCCTCCCCAATTAGTTTATTAGTGATGTAAAATCAATAAACGCGTGTCTCCAGAACATATTTAAAAACTTTGAAATTTGAAAAAAAAAAAAAAAAAAAAACGGTTTTCGTTTATTGATTTTTCCTAAACGGTTATGATTTACTAAACGGGTACACGTGTACACGTGCACACCCCTACTTGAGAGTGTTTTCACCTTAGTTAGAGCTGTATTCATGTGATCAGATCACAAAAACCACATGTTAAAGAGAAGTGGAAACGGGGTCTTAGAGAACATCCTGAAACTGAAAAGTTCATTATTAGAAAAATTCCCCATGTCTTGTCCCTGCAAATTCATTGTAATGTTTTAAAACCAAAGAAATAAGACCCACTTTCCGCCAGAGCCACAGACAGACAGAGAGTGAGAGACATTAGGTGAGATAAGTCACGTCTTTCAAGCATTCTGTATCGGGTGGTCTATATTGTCTAGTACAGGCCATGTATTCCCAGTTTTCCTCTTCGATGTAATCTACTGTTGAATGGGAAATATTTAACTCTGCAAAAGTGTGTTTGTCAGATGGCTGTGACCCACTCGTATGTCTTTGTTCTATCATTCTGTAGACTTTGAATTTGAATCTGCAGCAGCATCATAGGTGTTTCTGTTTCATCTTTCCCACTCATGTTGTTAGTTCCTTTTATATAACATGTTCATGTTGCCAAACTACTCTGTGCTTAAAAGGACCAGGCATTTCATTTGTGTACCGTCGAACCAGACTCTATCTTCTCTGTCAGATAAAGCTTTTTACACAACTTTGAGAGAACAGGCTGTTTTCTGCACTGAATAAAGTGGAGCACACATTCGGATGGGAAAGCAACACAGAATGTACCTGTCACCTGTTGATGTTTTTCATTTCTCCACGAGTAAGAGGAGACGATGGAGCTGTGAACTGGCAGAGCAGCAGGAAGAGACGTTTGCAAGAGCAACAATCTAAGCGAAGAGTTTATACTGTATGTCTTGTTCGAATGATTCTGGTTTCAGTGTACTGGTACAAAGGAAACAATTTTTTTTAAACTAAACTGAAACTAAACTTGCTTGTTGATTTTGGGCAGCCAAACATTATCTACAAGTAGAAACTATATAGTGCTAATTAACCAAATGTCACTTTATTTTTTACAACACAAACCGGTTGCATATGCTTTCTGTTAATATAATCATTACTCCCTTTCTTGTCTCACAACCAGTATGCTGTCAGTTACACATCATGTCCATCATAACTCTTTGGCCCAATCTAGATCCACCCCCTACACCCTATCCCTATCCACTATCCCTCCGTTTGCGCGTTCGCGGGGAGGGCCCGACATATTGAGTGTCGTCCCAAACCACCGAGCCTCGAGTGTAAGTGGGTTATAAAGCCCTCGATCACCAAGTCTGCATCGATGGAGGCTTAGCCCTACGTTTGACACAGGTGTCCGCCAATCAATTATGTCCGGAATGGAAGAGCCAAACCTACAAATGAGAGTTCCATGGAGTTTGTTTCCCGAATTATAAATTAATCGTGCTCTTACCTCAAACAGACATTTGATTTATTATTTTTATGCATATCCCTAAATGACGGAACCGGAGGGTAGCCTTAGCCTACAATTTAGCATATTGGAACGAACTTGTTGTTTTACACTTATTGAATTGACTATGCCACTTGTCTACCTTTAGTGTTTTTTCAGGACCGTAGATAAAACAAAGCAGATGAAGAAAATGCCCACAAGTTAATAAGGGACAGTGATTATTATTTCCTTATATTGTTAGTAAGATTTGTGTTACTGTTATTTAAAGCCGATGAGGGGTAGTAATAGCGGCGGTGACGCCAGTCAGCCGGAGCGTCTATGTATGACTTTTCTTATTTTTGACCACCCTTGCAGTGCATTATAATTTATGCACGCTAATTAACTGCCGCGATTCGCGGGTGTAATGGCAGATTAACGTATGACAAGTGGAATACATGCTTTAGCAGACTATTGTTATTTTCCCTGGTTGTGTATGCTGCTGTGCATGTAAACCAGGGCTATTCAATTAGTTTTGAATGGGGGCCGGTTGGTGGAAATTATCCAAAATGAGGGGCAGGAAAAAAATGCCTAAAATTGATGAGCATCACATTAATAGCTACATATACTGTACCGATATAGGAGTGCATATATTGTCTTTATTTTATCAAATAGAGTTCACCAGCTTATCAAAAATAATCCCTATTTGATTAACATAGGCTGCATGTTGTTTAAGTGTTTAACAATCTTATCAGTTCAGGAAAACACAATAGGTTAACTCTTCAACAGCTTATCAAAATACATAGAAATAAATGTACTCTAAGTGCAACAGCTTGTCAAAATACAGGTAGGCCTGGGTTTACTAAAGGCCAGGACACACCAGCCCGATAATCGCCGTCGTCAAAAAAAAAGACGAATCTGTTTGGTGTGTGCCGTGACGTCGGCCGACGTAGAGGTCGTCGGGCTTGTTTTGAGCCTGTCGGCCGCCGATTGAACGTGTTCAATCGGCGGCCGACCGTCTTTCATTTGGAGCAATTTGATTGGTGGCGGGCTAGCGAATCAGTGAAGCCCGGAAGTGAGGCGGGTAGCACAAACAGCTAACAACAGCTAGCCATCGTTTTAATGTGTTTGTTCGTTTCGTTTTGAGAGTACTCACATGCATCAACCCTTGTTGACTGCTCGACACCATGCTCGACACTCTCTGCTAAAAATTGTGCTCTTATGGTCCATAAATATAAATACGTATTTATATCTATGTTTATGCTCTAGAGAGATGTCCAATCATTTCCGGCTTTCGTATTTTTTCGGGCCACAATACAGATTAGCGCCGCCTGCTGTTGTGGAGACATTACGTCCCGCGAGCGTACGGAAAATAAACAGTCGTCTCGGTGTGTTCTTTGGCCGCGACGGGAAGACTGGAGCTTCCTGAAACGGCCGACTCCATTTTTTGCGTAGTCGGAACATGTCGGACTGGTGTGTCCTGGCCTTATGAGTGCAACAGCTTATCAAAAAACATAGAAATAAATGTAGGCAACCCTAAGTGCAACACCTTACACTACAGTGTTTTCCCCCCAAAAATGTGTTTGTCAAAGGGTCACTGTCCAGGGTCATGGGAGGCGCGGCGCAGCGCCGCGGCGAATATTTTGGCTGTATTTTGCTCAAAGATGCCAATGCACAGTACAGAAATAAACTGCTTATTTGAATACAAAAAAACTACAGACACTGACTTTACAATTGTGCAATTTTTTTTGCTATGTGAAGGTACAAATTTTGTGCCAACATGCAGACAATACAAAGCAAAGTTCTACTGGTGCAATATTATGCAGACACACTAAATACAAATAATGGACCATACACTTACACTGCTGTACAATCGCACGCACAAAGCTGCATACACAGAGCAGCTGATAGAGAAACGCTTGGAGACACATGTGCACATTTATTTACAGCAGATCACGGCCTTTCGCGCAGTTATGACCATGCAAAAGCACACATTGCGCGTGCTAGTACATTAATTTTGCACCACTTAAAAAAAAAAAAAACATTTTTTTTTTTTTTTTTTTTTTGGGTCGGTCGGTAGTCAAGGCGGGGGCCAGTAGATATTCATTCGCGGGCCGGACCTGGCCCGCGGGCCGCCTATTGAATAGCCCTGATGTAAACTAAAAGGATAATTAAACAGCGGATCAAACACCCACCCGTTTTCCCACATACTGAGCTGGTAAAATTTAGAATATGCAGTTAGAAAATGTTTAACAAAAAATAGATTATGCAGCCAAAGAAGCATGAGAGTGAGTTTGTTTTTATTCAATACTACATTTTATTCTCACATGCGTATATTAGTCTATTATGAATGTAGGCTAAAGAGTGTTTCAGGTCAATGCTTCGTATACGATTATCATCAATATCCTTTCTGAAATGTTCTGTGTACAGGTTAAGCATACAATAACTAGGACTTGAAGGTAAAGTGATAGCAAAACAGGCCTAAAAAATACAAGGTTCTTATCTTTACCGAATTTAAATATTGCTGTTTAAAATATAAATGCGGTGGAATTTTATTTTATGGTGAGAAATGTCTGTGTTAATGTTCCCTCACTGACAGTGCACACCCTAATCGTGTCTCGGGGCACATCAATTTTAAAAATGATTTCACAGGGGCCATGAATCCCCAGGCACCAGACCGACACACTGTATAAAACGGTGTGGACAAGCTACAGCTGCTATAGTTAAGTAACACGTCTGATTGTAAATCTTCCCTATTTAATAACATCATTTAAAGGGGTTTTTGTAAATTGATTTGCCTGCAACAGCTTTGGCTCTCTGCTCTCCAAATGGTTTACATGCTCATATATTTCCCCACTAATCAATTACCCACAGTAGTTATCCACAGGCTTGGCCAATACTAATAATGATCTCAATTCTGTGCATGCGTGCAATAATGGGTACATTGCCATTCATGCTTGTGTTCAGTAGGAATTAACCATACATGAGAAAAGTACATGTTGTACTTCCGTTAAACATACAACACTTTACACACACACCCCTTCCAAAAAGAGAAATAAAATAAACAAATTGTTAACCCATAAAATGAAAGCAGACAGGGAGGACTCTATCCATTCTTGCATGTCCCATATGGGTTTGTCTGTTCCTCCTTAGAGATAAAGTAAATCTCAAACAAACAAGTCTTTTTTCTGGATGCAGAATGTCCCAGTTTAGGTCTATTGAATCGACCCTTCAACAAATTTCACGCCCTCTTTCACTCAACTCTACTACTGAGTGTCGAACCTCTCCTGTAGATCAGAGAACATCTGGTTCCAGTTTAGAAACTGATAAGATAAGGTAGGATAACACTTCATTAGTCCCACAATGGGGACAATTTCAGCTCTGTTTTATATAGAGACCTCTCATATATTCTGTTAATGCCAAAGCATAATTTGCTGCGTGGTTTGAGTAGATACTAATACCTAAATAATGAACTGTATTTTGATCATCTGATTCATTATATGTCAGGGGCCGTATTCACACAGCATTTGATCTTAGTGCTAAGAGTACGCCTAAGGAGCACTAAATATTATTGGTTAAGAGTAGTTTCTTAAGACTGCTTTTGAGACCAACCCTGTATTATAATACCCATACTTTCTGCTATCTAGTATGGTAGAAAAAAGGATGTCTGAATTATTGTGGTCAGTTTAAGTACTATGCTTAGAAATACCCGGATTTCTACTACATCCGGCCAAGATCTTTAGTGTTGAAATCAGCATGCTATTTTGGCGATCCTGACCCACAATCCAGTGCGGACCGGAAGTGACATCACATTCGACAGTGCCTCCGTATTGCTCCGTATGTAAACAACCGGGGATGCGATGATTATAAAAGCAAGAGGCAAGATCAAGGCAAGATGTTATAATGAAAAAATAAGTAAAAGTATGTCCCAATTGTATGCCTACTGCATACTAACTTCTTTATATGGTCAGATGTAGTATCTGTGGAATATAAAAAAGAGAGTATGCGATTTGGAATGCAGGGCAACTTTTACTAAGGAATGGTAGGGACTCCTAAGTTGAGAGAAGAGGGCGGTGACCCCGTTGCTCTGGATGAAGTCATATTTATACCTTCTTTGCCCACAGTGATTGGCTGAGAGGGAATGAGTCGGTTTATCATAGACACACTGTGGGAGATATTGTATTGCTTTATTAAAGTAAAGAGTTTTTAAATAAAATTGTAATCTTCTTCTATTTCGAGTCCGTTGCAATCTCGGATGTCTTTCTGCCAGTATCTGGCGCAGGTCGTTTTTAAGAGTTACTCCTAAATCAGCAAGTTAGGACCTACTCTTGATCCAAACCTGATCAAATATTTCAGGCAACAAGAAAACCCACTAGTAAGTTTGCTGGTAAGCATATAGTAGACAATTGTTCCAAAATAGGGACCCTTTATTACACTTTAAAATTACGTAATGTTATCAATTACCCTATAAAAGATGTAACCGTTATATATAAGATAACATTAGATAAACCACAAAGGGTCTGGCCTGTCTGCACACACATCTGTGCATACAAATGCTGGTTGAATGAAGCTCTTGTGTCATTTAGCTACTTCACAGTTGGTACGCTGGCAGAACATGGTGCTGAGTTGGCACAAGCCTTTGGCACTCCAACATGCTCTGACACTCCTGGACCAGGTCTCTTCCTGTTTTGGGCCACTGTGCTGTTTGTTCAGCAAACATGGAACTAAACAGAGTTGCCCCTCACTTGTGTGAATGTACAACAGTCCAAAAATATATCGCACCATTGGGGTACAGGTTGCAGGAGTGTGCAGATGTATATTCAGAAATATGCCCTTTTTGGCAGGTGCACAATAGTTGGTGCTGAAAGTAACATGTTGTTCCACAACACAAACATACTGTGTGTGTATGTATATACGTATATTAACGCGTTAATTTCGATTAATTAATCACAGAAAAATTAACGCAATTTAAAAAAAAAATAAATTAACGCAGATTAATCGCACTTCTATATTGCCCTTTGACACGGTGCAAAAGAGGTGAGATGATAGCGGAGCTGCACCTGTATCTTGCGGACACGGCCCACACGGGATTAAAGAGTAAAGAAAGAAGCAGGGGAAAGGGGCCGAGGGCTCTATGTTATGGGCTGCTCCGGGCAAATAAGCATGAAGGTAGGAATACGTCTTATGTTATTCTCGCAGTGTCTGCATTATTGATTTAGTGGGTCCCTATTTTTTTTATTTTTTTTTTTATATAATTATAGTTTTTGTTCTGATTTCCCTCAGAGGTCATCATGCAAACACCGTTCCTTCTTTCCTCAGACACACCTTCTGGCAGTATCGTAAGGAGAATCCTCAGACCAGAGTAGGTGAGCCTCCTCCTGATGGACTCCCAGGGTTCAACAGTGGGGTGATGCTATTGGACCTAGGAGCTATGAGAGCCTCCGCTCTCTACAACAAACTGTTGGAGCCCAGCAATGTGGCCAAACTAGCAGACCAGTATCGCTTCAGGGGCCACCTTGGTGACCAGGACTTCTTCACCATGATCGGCATGGAGCATCCTGAACTTTTTTATTCCCTGGCCTGTGTTTGGAATCGGCAGCTGTGCACCTGGTGGAGGGACCACGGGTATGGAGATGTGTTTCAGCTCTATTACCACTGTGGTGGACCTGTCAATATCTATCATGGGAACTGTAACTCCCCCATACCAAATGACTGATACGTACTGAGCTGATGCTTGAACTGAAAATGTATCTCTGACAATATAATTAGCTTTTCGGGAGGATTGCCACTTTTATGACAGTTTCCTTCCTTGACCATTGTACTGCCTGTGTATTCACAGACTCTGCCCCCTGCCGGTTGAGGGGGCTACTGAAGTGTCCATCCACACAATGCTGCTAACAATATAGTGTTCATCTGTGTCATTTTAGAATACAGCCCTCCAATATAATAATGCAAGAAGCTGCAATGATGGGGCTCATTGTTTCTTCAGGTACCAAGATGATCTATGAAGGTCGGTTGCCATGCAGCAATTTGAAGGCTTTGTTTTAGGAGCACACAATACATGTTGAACAGTAATCTACCTTAAAGGGTTTTTGCCTGCATTTGATTGGCCAATACAGCGCCTTGCCTGATGATGTCCTATTGCGTTTCAGTAATAATAAAATGTTTTTGCAGGCATCAATACTATATATATTCAGAATGAAATTGGGCCTATTGCATCATACAGTGGCTATCAATGTTGAAGTTTTTTTTCATTAGCTATATGATTTCAATACATTTGTTTTGAGGAGAATCTAAAAGATCAATATTTTTTAACACAAAGGGGTATAAGCTTGTATTTATCAGTTAAATCTGATTTTCTGCTTATTTACTTCCTACATCTGTGGCTTGCAGAGTAAGGGAGGAGAACCCACCAGTGAACTCCAGTTTTCTGATGACACGTGGGCTCAATGCACGACACACTGCCACAGTTCCTTTCAGACATATCTTTTTGCATATAGATACACCTAACAAACTCACATCAGAGCCAGAGCAATTGCGGCAGTGATGAGGTTTCATTCGACTGTTGTTCATGACATGCATTTGCAGTTTAACGGGGGCCACACTAGCCATACGCACATTTCAGAAGGAGTGAAACGTGACTGCAAACAACGACCCACTTTTCTTGCTGTGCTCACTGAACTGACACTCGGATTCAAAGAAATGTCAAAACTCATTTTCCATTGGTCAGGACATTGTCAGATGTCAAGCACGCTTTTAACACCCACGTGCACACAGCGAGAACAAAGCAGCTGAATTCCCTGCACCATCAATACGGTAAAAGAAAGGCTACGGAAGTCCCTGGAGAATAAACATCATTCCAAATCAATACACTTCCCTTGAACTCACCCTAAAGCTAGTCAATATTTTTTTCTGCCTCTTTTAGAACAACACTCTTTAGACTCTGTGACTCTGAAACACATTGTTGGCAAGGAAAATAACCCCTTGAATCCCTTGATAACATACTGAAAAATACTTCCCACTCCTGATCCTTTACTGATTGCACTTTACAACTTAAAAATACATGCTTTATCATCATATATCATCAAGGGTTATTGTTGTTGTTTTTTGTGTGTTTTTTTGCCCATTTATAATAGACAAATCTGTTGTTTGGCTTTGGTTTCCATTTCTTTTAGTGCATTGTGAACATTGCAGTAACTAAAAGTTGCTTGAGATGAGCAATATATCCGTTTCTTTGTTTTCTATGTGTCGTAGGTACATTATTGCATAACTTTGCATTTTCAAGTGGGATATTCCTGGAGGTGCATTCAGTAACAGTTAAATGTCCCAGGGATAATTATCTGCTGAAGTGCATCTGTTAACATTGAAAAATGAAATACAGAAGTAAAACAACATAAAGATATGGACACTGTGAAAAGAGCTATTGAAATTTGTCTGAACTAATTTCTTTGATTTAAATGGTAAAATCTAAGGTTTTAAGAGCATAGAAGCAGATTGTTATCCCTGTTCAAAAATACATTGAATGTACTATTTTAAAGTTTCTGCTAGTTAGCTTTCATGATGTAGTTAAACTGAAGCCATGAAGTGTTGAGAAGGGAAAAACAACAAAAAATGTGTTGATTGGCATTTTATTAATTGATAGATTATGTTTCTAAAACAATGCAATCTAATGATATCACCCTTTTTAAAACTTTTTTTGTGTTTTGACAACTGTTGATCCCTCTGTTCTTTTATTATCCATTACATTGTTTGGTATTGTGTCTATTTATTCTGCCATTACATTCCTATTAGTAGTTGCTGTTTAGTTTCTTGGAGATACTGTACCTATGTCATGTGTTACTAATAATAAGGGACAATTGAAAATTCCTTGAAATAACTACTATATTTCAATCAAAGTAAATATAACATTTATTGCTAATTAGTTTCCCTATAATTTGTATCAAATTACATAAATGTGTAGTTGTTTCCAGGCACCTGCTTTGAAATTACCAGGAGCTTATGGCTCTGTAAAATAAATTGTTACCCATATTGTATGTGTTACTTTTACCCTGTGGATAACGTAGGAGGTTGAAAAAAAGCTGGAGATTCAAGGTGTTGTATAATGACATTTGATGAATGTGATAAACATAGTTACCCATGCCATGTTCACCTACATTTACAAACAGCAAACACTTTCTTTCAAATGTGCAATTATTATTTTGAAGTCCTGAAAGAAGTTCACAATAGAAGTGTTTACATTTTCCATATCTCCCTTAAAAAAAAACTCAAATCTCAGATTTAAAAAAAAACTGCTTTGTTCAATGTGGGTAAAGCAAACTCAAAAGTAGCTTTCCATGAAACCAAACTATTTAAATGTTATTATTTTTGAAAGAATAAACTTTTAAGTTAACTTCATGTTCATCTCTACCTTATTTCAGAACTTTCCTCAATACATTTTATGAGAAATGTACTGTGTTTTTATGGTGTTTATGGACTAAAAATGCACTCAAGTTATTCTCTTCTCTTATCAAACAGCTCACCCCAACAACACTCCCGTTCGCATGAAAAAGGGGATGCTTTTAGTCACCTAATGGTTCACATTGTGTTGGTAGTGGTACAAATAAATGCATGTTAATGGAGGGTATTTGCGTTTCTCGTTATACAAACCCTGGCCTGTGTTCTTGTTTGTCTGCTACAAGCTAGACATGACCCATTTCTGCTATTCAAATCTGCCTACACAGGCAGCTACCACCCTGCGGGAGAGAAAATAATCTGAATTTGCTGACATAAAATAACCCAATATACACCCATTATATATGGTATTATTATTATATTATATATACAGAAAGCTTTTTGGGACAAGATGTACTGAAGTATAATCTTTGCAATTCCGCGAAGGAATCGGTTCGCTTTTTTAAAAAAAATTCTGGACTTGGAATATTTTCTTGCAAAATCTTCTCTCTAATGTAGATAATAGGTGGGAAGAAGGCAGATTCCTGCTTTCCTTGATTATTATTCCAAAACCGATATTGTGCCTGGGTAGAGTGAATAAAATTGCACAGAAAATATTAGTAGTTATTTTGAGTGGAATTAGCCATGACACACTTTTGTTTTTTTCACCCTGAAATTGTCCTGATGCTTAAGCCCAAATTCTGACCCTAACAATTATCAATGACTTTTAGGGAGTTTAGCTTGGGCTCATTCCACACTACCAAAACATACTGCACCATTTACAAAGCGCCAAAAAGTGCAGCTTTTTGAGTTGTGAAACTAACCATAGCAGATTTTTTTCTTTTTTGAAGAAAAATTGTGCACACTTGCTTGCACTTACTTTGGATTTTGTTTCAAAGATGAAATGCTGGTGGTGACAAAGTGATTGTCTGTCTAAAACTGATATAGCTTAAAAAAATGATATTGGACATACCAAGTATAACAAACAACTTATTTCTTGTAATCATTCGGTTAGTTTAGGCTAATGGATTTGATTACACTTTTTGTTTCTCTCATATCGGATACAGTATTTTAGGCCAGTATCGGACCGATACGACACTCAGAATCAATTAGATGCATTCTTTTACATTTAATTTGTCTCCAAAAGTTACTTCTTTTAACGTATTGTAACTTTTCATTTTCATACGCATGCACTTTTAGCAGACAGCACGGAAACAATATAACTTTATTAAACAAGCCAGACACTCTTGAAGCTTTAAAGAAAATAACTCTTTCTTGTTTGCTTGCTGGCTGTGACTATAGTGTCATTCCTTTTTTAGCTAATCTGCTAGCCATGTTGCAAAACAAAAATCACAATCTAATTAATCAGTGACAGCTTATTTTGCTGCCTTCTTCACTTAGGGTGTATTCACACATGCCGTGTTTAGTTCAGTTGAAACGAACTCAGATGCACTTCCGCCTTCGGTGCGCATCTTTCAGACAGGTGTGAATACAGCAATCTCACTCGGGGGCGGACCAAACAAACGCTCCGAGACCCAGTTGAAGAGGTGGTCTCGATGCGCTTCAAAACGTACTCTGCTGCAGTTCGTTTGTGGTGTGAATTTGGCCGGACTCGATCCGACCCAATTGCAGGAAGCACTGTGCCTTTTCTTTTTTAATAAATCGCTGTCAGCTTCACATTATAGGAAAGTGTTGTTGTCGCCATTGTTAGGAAGATTAGTTGTGGTTTGACCGGGAGCCCCGAGCGAATATATTACATTTGATAGACAGGACGCGTAAACATGCTGATGTGTTCAGCGATCAGATGAAGGAGAGGGGAGCGTCTCCCGCACAGTGACAACAGGTTCACGCTGCGCTTTGTATGAAGTGCGTGTTTTTACTTTGCATCCCATGTTACGGTACCGTCAATACTACCCCTGTGTCAGTTTGGAGCTGAGCCGCGCCGAACTCACACCCAGCTGACACACGGCTAATTCAGCTGTGTCAGCTTGAGCCTATTCCTCGCGAGCCGCGCGTCCAGCAGCAAAAATACAGTAAATATTATGTTTCACATCGTATAGGCTACAAGCCACACATTGACACAGGCCTACATATTATAACCATATGAAACAACACTAATTTGATGTTTTTTTAAATTTTATTTATAGGCTAGATGTTGGCATATTTATTTATTTATTTATTATTTTTAACCCCATATCGTATCAGTTATATATTTCGCAGTTTTTACTTCGTTTTACCTGCTTCTCTCCACCCCAGAATGTCTGTCCAATGAATGAATGACCTCAGATCACGTGTGGTTTTGCTTCGTGATGCTGGTTCACTTGCAAAAGGGGCAATATGAAAGTGGACCACACCAAACAAAAAAAATCTAAACTCTATTTGGTCTGGACCAAAGCAAGTGAACTAGCGGACTTTCCCAGTGTGAATACACCCTTAGTGTTCCCACCAAACAGTTTTTGATAAAGAAAAACATAACATTCAATGAAACAACACTATATCTCAAATTACTTGTTTATGCTAAAAATCCTATTTGGCAGAACAAGCTAATTGAAACATCACAGACTTTACTGACAGGCAGAGCAGTTAGAACATTCTGACCCTGACAAATCCAAAATGTATTGCTTTTTCTGATTCTCAAACACATTTACTGTTATGGTTTGGTACTGGACCCAAGAGCAGACAGAGGCAGTAGTAGGATAAAAATAAAAAGGTTTATTTAACGAGTTGGGGAAGCAGGTGGTGAGTGGGGAAGCCGGGGTGGAGAAGCAGGTGGGTATGCTGGAGAGCGAGGTCCGGGTAACTGCAAGCAGAGGAAACATAAGTAAGCATGAGCACAAAGCACAACAGGAGACGAGAGAGAGAGAGCGAGGTAGACAATACACTAGTGCCAGGTACGTATAATTACCACTGATAGCAAGGAACGCTCTGGCACCGACTGCAGGGAAACCAGGAGTAGATAAAGGTGTGTTGATTGCAGATGCAGACCAGGTGTGGAACGGAGACGGACAGGGGGCGTGGCAGTAGGAGGAGGAGGAACACACACAGCAGCCAGCTGTGATCACCACAGAATCCCCCCCTCAATGGACGCCTCTTGGCGGCCTAGGCTTGTCCGGGTGAGCCAGGTGAAAGTCCCGGATGAGAGAGGGGTCGAGGATAAGGCCCCGCGAAATCCAGGTCCTTTCTTCAGGACCATAGCCCTCCCAGTCGGCGAGGTATTGATACCCTCTGCCCCGACGACGGATGTCGAGCAACCGCCGGACGGTGAAGGCAGGGTGATTGTCAACCAGACGGGGAGGAGGGGGGGGAACGGCCGGGGGGGAAAGAGGGCTTGTGGAGACTGGCTTCAGTTTGGAGACATGAAAAGTGGGATGGACACGTAGGGATGGGGGTAGCTTGAGTTTGACAGCAGAGGGATTGATAATAGCAATGATGGGGAAGTGGCCAACAAAACGAGGAGTGAGTTTCTTAGAGCCAGTCTGCAGGGGGAGATCCTTAGATGACAGCCATACCAGTTGCCCAACCTGGTAGGCAGGCGCGGGAGCCCTGTGGCGATCCGCAATGCGCCTGTTTTGCTCCGCAGAGCGCAGCAGAGCGGAGCGAGCGCCCTTCCACACCCTGCGACAGCGGCGGAGATGGTGCTGAACGGAGGGGACGGAGATGTCGTCCTCTTGAGAGGGAAACAAGGGTGGCTGGTACCCCAGGGAACATTCGAACGGGGACATATTAGTCGCAGCACAGGACATTGAGTTATGGGCATACTCAATCCAGGGTAGGTATTCGCTTCAGGCAGAGGGATTGCGTGCAGCCACGCAACGCAGAGCGGTCCCAAGGTCCTGGTTTGCCCTTTCCGCCTGCCCATTGGTCTGCGGGTGGTATCCGGATGACAGGCTGACCGAGGCCCCTAGCGCCCGGCAGAACGCTTTCCAAACTTGGGAAATGAATTGGGGCCCACGGTCAGAGACGAGATCAGTGGGTATCCCGTGGAGGCGGAAGACATGCTGCACAAGCAGCTGGGCAGTCTTGGTGGCAGAGGGGAGTTTAGGAAGGGCAATGAAGTGAACAGCCTTTGAAAATCTGTCCACAACGGTGAGAATGACTGTGTGGCCTTTTGAGGGAGGAAGACCAGTGACAAAATCCAGGCCAATGTGAGACCAGGGCCGGCCAGGAACCGGAAGGGGACGTAGCAGACCAGCTGGGGGTTGGTGGGAGGACTTGGCCCGAGCACAAACCGTGCAGGCCAGCACAAATGCCCGGGTGTCAGCGTCCATCGCTGGCCACCAAAAATGCCTCTTAAGGAGCGACAGGGTGCGACCCACGCCAGGGTGACAGGCAAAGCGCGATGTGTGGCCCCACACCAGCACTTGTGAGCGAACCGAACTGGGGACAAAAAGGCGGTTGGGAGGGCCGTTTCCCGGGTCCGGTTCAATGGCTTGGGCCTCCCGGACGAGGGACTCTATCTCCCAGGTGACAGCAGCCACCTTGAGGCAGGAAGGAGAGAGGATCGTGTCAGGGGGGGCCGGAGTGTTCACAGTGTTAAACTGACGAGAGAGGGTGTCAGGCTTGACATTACGGGACCCGGGACGGAAAGTGAGGGTGAAATTGAAACGTCCAAAAAACAAGGCCCACCGGGCCTGACGGGAATTTAGGCGCTTGGCCGTCTGAATGTAAGACAAATTCTTGTGGTCGGTCCAAACCACGAACGGCTGTTCTGACCCCTCAAGCCAGTGCCGCCATTCCTCCAACGCCAGTTTCACAGCCAGCAGCTCTCTGTTACCCACATCATAGTTCCGCTCAGCAGGAACCAGCCGGCGAGAGAAAAAAGCGCAGGGGTGAATCTTCTCATCAGAGGCAGAGCGCTGGGACAGGACCGCCCCCACCCCAGTGTCAGATGCATCAACCTCCACGATGAACTGCCTGGAGGGGTCCGGTTGGATGAGAATGGGGGCAGACGAGAAAAGCCTTTTAAGCCCAGAGAAGGCAGCGTCCGCCTCAGGCGTCCAGGCAAATGGGCGGGCAGGAGAGGTGAGATGGGTGAGAGGGGCTGCAACCCTGCTGTAATCCCGGATGAATCTCCGGTAAAAATTGGCAAACCCCAGAAACTGCTGCAGTTTCTTGCGGGAATCGGGGATGGGCCAGTCAGTCACCGCAATGACCTTCTCGGGGCAGGTCCTCACTTGCCCGCTCTCAATGATGAACCCCAGGAAGGATACAGAGGTGACACTGAACTCACACTTCTCGGCCTTCACATACAGTTTGTTCTCCAACAGCCGTTGAAGAACTTGTCGGACATGCTGAATGTGTTCCTCCTGGTTGCGGGAAAAAATCAGGATGTCGTCTAAATAGACAAAAACTGAGCGGTTGAGAAAGTCCCGGAGGACGTCGTTAACCAGGTTCTGGAACACAGCAGGGGCATTAGTTAGGCCGAAAGGCATGACGAGATACTCAAAATGGCCGAGGGGGGTGTTAAAGGCCGTCTTCCACTCATCGCCTTCACGGATGCGAACCAGATGGTAGGCATTACGTAGGTCCAATTTGGAGAAGACTGTGGCGCCCTGCAGTGGCTCGAATGCGGAACTGATGAGGGGCAAAGCATACTTGTTCTTCACTGTAATGTTATTCAGCCCCCTGAAATCAATGCATGGTCGAAGTGACTTGTCCTTTTTGGCCACAAAAAAGAAACCTGCACCAACAGGAGAAGAGGAGGGTCTCATGAGGCCAGCCGAAAGAGAATCCTTAATGTACGTCTCCATGGCCTCCCTCTCAGGACGGGACAAGTTATAAAGGCGACTACTGGGCAAAGGAGAGCCGGGGAGGAGATCAATGGCACAGTCATAGGGGCGATGAGGAGGCAGGGTGAGCGCGCGACACTTACTAAATACCTCTCCCAGGTCATGATAGATTTGGGGAACCAAGGAGAGGTCGGGAGGTTCCTTGGGCAAGGGAACATCTCCCACTGCCGGAGACAGGGCAGATTGTAAGCAGGTGGAATGACAAAATGTGCTCCAACTCACCACTTTGCCAGAAGACCAGTCAAATTGGGGATTGTGAAGCTTGAGCCAGGGGTGCCCCAGCACCAGGGGAGTGAGGGGAGACAGGATGACATGAAACTGCAGTATCTCGTGGTGATTACCAGAAACAATTAACTCAAGGGGCTTAGTACGGTGAATAATAAGGGCCAGGTGACTGCCGTCTAAGGCGTTAGCATTTAAGGGAGAGGGTAATTGTTCCAATTTAATGCCAACCTGAGACGCGAAGCCAGCATCAATGAAGTTCTCATCCGCTCCAGAATCCACCAGGGCTGAAACAGGAAAGGAATGCCCGAGGAACAGGAGAGTGGCATCCAGTAGTGAGCGAGAACAGAGAGAATCGGGGACGGGGGGGGGCGTGGCTCAACAGGGCCCCGAGCCTCACTGTCGAGCCCTGTCCTTTGGGCAGTGACGGACAGGTGGAGATGAGATGCCCGGGCAGCGCACAGTACAGACACACTCCGGTCTTAATCCGATGAAGCCGCTCTGCCTGGGTGAGACGTGTGCGGCCCAGCTGCATGGGCTCCTCTTCAGTGACAGCACGCGTCACGGGGGCAGAGAGGGCAGTCTTAGGAAAGCGTGGGGAACAGGAAGCAGCGAAAGCCGGAGGCACGGAGCTGCCCGCCTTCTCCCTACGCCGCTCGCGTAGGCGATTATCCAGCCGGATAGAGAGGGAAATCATTTCATCGAGAGTGTCAGCTTCCTCCCTAGTAGCCAGCTCATCCTTGATCGACTCACTGAGACCGGAAAGAAAAAGCCCACGTAGTGACTTGTCGTTCCAGCCTGACCTGGCTGCATAGGTCCTGAACTCAACGGAGAACTCAGCTACACAGCGGGAGCCCTGACGTAAAGAAATAAGCCGCTTGGCGGCGTCCCCTCCCTCTACTGGGTGATCGAAAACCTTTCTCATTTCAACTACAAAAAGGTCAAAACTGTTATTGACTGGGGAATCACTGTCCCATACTGCTGAAGCCCACGCTAATGCGTTACCCTTAAGTGACCCCATAATGTAAGCGATCTTAGCTTTATCAGTAGGATAAGTGAGGGGCTGCTGACTAAAAACTAAGGAACACTGGATCAAAAAGGCCCTGCACATACCCATATCCCCAGCATAGCGCTCAGGCGCAGGAATGAAAGGCTCACGAACTCGTGGCAGGTGTGATGGGGAAGTGGAGGCGGCAGCAGGCGGAGGCGCCGCAGGCAGTGGAGGCGCTGCGGTGAGGGAAACCAGTAGATCCAAATGCTGACCCATCTGAGTGACACGGGTAGCGAGCTTTTCGAAAGCCTCCATAGCGTCCCAGAGGGCTTGGCTGTGCTCCGCCACCCGGGTGCCTTGAGCGGCGAGAGCTCCACGAATCTTGCCTAAGTCCGCTGGGTCCATCTTGGCCAGAGCGTTCTGTTATGGTTTGGTACTGGACCCAAGAGCAGACAGAGGCAGTAGTAGGATAAAAATAAAAAGGTTTATTTAACGAGTTGGGGAAGCAGGTGGTGAGTGGGGAAGCCGGGGTGGAGAAGCAGGTGGGTATGCTGGAGAGCGAGGTCCGGGTAACTGCAAGCAGAGGAAACATAAGTAAGCATGAGCACAAAGCACAACAGGAGACGAGAGAGAGAGAGCGAGGTAGACAATACACTAGTGCCAGGTACGTATAATTACCACTGATAGCAAGGAACGCTCTGGCACCGACTGCAGGGAAACCAGGAGTAGATAAAGGTGTGTTGATTGCAGATGCAGACCAGGTGTGGAACGGAGACGGACAGGGGGCGTGGCAGTAGGAGGAGGAGGAACACACACAGCAGCCAGCTGTGATCACCACATTTACCTTACAGGAGCTCTTTAATATGTATTCTTAAGTAACTTCATTTTTGACATTATATGACATACGTATGTTTATGTGCCCATGGTTTACAAGTGAATCTCTATTTGTGTGAGTGTTTGCTGCCCACACATTGTCCTTGTCAGTAGAAAATGTAGGTCAAATTTCTCTTGAGTGCTCCTTCAACCACCGTCTCTCTTCTCTCTCTCTCTCTCTCTCTCTCTCTCTCTCTCTCTCTCTCTCTCTCTCTCTCTCTCTCTCTCTCTCTCTCTCTCTCTGTCAATTTCTCTCTATGTCTCTGTCCTCTCCAACCTTGACCAACCACCCTAGTTACTGGGCAGTCTGCCGAAAACTGAGCAATCAGAGGACGTCATCCATCTCTACACATCGTTCAGTGAATCCAGAAATACGTACATACTTAAAATAATCAAAGGAACACTTTGAGATATACTATTGTTTGCTTCTGTTAGCCATAAGACTTTGTATTGTTAACTTTCTGGGGGCATTTTCATGCCTTTATTAGAAAGTATAGTAACAAGATCGAGAATGACGCGCAATGTTAGACGGACTAACCCTATCTGTCTGTAGTAGCTCAATTTAAAATACTGATCTCTCTTTTTATCTATTAGAACAGGAGTGATACATACATAAATACATTAATTGACTAGAAAATATAAAAACATACTGTATAATTTGAATCGTACCTCCTATTGCGCTTCCTCAGACCTTTAAATTCTGTCACTCTCAAAAACAGCATTGGTACAGCATTGTATCAAGTTTAAAAGTCCCTGCAGTTGATAGCTTCACATTAGCACAATGATAAACTCATTGATTTCACTTGCTGTATTCAGCTATGGTCTGACCCATTGCTGTTGCGATTCCCACAGCAGCACAGGTCCTTTAGCAGTGCCTCTGAGTCGATCGTGAATATGCAAGAAAATGTTTCATTCAGGGGACTGCCAAAGAAGCTGCCAAACTCCTGATTATTCCCCGACAACACAATAGTCTGCCGACAACAGCCAGACTCGAGGTGAGCGTCAGTAATGAGAAACAATGCATACTGCTGCTCATGCATAAATGTCTCTCAAGGCCATTTGTGATTGTGCCAGCACACATGACTATATCAGCTGGGAACAACTTTGTGATTTCACTAGCCACTAGCAAACCTTTAACAGCCACCTTTTAAGCCAACAGAGTATTGCATTCTCAAACGATGGATTTGTGGTTCAGTATTTCCTCAGACTGAATAAAACATGAGAACAGTAGCTACACACAACAGAAGAATAGATTTTACGCAAATTCCTGTTTTTCAACATTCTCGTATTTTCAAGATTATTCGTTTGCATAACAAGACACAAATGAACATCGTTTACATACACCGTGGTACCATCTGTGGTTTTCAGGGACTACTCTGTTTTCCACCTCTCAGTGTCAGGACATGTGTAATTTATTAACAAGAGGGAAGATTATGATGACTGCAGAGGGTCATTTTGTGAATCACCATGGCACCCGATGGACGATATGACATCAGTACATAGGATGGATTAGGGAGGTTGTGTCGCAAACCACAGGGAACACACTAGCTCACAATGAGCTGAATTTAAAATAAACTGACTGTCTCAAGAGCTACACCTAGACATATTACAACTATTTATTCATAAGATATGGAATCTCAATGTTGTCCTGCAGGATGCAAATTGTGAACACTGGCCGGGAGTCTGACCCATATAATATATGGCTATATCCAGCTGAAATAAATGAGGTCTCCTCCGACCCACTTCAGAGTCTATTGGGAGAAATGTCCATGTCAATGTCTAATGTTTTGAGCTGCAGAAACAGATTTAAAATCTCACTGAGTTGGGTTCACTATTCTTACGATGGAGTCAGTTTGAATGAACTTGTCCCAAGTGCTATGGAGATCAATCATTGCATATGACACATTTACAACCAAAATTACCACCAGCGCTCTTCATACTGTCTCATTTGATAGACACTGCATCCACTCCTCCTACCTGTGTACCAAAATATAACAGATTGCCATAGCAAATTTCAAGATCAGGAAAATTCCTGAAAATAACTGTCAGAGTTATTGCACTGCCATGCCATGATGTTCATGATATCCGCGTTCCTGCTCGTGCTTGGATTCTCTGTGACAGAATCAAGGGCAGAGCCTTTTCTGACTAATGTGATGTACAGATATATGCTTCTGAATCAGAGGTCAATTCATTCATAAAAGTGTCTCCCATTGAATTCCTCGTTAACTCTTTGCATTGGTTCACACACATGTTGGTGTGCATTAAGTTTTTTTTTGATCGCTTAACCACAGTGGGCACTATCTAGAAGATATAGAGCTGTATGTCTGATGAAATACTGTAAAGGCTACACTGAAAGACCCTGTTGTGAATCATGGTCTCTCATTGAGAGAGGCAGGGTTGAGAGTGGAACCCAATCTGCAAAGATATAAAGTTGCCTCTGTAATACGAATTTTCCAGTAAAACAAAAACGCAAGAGTTGCATCCTTAGAGTAAATGACAACATTACAGGAATTGATTTCCGTATTACAGTTATAGAATATGTACACAGATAAATATTACATTTGAAAATGTTATCAATAAAATATAAAATAAAAATATGTATTTATTGAAGCCAATGTCATGACTCACGGCACGGCAGCCTCTCCTTCTCCTCTGTGTGTGTTGTATGTTTTCCCTTGTCTGTTTGTCCCTCTTGTTCTCCCATTTGTCTGTCTCCCTGTTGGCATGTGGGCGTGGCAGATTGCTCCAGGTGAGGATCGTTGGCTAATCAGACCCTCTCTATTAAGCCTGTGGACTCCAGTCATTCGGCGCCAGAGTATTCTACGTACCAGAGCGGTAAATTACCCAAGATCAGGATTTCCATGTTTGTTATTTTCTTTCACGTCTCTAGTTGGAGTTAGTTGTTAACTCTGCTCCTCTTTTCTTCCGTGCCAGTTGCCTCCGCTGTTCACCTTTTCCTGCTCGCCTGCCTGCGGGTTTCTGGATGTCCACCTGCCTCTGCTCGCTACGCCATTCAGCCATCCAGTGTCCTGCCAGTCTGTTGCTGATCCCAGCAAGAAATAAACATTGTTCTAAACTGACTACCTGGGTATCTGTTTTGCTTTTGGGTCAATCCCGAGCTATCACAACAGCAAACTTCAGTTTTTAATTTATTTTTGTTTACCTAAACATATCTGGTATAAAATAAACAATTTCATGTGAAATAATTTCACTCTTTTTCGTTAAAGAAAATATTACGTTATTTGTGTGAAGTGACTCAAATTATTCAAACTGTAAAGATTAAAAGTTTGTAATTTGTGTATTGGGGTTTGATGCTAGTGTTTATACTCTGAGTGTGTTCTGAGTGACAGTGTGTGTTATCTCAGTGAGTATTGTTCATAGTGTTTGCTGCACTGAGCCTATTTTGCAGGTGAAGTGAACTGTTCAGCTCCAGTGACTGTTGGAAAGACTGTTGTTAGAGTTTTGCACATTCAGCTCCAGTTGTGCCCACTGTGGGTTAGCGATCTAAAAAGACTGGAACGCATTTTTTAAATACACACAGTGTTTTTTTTAGGTCATGTAGAATCTCAATGGGCGGCTTGGGTGCAACTTCATTATAGTTTTATTAAGATTATGGGCTGAGATGTGTGGATGCCTAACTGGATCCGTGTCTTTTAAACATAACGTCCTGTAATGATTGATGTTCCTTAAATGTATCTAAATAACAAATCCTTTAATTTGTATTAAGTTCTCTGTGAATTTTCTTAAAGACAGAAAAAAAAAATTAAATAGTGCACCAAATGAAAAAGGTTGTCTTAGAATGTTTAGATGAAACAACTGGAACAATGAAATGATTAATGTGTCCACGCCACCCATAATAATAATTGATTCATTAATCTATCAATTTTGCACACATGCTTTAAGTACTGTGAGTAAAGCCTAAAGTCATGGTGGATGTGAACGAGTGGGGAATTAATCTCTCATTGGGTTTATTGGAGTTTGAAAACGGTAAAAAGAAATCCATCATCGCATTTTGTGTTTGCTAAGAAAGATGCATGGTTCGGGATATGGCAGAAGATGAGTATTCCATAGCTAAAACCGGAGTTCAGTGTTTGGTTGAATAATCGTCACTGGCATCAAGGTGTGAATGATTCAGATGTCAAAATGCCTGAGACCTGTCAACAATGTATATTTTATAGTGAGTTAATCTGAAGTACCGGTATGTGTGCTTTGAAATGACACACGTCAGGGGATTTGACTCCTAGACATACAGTACATGTTGACTCCATATTGTGGTTTTTGTCTGGGATATATGGTATAATGCTTATTGAGGCCACACAAAATGCTTCCGGCAAAATCTTAAGATGGCATTCATGGGAATTCATAAGTAGAGCTCAGTATGTGTGTGTGTGTCTGAAGTTTCAATATATTGCGAGGGGGGACAGCTGTGCTTCAAATTCATGTCTCTTTACTGATTTAAAAATACAGTGACCCTTCTCTCTCTCTCAAAAGACCCCTTAGAGCTATTATACAAACATACATACACACACAGTCAGGCACACAACAATCCATAACCACACACAGGCATGCACATGCATACTTATACCCCCATTATATATTATCGTAAGCAAGCTGGTTCTTGGAAATACACCAGAAGGAAAGGATCAATAATGAAGCCCTTATATATCTGGACTGTTGCCTGTGAGTCAGGCAAGATATAAGTCACGAACAGCAGACTGCAAAAGTAGGTCAGTGTGCTGCAGCACATTCAACAGGCCATCAGTAGAGAGGCTCTTGACGTGGTTAAGCAACCACTCTGACCCTGCCAATGCATACACAACAACAGTGATTCGCTTTATGGCAAGATGTACGTACTGAGGATGCCGACCTTCTGTGCGAGATTCATCATACATCTGATATTTAATCAATTAATACATTTTAAGATGCTCCACATTTAAAAACTAATACAACATATTTCACCGCGACCTGCAAGACGGTATAATGAACAGATGGAGGATGACAGTCAAACCAGAAGCTTTGGAAGCTGGAAGCTTTGGTTGCAGTTGATTCCGAGATGAGACCGAACTATAGCCAGAGCAATCTGGAGAACTACAACTTTGGTACAAAGGACGAGGTGACATCATGGTTTCAACAAACTGATAAAAGAAAATACAATTTGTAAAATAATGGATGAATAAGTCCAACATTTTAAACCACAGTGAAACATTTCAAATGTAATGAATTTCCAAATATTTGAGTACCTTCTTTCTTAAATGCACAATATGTAACATTCTGTCACTAAGGAGCTCACGATCAAAACAATAACCAAAGACGGAGTTTGGTGAGATCATGGTTACAGCTTCGGAGAGAGAATACGCAGCGCAGTGGAGGGCAAGGCATAATCATGGTCATTCAGGGTGGTGCAAACAAAACAGTACACTACAACAAACAACAATACAATGCTATGAAGCGACGGCTTCTTCCTTTTCTTTTTCGTGCGGCTGATGAGTGACTTTCTCCCCCCGCATAATCCGCTCCTCCCCGTATTTCACTAGTCAATTATTTTGCCAGAATTTTCAGGAAGTAGAGGGTTGAGTGAAACGGTGCATTCATTTATTAAAATGAATGATTTCCCTAAATTAAAAAATTGATGGAAAGATGTGTGATGTGACAGCATTGCTTATGTAATTTTGTCAAGTTTAATGCAAAATTAAAACATATTTCACCTTTAATGACAGGACGGGCACCTCTAAAACTGTCTGAATTCATAGGAGCCTTAGCTTTAGGCTACTTTGAAATGAATGCTAAAGAAGCATGCTAATATCAGCTTTCCAAAGTGCATTACTCCTATCCTTATAAGCATGTTGAATAATGGTAAAATGCTAGCACACTAACATGCTAAATCCTACCTCAGGATATTAATCTACGTTGGCATTATAGCAGAACAGCTGAGCCAAGAACATCTGATGCTGATAGTTTAAACCAAATGAAGCTGCGCCAAGTCTGACTATGTAGAGCTGAGTGAGTCCAATAATGACTCTTGATGATACCCTGAAACAAATTACCTCTGATAAATGAACATCTATCTATCTTACTTAACTCTTACGTTTAAATTTGTATAATTTGTGTGTCTATCCAGCTGCTTTATTTTCTGGTATGTAATGAGCATTTTAGCCAGCAACTACATCACATTTTATTCTTTGTTTTTGAGCGAATTTTAATCAATCCGTAAATGAATGATCAATTCCTGGAATAGATGTTAAAAGCATCCAGCATTACTGTGGCAACAAGCACATTGTTACTTCTCAACAAGCCCAGTCTCTTTTGTTGGGAGCATCATTATAAGCCAACACCAAATAACTGCATTCCCCGCCGGCAGTTTGCGTGTCCAAGACTATGTCCTCATTCCTTGGCCCAAATGGTCGGAGTCCACACTCTCTGTGTCTGTGCCAAAGCAGTAGTGGTGAGTGACTCAGTGGCATTTCTGATATTATGAAGTCAAATACTCAAAGCCTTTAGCTGATGCAAATGCTGTTCCCAGACTGACGTCGACAGTAGATGGGTTGAAAAGGTGGCCAGTGACGATGCTAACTGACTACAGTATGCACTTAGAAAATCAAACAAGCTGTAAAATAACACATTTCTAGAACATTCCAACAGTTTTACTTGATGTAGGTCAAGGATACCTTAGAAATAGTTGAGGTTGATCAATGAGAGCTGAATTACTGAATAATACAGCCTCATTTGTCATGCTGCTAATGGGGAACAAAGAAAAATTAACTTGCAAGCAAATAAAAACAAATAAAAAACGTTTGCTGCTCTCTCTCTCTCTCACACACACACACACACACACACACATAGAAATAAAGCATTTACATAAGGTCTGACAAAGCAGAGGGTTTTCATCAATTTAATCTGAGTCGCCTGATGAAAAAAACAATAAACAAATTGTCTGCAATTTGTCTGGGATAATCCTGCTCTTTCTCGACTGTATTATCAATACTTTTTCTTCTGGTCCATGAAGTGATTCTTTCCCTCTCTCTAAACGGATTGTTTATGAATTTGAAAAAACTATTATTAGGTAAGTGCTCAATTTTGTCTTGTTCTATCTTGAGGCACAGAGTGGTGTTACACAATAATGTAGGACATATTCCTCACTTAGGATTGTTTGTGGGTTTAATGTTTAAAACATTATAAATATCAGAGATGGAAGAGAAATGACACAAATTAGTAAATGAAAAGCTGTGAATGACGCAGAGAGTAAAAGAGAGGGGGAGAAAAAGATTCTAATCTGCCAGGGTCATTCGCTCACCTGGCTGATGATGAGCAAATGCAAACAGAGACATGTCTTTGTGTGAGGAATTCATAGACGCACAGCAGAATAAATGAATTCCTCCCCGCAGCCAGAGGAGCGGTGTGTGGACGAGGCTGGTAAAGTGTCAGGCTCCCGTGACTTTGACCCACATTCACTGTCCAAAAAACACCAAGGTGCTCCTACTGTTCCAATCTCACTTCTCTTTCTCCCTTTGTTTATTTCTTTCATCACAGATGTGCCTGCTATTTGAAGAGAGGGGTGACTAACGACAACCCCTCCCTCCCTCAGGTGAAAGTGCCTCTGAAAGTAGAGAGGTGCAAAATACTGGCGTAAATGTTCACCTGTTTCATAATTTTGAACACTCTGCTCGGGAAATGTTTTGTTCCATGACAGCATACAAACTTCTATCAAATTAAAGTCGGTGGAGGAATGGGTTGTCTGTTCATAGACTTCATAAACTGAGCCTTATTTTCTGCCAGCTTCAATAGCAAATTGCAAACTATCTGTTGAACTGGAATGCACCCAAGCGGGCTTTATTCTAACTTGCTTTGGTACCGGTGACCTTGTTGTGCTTGAGGTATTGGGACCACATGTTGCTCACAATGTAAGGCAACAGAGCCTCCTTGTGTGACTTTCCGCCGAAAAGCTGACTGAAGTTTGTCTCCTCTGCTGGTATTGAATGTATAAGCGTTTTTCTCTAATCCTCATAGGAATTTAACCTGACATGCACGTGGCGTCACATACTCGAACTTACCCACGACATAGACTCCCTCTATTCCCACAGTCACGTTCCAGGTGTCCGTCCATCGGCAACTATTGCTTTTCTTAACAGATTCACCGTTTACCTCTAATGTGTGGACCATAATGACTCAAACTGATGGTAATGTAGTGTGGAGGCAGTTTGTCCCTCTTATCCCATCTCCACTAGAAATATGGACATTTGTTGATTTAATCAGCATTGCAGAACAGCACTTTTTGTCTCTGTAAAGACATTGTGTTATGTTGGTCTGGTAAATTTCAGTCCAAGCTGCAGAATGGTTGATTCAATCATTTTCACACGGCGCTCTATTTATCTTTATTGTGCATCAGCCCTCCGGTTGTGATACAATTATACACACTACACAACCATAACACTTGGTTCCTATCACATGAATCACAATTTCTTCAACAGAAACAGTCTTGAGCAACTTTGAGTTTCTAGAAAAGCGCTGTATTAACACATTATTCTAATTATTATTTAGCCCAATCCCTCCAATATTCCTCCAACCTTGAGTTGAATTGATTCTCCGACCACAATGCTGTTGTGACTGGGCCATCATTCTGATATACGGCTTCAACAGCTGCTATACTGACTTTCCTCTTCATCATTTGACCATTCCTTCCTCACCCTCAAGACAATGCCAGCTGCTAGCAGCAGTGAACTAAAAGGTGTTGGTAGAGATGCTGAAAATATATTTTTGCTCATTCTGTGGTTGTCTCGTGCTCGATTTAATTTGACTATCCATACACATTCTGTGTGTGTGTGTGTGTGTGTGTGTGTGTGTGTGTGCGCACAACGGCTGTGACAAGCATGTGTTTTACGGTGAGAAATAAACGTTATCACAAAACTAAAATAACCATTTCTTGTCATTTAAGAATAAAGGTTTGTGAGTTGTGGGCGCTGTGGTCTTTTCTTATCTTGACATTTTGGCCATTGAGTTGCACTTAAATGTCAGGAACAGGCAGCGAATGTTAAGAGACTTCTGCTGAAGATTGGGTAATCTGACTTTGTTTAACTTTTCATGCCTCAAACACTGAAACCAGATCTCACAGGGATAGCAGTACAACCACCGACCCCCATGGTCATGCCACTTCCTCCGTCTGCCCCAGAGAGGTTGCCAGTTCAGCCCTGGCACAACAGCCTGTCCAGCAGCCTGCACCACCCACTCATTGCTGTGAATTCTACTGGAGTGAGGCTGACACACAAACACACACACACACACACACACACAAACACACACACACACACCATTACATCATGAGAGCCCCCATAAGATTTTAACATTCTTAATATTTCTTTTTCTACCCATACTGTATATGTGATGACCTCCCTATGTAGGACAACAATGTGTTTTTACCAGAGTCAGACTGCCTAATCAATTGGCCCTGCCGATATAGCCGTAGATTGTAGCTCATTGCAAATGTATAGCTATTAGAGATGGGGTTTGGGCAATGGTCTGTATCCTCGAATCATCATATTGTCATTACCAGAAATTGCCAATAGGTTACCTGATCACCTCCGATTTTCTCTGTGATCAATCATTTAAAATGCCAATATAGCCGATTTCGTAGCACAGTTACTGTCATTAACCTGCATTTTGGTTCATTTAGTCAAGGACAGCTGGTTACTGTAGTATGCTTGAGCCTTCAGATTCCCCTGTTCTTATAACAGAAAAATGCAGGGCCTAAGGCATTAACAGAGGTTTGCCTTCTCTCAGTCCTGCTCTCTCTAATTTCTGTATATGAAGTTAGAAACAAATGAAATGCAAAATTGATTTAACTGAAACAGTTAATAATTATAGCCATTAAGAAACATTCACAAGTTAATCTTATGACACACTAGCTTGTCAGGCATAAATAGACCAGGTGTATAAAGATAGCAGAGCAAGGAAAAGAAGAAGGGAGACAGACACACACACACACACACACACACACACACACACACACACACACACACACACACACACACACACACACACACACACACACACACACACACACAGTCAGGACCACAAACAGATGGACATTGGTGTGCAATCATTTTTGTTGAGCAGGCATATGTAGAGTGGAGATGGAGGGTTTTGTCAGAATTAATTTTATATGGCCATGTAGTTCCTAGCAGGGGGAAAAAACATTTGCCGATTGTCTCCTCAATTGTCAATAGTGAGTCTCAACCTCAATATTGTTTTCATGTATTGTTTTTCCACTTTAATGTTATTAGATTTATTGGCTAAAATCTATGAAGAGGACGCAAGAAGACCAATTCATTTACTTGTAGAAAATCTCAAACATCTTTGACCAACACCCCCTTAGTGCATGCTGGCACGCAAAGTGCACAGCTGCTCTGCAAACCAACACATGTAAAAAATCTCACGCCAGCATGCTTCCCCCCCCCCCCCCACACACACACACACACACAAACACACACGCACACACACACACACACACACACACACACACACACACACACACACACACACACACACACACATGCCTGCTCAGCCAACACCATGTTTGCTCCACCCTGAGGCTGCAGTCAATGTGGTGATGGTATTTGGCTTTTTCCTGGAATTGCAAATAAATGCCGCTGTGCTTCCAGTTAATTGTGTTACGTAACTTTGCTCACGGCTCATTATTTACGGTGATCACTGCAGGGAAAGCCTGGTTTCTCAATGCCAGTGTGTTCACAGCTGCTCTCGCTCCAGTACATGTCAGATCTGTAGACTGGCCTCCAGGCTCCTATATCTTAAGGAGGAAGAACATGATGTTTGTTGTTTTATGTTTTGCCATTTGTCTTTGCCTTACCACAAAGTTCTCTTTTCTCTCTGTGGTCTGAAAGGCTGACTGACAATATGCTTTAGACATGCATCATTCCAAGCAGGCTGTACTCTTCTTTTATTTAAAATTAGATAAAACATGTATCTTCCCTGCCACTGTCCTAATGCATATTTCCCTCAAGTGTCATCTGTAGTTTCTCAGTATGTTGATAATGCAAATAGGCAGTTCAGTTTCAGAGTCTGCTCAACTTAATATGTACAACAGCTGGACCAAATAGTTATTCACAATGTTTATACGACAGACTGAAAGAGGAAGATTAGTTTATTACTTATTACAGTATCGAATTGAGCTAGACAGTTCAGTATACAGACATACATTATTCTGTGCTGTACATCATGTGATATTCCCAAGGAGCAGAAAGTAGGCTAAACAAATCCTGTGGGCAGCCTATATGAGACACTTATGCACAGTCTATTTTACTCTGTTGCAAGACCAATGAAAACTTCAAATCAGATAAAATTTGTGTTTTTAACTGTTGCTTAAAACTTAGAGCATTGTGTAAGTTAATGACGGGACTAGGAGTCCTGCAGCACAAGTGGTTGCAGTACATTTTTTTGTTACAGTTTTTTCGATCGCTAACCCACAGTGGTCACAACTGTAGCTCAATGTGCAAAACTCTAACTACATTCTGCACTACCAACAGTCACTGGAGCTGAACAGTTCACTTCATCTGCAAAATAGGCTCAGTGCAGCAAACACTATGAACCAGCTTCGTTGATATAACACACACTGTCACTCAGAACACACTCAGACTCTAGCATCAAACCCCAATACACAAATTACAAACTTTTAATCTTTACAGTTTTGAATAATTTGAGTTACTTCACACAAATAACGTAATATTTTCTTTGAGGAAAGAGTGAAATTAGTTCACATGAAATTGTTTATTTTATAAAACACCAGTTATGTTTAGGTAAACAAAAATAAACAAACATTTCCAAATGTAGTATTTATCTGTGTAAATATTCTATAATTGTAATACAGAAATCAATTCCTGCAATGTTGTCATTTACTGTAAGGAAAGGCAACTCTAAGCTGTTTGTTTGCTGGAAAATTCGTATTACAGATGCAACTTTAGATTTTTGCAGATTGGGTTGCACTCTCAACCCTGCCTCTCTCAATGCGAGACCATGATTCACAACAGGGTCTATCAGTGTTGCCCTTACTGTATTTCATCAGACATTACAGCTCTATGTCTTCTAGGTCTTCCGCCACACATCCACACTCTCACTGCCACTCTTCACTCCTCCAACAACCTGTCTTCCTTGGTCCATTTCCAAAAAAATATATAATTTTGAGCTTTCCCTTTATACTGTATAATACTGTGTTAGACTGTTCACTAACAAGTCTAAAACAAGACATCTTAGTGTTTCAGTTGAAATTGCAATCCGCAGTGTTTGAAAGGCATTCATTATGTTTTGAATGTGTGGTTTACAGTTGTGGCAGCAGTGTGTTAGCATTTTAAAAAAGTGCTGGAAATCCACATTGCTGTGCAGGCTGTGGTTAAGCCATGAGATAGGTGTGTAGAGTTTTGAAAATTGTGTTTAAGCAATGAAAAACGAGCTACAGTTTGGTCCGAATGAACCGCTGCTCTGCATACTGTTGTTAGAGTTTTGCACTTGTCGTTCCAGTTGTGCCCACTGTGGTTTAGCAATCGTAAAAAACTGTACAGAAATGCTCTCTTTGTGCCTTTAACGATTTACTTGTTTTCTGATATTAAAATACCTTTTTGTATATCTAATGCAAAGCCTATCAGTGATGCTCCTGATAGTTCACAGTAACTTTACTTGAATAAAAGAGGTTAAAATGCGACACAAAGATGGGTGGTGATGATGCCACTGGGAAATAGCTCAGAAAACAAATCGGAAGGACGGAAAGTGTGTGGGTATACAGTCTTTAATGTAAAATGCTCAATATAACAAGAGAGAAACCTACCTACCTCTGCTCATAAAGCACAGGTTTGAATAAGGTAAGGTTTCCCTTGACCTTTCAGCTGCTATCTTTCTAAAATTAATTGTGCTTCTGAATTGTATTGTATTGAATGGCTGACATGCCAAGAGCCTCTTAAATGCATGGTTACACATAATGTTCCCTGAGCAATTCAGGGCCACAGATAGTTCAAAAGAGAATCGATTTGCTGTCAAAAACATCGACGTGTCCTCTGTCTTTGTTATTTCTCCATTGTATTGTCTATTTTCTCGCCCTCTACCTCTGTTTTCCCCTGACACCTTGAGTGTTCTTTTCTTCCTTCCCATTATTCATTTAATCATCTGTTTCCTTTTTCTTGGCCGTCTGTTCTTTTGTCTGTATCTTGCACGTGGCTCTCTGAAGTTCTACCCCTCCTTCCTGACACACTGACATACATGTTTGAATGGATGACCTACATTCACAAGTCTGGGTTTCCATCACTCCATATTGCAGTGTCCCTCTCTCCTCCCATCGTTTAGCCCTCTCTGTCGCCTCTCGGTAATCTTACCTCCCTTTCACACGCTGTTGAGTCATCCTTGTACGTATGTCCATCGAAAGCTGCCCCAGGCTGCGCTGTATGTATATAGTATATATATTTCTTTCCCGTCATCTCCTCGTTTCTATATGTATGTTTTTGTCCCTCATGTGTTTTTATTTTTACGGCCTCATATCCCCATGTCAGTCATGTCAAAATATTTTTCTAGTCCTCTGTCTGAATTATAATTTTACTTTTACAATGGACAATTACCACATTGAATCAAATTGATTGTTTTCCTGTAAGTTATTATCAAAAAAAGTGTTGTTGTATTATACTCAAGAACTAGACAATAAACATAATCATTCTAGTAAACTAGGAAATGTCGGCAAAGAGCAGTTACGTGACTGATGATGGGCTGACCCAATTTGTCATCCAATTTGTGCAATGTCAGACTAAAACAGGCTCTATGTGAAATGTGATGAGGAAATGTACGAGTGGATTAAATTATGGTCATTCACTTTGGCTGGCTTGATCAGTGATGCAGCTTGTCAAAACAAAAAACAAAGATGTCCTCTTACTTATCATACCGTTTTGAAACTTCTCCCTTTTTGCCAAACACTAGGTGAGCATCTATCTCCGTACAATGTCCCGTCATGTTCTCTCCTCCACCTCTTAGTAAAAAAATGTCCCTCTTGTGTGTCAATACATTTTTCTACAGAGAATTGTAGTTGCAATTGTTACAGTGACATCATTTATTTCAGATTTGTAAGCTTATGTATGCCAGTCTAGCCCGAGTGATTGTTAACCAGATGATTAACCAGCCCACACCAGTGCCACATGCTCCACAAACTGACAAAGGTGGAAGTGAGTCTTGTTGGTTCCAGTATATTGAAAGGACATTTGATGGTATTCATTTTTTTTCTCTTTTCATGATTGGAGCTCTGTTTACACTGTGTGTATTTCGGTGTTCTTTGTATCCAGGCCCCCTTAGCAACTGGTGTGTGCAGCGGAAACACAGTCTCAGAAATGGCATTAATTCTCACAGTCTGGCATGGGCTTTATGCTGTAACTGTCACCTCACACACAATGTGAATCTGAGAGAGGGAATATGGAGATTATTACCCGATGATACAACTCCACAGTCTGTTTATAATGGGGAACCTATGGACACCTGTGGAATCTGTAGAGGAAGTGTTTTGAATACATCTTCAGAGAGAATCATTTATTTGGCAATTTTTTCTTTCCATTGTTTTTTTCCTTTTCTTTCTCTTTTTTTCTTTCATATTTGTCTTTTCCTTTCAATCTCTATATACTTTTTCTTTCCCTTATTTTTTTCGGCTTCCCTCTATCGCTGTGTCTCTCTGACTCTTTGTGCAGCAGGTGATCAATCAGAGTTCTATTTTCCTCCACACATGGCACAGGGGTGCCACAGCGGGCGGCCATGACACGTGCGTGTCCTTCTTTACACTGTGCTGGCTGCTGCTTCCTGACTGTTTAAAGAGCATCCATCTCCCTCATGTAGCGCTTTTTGATTCTGCATTTGCAACTGAAACTAATCCAAATAAGATAATCACTTTAATTTGTTTTGTTGTTGCTTTCAATAACCCAGACAGCAGACCACTAATGGTTTGCGAGGACCCTTTTGGTAAAACATATTTGGCCAGTCTAACTGATTCGTATTTGGACACTTTAAACAAAGCCACTTGCTGGTATGCTGTTGAATTTTGCACCACTTTATCACTGCCTCTTATCCCCTGAGGTGATCTGCTCTCAAGGCAGTGAGACAATATTCAGAGTTGCCGCTGTCTGGGTGAGAGGCTAAAAATATACTTGTGCAAATAGGCTGAGCTCATTACTGACCCAGCGGTCCACCATCCTTCACTTAGTCATGACCATCGGCTCTGCTTACACCACATACAGAAATCAGTCTCGGGCATTTGCAAAATAACTTTAGTAGCACTTGGATGTGTTTGAATGGTACTGGGACAATTGGCTGACCTATAAAGAGCTAAATAACGATCTACATTCTTCCTTGTAAACATAAGATTTGGGAATCTGTGTAAGAGCTACCAAAACACATAGTTCTAAGAATTATTCTTAAATCACATTAGATCAAATAATTGTTATGCGATAGATTGGAGACCATTTCTATGAAGTGGTACCTAAACAAAAAGTAGAAGAAAGTGCAGAGTCCTGGTATCCAGGAGCAGGAGCTTTGCCAAAGATTTAATTTCAGTCTTTCAGTGTGGGAGATAAAAGGAGAGAACGAGGTGAGGCAAGGACAAGGAGATAGAGAGGGAAAGAAAGCTATGGACGGCGTATCTGTCCACATCTCCGTCTACTGTTCAGCTGACACTGATCTCTTCAGTGAGAAAGGGGAAGGAACACTTTGTGCACTCGCCCCGGTCACACTCAGTCCTCACTGAGCAACATCAGAAGTACTAGTCAGATTTTAAATCTTGGCAATTTTGATCTTTATCACTACAATGGAATTGATAACTTACACAGACATACACATAATTCAGCAAAATAAAACTAGCCAGAGAGCATAAAACCGTTTAAAAACAAAAACTAATAATTTTCTTCCCTTCTACCGGTATTTAAAATAAATAAATACTAAATTACGAAATTCATTTTTCGCGTTTTAAACTGGATGTGTTGCTTTACATGTTACTAATGTTGTTGTTGGGTGAAGGGTATTGTTGTTGTAGATTTTTCTCAGCAAGATTTGACATTAACAGTTTAAAAGAAAATACACAGACTTGTACAATAGTCTATAAGTGGTATGGATAATTATCTAGGAATTCAAAAACACCTTCTAAAAATCTACTGTATAAAATTGAAAAATATGATCTAAATTGCAATCTTTTAATTTACATTTCCTTGCAATACCTTTTGCCAGGTTTGTGTGAATTATTATTTAAAGTTGTGTCTAGGGTTGCTGTGTGGTTTACTATCTGGTGTATGTGAATGTGTGTGTGTGTGTGTGTGTTTGTTGACTGCAGTATGACAACAACACTATCGATCAACCCTTAAAACAAACGAGATATCAATCCAAAGTCAGTTTCAGTGTACGCAGAACAAGTTTGAGAGTTGACGGATACAACGGCAATAGACCAAGGAAATGGACAAACGATCACGAGTAAGCAGTGTGCATGTGGCAAGATCTGCTTAAAGATCCAACAAGCGAGGATGAAGTGTTTGGTGGAGTCAGGACCAACACAGCGCACAGGTTTCCCACCTGGTGAGACGGAGAAGGAGCCAGGCCCGGAGTCACCCCATAGTGCCCGGAGCCTCCAAGTGTTGCAAAGGACTCCCACCAGCATCATATCTGAGAGGAGGTGGATCAAGTGGCCAGCAGCTAGCAAGACAGCACTGTGGAACCAGTTCGACAACAATGTAGACCAAATACTGGAGGCAACTGCGAGGGGAGACGTCGAGAGGAAACTGCACACCATGACAATGATCATCGTCAGCATTGCATCGGAACGGTTCGGAGAAGAGGAGAAGAAAGTTGCAAAAGGACCCTGCTCAAAGAACCAGAGGGAGGTTTGGATACATAATATCAGGCAGGAGATGAAGACCCTAAAGAGTCGGTACAAGCGGGCAGGAGACGAGGAGCGCTTTGGCTTGGCACAGCTGATGTGCATCCTAAGGAAAAAGATCAGGGTGCTTCGTCGAGCAGAGTGGCACCGGAGGCGCCGCCGTGAAAGAGCAAGTAAGCGCTCTGCATTCATCGCCAGCCCCTTCAAATTCACCAAGGAGCTGCTAGGTCAGAAGCGAAGCGGCAAGCTGGCGTGCTCACAGGAGGAGATAGACCACCATCTTCAGCACACTTACAGCGACCCAGCAAGAGAACAGGAGTTGGGAGAGTGCCGCACCCTGATAAATCCCCCTGAGCCGAGTGTGGAGTTCGATATGTCAGATCTGCAGCTGAAGGAAGTGCAGGAGGTCGTCAGGAAAGCGCGTGGAAGCTCTGCTCCAGGACCAAGCGGCACTTCATATAAAGTGTACAAAAACTGTCCTAAACTCCTGCAGCGCCTGTTGAAGATCCTGCGAGTCATCTGGAGGAGGGGCAGGATTCCAGCACAGTGGAGAGTTGCCGAGGGGGTTTGGATTCCAAAGGAGGAGAACTCCAGGCAGATAGATCAGTTCCGCATCATCTCCCTGTTGTGTGTCGAAGCCAAGATCTTTTTCAGCGCTGTTTCCAACCGGCTGTGCACCTTCCTTGGAAAGAACAACTTCATTGACACATCGGTCCAGAAGGGTGGAATCGCAGGAATGCCAGGATGTCTGGAGCACACTGGTGTGGTAACACAGCTAATTAGAGAGGCAAGAGAGAACAAGGGCAATCTGTCAGTCTTGTGGCTCGACCTGGCAAATGCTTATGGCTCAATACCACACAAGCTTGTGCAGCTCACGTTGACAAAACATCATGTCCCCAGCAGGATCAGCGACCTCATCGCTGACTACTACAGCAACTTCAGGATGAGGGCAGTGATACTTTTCTCTCTGGCCATGAATATGCTCACAAAGTCTGCTGAATCAGAGTGCAGAGGGCCTAAGATGAAATCAGCTCAACGCCAGCCACCAATCAGGGCGTTTATGGATGACCTCACAGTCACTACAGAGTCAGTCCCAGGTTGCCGATGGATTCTGCAGGGACTCGAAAAGCTGATGGCGTGGGCGGTGGATGACAAGTTCCGATTCAGCGTTGCAGGTGCAACCATCCCAACCATTACAGAGAAGCCTGTTAAGAGCTTGGGCAAGGTGTTTGACAGCACCTTGAGGGATGCGGCGTCCATCCAATCAACATGTACTGAGTTGGATGGCTGGCTGAAATCAGTGGACCGGTCTGGCCTGCCAGGCAAATTCAAAGCGTGGCTGTACCAGCATGGTATTCTACCAAGGATCCTGTGGCCACTTCTCGTCTACGAAGTGCCAATTTTGACAGTTGAGACCTCGGAGAGGAAGGTCAGCAGCCACCTAAGGAGATGGCTTGGTCTACCAAGGAGCCTAAGTAACATTGCACTGTATGGACACTGCAACAAACTTCAACTGCCATTTAAATCCTTGGAAGAGGAGTTCAAGGTGTCGAGAGCCAGAGAAGTTCTGCAGTACAAGGACTCAAGCGATCCAATGGTGGCCAAAGCAGGGATTGAAGTGAGGACGGGTAGGAAGTGGAAAGCTGAGGAGGCTGTTCGACAAGCAGCGTCAAGGCTGCATCACAAAAAGCTGGTGGGAGTGGTGACAAGAGGCAGAGCTGGACTGGGGTCTTTTGCAACTCCCTATGTTGGCACCATGAAAGGGAAGGAAAAGCGTTGCCTAGTCCAGGAGGAGGTGAGAGCAGCAGTTGAGGAGGAGAGATCTTGCAGGACAGTAGGAATGAGGCAACAAGGTGCTTGGACAAGATGGGACAACGCGATCGAGAGGAGGGTGACTTGGGCTGATCTGTGGAAAGCCGAACCACAGCGGATCAAGTTCCTCATACAGGCAGTGTATGATGTGCTTCCCAGACCATCTAACCTGCATGTGTGGGGTATTGCAGAAACACCAGCATGCCCGCTGTGCTCAAAGCGTGGAACCCTGGAGCACATTCTGAGCAGCTGTTCCAAGGCACTTGGAGAGGGACGGTACCGATGGAGACATGACCAGGTGCTGAAGGTAATTCCTGAAGCCATCGGGGCAGGTGTCGAGTGGGCCAAGCGCTTCCGCCTCCCCAAGCAAGCCATCGTCTTCATCAGAGCCGGGGAACAGCCAAGCACCGCTGCAAAAACATCTGCAGGTGCCCTGGCCTCTGCAAGGGACTGGTAGCTGTTGGTTGACCTTGAGAAGCAACTGAAGTTCCCCAACCACATAGTGACCACCAACTTGAGGCCAGACATTGTTCTCCTGTCCGAATCCACAAAGCAAGTGCTTCTGTTGGAGCTCACAGTCCCTTGGGAAGACCGCTTGGAAGAGGCCTTTGAAAGGAAGCTAACCAAGTACGATGGACTTGTCAGCAGTTGTCAGCAAGCTGGATGGAGAGCAAGGTGTCTCCCAATAGAGGTTGGAAGCAGGGGCTTTGCAGCACGGTCACTGTCCAGAGCCTTTAGTACGTTGGGCATTGTAGGACTGAGGAAGAGAAGAGCCATCCGCAACACCACCGAAGCGGCAGAGAAAGCCTCAAGATGGCTTTGGCTCAAGAGGGGAGAGTCATGGGGGCAGAAGTAGCTAGTTCGCCATCTGGACACAAGCTGGGGTCTGATCAACCTCAGCTGGGTCACCTGGAGGAGGGTGTATGATGTTGAAAGACCCAAAACACCCGATGATTCCAGGAATCATCACTGAAGATGTGTCCAGAAGCATCAATAGATGTACTTGGACAGAGAGCAGAAGGAAAGAAATCATTCGCTCTGACCTAGAAGTATGGGGTCAGACCGGTATCAAATATTAATGAATGCACAGAGAAGGATTCACACTTGTATTTTGTGATTTATATATAAATGACTCTCTTCTCACAAATACATTTCAATGCACACACAAATGAATACCGTCATATATAAATGTAAAATAAATCCATCTATAAAAAAAAGTTTCACAAACACATTTCCGATCCACACACAGATGTGTCTTGTTTTAAATAAATGTAATATAAATCCATAAATATATCAATTTAAAAAAGATTTAGAATTTTCATCAAAAATGTGTTTGGTTGTTGTTACATTTATATACAAACTGTTACATTTGAATTTACAAAATGCTTTTAATTTGTGAACTTCCTTGCATTCATGTGTGAATTGGTTTGTATTTGTGTGAGATTTATGAGACTCCCCTAACATCGCTGGTTTCACAAATGTGTTTTTTTCAACCAGGAACTACATATAGCCAATCGGATGTCTTCCTCGTTTTCAGCCAATCACATGAGCGCAGTCCGACAAGGGTCCGCTTATGCCCAGAGACACAGGACGGTACGGCACGACTGAATGAGCTCAACGTCAATGCATTACTTTTAAAACTGCCGTGGAGTTGTTTTGCTGCAGTGGAGTACGTTTTTGGTGAATCATAAATGAGTCACCAACAATTCCAGCATTTGCAGCGTCCATTTCTCCAAAGAAGAGTTTAGTAACTTTGGCTAGAAGGCTGCTGGCTTTGCAGAGCGGCTATGTCTAGCTGATGCCTGCTGGAGCTGCCTTTCTTTACTTCAGACTTCACCGACCCCGTGCTGATTGCCGATCATGTAAGCCACTTACCAGTTTAGCTGTACATTACATTTTAATGTCTCATTAGCTTTAGTTATGCTACTACAGTGTATTTTCATGTGTGTTGCTAACATTTAACCCTAGGCCCAGTGTTTGAAGCTAACGTAGTATGTGTATGTTTATAGTATGTGGTCTGCTCTCTAATGAAGAGAAATATCCTTAAAAATCTTCGAAAGCCAGAAAAGAAGCATACTGTAGTTGAGCTTAGATTAGTGTTAGCTTGGAGAGAACATCAGACTCATAAGTCCCGTGTGATTTCCTTGCGAGCGGCACTGTGGGAGCATGTGGTGTCTGTCCCCCCCCCCCCCCCCCCCCCCCCCGGCACACGTTCACACTGCGTTGCACTTTTGTGAGCTCCATAATACAAAATTATCTATTAGAGCTCGGGTAGGATTTCCCGCCAGGATGTTGTGCCAAGAGTTCTGTCCTGAGGGACGCCCGGTTCTTTCCATCTTCTGCCTGCGTGCGATCTCATTAGAGCCTCGTTGGCTGGCTGCTAATATAGAGCGGTGCCTAGCTCGGGTCACAGATCTGACTCGGGGAGTTTTTCGAAAGCCTCTCCCACGTGCATATTAATTGGTGCACCCGTCGTTCAGGGGCAGATCTATGTCTGCCGTGTGATTGGGAAAAGTGGAAGGTTGGCCAGACTCTTCGACTTTAACTGTCTTTCTTTGGCATAATTAACTTGCACTCTGTCGCTTCTTCACACGGATAATTTCACATGAATGCAATGGAGACAGAGGAGAGAAAGATAGTGTCATAAAGGAATAAGAGGGTTAAAGGTAGCGAGACTTTCAATTCAGAAGATGCAGTTTCCAAGGTGTTTACAAATGGGTGTGTCATCATAAATATTTTCTACGTCAGGGGCTATCATTGTCTGTCCCTAGGACATGTAATCTGAACACATACCGTATGCTATGAAGAACTTTGAGCTATGATACAAGAGACAATGTGAAAAACTACAGCCCAAAGGTGATCCAAGGTCATTAGAAGATCATTCTGAAAGAAGACAAAACCTGGGTACCTCATGCTATCAAATACGCATGCGACACAGTTACATCACATCACTCCTTTATGCCTCTGACCAGATAACAAACAGGTTGTTGTACTGCCTATACCACTTTTTTTCATTAGGTCTATGAAAGGCTGATACTTTTAAAATACACACCATTCTCTCTGTGTCCATTACAAATATGCATGTGTCAATCTAGGGAGTATATCCCTCAAACATGTCTTTAAAAAATAGGAACAACAGGTCAACTGGTTAAATACTTGAACAAAGACAAAAAGGACAGGACCTGCAGGACCACTGACATGACTCTTTTTATTGTAGAAACTTTAAAAGAAGGAGATACTGAACGTAGCTGCCTGGACCGAGAATGTCATCCTGATAAGTGAGTTACTCTCAGAATATAGATCAAATATGTTCCAGTAAACATTTAGCTGCCTTGAAACACTTTGGGCTGGAGTCTGGACAGATATCTGATAATAATATACAAGTAAATGTGACACATAACAAGGTTTTTGAGGCTCTCTCTGAATATAATCCTTTATAAATAGTTGTATTATACCTTTGTGAAAAATGAAACACTCTATCTTAACCACATTTCACTATGAGACTGACCAATCTATGTGTCTGGCTGGAGTGCAGTTCATAAGACCAGCAGCTAACTGAGTATAGATGATTGAGTGCAGAAGGCGTACTCACTCTGTATTTTGTGCTGGGCATGGCCAAGCAAGAGCAGATGGCAGTGATAAAACTAAACTAAAAAAGAAAAATTCTCAAACCAGACAAAAATCCACTGATAAACAAGACGAAAGGGCTGTTAGACCTATTGAAGCTGTTGTCCAAAATTGCCTTGGGCAAAGGTTGCTATCTGACACCATTGTGAATGTGTTATCAAATTTGAAATTGAGGCCGATGTGTTCTCTGCACCACTGCACTCAGCTAATGCGTCACTGGTCTGCAGTCACATGTGTGTAATCAATCACTCAGTCACAGATGATGGCGTTATCGTACTACACTGGTTTCTTCCACTGCTGATACAATGAGTTATGGATATAACTAGCTGAAATGGTGAGTCGATCAGCCGATCAGAAAACGAGTTTATCGGAATATGAATCATTATTTTCTTACATTTTATTGACCACAGAAAATATTTATGTCTCTTATTTAAAGTATTAGGTGATGGAGTTTTGCACTGAGGAAAATATCAAACAAAATATCTGGCTGTGATAACCATGTTCAATTAAGATGTGCACAAAACTTGCAACATCAGCCATGATGAAATATGTTTTAAACTTGTGTGTGTGTGTGTGTGTGTGTGTGTGTGTGTGTGTGTGTGTGTGTGTTTGTGTGTGTGTGTGTGTGTGTGTGTGTGTGTGTGTGTGTGTGTGTGTGTGTGTGTGTGTGTGTGTGTGTGTGTGTGTGTGTGTGGGTGCATGAAAAAAAAATCCCAATGCAAACTATATTCTGTAGGAGATGGATTTACCCAAGCGGATTTCATTTAGATGTCACAATTTCTAAAGTTTACAAAGAAGCTGTATAGGTTCAACCCATTGATGCCTGATGCTGCACGACGCAACATGAATCTCCTGTCTGTCGCGCAGCATCAGGCATCATTGGGTTAAATCACAAAGCCCTTTGTAACTCTGAACATTTCTATTGATGACGCTTGCAGAGCTTTGTGTCAAAGTGTCCTCAAACCCCTCAAAGTCACACAGTCATGTTGTTGTCTGTGGAGGATCAACATGAAGTCAATACGCTTCAAAAGCAGAGTAATCTCATGTGTTTCACTTAGCTACCGACTGCCACAAGTCCTTTTTCCTTTTTATTGGCAAGGAAATAACTGATAACTTATTTTAGAAGCAGCACTTAATGCACCTTCACAATAGCAGCTTCTTGCACATATCTGTTTTCACAATTGACTGTGAATATAGCAGAGAAGACTTTGCAATTTAAGTGTAATATTCTTCACTTTTACAAATAAAAAGAGTCATATCCATGATCCATCTTTCATTTTGTAATTAAAAAAAAATGTTGTTGTCCTTTCTGACTGGTGATGCTTTTGAGCCATGCCAATAGCACAGATCAACATACTGTATGAAAATGTAGGTCAGTTGGTCAGTCATTCCAGTCGGTCCAGACTGCAATATCTCAACAATATTTGGATGGATCGCCATGACATTTTGTTCAGACATTTATGGTAACAGAGGAGGGGTCTCACTTTATCGATTCTTTCTTATAGGCCACACAGCGGGTCAAAATTCTCTTTCATCCAGTGAAATATTTAGACAGTATTCATACTAACATTCAACTTCCTCAGAGGACTAACACCCTCATGACTTGGTGGGGATCCCTTAAAGGGGAAGTAAGCGGTTTATTTATGTTAATATAAGTGTTATATAACGCTATTTATTCATACAGTGATTACTTACATAATGTGCACATTTCATAAAGCCGATCTCTCAGTCAGCAAAGCATGTAATCGGCAAATAAACTTATTGGAGGATCCCGAAATTTTTATCCAATCACAAGAGAGAATGCTACAGACCGACACCCGTCTCACTCATGGTCTCACTGCCGGTGCACGCCAGAGCAACAGATGGGTGAATGTTTATGCGCCTACAATGGCGGAGCAGGTAAAAATCCTTCCCAATGTCTGTTTTGATGGTTTTTATCATGTTTTATCACACTTATGGATCTGAGATGATGCTAGATAACTCGCTGCTTGAAGACTGCAGTGCATTAATGTGGTGACGACGAGCGAGGGGACCGCTAACTGCAGTAACTGACAGGAAGTTAGCTAAAAGAACCATTCCGCTTACAGCAACTTTAACTTTTCATCCAGAGCCTGTGGATAAGAGAATGCAAGAGGGAGACAGCTAAAAAAGCAATGCTGTTCACTGGTTGGAAATGTTCTCTGCATTCTCTTATTGAAAAATATTGATTGTTTCGGTCGTTGCAGCTTGTTGTAGTTGACAATGCCAGCGATGCCTTTAGGCACAGAGCCGTTGGACGTGACGCATTTCACAGCATTTGTATTTACAGGCATCCGGTAGCTGTAGCAGGCTCCGCATTTTGTGACAGCTAATTAAAGGAAGTACCAGGCCTCCGACCAAATTTAAGCTTCATCCTTTAACTCTCATCTTTGCTTTAAATCAAGTCATCACTGCAAAGGATAACAAATAAAGTGCCACAACTATGTATAACCTCTTACATATCTATTTTCTTATTCAATTTCAAGTAAATAGACAAACAAAACCAATTTAAAGAAAAAGAGAGGACGATACCTTGGTATTTGTGTAACTGTATGAGTGAGTCAAACCTTACCTCACCACTTGGTATTCAGAGCAGGATAAGGCCACAAATTACTTTAAAGCAAAGTGCAGTATGTAGAATCTTCAAAAGGGAGGTTGATAAAAAGTATATGTATAGAGAGAGGGGAAACTTTTCTCTCGTCTTTTCAATTTCAGTAATATACATTGGGTGCCCTCATCTCCTCGCTCTTTTGGCATTCAATCAAATTATCCTTTTAAACCTGAATACGGCCAAACATCTTGCTGATTGCCTTTGTTCTGCCATCTCTCAGCCTTAGTATAGTATAGTAGATTTTATTTGAACATGGACATGGCAATGTCATTGGACGAACCAGATGCATTGTTTACAGTGTGTTAGCATAAATGCTAGTTTACAACACCTGTCCACAGGAGGCTTTTTTAAAAACAACAAAATAAACTAAACAAAACAGAAACAAGATCAAATACTGATAAAACAATGATAATTAAAAGATAAAAAATGCAGTATACAATAGAGTACAGAGCAGCAATATAATGAGTCAAATATATATATAGGCTACGTAGAGTAAAACAAAGGCAGCATGATCAAACAATAAACCAGTTGTAAATTATTTGTGTGAGCACTGTTGATTTGATTTGAGCCGTTGTTTAAGTTCTCTGTTAAAAGTGTTGCTATTAGTCTCTAGTTTTAGACTAGTGGGCAAGAGGTTCCACAGTTTTGCCCCCTTTGCAGAGAAAACAGACTGACCGAAAGATGTCTTGTGCATTGGAACAAGACAATCACCATTGATGGAGGCTCGTGTACCTTACCCCTGAGCCAGGTGGGAGAACACTTAGGAAACGTCTTTTGTCCCTTGATTTATTTTTATTTATTTTATTCAGTGTCACTCATCTTCTCGTCTTGATGAAAATGTATTTCCAATTTCTTTTTGTCTACTTCAGATCAAATATCAGATTTTCTTTAATACAAACAGAAACTGATATTTTGATTTATTTATTTTTTTATTTTAAATCTTCTCAAAGGATTAGGCATCAGTGTGCGAGACGTTATCTTCTTCTTTTTAACCACTTACATATCCGGCCACTTCAGACTGCCAATCAGTAAGGGAGAAGTGATGTCTAAAGTCACTCCCTGTTATGTATATTGTGAACTATTTAATTACTAAAAATAGAATACCTTTTCACTTGGGCCATCCTTTTCGCAGAATATAATTTTCCAATAATGAGAAATACTATTTTCTGTAGAAACTGATGCACTGTTACAGTTAGGTTACTGTATCCTTTTGACTCTGGTTTCATCAAAATCCATTCAATTAGAATTGAGCCCTAGTAATGACTGTAGACCACATACAACAGTCAGTATATGTTTGAAATATAGTCTTGACATCAAAAATGACATCTTAATCTCGTAGTTTTATCTCATATGTTTTCAACACCAAACACATTTTTTTAAGTTATGGATAATTTTTACTTTTCAATAACTTTTGTTTCAACTGCATCAGCTGCCATTTTACACTATTATAAGTGTGATAGATGTAATCCACTATGTAATAAAGCTTTATACCCACATAATTCAGGGCAACACACCAAATTGAACCTGTTTTCTTAATTTTATTTTCAACAGGCACATTTTGCTTGTTTTCTTATTTTACTCACACTGTTCTTCTCTGGTGGTTGTTGTTTTGCCCCATTTGGGCTCATTCAATGCACACATGATCACATCTGTGTTTATTCAGAAGGCATTAGTCCAAAAAACCCCAGTGTCATTAAGTGGTGAAAGGGGAGCCAGACTGCATTAGATCCCCAGAATCAATACAGCAGAGCCTCGAAGGAGGCGAGTCAGCCCCGACTCTCAGCACAAATAATGAGAAGGTGACTTATTGGTTTTATGAGTTTTCATATTTTTATTATGAGTTTGGAGTGACCTCATTCTGAGTGATAGGAACTGATCCCGACCCTCTGTTTCATTAAGTGGATTCTGTTCAATAGGACTGTGATGTGTGGTGTACTGAAAGGAACCGGCTTTGCTCCCCATGGGCTCGTCCCTCTCTCTGTCTTCTGTATTGGTCTCTTTCTGAATCTCCATCTCTCTCTCTCTCTCTCTCTCTCTCTCTCTCTCTCTCTCTCTCTCTCGCTCTCTTTCTTTCTCAGCCTGTGCTAAAAACTAAACAAACCAAACTATGTCACTGCTCTGCTCAGCCGGCTGTTATTTTAGGTTGTAACATGCCATCAGATATACTGGTGCTTCAACAGAAAGTATGCTTAGATGACCTTAATTGCTGCCCTGACGTGAAATAGTCCCATGAAGCTCCCGAAGGCCGTTTGATAATGGAATAAACTGAGTTATGCTGCTAAAGGGTATTTGGCTTGGTGCACAATCAGGAAACCCCAACAGTCTCTGTTATGCAAGTGTACTTGTTAGGTTAAGTTGATGTTCATGTTAACACATTATTCATGCTCTGCAAAGTCCTGAACTCAGCCTTATTACAGCACTGGTTTGCATAACAGGCATATTTGTGAGCTTTCTCTACTGTTGCTTTTTCATTCAACATGTTTTTACTTCCTGTTACACATTTAAAGCATGGTGTTTGTTCCAGCTCAATCATTCAATACTTGTGACTTGGAAACATGTATTTGAGCAGGTGTGTTGTTATTTGACGCCTAACCATTCCAATGACGATGGAGGTTCCTTAAACCTGATGACAATATTCTAACCAAAACCATAATGTTCCCCAAATCCTAACAAGTTGTTTTTGTGCTTGGATCTAACCAAATCACTTTCCTATTAGGAAATGGATTTCCTTTTTCTAAAAGTGATTTGTAATGGGTTCACAATGGACAAACAAACTGTAGTAGGTGCATCAGAATAGAAATCAGTTACATGATTTATTTTTGAGGGCCACAGCAAATTACATATTTTATAATTTAATGTGGGGAACTTGTTGTAAAAGGAGTGTGTAATCCGTTCTAAATGGCAAGTCACTGTAAATAGATACATTTCAGCATGTTCTTGTGTTCTCCACTTTGAATTTTATTTTGAATTGAATTCTGATTAACAGTTTGATCAGTTCCAATTTGCCAACCAGCTGGCAAATTTGCTGTTTTGAGGTTTCCACACCTATCATATTTGTTTCTCTTCTGGAGCGATGGAGACTTGACCTTGCTTTTTAAACTGAAATCTGCCTGACTAAACACTGATCGGTTCTGCTCATCTCTTGAGAAACTCTCAAACACTTGAGAATCAAAGCAAGCATGAAGTAATAGAGACAATAAATAACTGCTGTCTTGTCTGATTCTGCTGCTCTCCACGTCTTTCAACTCCACTGTGTGCAACATAGCCTGTAGCTTGCATGCGTTTCGTCCTGTTCGTCTCTCTGTGTCAAGACAAGGAGCAGCCAGCTCTGGCACAGGCCCTAAATGAGACCATTGTATCCCCTCCATCAATGCTTTCTCTCAACATCTTCATGTTACACAGCCGTAACATGAACTTTGATCTGGGAAATTACATCTACAACCCCATAAGAACCTGGCTAACCCTCACACAGAGCAGGCTTTATGCTCGTGTTACTCAAGCCTCCATCTCTGTGACGGCTCAGAGACACAGTGTTATAGGATTATAGCACGTTAAAGGCTCGCTGTGTATGTGTCTCTATCCTACAATATGAACCAGTTTACACTATCATTATACTATAGGCCTTCTACAATCCGTCCTCATCGCATGTGTTTATGTAACATATGGGACACTTAGCACTGACATGACATGTTTAAGATCCTAACTTCCTTTTTTTCTCTTTGAACATGAATATCTTTCTTCATGCTATTGCTTTCTGCTAAATAGAGCTTTTACATAGAGTACAGTGTACCCAAGTGATTACCCACTGAATCTTTTGACTCATTGCATGTTTCTTTTTCTGTAAAAACCTGTCAGCTACTGTAAATGCCTAAATCTCGTAACAATAAAGTAATCCACAAATGTAAATCCTCTCTGTCAGTATTTGCATGGAGATGAGGGTTAAGCACTCAACATACTCTGCAGGCGATGATCTAATCAGTGAATACATGAAGTTTCTGGATAATAACAGCATCTATGGGACATCCTGTTTGCTTTCACGTTACAGACCCATTATTAACAGGGACAGTGCTTTCAGCTATCTAAAAATACATTTATTTTTAGGTAGAGAGCTACATAGATAACATAAGCATACTATTATGTGTCAGCATCAACATGCACTGCATCATTATTAGTTAGTCTTACAAAAGTGATTACATTGCTTAAAATTATTAACAGCAGCAAGCCTTCCACACCAATAAATAGTGTCATTTTCACTGATGGTCTCGATTGCTGTTACATGTAATTTATGATCAACAGAGGAAACATTTGACTGTTTCAGAAATATTTAAAAGTTCCTTGTAGCTACTTCTAGGAAGAATTATCTTTAGATAACCCTGTACACGCATTATTAAATTCTACGTTCTTAATGCATATTGTTTTGTTGATTATTTTATCTAAATCTGACGTCTATTTTCAATATTTAGTTTTTCAATATTGATAATTATATTGATAATGATATGTATACGATCAGAGTTGTGGGTTGTGAATGCATGTAGTGCACCCACATATAAACAAAACTGTGTCCCCTTGTGTAAGTGTATTTTGTCTAACAGGGATGGGGTGTGAATAAAATGAGGAAAACACTAGTCATAGGCTCCCTGCAGGCTTTACCAATGAGCCAGGTGCTGAGAGCCCTTGTTATTGCACACACACACACACACACACACACACACACACACACACACCAAACATACACACATGTGCATGCACACCACAATGACAATGAAAATTCAGCACATCAACCCAACCACAGTGCTGTAAAAAGGTATACTTATGGGCTATTGGACATTTATTGCCACTATGCTGTTGTATCACCGTGGTGCTCCTGAGTTAAGGTGTTAGAGTGTGTGTGTGTGTGTGTGTGTGTGTGTGTGTGTGTGTGTGTGTGTGTGTGTGTGTGTGTGTGCTTGTGTGTGTGTGTGTGTGTGTGTGTGTGTGTGTGTGTGTGTGTGTGTGTGTGTGTGTGTGTGTGTGTGTGTGTGTGTGTGCGTGTGTGTGTGTGTGTGTGTGTGTGTGTGTGTGTGTGTGTGTGTGTGTGTGCGTGCGTGTGTGTGTGTGTGTGTGTGTGTGTGTGTGTGTGTAAGCCGTGGTTCTATTACCCTCTTGTCTGGTGTAGGGAAATAAGATTAGGATGTGTGCAGAGCTAAATGTAGCCCCTTTTTCTCGACAATAAACCCCAAATACACAGAAACAACAACACCCTATATATTGAGCGACGGAAAGGGCAATCTGAGGGCAGATGGACAAATGGTTTCTACTGCTGTGGCTCAGAAAAGCAGAATGATTGTGCTCATTTCCTGAAGTGATGTAACATCGTTATCAACTATTGTTCAAGAGGACAGGACCCTTGCCAAGATGAGATAAAGGAAGATATTGAGTTATTATTTAATGTGTCATCGGTAGCTATATGGTATATGAAATATTAAATAGGTGTGTGTGTGTGTGTGTGTGTGTGTGTGTGTGTGTGTATGTGAGGTATATATTCACAGCAAAAACATTTTATAAATACTTTACTCTGAGGACAGACACACACACACACACACACACACACACACACACACACACACACACACACACACACACGTAAAAAAAAGACAAAGCTCTGCTGCCAAGAAAGTACAGCAAAGTAAAAGCTTTATTACGTAAAGGAAAGCTGTTGAATATAAGCACGGTGAAATCCTCACAGTGAAGGACAGGTTGTCATTTTCTCAAGCCTATCTCTGTAAGATATATTTTGTACTTGACACACCGTCAACCATAGGTGTCAATGAATATTTGAGAGCACCTATTGACTATGAGTTATAGCATTCAGGCCCTCGCTCAGTTGCAAGGTGTGAGCGGTATTTTGTCTCTGCAGCACCAGTCGACAGTGAAAGGTGATCTGATGCACTGTATTGTGCTCCCTGCTAATAGAAACATCATCACCTCACAAAGTGAATAGATGTTCATTAGCTTAGTTGCAGTTGGTTCTCAAGCTGCACAGCAGAGACAAGGGTATGAAAAGCGCACAACTTTCTAAATGGTAAATGACTTATCCAGTTTGGTGTTTATCATTTTGAAGGATTTTAACAGCAGCATTTTGTACTGCCAGTTAAGGTCATACTCATGACTGGGTATGTCTTTATGTCTTATTCCTCCCTATTGGTGAACATGTGAAATGTGAACATGAACAGGCTCTCTTGTGACCCTCCAGGGTAGGAATAGTTCACAAACTCATGATTCAATACATTATAATTATTACAGTTTTTCTCAGTTGCTTTGGTGCTTTTCTCAGATCAGAATGAAAACTATTAGTTCAACCTCCGCAACATTTAGTCATTTGAGCACATCATAGTAGCAATTTCTCCTTCCTCTGAACAAATTGCAAATGCTTTTGGACATGTATCAGTTGCTTTCATACAATTCTCTGCTGTTTTATAACGTTGTCATTTGCTTATGTCATGTCAGTCAAAATGAACTATACTTATGGATGCGGAATAGTCATTCCCAATAAAACTAATAGTCTTCATTTCATTGCTTGAGTCATTACATACAAAATTGTTGAACTAGTTACCAAATTCTGTCAAGCAAATTTTATACCTTTCTTTATCATTTTCTCCTGGAAATGTCTCCTAAATTGAACAATTGCTCTCAGGTGGACTTCAGCTTTTACTCACGAGGAGGTGTGTGAAGTATTAGTTGTAACCAATGACTTTCCTCGCTGCATTGCAAGGGATAATATCCGTTGTGATGTAGATGAAAATATGTGGCCAGACAGACAGGAAATGCGGGGTGTGCCAGAATGATTTACCTATATATGTTCAGTTACAATATGTCCTGTTATATTGTTCACATTTGTGCACAGCTCTACCAAAAGGGTGTTTTTTTATGTTTGTTCTAAATAAGTGACTGAAGTGTATTTTTCTTTTGCACAATGCTGTAGAATTGCAAAGAACATATACAGTAAAAATGTGAAACATACGTATTCAGTGTCTTGTACTCACTTACTCCCCTAACTACAGCAATGTGTAACTTTACTGTAGTTTTCAAATGGCTGTACAAGTAGTGTATAGTGCTGTCTTGAGCATTTTCAGGTAGTGTCACTGAGTTCTTTTTTTGCATTGGAAAACACTGAGAGAATAAACTGTCATAATGAAAACATGACAAACCATTTGACTATCTTGTTCATAAACGATGGTGTCAAAACTTCTCATTTTGATGACACTGGCAGTTTCATTGACATGAATACTTGCTTTTGAGGAATAGACTATCCATTTTGAGCAAGTGACGTACTTTTGCAGGTTATCCACTAGGTTTTGTAGTTTGCACTAATTGTTTTGAGAAATGCACTAACTGTTGTGCAAATGTTAATAGTGATGTGAGAAAAGCACCAAAGCGACTGAGAAAAACTGTAAATGCTTCGATAGCAGAAGGGTGGGATGATATGATATAATGTAATTTACTGTAAGAGAGAACAAAAGTGAGATAAGTAGCTGAGTGGCAGGGGGCAGTTGGATTTTTAAAGAGACAGCAGCAAATAAGGCACCACATTTATTGCTAGCGGTAAAATACAAGTATTAAACGATGGATGGATGGATGGATGGATGGATGAATGGATGGATGGATGGATGGATGGATGGATGGATGGATGGATAGATAGATAGATAGATAGATAGATAGATAGATAGATAGATAGATAGATAGATAGATAGATAGATAGATAGATAGATAGATAGATAGATAGATAGATAGATAGATAGATAGATAGATAGATAGATAGATAGATAGATAGATAGATAGATGTGGTATACATGGTATACACTTACTGTATTATATGTTTATTTGTATGTTTATTTTTGTTATTTTGTCATGAGATGGCCTGACCCAGCTTCAAATGCCTTTAAGCCAAGTGACAAGTGATGCAAATTGTTTTGGAGAGGCTGGCACATCCCGCTGTTGGGGTCACTTACCCTGCTATTTACTGGGAGAGGAAACTTGGCTTCAACACCCAAACTAACAGGGGAGAGAGATCCTAAATACCAGGACAGTGTGTGTGCGTGTGTGTGTGTGTGTGTCTTTGTCACTTTGTATTTGTTTAAAAAAAAGGGCAAATTGCATTTCTGTCATGACTCACATTTGCACACAGAAAAAAAAATCTAGATTATCAATCAATCAATCAATCAACTTTATTCGAGGGACTCGAGGTCCATTTAAAAGAGGGGAGAATGGGGTAATCTACATTTGCTCCCCTCTAATGGCGCTTTTCCACCGCATGGTATCAGCTCGACTCGACTCGACTCAACTCGCATTTTTGGCTTTTCCACCGCAATTTCATGGTACCTGGTACCACGTAGCGGCTGCTTTTTTGGTATCGCCTCGCTCTAGGTTCCAAGCGAGCTGAGCCGATGCTAAAAGGTGACGTCGGCAGACGGCCGGCCACTGATTGGCCAGAGACTATTGTCTGGCCAATCAGTGGCCAGAGACTACCGGCTTCATTCTGTTGTTTATTCTCCCCAACTCTCCGGGACTTTTGAGTGTATTTACGCCGCGTGCAGCCTTCTCTGGCTCTCTTTCATTTGATTTGCATCACAGATCTGAATTTATTTTCCATATATTCGCTAAGCTCACCCAGTGTTGGTTGTTGGGGAAGTTACTTATCATACGAGAGGAGACATGTAGGGCAGCTAGCAGCTAGGCTACATAGAATATAGTAGCCAGCTGGGACAGACATGATAGCGAGCGATTACATTACAAGCCTCGGACTGAACTGATTACCTCAATAAAATATTCAGGCTGAGACACGGCTTGCATTTGAAAACACGTATCCTGAAACAAGCACTAAACAGTCAACTTTATCATGAATTTGGTGCACTTTGAGAGGGAAATTAAGGGGCTAAATCTGAGGAATTTTGTGTGAACAAATAATTTGGAGATACTGGCTCGAATGAAGTAGAAATAAAAGCTATCGAAGAAAGACATGGATTTTCCATGAAAATATTAATATAGAAAAAATATAATTCAGTGTCCTCTGGGATGGTGCTTTTTTTTCTTTTACGGGACATATTTCTCTTTAATATTATGAATGCATTTAAATACAGTGAGAGGAACGAAGCAGAAGAACTCTGTTGTCCAGCTATCTTTTTTTCCACAGATGAGGCTGAAATAGGCTATAGACTACAGTATACACAGTGCATGGGCAACTGAGGGCAGCCCAATTTCCAATTTTTTTAAATAAACTCAATACCGAGTGATAAGTTAACCTCGGATGAACTGATTAAATTAATAGGCTATTGACTATCCAGACCATAAAATTGTATTCCTTTTTTTGTATGATCATTTACATTTGCATAATATGATGTTAATATCAAACACGTACCGTACTAAAAAAATAATTATTTTTTTTCCTTCTCACTGGGCCCCCTTGTGGAAATGGGCCCTAGGCACGTGCCTAGAATGCCTATGCCTAGATCCGGCCCTGGATGTCCACTCTGAAACTACCATAACAACACAAATTGTAACAGTAAGAATCCTGAAAGCTAGCCACACATTCCAGAACTAATGTCGGACTAGTAAAAGAATGATGGGGTTTGGTGAATTAAGCAAAGCAAATTTTCTAAACACTTGAAAGTAACTCTGAACAAAATCAAATACAACATATTATAATTCAAATGGTTTTAATAAGATTCAAATGAAAGATATAACCAGTTAGATTAGAACACAGTCTGGGGGTCAGAACACAGGACCCTTAGAGCCAGCTAGTGTCTGGGGGTCAAAGCATAGGAAAATCAGAGCCAGCAAGAACAGCCTGGGACTCAGAACACAGGAGAAGACCCAACTGGATTATAACATCAGCCTGTCATACTCTACAACTAGGCCTACTCTACATTCCATCCCTGAAGGTTACAGGGAAAGATGAGAAGGTGCTCTTTCCGTGTGGTTGCCCCAGGTCGTCTTCCTGGTGTATTTCCTTGGCATGATGGCTTTTCTACAATGTGTATGACATTAAAATAAAACATATGTCATGTAATATTACATTAAAATATGTTTAAGACTAAACTTAACTTGTGCCTCATGGTGGGGGAAAGTGAGACAGTGGCTCACTTTCCCCCACAGCATTTGGCTCACTTTCCCCCACCACCACAATATGAGAAAAAACTACCTCTCTTAGCATTTCAGGCTAATCTTCAGTTATCAGCATCACATGGTTTCATATGTTGGTAGTTCATCAACACGTATGATAGAAGTTTTTCTACGTGAATACATTTGCTTTGGCACAACAGTTGATTAAGTTGACAGCAAGAAAATTTACTTTTAGATGCAAAATACCTATTTTGGTGAAAAAAACATGCTTACCACAGCACCATGAGGTCCTCTCTTTCAGGGCCATGGGGAAATGAGAGGGGCTTGAAAACATACATCTCACATGACCACAAATGTTTTCCGTTGCTTAGATACAGGGGGTGGCTCACATTACCCGATGCCTCAGATTCCCCCGTTCTCCCCTACACATTATAATGATATGGAAACTTATTTCCATACAACTGCATAACTTTTTTCTAACTCGGTTGTTGGCACATTTTAAAATATATGAACCTGTTTTTCTAATCAATGCATGTCCTGAATGGGAACAGTTGGAAGCTCTTTGGGCTAGCCAATATACGCTCTGGTAAAAACATCCTCACTCCAAGGGCTCCAGGCTGGTTTTCACAAGTACTGCAAAGCAAGAACCCTCACACACACAAATAAACAAACAAACAAACAAACAAACAAACAAACACAGCGGCCACCCAGCAACCAGTGTTGTATAAGCCCCATTCCTAATAGGGTCATTCATAATGAAATTGGCTTCACAAGTGCCAGGCATTTCACTCAACAGACAATGCAGGCATTTATCAACAACAACAGCCAGCTAAATTTGAACCATTCAAATCAGTATGGGGTGCCCCGAAAGGGGTCAAAAACCCCAACAACCAAGCTGCTCTTGCCTGGTTACTTTATCAGGGTTAATACCCAGCAAGCCTGATCTCTGAAGGCCCCGGGTTCTGTTCAGTGTGTGTGTGTGTGTGTGTGTGTATGTACGTGAATGCACTTATACACAGTTTGTTGACCACAACACTGCTAACTGTTCCCTCAACAAAAAAATGTTACTAGTCACGGGTCTCATGCTATGTAAGGAGGCGATTATTGACTTTAATAAAGTTTAATTTTTTCGAGATTCACATTAAGGAAACTAAATTGACTGGTCACAGTATAAATAAGTCTCACCAAAAGAATCCAACAACCACCTGCCACTTGTTTGTATCACTCATGAACATTATCACATTTCTCTCTTTACGTCTGTCTGTAGTAGTTATTGAGCATATATTTAAATGGGTACCACAATATAATAATAATAATAAATTATTTAATTTTTGTTTGTTTATTGTTATAAGGAGGTGGAAGAGTCGGCACGTGAATACATCTTCTTCCTTATCTTCTCTTCCTTCTTCCGTTGTCCAGGCCTTTTTTATTTGTTTCCCCTTACGTGTTGTAATGTTCATAAAACTCTTCTCACTGCAACAATGGCGAGTGTATCAGTGGACAGCAGGGAAGCTCACGAATGGACTTGCTGGTTGTTGAAAATGTGCACATCTTATGTGTTCATCTGAGGGCAAGATGTGACTTTTATGTATCTATCTGTGTAAGTCCGTGTGAAAACTACATGTGAGTGCATTTTGTGTGTTACTGTGCACAGTGACATAAACTGTAGTAGCGCATTTGCTAGTGTATGCACATGTAAATCCACTAGAACAGTGATTGTTCTCTTGAAAATAATGATGAGACTTTGTTCTTCCACTTTCATAATATAGAGGCGGAAAGCACAGCAACTATTTGTCAACGTCTCAATTGACTCTGCCAAACTGATGGGGGAGTAAAAGACAAAGAGAAGGAGAAGAAAACTGAACAGGTTTATAGAATCGAGACTGACAAGCATGAATGCCAGCAGACAGACAGACTGACAGACAGACAGACAGACAGAGGGGAAGGACATATTTTACATTTTGTTACGGCCATTATATTTAAAAATAAAACATAAAACAAAAGTACTTTTGTAGGAATTGTAAGTAAGCAACAAACACAGTCAGTTTGGAGAGTTTTATCATACATTTTTCATCTCTCTGCTGTACTGATCGGGTGCCAGTTTGACTCACCAACAAATACATCAAAGGAGAAATTCCGCTTAAGCAACAATGCAGTCCTCAGTTTTGAAGATGCATTCACATTTAAACACTTTGTCAAAGACTGTCTCAAAGGCTGTCGATGTACCCAAGCCCAACGCTGTTCTTCACAAGCATATTAGTGCTGCCACATGGTTCTGCAGGACAGGATTTTTGTCTAGCGTCAACATTCAGTGCTAGTGTGAGATTTAATGTGTCCTTCATTTAACAGTGCAAAAAAAACATAATTGTCTTGCAGTTGTGGAGTTGAGCGTATAGCGCTCCTGTCTTGTATGTATTTTATGATTTTCATTGTGCCTGAAACTATTACCTTTCCCTAAACATTAGTAGATGTCTTTTTTGTCTAACCATAACCATACCTTAAACACCACCTTTTATTTATCATAACATTAATCCATAACCATAAAGATACAGTCAGCATTCTAGGAAGTATGCTTATTCTTTCCTTGATGAGAGTATGGAGGATAGATCAACATCACTCTGTCCATTAAACATGAAGCTTAACGTTAGCTTAGCTTTGCGCAAGGACTATAAACTAATAGAAACAGGTTGTGATTTTACAGCAGGTTACGCCAGACTTTTTCTTAGTCCAGGCCAGAACTTTCTAAAGTCAGGTTGCCAGACACCTTGCATTGGAAGTTTAACGACTTAAATAGCCATTTATTGAAGAAATAAATATTTAAATATGCTTACATTGATTGTTCAGAAACCCTGTGACTCGTCATGATTCAGGGTTTGCAAAACATCTAAGTTTTGCCTGGCAATGTGGTTGAATAGGCATATTAGAACACAACAACACAAGGTAGATCTGCACATTTTTAAAACATTTATGTTTTGTTGAGAAAAAAAGAGGCATTGTGCCCAGGACTTCAATCTCCCTGTGGCATTCAGCAGTGTGATTCTCAGGAATGCCTGACTGTGGTGTAAGTTACGTAACAAAACAAGGAACCCACTGTGAGGGATTTAAGACTCTGACGCTCCGCTGCTCCTCCTGAGGAATATGCAGCAAAAGAAACAGATGAATCAATCAACACATCATCTACACTGTAATCATCATCATCATCATCATCTTTATTGGCAGACTCATGGTCCATATACAATCTTCATCTACACTGGGAAAAGCTGCCATTTGCACACACACACACACACACACACACACACACACACACACACACACACACACACACACACACACACATGCACACACACTAATGCACACACACATAGGCTGTATTCACACGTACTTAAGTAAAAGGATCATTCGCTGCTTTTTGGCAGTAATCTAAATCTGTGAACCAACATCTGAATGAGAGACCTGCATGGGTCATTTTGTCTGGTTGAAGGATTAAGAAAACCCAGATAACGAGGTGTATAATTCTGATGGAGGAACCTGATTAATCGGAAATGTAAAGGCTTATTTTTTTTTAAGGACCGCCTTGTACTGAGGTCAAAATTCAAGACTACAATGGAGAATGAAAAAAAATCAACAATTTCATTAAAAACATAAATTATTACTCTAAATCATGCTTAAATATACTTCAGAATAGGTGATAAGGTAATAAGAGTGAAATGTTATAAAATACTGACCTTGTGTGTGTGTGTGTGTGTGTGTGTGTGTGTGTGTGTGTGTGTGTGTGTGTGTGTGTGTGTGTGTGTGTGTGTGTGTGTGTGTGTGTGTGTGTGAAGTGGAGTTTTAGAGTAATCAGACTATGGCAGTGGATTTAAATCAAATATCTTATTTATCTCATAAGCCAGTAATCTAGTTCATTGTATGCATGTAAATGTAATTATACATCAGCAACTAAAGGCATGCTCTCGGCATAATCTGATGTTGCCCTGGATGCAAATGTATTTGATAATCCATCAGAATTCGGTAGCTGTGGGTAAAAAGCTGCTGCACAGGTCTCATGAAATCATATGCCAACAGAAAACCAGTTATTACCGAATGAAAGCAATTCATTTTTCCTGACCCCATCCTCAATGTTGGCTCATGCTGTACAGGGAAAGTCAATGTATTGATGAAGAAAATCTTTTTGTCTTGTGTTTGAGCTCATTGTGCGTGATGGGCTCTTTTTTTAATGCCATCTGTCAACACCTGAGAACCACATGATATTGTTTCTCCCTCCCGATTTTGAGGCAGAAGTTGTACAGAACTGCCAACCCGCTGAAACCAAAGGGCTTCTTTCCTGGAAACAAAAACTCCCGGATACCGTCTTTCCCTAGCCAGTAGTCTCAACATTGTCCCTTTGTTATTGTGTTACAGGATGCTGCCCCACGTCGGCATAAAGGTGGATTCAGCGATTCTGGGGAACAATCGATTTTTTGTACACTTCAAATCTCCACATGATCCGCAAACTGGCCAGCAACATGCCCGTTTACTGAGCCTAGTCTGTGTATTTACCCTGGATTCATTCCCCCAGCACACACACAGGTACAGGCAGCAAATCGTGACGAGATATTCACTGATTTTGACAACAAGCATTCTCTAGAATCGCTGACTCCACCTTTAACCATGTGGGCACTTGAGAGCTGAGTGTCATTATTAATTGGGGCATCGCAGGCTGAAAGACACAAGCACAAACTAAGACGGGACAGCATCCATCACACCAATTAAATAAAGGGAAGGGTTACAAAAGCCTCAGATAGCTGCTCTTGATACTGTGTATTATGGTTTAAAAGGTATCTGCACATCCAATGCACCAGATTTAGCAGATTATTTACATTGTTTGCATCAACACAGAGGCCAGGCCACCAAATGAGGCTTGTTGGAAAGCAAGTTCCTCTGTGATTTTTCAGCAAAGTCCTTTGAAAGTCAAAGAAGAGCCTCACTATACTAGGAAATGATGTTGCACTCTATTGTCCAATGACCTAGGGGAGGGTTTACCACTTTTACCACAGTAATTGATGGACATATTTCTGCAAGCTTTCTGCAGGGACCACATTAACACAGGATGACTACCATGTCTAATTATTGTCTCAGCAGCACATTGTTTGCAAACTAATGAGTCTGTATGAGCACAAAGCTCAATTATTCAGTACACAATGATAAATGGAGGGGGAAAAAAGGTTTGGAACAGGGTAACAGTTGGCAAGGAAAGACACCCCCCCCCAGCAAGTCATAATGAGTACTTGTCACTAATCAGTGATGATAACATTTCAGTTGAAATGAAGCCCACAAAGCCACACTTTCTCACGGATAATTGGGAAGGTCACATAACTAAAAATAAAACATTACAGAGGATCTGCTCAGCTCTTTATGAAATAATGAGGCACTTGCGGATCTACACACAATTCCAAAAAGACACACACACACACACACACACACACACACACACACACACACACACACACACACACACACACACACACACACACACACACACACACTTACTTCATTGGCACCTTACTGCCATATGAAACAATCTGTCATCAGAAAAGGAAAGCACATCCTCAATATTTTCGGTTGCAAACAAGCATACAATTTCAGGAGACCTATTTTAATGTACCACATGATCCACAGGAGGTTGTAGCATGCATGGTTCAGTCACTATCGTATATGACAGCATACTACAAAAACGTTTCAAAAAATGTAAAACCGTCTGAACTGACTGTCCTATTTTATCTTTCTACTAACATGACAGTGTTGTCACCCCTCCCTTGTCTTAAAATAAAAAATGACTCCCCAGCAGAGACATCTCAAGGATTTTCCCTCCTTGGCAGTCCTCTCCACCATTGTCCGTCAACTCAAAACACCTGGGTTGTAAAAATACACTTTGCATGTTAAGGTATTCTTGATTAGACGATGAGCCCTATTCAAGCATGGTAATTTGACATTTCTGCCATAGCAAACTTACCACTGATACCTTTAAACTAAAAGTACAATGAGCTCTTTCCCCAGTGATCTATGCCATTCCAGTTAATGAAAAGTGATATTTTTTTTCAGGAATTTTAGATAATTTTAGTTTCTTCCACTATTTAATTTGATTTTTTTTCATAGCCTTCAGACACACAAATGAAGTTCATAAGCCATTTTATAGGGAAGTGTAGTGGAAGATTGACACTCACATGCAGACTAATAACTGATTGCTGAATAAATTGTCTGAAAATTTAAGAAAATGTCCATCCTAATTTCCAGAAGGAATGTCTTATACAGTAATTGCTTCACTGATACCCTGTGATTCCAACACTGTCATAATATACAGTATATGTCATGTGCCTATGTTTTTTGGCTGGATGAACAGATTATTTTGACGTCTCTGTTGATTGCCTGGCAACCTCAGGGTGACAACAAGACCTTAGGAAGTAACTTGCAGTCTTTAAGATAAACCTTTATTAAACAATTGGGATTTTGTGCAGTTTAAACAAACAAGATACTACATGTTTATTGGTGAGCTTTCGAGGTGCTAACAGCCAGCCTTTGTTATACCAGACCTCTGGACAAATCTATGGGATTAACAGGGTTGTCGTGTGAAAGGATGCAAAATGAAAAATTTCTCATTCCTACCATCTCAATGAGGTCGAACTTGCAATTACAACTCCTCACAAAACCTTTTCCGGGAACATGGGTTCATAATGCCTTTGTTCGCTTTTGAAGAAACAAACACAGTGAGAATGATGTGTGAGGGCATTGTGACCTGCTATCACTAATTCCTGATGAATCCTGACACTTCCCATGGAAAAACAAACATGTGTTCTGGATATTTGCCAGGTTAAATCAATATCAAGACAACTTGCTCTTGGTGCTGTGACATCCTTGAGGTGGAATCAATGGGACAATCTTTGTTTTTGTTTTTGCTAACACAGTCTGCATCCTACTCCAGTCACCACCCGCTCTTTCCTTTCTGGCAGACTATAATCTGACAAAACAAGCCTAGCATCCAACAGGAGGCAGAGGTGAGCTAACTATATCCCAAGGTGCAGCAGGGCTATATTTAAATGCATCTGTGACTGGAGGGGTGATGCTTCCTGGCTTTATCCAGCATGCATTGTCCCAGTTAAGTGACTATGATCTCCTGTATACTGCATGAAGAAAATCCCATTGACTTTTCCAGCAGACAAAATTTCTGAAACATTTTTAGCTGTAATAAGTCACATGTGCCATGTTTAGTCTGTGAACTATATGCTCCCTATCTACTATTGACACGTCTTTGGACTCTCAAATATACTCACAGCAAACAGGTTTGAATGTTATTAACATCAAAAACCAGTGCCTGCCAGACACAGTTTGCCTGCCTCTGCCCCTCAATGTCGCTGCCAATGTGCATGAAACACTGCCAGATGAGTTAATACTAAGCATGTAATTATCTCCATCTTAACAGAAAGGTTATGCAAACAAAGTTGAGGGAAACAAGCCAACTGAAATATGCACAGAGTTGCCACCTTATGAGGCACACCTGCCTAAAACAAATGCAGTAAAATACAACAGTTCAGTCTTTGTTGGAAGTGAAACTGCTTCAGAGAGGCGTTGATTCAACTGTAGTACTTACTGTAGAAGATGTAGTTTAGATAACATTTAGATATGGATAGATAGATAAACAATATCTTGGAAGATAAAAGCAACCCACCGGAATACAATTCAAATGACCTTGAAATTTAACTCTGTGTTGAGCTTTGGATAACAAATGATAATTTAGTATGCTTCTGACGTGGTTTTTCTGAAGGCTGGATGGACATAATTAGGTTAAAGCTTTACCAGAAGTTGATACCGTAAACCCCAATTAATCACAAGCTTGTGCATTGTGCGGCATGAAGTCTTTCTGTATGAAATCACATATAATAAAAACACAAAGTTTGAAAACATTGAAAATTCAATGACAGAAAACAATATCTCAGAAGAGATTTCCCCACACTTTCTATATGTGCAGCTTTAGCCTCAGAGGATGTTCTGCCATACTGACAGTGAACAAAGTGAATGCTGATTTACAACAGCCATTACCGGAGTAATCTGAAAACGTTGCACAGAAGGACACCCTTCGCCATCATTTCTAAATTGCAATGTGAAAGTTACATTACTGCTTCCACTAACAAGCTCCCACTGTCCCTGCATTTGTCTCTCTCCCAGTTGCATATCTTCACAAGTACACCCACACTCCCAGTCTGCACTCGCAATCTTCAAACAGCACGCGGCACTGGCTTCATAAACCTGGAACGGCTTTCATATTTGAGATAGTGTGGGTAAAATATGTGGCTATAACCAGGTTTCTCCTAAGCCCCTCTCATAACAAAGCCACTTGAAGCAAAACGAGGGCGAGGTGTGTAATTTCATATAAGGTTGTGTTTCTATCTGTGTGCAGTGATCACTCATTTTGCACAATGAATGACTGTTGCATGCACATATCCACTTCATCCACAACCGTATGTGTGGATCCAGAAAAGCACAATACATTTTTTTGCAACATATGCATGCATGCATATACAGTAGCTATATATCGTACATGCAGCCACTGTAGTTTTCTGTTCTTATTCAAAAGTTGTGTAACAGAGGCAGGGGGTTAAATACGATCAGTGAGATCGTCTGCAGCTCTGCAGACATGATACAGTCTAATATTCTAGTCTCTCTCATCAGGTGCAACAGAGGCTCGTTAACATAGAGCCTCAGTGATCTCAATGCTGCTAATTTCAATCTTTACCTAATCTGATTATGTTTAGTTATCTTAGTCATGAGCATTACGCTGTAAAGTACACTGGATAACAGCACCACATCATTCTTGAGTATTTGTTATGCAACTTTATTAAGGGGGTACGCAATCTGCACATTTCCGTCATTCAAAAAACTTGTAGTTTGTAGTTTAAAACTTTAATAATACAAGCCAATTTATTAAAAATGCCAGGTTTTAATTTGGCTCAAGTCCATGAATACCGCTAATGTGGGACAGGTCGGTCCACACTTGAAGAGAACATGCTCGAAATTGTTGGCCCCATGTAAGTTTTACCTTTAAGCCATGACTGCATGACAGAGAACAGAATCCACTTTATTATGTTAATATATGTTCTGTGAAAAAGGGAAAGGGATCTTGCCATGTGTCACTTTACACCTTCTCTAGTATTCTACACACAGAGCACAATAATGGTTGCTCTAGATGCTTTGCAAATCAAATGTTTCATTATGACCTTAAGCCTCTTGATGACCAACAGCAGAGGAATGCAGTCGTACTAGGCAGCTCCCAAATTGCAACATAAATCAGCATTGTGCTAATAAAGAGCAGGATTCTTTGCCAAACATTCCCTCTTTTGAAGAATTTAAAAAATGTGCCTTATCTTTCACAGACAAAGGTGAGAATGCATGACTTGTTTCATCAGACAAATCAATGTATGATAATTTACGATATAAATATCACTTAATGGTGGAGTCAGTGATTCTTTAGAAGGCTTGTTGACAGAATCACCTTTGGCAAAACCAGTGAATATCTCCTCAAGATCCGCTACCTGGCCTCACTGTGTGTGCACTGAAAACAATGGATGTAATACAAAGCCTAGGATCTGTAAACTGGTATGTAGACAAAGGGTATGTTAACAAAGGGGCCCACTGTAGCTAGCAACATGCCTGTTTACAGAGTCTTGGCTGTGTATTATCACCAGATTTCTTTCAGCTAGCACAGTACGGACAGGTAACCGACAGTGACAAAAAGTAATTTTGGCAACAATGCTTGTTGCCAAAATCACTTTTCCAGGATCGCTCACTCTACTTTTAAGATGGTTCAAGTTCATAGTTTATCAATGAATACAAACGCATTGTTCAAAAAGGGCAATCCAAGGCAGTTTAGGCTTTTAAAGTAACATTCTTGGATGACCTGTCTTGTCATGTTATAAAAGGACATCATTTTATATCCTTTATCTTTAACTATAATGTAATCTCAGAAGAAACAAAATTGCATTCATGCCCACACTCAGCTGCTATTGTCTTCATCATCCACAATGTCCAAAAATCTGACATGAGCCTTTTTTATGTATTACACCTAATGGGGTCTGAAGGATAAGGAACTGAATTAATCATCACTTTGAGTTTGTTGAACAGCTCAAGTGCTCATTATCTCTAGTGTAAGTGTAGGGGCTATGGATATAGTGCAATGCTAAAAATGAAGCAAGACTGAAATCATCTGAAGATGCAGCCACAAGCATATTAATACTGTAAGTACATCTGCAGCCATGTACCCATTTATAATACTAGGACACCATCAGTTTAAAGTTCGTAGTGCAAATACAGTAAATGGCAGTCTGCTGCTAGAAGCTGAATATTTTGAAATTTGGGATGAGTGTGCCATGTTATGATGATGTGTTGAGTGTGGTGAGTGAAGCATGGGCCAATAGATTGGCTCCCAGATGATGTCACCTTTTCCTCTGAGAGGGCTTTATCAGTGAGGTCAGACCAGAATGTTATGCACGTTGTTATCCATGCCAGCTGTCTTTTTCTCAAAGAGACTTTGCAAACACTTTGCCAGTGGCCTAAATATGCACTTATCTACTACAGCTTCTCCGTCTGAAGTGATTCAAGGTGTACGGTAAACTGTCGTCCTACTTTTTATCTTCCTGATCAGTTCATGTGTGCATGTGCTCTTTTGTAAACACTGCTGTAATAAGTACTTTGAGTTATTGATACAGTATGGGCAGGACATGACACAGTGTTGTTAAGCACTGCCTCATTGACTTAAGCAGATTTCCAGAATGTTGATAATTAGTCCAATCAGTATGTTTACTCATGCCTGTATGTTTTTTTTTCATCCTGACTTGCCCGTTTAGAGCACATCTTTTGGGAGTTTTCTGTGACTTTTAAATTGCATATTTAATAAGTTTGTATTAATGCAGGGAAGGTCTGCCATGAATGTTTAACACATGAGATTCTCAGCAGATAAGAATCTCAGTTTGTCTACTTTGGACAAACTGAAATCTCTGTTAAATTCTAACTTTGAGGTACTTGGTTCCATGACCTCGAGAGATGAATGTTTAGCAGCTGCAAGCATTCCTGATGATCAAAAATGTCTTAATTTAGTATTTAACCTTGTAAAATATCAATTACAATTAAATTAATGTGTTATACATGCTGTCTTGGGGCCTACCTACTGTGTCATGAAACCTACGATTGCTACAGTTTGAGCCGTGTTTTTCATCCTAGTTCAATAATTGTCCTCTTTGTATCCTATAAATGTTTGGATGACTGATCAATTGTGTAGTACATCATATTTAAGTGCCTAAAAAAATAGGAAGAATAGGCTATATTTGGAGGGCAAGTACGTCCTGTACTATATGCAAATAAAACACTTTAAAAAACCTTCAACTTACTTGAACTATCTATCTTATATACTATTATATAATATAATACACATACTTTAGTTCTGTCAACTTGGCACTTAATTCAACTTTTCCATTTCAGGGGTTATCTGCATCTTATGGCAGAACCCCAAATAGCACTTCATCATACAGCACAATCATTTCGGAGCTGAATTTCCTTGCAGATAAAATGCATGTGAGCTACTGGTTTGTGAAATCGTCTTCGCTCGAAAGGACCTTAAAGGCGTCTTGGTGGGCAAAATTTAAACTGCTTGATCTCCTGTATAAGGGCTCCTTTAGCAATCCACTCAACCTATTTCCACCTTAATAAGGTTCATCCTGCGGTTGTAGGTCTCTTAGGATAGGGGCAGGTAGCCTGGCTCTGACTGATAGAACTTCATACCTCCTGCAGGGCAAGTTCACTTTCATGTTTTATCTCTTTAAGTGGCCAGGAGATTTTAGAAGTCAAAGCATTTTCTAAAAGTCATAAGGTGATTGGTCGCGCTTATTAGAAGATGGTGGGATCAAACAGCGTTGCATGCATGCGCACGCGTGCACATGGGGACAGCAGCCCCAAACCCAAAAGCAATCAATCTAAAATCATAGAGAGAAAATGTGTAGACTATGGATTTACCATAAATACTTTTTCATGCTTACAACATAAAACAGCTCAGCGCTGCAAAAACATTCAATCTGAATTTTTTTTTTGACTATTTCTCACCCTGGCCTGGTGCTTACAGAGCAGAGCGCAGCTGTCTGATTTACTCACACACCATACCGTGATTGCAATTAGCAGACTACCTGCCATGTGCAAACGCCATCAGCTGAATCCAACGACACAAATCTGTAGCAACGTGCCGCTGCTAATACCGTATCCCGCGGTGATGGAATGTGATGTCTCTCCGCACTATATGAGGGGGATGTCAGGGTAAAGATTTAATGGACGTGGAATGCATCAGGAAGGCGTTCTACTGTCATTAATGAAATGCATCCAACTACACACGTGAAACAGGATGCACAGCTTAACTGTGGGGGGAACTATTCATAGCTTGTAACCCATAGTAATAAGGTGATGGACAGCGACGTTAGTATGGCTCTGTTCTGCCGTGTGTTCATTAGAGTGTACATATATGGCAACAGTTGTTAAGATGATGGATCTATTTTAAAATGGGTACACATGTGCAGCTGTGTTCATCGAAACAGCGTGTACAATCTAAACAACCAGCCCTCTGCCTTTATATACTGTATACTGTATTCCTGCATTTTTGTATGAGAGTTCACACACGGCTGTGACAGGTTGTACTAATTCATAACAACGGACGGTCCTGAAGTCCTTGAACAAGAACAAGGTCTAAATCTGCCAAAGACTGAGAGGATGGATGTTGCACCGTTGGGAAACTGGCTCTGGCCTCTTTAGTGAAGGCTGTTTTTCTTCTTTATATGCAGGGTGACCTTGTCCGTTACTAAAATCCCGCAGCAGCTGATCAAAGCCACTGCCATTCATATGGTCAATGTGAGTGATTTTATCCAATGAAAAAACAAAACAAAACAAAATCCGTTTTTATTCAGTATTTAATTATGTTTTGAAGTGGCTTTGAAATGCATGCTGTGAAAGCGTTGACAGTTATATGGGAACAATCAACTTGCAGGAATTACCTTGTGTTGAGTCAAAGGCAGAGACATACAGGTTGGTCATATGTACTGTGGGATGCAATTGACCATTATTTTATTATTAACACATTTTCATATTTTTTCACTTAATCAATCAATTGTTTTATCTATGAAATGTCGGAAACCACAAGAACAATTGCAGATCATAATGTCCCACAACTCAAGGTGACATATTTAATCAACCTTTTCTGCCCATTCAACAGTCAAAAACCCAGATAAAAAAAAACAATGAACCGATATCACAATTGTTTTTTAATTAATCAATTAATTTTCTGTTTTTATTGATCAATGATTTAGTGTCTAATTGTTTCAGCTTGTGTGGTATAGAGAGATGTTCTATAGGTCAGAGCAATGGAGCCGTTTCGATATCAAAATATATGGTTTTTTCACACTGACCTTTATAACCTGACAACAAGGAATTATCACTTCCTGAAATCAAAGTGACAGACTGCTACGCTCCATGAGATGGTCAGAAGGAAATGATCATCATTGGAAGAGTCCTATTTAGAAATACATTTCAGTCCCAGTAACTTCTTATCCTAACCCGAGCCTGACAACTTGTTATGTGGAATCTACGGTTGACGGTTGACTTCATTTGTGAAGTGAAACATGTTTAAAAGTAGACAGTGTACAGTTGACACATTGTTTGCTTTTTCCGTCGCCACAAAAAAACAAGTAACTGGAAAGGTTTCCTTTGTTTGTGTACTAAAATATTATCAATCCAAATGTAATAGGAATCTTAATTTATTTTTTACTCTTACTGTCTGGAGTTGTTATGATTTACATTTGTTGTGTAAATGTACTTTTTGCAATATGTGTTCCAATGTTAAATATTTTTCTGTTTAATTATAACGGTTGACGATGTAAATAAGATGGAATTAATTTATATTAAAATGTTTTTGCCCAATTGTAATATGTACCCAACAACAGTACTATATCTTCACATTATTTAATTTTCATTGTCGGGGATCTATTTGATAATCATTTAAATTAACGCCTTCCATTCATCAGTGCCTTCACTGTCATTCCGGATGATGTGTAGGTGTACAGAAGGTACATAAAATAAAAAGGTCAAAGAGCTTTTCATGCCTCACATTGACTGTCGACAGAGAACACAGAGGATGTTGTTGTGCCATTACGCTGAACTCACGTGTGATGCTCTTTCTCTGAATGGGAAAAATATGTAGGCCACGGGAGGGAGGGATGGAGGATGGGAGCGGGGGACGTAATAGACAACGCGAAAAGGACATGGAGGTGTTACATCGTGTACACCAATATACTTCTAACAGATTCCAGTGTCACTTCATTGAAGAAAAACGAAAACACACCACACATGCAAACACACACACACACACACACACACACACACACACACACACACACACACACACACACACACACACACACACACACACACACACACACACACACACACACACACACACACACATATTGGATAAAGTAATTACTTTTCTCTGTTACTCTTTTCGGTTCAGTTTGATGTTTTGGTGTGGTCAGCCCTGATGGCTCAGCCCTGGTGTTGATGCTTTTGTTAAAGATAAATAAGTGTGGTCCGCTAAAAATGTTGAAGGCGGAGAGTCTGCATGTAGGCGTAATTATTGAGTTTTCTTACCTCTCTTTATGTCCCAAATGTCCTTAAGTGGATGTGATCGCAGCCTGCCCAAACCCGTCATTATGAAAGGTGAAAGGCTATATATAACTCACACGTGTCAGTTCAGAGCAAGGTTTAGCATTCGACCAGTGCATTTGATTTTTGATTGGATCTGTGGAGGCTACTCCATTCATCACATTTCTAAACCGATGCTGCGGAAAAGCAAAGGTTGAACAGATACACCCATGGATAACACTGACCTACATTTGCATCGACATTCATCAACCTGATGGAAAATAGATTGTAGAAATGTCCGGGTAAAATATATGTGTCACTGTTACTATTTATCTTCCCTAAATCACCTGAATATCTGCCTACATGGTAACCCTGCTTATAAACTTCCTCAATGGGATAATCTATACAGAAAATATGACAAATTATTACAAGGTCTAACATGTTGTGGAGTAAAAAGTCAGTCAAGTTGTGATAGTACAACAAACTATCATTTTGATGTTAAATCTTACTCTGCCCTTATTTCCAGGAATATTTGGTTCATTGTCTCGAGGCTGGTTGTGGATAATCACCCTTGATGATTCGATTGGTCCTTTTGTGGGCAATACATTTAATAACATTTATTGACATTTTCCTCAACGCTCACACGGAGACCAAATGAACAGTGTTGGTAATGGGGGCAACCTTACTTTAATTCAACAAATGTAGATGCTGACCAAAGTATGACCTGTCTGTTGACATGATTCGTATTCTGGCACAGACTAGAGACTGCTGCTTTTCTAAATATTAGTTCCTGTGTTGTTTAGGCAAGTAAAGCAAAAACTGCATTTGTTTAACCTAACAGCAGCGCTTCAATCAAGCTGATTAATTGATTGTGTGATTGATTTATGTTTAATGTGAGCCCAAACTACTCCAGAATAAAATATTAATCTTCATCCATGTACAAAAACAACAAGGATGCCATACGTAGACATTACATGAAGATGTCAGATTTTAATATTGTGTTTTGACTAATATCTTTATATTTTCATTTAGGACTCATGTATGTTTTTTAAAAGTTTGACTATCAGAGAAAATCCTCCCTTTGGAAAAAATAAAAATGGCAAAATAGAGAAGTATTTAGTCTGGAACAAGGCAGTATAAAAGACAAATGCTGAATTATTTGTAAATCTCAGTTAACATCCTTTTAAACATGAACCACTCCAGGGTAAAACCATGTTAATGTCAAAAAAACTAATGTTGACCATTAATGATTTATTGCATGAATGTGTTTTTAGAGCTTTTACCACATCTAACAATCTACATCAACAACGGAAAAAGGCTGAATGAATTATTCATAATTGAATGGTCAAATATGCAGTAGCTTCTGAAAACACACTTTTCATGTCGAGCAGAAATCTAAAAAAAATATATTGGACCTTCAGGGATCACTACCTGCGTGGACAACCTGGTCACACACCAACTGACCATTTTACAACATATTATCAAAAATAATAGTGTGAATAAAGACACCTGAATGCATGTTATTTTAGCAATCGCCATTGAATCGTGGCGATGCAATTCCCTCGCTTTAACTCAAAGATAAGAAAATAACTAACTTTCCCTCAACTTAGTCATGCTAAGTTGTCATTTTTTATTTATTTTTTGTCAGATTTGCTGAAAGAAAACAAGGAAGTGCATTCCTTTATTCCACCCGGAGTGACACCAATGTAGATTCTCACATACAGCTGTGACCTGTCATGTATACTGTAAGTGCATCACTCTGCAGAGTATGCTGTGCCCTGTGTTAGTTGGCTTTTTGTGTCATAGTGTGAACTTTGGTTTTGACCCATGTGGAGCTTTGATGTAGTCATTAACACACTGTTATACAGTATTCCCAATGTGCTGACATAAAGCACCCAGGATACGTGCTCACAACAGAAGTGAGCTTCCACGAAACCGCTATGGTATCGTTCACACACTTTTTGTAGTGGATCTAAGGACAAGTTTGTTTAATTTAGTTTATATTTGATTACATTTTTTCAAGTATTCACTCCATCGAATGTTCTCTCTTAAAATGTTATGAGTCATCCTCCATGTGCGGAAATTCCACTATGTGCCGCTGACCCTCTCGGCAGATGTTTCCTCTCTCTGTTGTTGTTGTTCTCTCTCAGCACCCTAGGGTCTCTCCTGCTCAGCTTGTGGCCAGCTATAGAATACACTTTGTTTTTTTTAAAGGAACACAGGTGGTTCATGGCTAATAAAGTATACTTGTATGTTACCCCAAATCTGTATCACACAATATGGCTATCCCATCCAAACTGCTACAGGAAGTTAATGTCCCAACAGTGGAGGAGGGTGGTTTACTTAAACATGTAGAGACACTTGTACTGTATTATTTATATTTTAGAAACTAAAATCCACTTTTAGCTGGTTACAACCCTGTTCTCTCTTGGTTGGTTGTAAGCAGTGGATGGTAAAATGTAATCAAATATTTTGATTCTGGAAAACAAATAAATCAACATTTTCTGAACCTAAAATAAGGTTTTTGTAAATATATATATATATATATATATATATATATATACTGTATATATAAGAAAACGTAATGCTTGCATCTGAAGGTGCAGTGTTTGTAAGCCTCCTTTTCACTTTGTTTAGTATGAATAGAAAAGCAGAGTAAAAAAACTGCTTTAGTGAATGCTATAATCTATATTAATGTGCAGAAAATACCTGATATTCTGTTATTTACTTCCCCATCCTCCTCTCCAGAACAGATATAGTAGCGCGTACATCATGTGATGTGTGTCCGTGCGTACATGTACAATTACAAATGTCTGTGTGTGTGTGTGTGTGTGTGTGTGTGTGTGTGTGTGTGTGTGTGTGTTCTCACACAGAGGACACGGTGCCCTTTTCCTGCCTCACTTTTTTCTCATTCTTAAACATCACGTGAATGGAGCACACAGAGGGAATGTAGTCTTGTGACAAATTGGTCTATGCTGATGAGAATCTGACTTTAAACTACCAACCCACAGCTGTCTATGTGGAGGTAAATGAACACCCGCTCCGTGTATTTTTAGGACTCATGAATGATTTTCTCCTGAAGCACTTAGTGCAGAAGAGCATAAATGTCTATAGGGTACTGTGACTGTGTTTGAGTAGGGATCAGTGCTCTGATTCCTGTCTAGAGTAGAAACGGGGACATACTAAATGATTCCTCCAACATTGAATGTCTGCAATTTATAAGTAGATACTAAGGGCTATCATGAAATCACATTTTCTTGGTTTTGCAGCCATTTGAGGGTTTCAGTACTTATTGCCAAACACAATTTCCACTATACAATCCAATGAGAAATCCTACTGTGGAGGGAGAGATAATACCATGGAGTAGTAAAAGCAATGAAAATACAATCAAACTGATGCAGGCCCTTTTTTTCTTTTCTTTTTTAACATGTCATTATTGCTGTGTGCCATACCTAATCACAAAATAACTCCAGACTGTATTTATGTTTTTGCCGCTTTCCAGGAGATATTGGCTGGGGTCACATGGTGTTCTTGGACATGTTTTGGACTCAGCAGGTGGACCAACACACATCTTCAAAACAGAAAGGTTTTGTGGAAAAGCTCCAAAAGCATCCAGACTCCATTAATGATATCCATATGCAGCATTTTCTCAACAACAATTGTTGCTGGGAATTGTTTTCAGTTAATTAATTTCATTGCAACAGAACAGTAAACAAAAATTAAATCGAAGATCCCCGCAATAAAAAGCTATAGCATAAATGCTTAATGATTGGTTAAGATCAGAGAAAGATTGTGGTTAAATATCAATAATAGAAATGCTTGCTACTAATTGAGATGAGATGCCGGACATTGATTTCAGTCATTTCTGCTTGAAACACTGTTTTCTATTAAAAACTGACAGCCTGTGTGCATGAACTTAAAAGTCTATGGTGTGTGTCTTTGCAGATACAAAGGAGATGCTTGAACGGCCTCTTGTTATTAACAGAACTTCAGATTTGGGTTAGGAACAATTTTGTTCAATGTGGGTGATGTTTAAACAAAAGTGGGAGAACTTAAACTTTTATTGGTGTCCTTTTGTGGCGAAGTGGGTAGGGAGATCGCCTCTGGCGTGCAGGGTCGGAGGTTCAATTCCCCGCCTACCCGCCACATGTCAAAGTGTCCCTGGGCAAGACACTGAACCCCAAATTGCTCCCGATGGTTCAGAAAGTGCCTTGCATGGCAGCTACTGCCATCGGTGTTTGAGTGTGTGTATAAAAAATGTGTTTAGATATGTAAAAAAAATTGTGAAGCACTTTGTGACCCTGGTCTGTGAAGGGCGCTCTATAAATAAAGCTTCCTTACTTACTTACTTACCTTTTTGGAGGCTTGTGATTTATCTGAGATTGGGTGAAAGCTGAAAAGCTGAATATAAGGCGAGAAACCTTCACATGAAAAAAACACACGAAAACATACCTTCATTTATAGTTTTTCAATGAAAAGAAATAATAGTATTTCATATATTAAAGATGCTGTAAGCAGAATGGTTCTCTTAGCTAACTTCCTGTCAGTTACTGCAATTAGCGCTCCCCTCGCTCGTCCCTACGTCACCACATTAATGCACTGCGGTTTCAAAGCAGCAAGTTATCTAGCATCATCTCAGATCCATTGTAGGCGCATAAACATTCACCCATGTGTCGCTCTGGCGTGCACCTGCAGTGAGACCATGAGTGAGACGGGTGCGGACGGGTGTCGGTTTGTAGCGTTCTCTCTTGTGATTGGTTAAAATTTCGGGACACTACATAAAGTTTAATTGCTTATTACATGCAGAGCAGCTGACTAAGAGATTGGCTTTATGAAACGCGCACATCATGTAAGTGATTACTGTATGAATAAAGAGCAATTTAACACTTATATTAATATAAATAAACCGCTTACTTCACCTTTAAAACAGACAGTAACTGCAGTGTTGTGTATATAAACAGTAGCCTAATGACTTTTCATTTGAGAGTGACAAGAAGTTGTTTTATACTTCTTGCACAGTTTATGTTTTGAGTGAAGAAGCATTTACATGTATTGAGCATCAGAGGAACTACAGTTTACTGTAAGGCACTTCCTCATTGGCTTTGGTATTTAGCCCTGGCGGTCCGCTCTGGGGAATTATCAGGAAAAAACTGCTAGTTGGCGTGAGCAACACCAGTAAGGGACATTTTGTGTGAGTGCCAACTGGACACATTTTAACAAAAACTCATTCAAAGTGAGGGAACTCCCTGTTAGCCAGAAAGCTAACAAGGGTAATGTTAGCGACAGAAACATCATGCAAGTTGCAGTTCTTTAAATATTTTTTTTTAAATTAACTTTTTTAATTACATTTTTTAATTCCTGATGTTCTTAGTTTTTCTAAATTTTGTATCTACCACAGAACAACTTTTATAACAAAGGAATATTGGGTGCAGGTTCACGTAGTAGGGGAGAACGGGGTAATATGTCACACGGGTTGGTTGTCACAATCGTTATATCTCGGAACCAGAAGGCGCTGTCTGTGAAATTTTGGTATGTAAATATCCAGAATTGGGATCAGAGGTCACCTACATAGTCTTCCTTGGAGTTAGACTGCTGAATTTGAGGTGAGAGGACTGTTTGTGTTTTTCATGTCAAATTCAAAATATTTAGCTCCTCAGTATTTTTCTTCTAGGCTTTTACACAGTGGGTTTATAACAAAACACTTGTTACCCATAAAAAGTGTGAAGGGTAAGCTATAGTTTAGATTGTGGTTAGCAAGCTAATTAGTTATCAGATGGTTGGTGGCCTTGATTCTAGCAAGTAATTCAAGTTGGGGTTGGTCGTCACATTTTTTGGGGGGGTTGGTTGTCACATGTTATCCGAAGGCTGCAGCCAGAAAAGGAACCCAATAACGAAATACATTGTCAAGCTGTATCCTCACTGATACCCCAGAGAAGGAAAGAATAGAGCAGGAAAAGGCAGCTAGCATGCAAAGGAAAAAAGGGAAACAAAATCAAAACAACCCAGTGCATCCCAAACTAGACCAGCTGCCAAGGCTACAGTAAGTTATGTAGTTATTTGTCAACTTGACAATGCAATTAAACTTTCATATTTAGTTCTGCTTTCTTGCCTTCTTTTTAAGATTATTCCCATTAAGATAACATTGTGACAAACAACCCCATAGCGTGTGACAACAGACCCCTTAATGGGGTTGGTTGTCACAATATGTAAGGGTGTCTTTGATGATTAATTTCTTCTTCATTACAATAAGATAGAAAAAGTGAGGGGTTCACATTTCAAGCCAACACCTTAAGCTTCAATTCAATGTAGGAATGACTATTGAAAGATGTTTAGGTGAAGAGCAATTCTCACTAGAGTAAAAAGTGTGCCTACTTACCCCGTTCTCCCCTAGTGTGCGTATATACATGTATGAGCATTAAAATAGTGTTGCTATGTCTCAATTCAGGGGCCGCATCCTTCTAAGGACTCGGTCTATGAAGGCGTGGCCTTCGAGCGTTGTTAAATGAGACGGTCTCCGCAGGTCTCCGTATACGAGCATTTCCAGGTTTGCGTAACAAGCCGTTACCTTGCGAGACGACTCGCCGCTCCTGTGCTGCCTAGCAACCCTGACAGCCTTGTCAACGGAGGAAAAAAGAAAAATAAGTTGCCTACCAGACGAAAAGAAAAAAAAGTACAAGAAGAAAGAAGGACAAGAAAAACAAAAGAAAAGACAAGAAAAAAAGAAAAGAAAAGAAGATAAAAGTTAAGAAAATGGAGCAACACGTTGCTGTTTTGTTATTTTTTATTTTATTTTCTGCCATCTCTGAAAAAAAAATCTTGGGATACGTTGGGCCGCGAAGGATACATCCGTTGGACCCTTCAGATCCGTGAAACGAAGGCTGCATTTCTCAGCCGCATATGAAGGAGCCTTCGAAATGGACAAGCCTTGATGCGCCGCTATGACGCAATCAGTCTTCAAATGCAGCCTTCGAAGGCTGTGACCCCTTTTCTTTTTTTTTTCTTCTTATTTATTTATTTATTTTTCTTATCTCCAAAACTTCCGAGCCATAGCGCCTCCCTCCGTCCTCTCTTCGCATGCAGGTCCTGTGTGCTGATTGGACACCCTGGATCCTGCTCCCTCCTACTGTGGGTCTCGTTCGTCATCAACAGTTGACCGTCTATTAGCTAGATAAGTTATTCTATTCATTCGGGATCTCATCTGCCAGACTCTAGCGGATGATATCCCTCCTCTTCCTCCCAGCTCACAATTCCCTTGCACTATGTCTGCATGTGTGACTCCTTGGTTGTCTCCTCGTTATTCTTCAGGTTACATCATGAAGAGTGATGGTGACTTGAAGGATGAGTGACGTTGTGGCCCTTTGTCTGGCAGCTTCTGAAGTGGACATCTTATCGAAATCTACCTACATTTTCACAATGGACATTTTTATCTTTTATGGATTGTTTTACTGTGTACACTGTGTGTTTTTATTGTGTTTGATTGTAAAGCCCACTGAGGCAAATTGCTATTTGTGATACTGGGCTATATAAATAAATTGATTTGATTTGATTTGATTTGAATTGAGACACAGCATGTGTTTGTGTTGCTTAACTGCATTTACATCCATGCAGATGTATACACATACTCAAGAGTTAATGTAGGAATATATCTGTGTTTGTGTGTGTGTGTGTGTGTGTGTGTGTGTGTGTGTGTGTGTGTGTGTGTGTGTGTGTGTGTGTGTGTGAAATAATTATGTAACTGTGTTATTTAGCAGAACATGGCTTCAGGCCACAACCCCAGATGAAAACACTCTGAGACTAACAAGCACATTGAGCTGCTCGCTCATTGGACAGCTGTGACAGTTAGCATTATACAAACACATGTTCATCTGTGACACCTCAACCAAACTCAACCTAACCTACACACCATAGGGGCGGAAGTGGCTGAAATATTATGTTGAGGGTTGTTCAAAATTTAAGTTCCTGAACCAACTGTTGAAAACTGGAAAGTGAACCATTTGAAAAGAGAATAAAATTGCATGTTAGAAGTGTGTAGAAATAACTTAAATTAACCTGATAACCTTTGGTGAATGATGTTCCTGGAATAGAACCATCTATAATGTTATAAGTGACACATGCTTTTCCTAAAGTCAAAATTACTGTAATGTGGATATTACATTTAATAAATTATGCATTTAGGCTACACAGATCTGTGTACATGTAGATTATATTGCCTCATTTCATTGCTATTTAATTTTACAAGACAATAAAAAAAAAATCCTTGTTCTGAATGTATTTGCATAGATTTAAAATCATACCGACATTATACAAAACAATGTGTGTAATACAGTAATGACATTTAAATCAGGAGAGACTTCATGAACCAAAGGCTGAAAGGATGAACAATTCATTTATTGAAATGTGCTGAAGATATTAGACAAGTCTTAGATAGTCAAACAAAAAAGATAAAATCTTTGATCAGAACTTCATAAGGGTTAGAATAGATTGTGTGCAAAGAAAGAACTGAATAAATTGTGTTTCTGATATTCGCTGTGTTTTGTGATTGGCCACTACATTCCTGTAAGAAAATTAGATTGGACTTTAATCGCCATCATTTGTGAACACAGTATGAAACTGCAACCATGTTTAATTATGCAGGAATATCAACATTTGATGGCATTTTGACACTGAATCATTCTCTCCGCTTAATCTAAAGTTTCTGTTCCTGCTTATGAGCAAGCTATTTACTCAGGAGGCATTGTGTAAGTGTAAGAAGAAGACGTAAACATCTGAGTTTTGGAAACACACTGCCACTCAATCATCTGGGAATATGTTGAGAAATATCCTAATACTTTGGTCAAATGTATTAGCAAACATACCCTCGTGGTTCTAATGAGATCAGTGGGTTTAGGTCATACTGAACGTGGTGAAAGATATGAAGATCAATTACTATGAGGTCGTGGGAAGACAAGGCGTCCCATGTGCGAACAGCCAGAGACATCTGCATTTTCATCCTAACGTTGCTGGTTTTCAGCCAAGATCAAACGAGCCAAACTGGACCATCAAAGTTGTTTGATATAGGCCAGGCTACAAATAGACAAACTGAAGATTCTTGATATTTGCGTTTTGCTGTGTTGCACACAGTTACAGTAATACTTCCGTAAAGCCATTTACATCCTGCAGAGTCTGAGCTATTTTTTCGTTCTCTATGTTTCCATTGTTTGTGTTTGATTTCACGCAACAGTGGGGTTAGAAAAAGAAGATGTTCTTTAAGAACACCCTGGGGGGGAATACATTTTTTTTTATATTTGTGGAACACACATAGGCCTAAAATACACACAAGCACACACAGAACCCATTAAGGTTTCAGTGCCTTGCTAAGGGGCATTATCGGCAGTGCCAAGGAGTTGAACAGGCACCTCTCAAGCTACCAATACAGACTCCACTCTGACCGGTCCCCGCTGGACTTCATCCACCCTCCAGTTCCCAGGCTAAGTCCCTACATGGTCCATGAGGACTGAGTTACTGAAGTTTGGATATAATGCCAAATAGGTGACCATACTCGTAAAAACTGGACTAAACACCACCAAGGGACTTGAGGCTAGTGGTAACTTGAGATGTCTGATGGGAGATCTTGATCTGGGCTCAGTTTATAACACAGTATCCCCACACAGATGCATGTTATGACCTTTCACTTTTTACTGAAAGCAAATATATAACTTAGTTGCATTCTAGGGAACTGTAACTAGTTAAGAAAAGGATGTAGCCACTCCTTCGCTTCACTCAGCTTTCTTCTCTAATAGTGGAGCTATTTCAGCTTGATCCTTAATGTTCATCTTACATCTTTTGTTGTTTCATTCGTGTTCTAATGCGGTTGAAAAATGTTGTGCGGAGTAATTTTATTAACTTCCCATCCTTTTATCATACATCTATGTTTTTTTTAAGTTTGTTTTCACAATTTACCTGTTAAATTGTTTAACATGCTGTAAAATGTAAATGCCAATCGCTGCCACAAGCCCTCTCAATAGTTAATGAGTGTTGTCATGCATAACTGTTAAATTCTTTATCTGATTTCGCCAATAAATATTTCATTTATACTGTACCCACTTCCTCCAAAATGCAGTTCTTCCTCCTTTCTGTTCCTACATGCTGACCCGTTACCTGGGCGAAGTGTTAGGAGAGATGATTTCAGCCGATTGCATCAGAATCAGCCAGTGTGTGAGAGTGGATTAGGTTGTACAGTGTGCTGTGTGGATGGCAGGTACAGCCACAGTGAGTGCTCCAGGTCTTCAGAGATTACTACTGTACAGTTTAAGACACCCAGCTAAACAGATGCGCCTGAGATTTACATAATGCTTTGTCCCATTTTCTCTGTTTGTATCCAGATGATAAAGAATTCCATATTCTCCTCAGGCTTTCATTATGTGAAGAAGAATCACTGTGTGTGTGTTGCTGTGTGTGTGTGTGTGTGTGTGTGTGTGTGTGTGTGTGTGTGTGTGTGTGTGTGTGTGTGTGTGTGTGTGTGTGTGTGTGTGTGTGTGTGTGTGTATGTGTGTGTGTGTGTGTATGTGTGTGTGTGTGTGCGTGTGTGTGTGTTTATTTGTGTGCACTGCCTAGCACATAAGATAATTGTATGGATTTCCAATTGAGTCATATTAGTTTAATAATTTCAAATGCATACATTTCGGACTAATTGAATAATTAGGTTGTTTCAGATGTTACTGTAATCTTTAGCAACATTTATCTTTTTTACTACAATGATGTTACGTCATCATTGTATTGCGTACTAATGTGTACCACAATTATTTGTATCATATTATCATATTTTCATACAGATATGGGTTAGACCAACATTAATGCATCCTCTGCCTCACTCTTATGTCTTGGTATCTACTGTGTTTATTTTACTTAAATATTTCAGCACATTAAGTTTAACCAAATAGTTTCAGGTTTTATTTTTGGTGGTGTTTATTTAAGCCTTGCCATTCACACCCCAAGGTCGACAGCAAAATCTTCCTATTTGGAGAAACCGGCTTGCTCTGCCCTCTCCATTGGGGGAGCCAAATTCAACATGTTCTCCTGCAGCAGCTGTTGATAGGGGTGATATGATCATTGTCAATGGAAAGGTAATATCTCAACTCAACACCCCCCAATCAACATTTCACTTCACCCATTTCCCTTGCACATATGAAATCTAAACATATGGAACAAGTGGGTTTAGATAAACTCTCATTAACCTTGCACACATGACCCATGTGTATTTCACTGGTTGTTTAATGTTAGAAAAGGGTGTGGGTTTGGTTTGTGTGCTTTGGTGTAAACATATACTCGCCTGTGTCCATTTATTATTCAACATAATGTTTGACAGTAAACAGGGTGGGGGAGCTGAAGATTACTAATGTCAAGGCCACAGGCCAGGCACTGATATTATAGAAATCTGTAGGAATGTGTCTTCCTTCTACTGTAGTTCTTTATCAGCTGCCATGATAACCGTTACACTCTACTAATTTTGTATTTTTAGCCATATGTGCCTTTGATGTGAAGAATAAAACGTTTATGTTTTTCTTTGTACGAACATAGATCGTTTGGTTGCTCTGTGTGTGTATGTTATGTAAGTGTATGATAAAACTTGCCTTCATTACCAAAAGTCAAGCTACTATAGCTGCCTGTTCTGTTTTAGGGTTAAGGTTAGGTATAGTTAACTCCATGCATCCTAATAACAATTGTGCAGATACACGACAACACGACAGTCCCCCCCTTTAAAAAGCCAAATGAAAAATACAGTTTGTTCTGTGTTGATTTCACCTGCTGTTACATCATCATAGTTGGCCAATGCAGCTCAAGTGAGGCTAGTTAATGACTTGTTTTGCTGATTTCTGCATAAGATTCAAATAAAAGAAGGACTTTGTTTCTCGGAAAACGTGATTCATTCTCCGAGGTGGACTGCTTCAAAAAGCAAAGAAAGCAAGCATAACATGTAATTTAGAAGAAATAATGGATTTTTTCAACTACGCATCTTCGATTAAATGGGTTTGGGTCAGGATTTATTCTCTAAGACCAACATTTAGGGTAAAACTTCAGCACATGAAAAATACGAATAATGATTCATTTTACAAAGAAACGGAGTTGTCACATTGTTCATCATCTACTGCTGAGAGAAACTGATTTTTCAACTCTCAGGAATCAGGAATCATGATTTACTTAGTTATTATAAATGATGTGTACACTCATTCAGAGAACACACTATCAATTCAAAATTCCCTAATGTGTAATGTGACCTGTGATCCATGAATTATATGTCATTGAATGTTTTGTTGAGCATAAGTTTAAGTGACCTAGTGTCAGACGAATGATGTCAACTTCAATACCCATAATCCTATGTGTTTGTATCTGGTTTATGTTCTTCCAGTCTAAACAGGAAAGGAGAAATACAATGAATTGGAAGTATTTTTGTTTTGTTATTGCTTTGTCATTATAACATGCAAAGGGGGAGGACAGTGGACGCATAATGCAGGTCACACACCTACAGTAATATTACAGTATAATTACAGGTTTATAAGGGGAAAACAGCTCATACCGTGTTGTTAATGTGTAATAATATAAAATGATACCAACAAACCTAACATTACTTTGTATTTAGAGGGTAAAAACAAGGGGGGGCATTTTTTAGTTGTTACTACACAATAACAGTGCATCTGCAATGTCCCAGTCGTGTGAGAAGAAGATCTAAAGGCTTGACTACAGCACGCTCAACAGACAATCAGTTAAATATCTCAAGTCACGGATCTGTGCTGCACTTTCTGGGATTTCCGTCCTGTAAAAGTACTTGAAACAAAGTGGGGTCATCTCAGGTGCAGTGAAAAATTGTGGTATGTTGAAAGTCTGTTCAGGGGTAAATCTACATCCTAAAATAGAAAAGCCCAGAACACACCAGTCATCACCGTCTTCCAGGACAAAGCAAGCTGGATCATTCAGTATAGGGAACTGCTTATTGTCACAGGGCAGTGACTCATGGATCTACATTCAACTGAGAAATGATTCACTCTCAATCCGAGAAGGATTATTTAATTGTCTTCTGAAGAATGTGTATCAGTCTATGTGCAACCCTTTTTACCGGAGCCATACTCTCAAAAGCTGTAGAAGTTAGTTAGTGTTCTGTGTGTATGCAGCTTTCACTGTCATTGTGCTGCCACAGTCACTAGTGTGTTTCTGTGCAGCAAGCATGCGGTACCCTGTGAGTCAGCTGGCACAGAATTAAGCATCGGTCACACTGATTATAGACTTCAAAAGTTTTCTTTCAGTCAGCAGAATATCCTGATCAGCAGCAAGAGGTGTGCATATGAAAACTGTTTTAACACTCAGTGGCAAGCTGTGGTTATATTACTGGAATGATTCACTATGCACTAGTTGTACTCTCGATTTTTCTTATTTTCAACAAACCCCAAGAAAAAAAGAACAAAACCAAATACTTTGAAGCTAAAGCCTGATATAACTTATTTATCTTGTCCATTAACCTCCATGTATATGCAAAAACTGTCAAAAACTAAAACATTCTTTTACTGGGTGATATAATATTTAACTTAGTTGAACATACTAATACACTAGGGCTCCTGCTTGAACAATGTTTTATTGTAAATACAGTGACCAGGGGGGTTACAAGGGGCCCATTTTGTTTCCCAGGGGCCCCCATAATAAAAGAACAACAGCCTGTGTATAAGCTAAGGAATCTGATGATACTATCAGTATCAATCATATGAACCTCAGTGAAAGTTCAACCAGGAAAACTGACTATTCACGTTGGCACTCTTTATTAAAAATTCCTCTCTCTCTCTCTCACTCTCATTCAATCTGTCTCTTGTTTCCCGCTTTTAACTCTATCAGCTGACGATGGGCGTTTTTTTCTCTTTCAGCCTGAACCTATTATATCCATTACGACCTCTCTGAGCCAATTGCATTGGTGTCATACATTTTAAACTGTCCTCTCTCTCTCTCTCTCTCTCTCTCTCTCTCTCTCTGCTGTCAGTCATTTCAGTTTGCAACCCTCCTCCACTTTATTCAACCGCAACCCTTGTACATTACCTGTCAGAGTCCTGCTCCACAGAATCCATCCAGATCTTCAGCTCTGCTCTCCACCTCTTCATCACCATTATCTAGACTCCATTGAGGGTGGCTCTAAACATACACATAAACAACACTATCCCCTTTCAGATGATGTCATGCTCAAGTCTTATCTCCAAAGACTATTTGAAACTTAATCTCTATCACTAGTACATGTCAATAAATCAATTGGTTCATTCTTTAAACGTCTGATTCATTTCATTCTAACCTGGTTGAGTTCTTCTTTGCCACAAACCTCATGAGAGAAAAAAAAGATCTACCAAGCAATGTGCAGCCACAGCTCACACTGCTCATCAATCTTTTCCATAGACTTCCATTGTTGTACAAAAACAGTTAAACCTATCAATGAGCCACATTGCTGCACTGTGTGACATGTTTTTTCTTATTTTCTTATTTATTTGTATTCAATCCCAAATTCCACTATGCACTGTCCTGCCGGTGGGGTGGGATCATCGTGTTCCCCAGGGGCAGGTCCTGTAAATCCTGCCATGTTTAAAAGAACAACAGGCTGTAGTTGGTGATGAAAAACTGAGATGTCAGGTGTCAGTCATCTGTGTTCACTGCATTCAGCGCAGTATGTGCACTCTCACTGTGTCTGTTTACAGTAATGTGTGGATCAAGCCACACTGTTGACCACCGTTTTTTAATTTGTTCCGCATTTTAAAGGCCTTAGAATAAATGTCGACAAATATGATGTTGAGTTATACTTTGCAATATGTCATTTAAATAATGTTAATGTAGCCTTACTGCAATATTGATTTAGCATCTACTCAGCTGATGAAAACTTTTCAGTTTCCTGGTATCTCAGACATTCATACTGTGTCTGTTGCTGTCCGTCTGTTCAAATAAGGTCATCGTCTTTAGGTGCTTGACTTCCTTTAATATCTCCAAATGTTCATTCCTGGATTTGCGGTCTAAACTATGCAAAGTCAGGCCCCATGGGATTGTATTTGACTCTTGTTGTTCGACTTTAATGTAACTGCTGGTAAACAATACTTCATGCAAACTCCACACACACACACACACACACACACACACACACACACACACACAAACACACATACACACAGACACACACACACACACACACATACACACAGACACACACACACACACACAGACACACAGACACACAGACACACACACACACACACACACACACACACACACACACACACACACACACACACACACACACACACACACACACACACAAATACATTTCCAAACAAGAGTGGATTTTACTGTATAAGGGTAGATTCCGGTAAAGTTGTTGGCAGTACTGTAATGTAACTAAATACATTTGCTCCAGAACTGTACTGGAGGAGTCACATTTCATGCTACTTCATACTTTTACTTCACTGCATCTCAGATGCAAATATTTGAATTGTGGAACCACTGCATTTGTCTGGCAGAATTAGTAACTAATTATTGTACATGTTACCAATTGAATTTGTATACCATTTTTGTCTTGTGACTTTGAATTACATTTTTTCTGATAAACTAAAATATTAAGTTTTTCTTAGCTCATAAAAAGCTGAAATTTAAGAAATGCAATTATGCAATGATCTTATTGAATGTAACATATGCTATATAACAGTTACATAATAAAGTAGTTCAAATACACAACATACAAACCCACAACATAGATAGATAGATAGATAGATAGATAGATAGATAGATAGATAGATAGATAGATAGATAGATAGATAGATAGATAGATAGATAGATAGATAGATAGATAGATAGATAGATAGATAGATAGATAGATAGATAGATAGATAGATAGATAGATAGATAGATAGATAGATAGATAGATAGATAGATAGATAGATAGATAGATAGATAGATAGATAGATAGATAGATAGATAGATAGATAGATAGACAGAGAGTACTTTTACTTTTGATACTTCAAGTTCACATTGTGCTGCTTGTTGGCTACTGTTAACAAAACCACTAATGCCAGCAACAGAGAGATGTTTGGATAACACAGACATGATGTAATCTGCAAGTGGCAAGGGCATATAAGGGTGACTGGAAGGTTGCCATTTCGGTTCTTCAAATGACAATATGGGTGGGGATGGTGAGGTACAAACACTTCTCTCCTAGCACAACACCTGCTGAGGTGTCCTTGTGATGAACCTGTGAATAGGTATGTGAATGTCAAACAGTGCACTGTTACAAAAGAAAATAATAACTCTAAGGAAAGTACACGTTCAATTTAAATGAGGAACTACAGGTAACAAGAGGTTAAATAGCAATGATCAAATGCTGAACACTTTTAATGTCAGTTGTTCAACAAGAAAGATGCAGAGTCAGCTGTGCTGCCAACAGCATCACAATGCACAACATCCTGAAACATCAATGGCCCTTTGTGTTGAATTTGATCAAAAAGAGCGATCCTTTTTCTGTCCACTTTTAAACAAAGCTCTGAGGTTCACGAACAGGTCGTTGCCTTCAGAAGTTGTGCTGATTTAAACACCTCTGGAGGACTTTCTTTTCCCAGAGCCACTGGGGACACAAGCCAGAGCCAAGAGTAGATAGGAGTCAGTCAGGATCCTCTGCTTTCTTTCTCCTTGCTGTGAGCTGCATCCTGAGGCCGGGCGGCGGCTGGAAATAGCCCAGACATGCGGGCCAAGTCGGAGCAGTGCGCTGTTGCTGTTGTCTCCTGTAAGACTTCCTCGGCCGTGCAGCTAATCAGCAGAGACAGACGGCCAAGCAGGACAGGAGCCAGACACGGACCATGGCTCCGCTGGGTGGGGCAGGCGACAAGAGTGTGCATGTGTGTAAGTATGCAAATGGCTATGTCGGTATCCATGCATGCTTACCTGTACGCAAATGTGCGTGAGTAACTTTGAACCTACATAGACTGGATGCCACTTCCCTTTCCCCTCTCTCGCATGTTTCCTTGGACACACATTCCCATGCACAACAAACATTTCCAATTTCAAAGCAATGAAACTGATAAGCGATGCAATAAAGATGGCAGCGGGAGAGAAAGTATTTGCTTCAAAGTTTTTTTCACTTCAGTTTCACTTCCTCTTTTAACGACTGCAGTCACTCACTAAATTCATCAAAACGGTTTTGACAAACAAACACATCATCTATCCACAGCTATTAACAGTGCAGGGCTTGACATCCGGACATTATGGTCTGGCCTTTTTTCACTCCTAACACTGTATTCTGAAGGTACTGAATGCATATTCTCCAGCTTTTTAAAATGAAAAACTATTTGAGACATCCCCTTTCACCGGAAGACCGCCCTGCCACCTGTGTCATAGTTGTTGTGTCCTTGGGCAAGACACTTCACCCACCTTGCCTCGTGTGAATGTCGATAGTGAGCCTGCTATCGGTGTATGAATGTGTGTGTGAATGGTAACGTGTAAATGGGAACAGGTCTCCCTTGCAAAAGAGTCTTCGGACTCAATGGGATATACCTGTATAAATAAAGGTTAAAAAAATATATATATAAAATAAAAAATGTGCTCTGTCATTTTAATTTTAGCTTTGCCCAATGAAAATTACTTTTAGCAATATCATGTCCCCCGTTCCGTGACAGTTCAACACTCCCTGAGGAAGTCACATGCTTTCGTCTGAGCTCTCAGCTTTCGGATTTGTTAGTGGTGATGGATTCCTGGCAAGTAGATTGTCTAATGCAAACAGTTTTAGCCTTTTATGGTTTTCGATTTCCAAACCCATGTCTACTTCAGCAGCCTTGTTATAAATGATGGCATGCATAATGCATATTTCTTTGTTTTTCTTTTTTTACTTTTCAAACAACATTATTGGATTTGAGTTATTTGAAAGGGGAACATACCATTGCACACTAAAACATAACAATAGACTTGATATCTTAAATATTTTCATTAGATTGCCCAAGAGTCAATACTCTTAGGGTCTAAGAAAGACCACAATATGTATAGAGATGGCAGAATTTCAGGAACATGTAGGGCTGTGGGACCATTGGGCTATGGGGTCATCGGGTTGTGGGAGGGAACATAGGGATGATGACCCCTTCACATTGGGGTAAAATAATGTGGGAATTTAAATACGTGTTACAGACATTTCATTTTGAAGGAAATCCATCAAAACCATTTTGGGAGACCTCAAGGATACATCCAAAATGTTTAACTATTTCTTTGAACAGATTCCTCGCTCGCTCACTTTGCTCGTGTTGTTCGTTTCATGTCTCAGACAACACTTGGAAATGTGGGACTGAATGTGATGGACTGTGGCATTTCAGCATTGTAATACTGATTAACCCAAGCTCTCGGAGGGCACACTGCATTATCTACTCATTTGTTTGTCTGCATGTGAGATACGATAACAGATCAGCAGCGTATTCGAGGGCAGCACTCGTTGTAAATCACTGTGTCTAAGACCGCTGTGTGATTAAAAGTAAACCACTGGAGAGGCCAGTGGTCGAAGCTCCCTCACACTACCCCACTGGCTGCTCTCCAAGATCCTCCACTCTATTTTTTGCATTCGTGCAAATATTATCAGAGGCGTTCCTTGTATTAATCCGTTAATTATCTCCCCAGAGCCATTGTCTTGTCTTGTTGTCTGCACCAAGTCTGCGCAGCACAATGTGTGAGTGAAAGTTCACTTTTTAAATTTCCGAAGAATATGGCACCACCTCCAGCTGACACTGCAGTCCACAGTGTGTGTGAGGTCAGCTGAGAATGTTGGAAGCAGGTCAAGAAAAAACACACACACACACACACACACACACACACACACACACACACTCTCTAACTTACCAAAAAACTGTCCATGGTTTTGTTATGTACACTGAATAAGTGCAGCGAGTGTGTGGGAGGTTTTACTGTGAATGAACACAGTAAAACACTAGGGCCCACCCTAGAGCCAATAGTGACAAAGAGAGATAGAGGTGGCAGTTGACAGGGCAGAGGAAGTTAAAAACACACACACACTCTCACTCAACCTCTGCCTGTTTTCCTGTTTACAGCGTTGGCTATTTTGGTCCTCTAGATCTATGAGGCCTTCAACTTTAACAATGCAACACAGTATGAAGCTTAGAGATCTGCCATTTAGACTGACAATATACTTCAAAGACAGTCAAACACAACACTCACTCTTTATAACTTTCCTCCTTTTTTTCATTTAGTAACTTTGTCCTCAAAAATCGCCCCGTCGTCCAAAATGTTTTATTGATACATCTCAACGTCTGGTTTCTCAATGTTTTCTAAGGAACTCAGTGAGTCATCTGAATTTCAACAAATAGGGAGATTACGGTTGTAAAAAAAATAGGTTCGATGGAATAATAGACATTTTGGGAAATGTGCTTGTTTACTCTCATGCAAAGAGTTTTGATGAGTAGACTGATGCCACTCTATAACCTATGGTAAATAAGGCAGCATTGTTACTAGTCTCACACAGGCAGATCAGACTAAAGCTAGCAGTGTGGTCTGGCACTAAGCTCTATCCTTTCTGAGATAGAGAGAAAAAACTGTCTGGCTTGTTTGCAACGGGGGTATGTTTTTGATAGAACATTTGCATGTAAAGAACATTGAAAAATGGTTTGAATGGGTATCTTCTAGTTTTTCTACTTAATATTTTAGCAGTTTCCTCAAATAAATCAGCTACTATTTATAGCATTTACTTTTCTAGCTCTTTCTTCTAAAAACCCAAATAAAGTTATTTCTGTCTTAGCACTTGTGTCTATTTTACCTACAATCCTAATTGGATAGTTCTTCCCAGGAATTTCTGAAGATAACAACACACCCATCAAATTAATCATGACACAGTTTTGTCTTGTATGGTATGTCTGATACCTGTACTTATTCTGCAACAAGTGAGGTCATTTTATGAGAATATAAAACCTACTGAACCCTTTTCTGGGATTGTCTAAGGCTAATATGTTTTTCATCTCTCTCTTTTTTACCCCAGACATTGAAAACAGAAAAGAATCAGACATCCTCACTCTATATTCCAAGGGATCAATGGTGAGGAGGAGGTTGAGGAGCGCAGGTCATGGTATCAAGGTAAACACTTCCATGCAGCAGTCTGGCCCCACTGCCTTCCACCATGACATTTCCTGTCTGTGCATGCCAGGCAGCGTGCGTGGGTCAGTGCATGTTTGACCATTTTTTAATGTAAATCCTGATATGTTTGTGAACACATTGTTCTGTCCCTCCCTCACCCCCTGCATCTGTTTTTACAGTTTTTGCCGAATGCTTACACACATGTTGCAGACTTTGGCCCACTGTGTCAAAACTTAGCACACAGGCCGAATAGGACAAAGCACATGGAGATAAACTTCTAACTTATACGGCAAAATTAAACTCTTGAAACAAAACCTAACAATCCCATTTCAAAACTGTTTTTAGCATCAAAACAATACACACATGCACTTTTGAATTACTCTTTCCTAGCAGCAACAACACACAGATGTGCTTTATGCAAAACACAGCTGTATTCAGTACTTTGGATGGTTTTTGACTGTAAAAGTCTCATACAGATTTTTTTTTGTGAAAGATTGATCCACTACAGTTGATCTAGACACATGAAAACAAAATGTAAACGCTTCAGATTTTTTATTTTATTTTGCCATTTCAGGTTTTTGCAAAAGTGAAAAAATAAATGGTACAACTAGAATGTTCTACAAAACATAGTGTTCTAGGGGAATGATTGGAAGACATTTAGGCTATGAATCCTGTCTCCTGTTGGCATCTGGCCACATCACCTCATCCACGTCACAGGCAATGTCCTCCCTTGCCAAGCAACGGGGGAAATATCGCCTTGCTTGCCTTATCCAACCTTTTGCATAATTTTTTGGAAAGATTCATCCACTATATTTTCAATTAGAAAAGAAAAAAAGTTTATATTGCAATTTCATGGTTTTGGGCAACAAAAGAAAAAAACACAACAAATAGGTAGGATCGCAGTTCAACAAGCAATTCAGTGTGTCACTATGAACTCTGAAACAATTACAGTAAAAAAAAAAGATGTGTTGTAAGGAATGGGGCGAGTGGATTATGAATCCTTTGGATACCGCCTACCGTTTGTGTCTGGCTACATCGCCTCATCGACATCACATGCAATGTCATCCTTTGAGAAGCAACAGCAAAAATATTCCTGATATCCAGTCTAAATGTCCTAATTATGGAGCTATTGTGTTGTTGGGCTGGAATCTCAGACCAGCCTCCTATATTGTTAGGCTATGATCTATAACATGGTCCAATAGTGACCCTGTCTCCGTCTGTTGTCTCCTTTGTCATCGTCCTCCTGCCGCTCTCTTTTGTCCTCTTCCCCTGACTCTTACTGTCTCACAAAGGAGCTGAGCTCACCTGAGGTCTATGTGTAATGCTAAGGCTCACACTGATTGGTATTATGTTAGCTTTATTTTTAATTTTTCATGTGTGTGAATCTGTGTGCTTTTCCAATTTTAGTTGTGTTTTGTATTTTAAATAGATGTGTTTTCCAAAGGATTGCAGATGATTTCCTTTTTGACCAATGTGTCTTATGTAAAACACTGTGTGTAGTGTTTTGCAAAAAGTGTGTTGGAGAATTTCAAACACAGTGCAAAGCACTTATTGTGTTTGTAGGGTTGGTGCTTGTGTTTAGGGCATGGTCACTAAAGTTAGAGGTTGTGATGCTTTGGGCCTAGCAACCACTATTAGTGTGTAAGCATAAAGGTGAGAACACACCGGGCGCGTTGGGTGTGGTGGGCGCGTTGAAAAATCCTATTTTTGCATAGGGAACCATTGGTTGGGGCGCGAGGATCCGTTGGCCGCGGCAAAGCGTTGCTTTGGGCACTTTGGGCACGTTGCCAAAGCGTCACCGCGCCGGCAAAGCGTCAAAAAGCGTCACCGCGCCGGCAAAGCTTCAAAAAAAAGATGAAAATATTGAACTTTCAACGCTCCGGCGCGTGACGTTTAGCCGCGTTGGCCAATCAGCGGTGAGCTTGACCCTACGTCACTGGCAGAGAGCCGGAGGACAGAAAAATCTGAGACAAAATGGAGGCGCAAATAATCACCGCTGTGTGTGCGAGACCGTGACAACACAGAGGCAAACACCGAGTAGGAAATGTATTTACGGCTGGCTGCCTGGTGCTGTATGAAGCAGCTCGGGGTTACAAGACGTGGCGAAAGTGAACCAGGAGCAAATAATCACCGCTGTGTGTGCGAGACTGTATAAACACCGTGGAGTTAATGCGGCTGGCTGGTGATATGAAGCCGCTCGGGTGGGGAAAGTGAGCCAGGAGAATGGGCTTCCTGGTTAATTCAGTGAATATGTGTGGCTGTGCTTAAGCCGATAAACCAAGTTAGCACCGGTCGGATAGCGTTAGCTAACTCACCCGGCTGTGTGCGGCCACCACCTCCATATAATGAACCCAAACATAACGGCTAAATCCGGGGAACTTTCACAACGAGTACAGCGAAGCACCGGTGTTTATGCCTGCCCTATAGGCTATCTACGCCAGCCACGGTCCCGTCACAGCCAGGTAATGTAGGCTACTTGCCTTTATTTTCTACTGCCCTGTGCACAATGCTGCTGTAAATGTGTTTGGTATGGTGCTGCCTTGCTGTTTGTGTTCATTTCCGAGTGGCGTGAATCTGCAATGCTGTTTTAAGGCTATTTGTTCCGTTCACTTGCTGTTTATTTGTTTTTTGGCACAATTGTTGGCCGTGTAGGTGTTGTTTTTGTGTGGACATGAACGCTGTTGTGTCGGGTCGGATCTGATCGCAGCCATGGTTGATTAGGGGAATAAATATATCGGGGGAGACTAGCTGCGTAGCTCCGTTCCTCGGACTCCCACAAAAGATAGAGCGCAGCGATGGGGATTATCTCAGCCATGGTTGATCAGCAATAGAAAAAGCGGGGGGAAATAAGTTTCGTGCGGGCTCATCTACGTAGGCCATGACGTAGGCGCGTTGCTTTTGGGCGCGTTGGACCATTTTTTGACACAAAATGACCACGCGCCAGATCGGGCGCGTTGGTCGCTTTGGCCCAAAGCGCCAACGCGCCCGGTGTGTTCTCAGCTTTAGGCAAAAACTGTAACGTCACTGTCTGTCTGAATCCCACACTCAAACAAACAAACACACACACACACACACACAAACACACACACACACACACACACACACACACACACACACACACACACACACACATGCTGCATGCACACATCCATTCCAACAGATTAATCACAGCTTTGTGAATGAGTCAATCCAGACCCTAGAGGATGCAGTGTTCGAACAGTTTGTATTTTTTGAAGAGAAGAAGAACTGAGAGGACAAACAACCAGGGATGATTGACACACACACACACACACACACAGACACACACACACACACACACACACACACATACTTACACATGAGTCACAGTTGTACATTTAGAGACACCTGAAAAGACAAGAAATAAACCCTAACTTGCTACAAACAGTTGTGTAGATTTCAACACACCTAGAATAAACTTTAATTTTTTTCTTTCTAATTTTTTAAAATATTTTATTATGTCCTTAATAACACATTTTGGGTTTCATACTGGTTCTGTAAGTGAGTCCTGTTTCAAAACATATGTGAGAACTTCAGTAAGTTATTGTGATTCAGATTTGCAAGTGTTCTAATTCATTTGTAGTTCATTTTTTTAACACATATTGTTGCACTTAAGCAAAAAGCGAAAGTTACTGTAACTCAGCATGAGGCTATTTGCATGCAACTCTGAGTGGCTTTGGGAGAAAGGATCAGAATTCATATTCACGATGTATGTAAAAATATCTGTGTGACTCCAACCTTCATTTTATTGTTTAGATATTGTTGTGCATTATTCTGTTGCCCCAGGTTTATATTTTCTACCTTTTTTCCTGTCAGTCTTAGTTGATGTAATGAACAAATGTGGCAGCTCTCTTGACCATAAATCCTCACAAATTTGATCTCATAGACACGTTGAAAATATGCATGTTGTTTCTGCACATTTCCTGTAAACTTGCACTCTGCTTCACCCTGGCTGTATCTGGCCTTTACGATCTCTTTTGTAAACTTTGTCCTGTGTGTGCAAAAACCCAACCTGGAAATGTTGTTGATGGTTAGTGGCCTCCATGGTGTGTGTGTGTGTGTGTGTGTGTGTGTGTGTGTGTGTGTGTGTGTGTGTGTGTGTGTGTGTGTGTGTGTGTGTGTGTGTGTGTGTGTGTGTGTGTGTGTGTGTGTGTGTGTGTGTGTGTGTGTGTGTGTGTGTGTGTGTGTGTGTGTGTGTGTGTTGTGCATGAGAGGCCAACATGATGATGTTGAAAATAAAAAACAACTATGTGATGGCTAGTTTATATCCCACTGATTGCATCTTCTTTGTAGCAAAGTTTACATTATGCTCTGGTGGTTCAGTAGTGAAATACCTGGGTCTATCATGTCAAACACTGGGTTTAAGAGAGAAAGAACACCAGGGGAATCACACGCAATCTTTATTAATCCTCATCAACCCCCAGCCCCTCCTTCTTTTCCCACACAGCCAGAAAGGCAGAAGCTCAGCAGACAGATAACCTGCGGGCATCTATTTTTAACCATGTGCTTGTGTAGTGGGCAGAGACAGCGATGTGTGTTTCTGAGTTCTGAGCTCTGGCTTTTGCAACACAAACGCTGTAAACCCCATGTTTCCCCATCCAGGCGCAGAGATAAGAGAGTTTGTGTTATTCAGAGGCAGCCTCTGCACAACAACAATGAGCCCTTCCGAAAGACAAAAAGAGCTCACAGGCATGCAAAAAAAACAAGCGCATTCTCACCCCACATTTTTCTCTCTCTCTCTTTTTCTCTCTCTCTCTTTCTCTCCCTCTCTCTATCTATTTATCTCTCTCTAAACAAACACGTTGTGTGTAGTGTTTCTGTGTGGTTTACTATCTGTGTTGAGCTGGATAAGTAGTTGTGTGTGTGTGTGTGTGTGTGTGTGTGTGTGTGTGTGTGTGTGTGTGTGTGTGTGTGTGTGTGTGTGTGTGTGCATCTTTTTTCACTCCCACACATACACATACACACATGAACACACTTAGCAATGTGTACAAGGCCTCGGTTCTTATTTTTAGACAGTAGCCATCAATAACAAGTATTTTTAAACTTGACCATTCAGAAAAATGACCCAGATTAATTTTACACAACATGCTATATTTAATCAAACTTTATAAAATTATTTTTTACACCTTTGATAATCATTGGATTTTTCCAACAGTACAAACAGTTTAGGAATCCATTGTACGAGTATGAACAAAGCACAGACGGGCACCGAAGCATGAATAACACATGCTTACGGGCAAACATGTAGACAGACAGGAAAATACACAGGAAGCATGCTCACACACACACACACACACACACACACACACACACACACACACACACACACACACACACACACACACACACACACACACACACCCACCACACACACAAACACACTCTTGCTTGGACATACACACATGCACTCCGTCTCTGTGTCGCTTCATTATTCAGACCCTTAAGTGTTTATTGAAAGTGCGATAACTGACAACAAGCGACAGCAGGGAGCAACTTAGTTCTCAGGGGAGGACGCCCTCCAGGCCGAGCTGGATCTCATCTCGCCAGGTTGTTGTTGTTGTTTTTGCTGCTGCAACTCTTTTTTAAATTGTGTTCATCCATATGCAACAGTTGACATAGGAAGGCTTTTCTGACCTACTTTCACCTTCTGTATTTTCCCATTCATCTCTGATTCTCTTTCATATGCATGTCTCTCTCCCTCTTTCAGATTAGTTGGAGGGAGAAACTTGGAGACACCAGAATATAAGGAATTCGGCAAACGACCAAAACTGTGAATATCAATAAAGAGTATTGCTTGAAACCTATCAAAATGCATGCTGCGTTATCAAGTTGTGTTCCGGCAGGTCAAATCTTAAGGGAGTTGCACGGATACTGAAACTTGTGATCCAATGAGCGCTAACCGCTGCATTTAAAAAACAGTACAGCACCATTGTGGTGGAATTTGCATGGGTAATATCTATTGTACAATCTGTTTCCCTTGTTGGATGCACCGCAGCCCTTTTCATCGTTTTTATCTTCAAATGTCAAAATTTTAAAACTCAGATGGAGTTCTTTTTTTTCCCTTTTCTTTTTTTCCATTTGCTCGTTAATTCCAATCATCATGCAGAGGCGCATCACTGGCAAGGACTTGCGAGGAATTGAAAGTAATTATTTCCATCAAAATCCTCTTAGCTCTGCCATGTAAAGATACTATAGGCAGAGGATTATACAAACCCATTCCGGTCATTGCTTTGATTTAAAGCCTCTTGTCTGGTGTGTCCGCGACAGAGGCGAGTAAGCATACGCAGCACGTTTGACAGGCTCACGTGTTCCACGCTGAGAGAGTCAGGCTTGAACTGAAGGGACATTTTGACCGTTCTCCAGTCCTGCTCCAAGGAAAGGTCAGAGGTCACATCACGGCTAGAGAACGGCAACTTTCGATGCCCGGATACATCCAATAGGGATTTGTCGTGAGGTCAGTTTCAGGCAAAGATTACTTCAAAGTAGGGGAGAACGGGGTTAGTAGGCACACTTTTTACTCTGAGAATTGCTCATCACCAAAACATCTTTCAATAGTCCTTCCTACATTAAATTGAAGCTTAAGGTGTTGGCTTGAATTGTGTATCCCTCCCATTGTCCAACTTATAGTAATGAAGAAGTAATTGACCATCAAAGACACTCTGACACATTGTGACAACCAACCCCATCAAGGGGACGGTTTTCACACACCATGAGGTTGTTTGTCACAATGTTATCTTAAGGAGAAAAATCTTAAAAAGAAGGCAGAACTAAATTTGAAAGTTTAATTGCATTGTCAAGTTGACAAATAGGCCTACATAACTTAATGTATCTTAATACAAAATGTTTAACAGCATAAAGAGCAAAACAAATAGGTCTAACAATAATAGCTTACTCAACTACTTACTCTACACACATTCACTATCTGAGTTACAGTGATGGCAAATGTAGGGTCTGCTCACTCCAACTAAGCAGAGCTTAGGTTGCACATCCAACACTTCTCCCATACCCCCCCTGAACATTGGAGAATATTTCTATACAACCAAACACAAACTATCCTCTTCATCTGATGAAGACCCCTCCTCCTGTCTCTTTCTCTTCTGTTTCCTCTTCCCCAGCTGGGGTGGAGTGCACTGGGGTGCAGTAGCCTTGGCAGCTGGTCTAGATTGGGACAAACTAGGTTGTTTTGATTTTGTGGCTCTTTTTTTCTTTTGCATGCTAGCTGCCTTTTCCTGCTCTATTCTCTCCTTCTCTGGGGTGTCAGTGAGGATACAACTTGACATTTTCTTTCGTTTTTGGGTTCCTTTCCTGGCTGCAGCCTTTGGATAACATGTGACAACCAACCCCAAAGAAAATGTGACGACCAACCCCAACTGGAATTTCTTGCTAGCATCAAGGCTTACAACCATCTAACAACTAGTTAGCTTGCCAACAACAATCTAAACTATAGCTTACCCTTCACACTTTTTAAGGGTAGCAAGTGTTTGTTATAAACCCATTGTGTAAAAGCCTAGAAGAAAAATACTGAGGAGCTAAATATTTGCAATTTGACATGAAAAACACATAGGCGGCAGTAGTTATGTTAGCACTCAGCATTTAGAATGATTTCCATTTCTGCAGCGCTCTTTGGCCTAGTCGGTATATTGTGCACCATAAAGGCTCAGACCTTGTCGCAGTGGTCATGGGTTCGAATCATACCCGCTTCTTATCAGTATTGATTTCTGAATATAATGCATGCTATGATGAAGCAAAGGCACACAGGAGAAGAGATGAGGTTGGGTGATCCCTTAACTTGTATTTCTCTACTGTCCCGCCTGACTCTACCCTCTTCTTTTCCTCCCTCTCTTTGAACTCCCCTCATTTTGTTTACTTCTTTCATCTCCCCTTCTCTCAAGCTATTGGAGGAATGCCAGAGTCTGTAGAGGGGCATTCCAATCGGTGCTGCTGTTTGAAGATGGACTGGTTAGAGAGACAGGTAGGTGCATGTGACACTATAATCTTCTGGTGACAGATGAGAACAGGGCCCAGAGGAATCCACATCTGGCCCCCATAAGCCTCCAAGCATTTGGGTCACCTCGCCTCACAGGAGGTTTTCACTTTCTCATGCTTGCAGTTTTCGTAAGCCCTCTCTTTTATACACGTGGCCATAGCACGGTTTAGACATGTTTGAAGGAACAACTTTAAAAATATGTTCAAATAAACTTTTATTATTGTAATGCTGGCCAACAACACACACACACACACACACACACCCGCACACAAACACACAAACACACAAACACACAAACACACAAAGCGCAATCCCATTTAATCACAAGAATCCATTCCTGTCGCACATAGTTAGTACGATTTGCTTATCAGAGCAAATGATGGTATCCGTCAATTTAATTTTCATAAGCTTAAAGATGACAAAGAGATTTCCTCTGTATCCACTCCAGCGCACTGCAATTCCTCTGCTTTCCCACGTCCTATAGGCATTGTGTGTCGCATGTGAGCTTTGCAAACCAATTGCTGCATGGATGCCCTGCTGTTCTTTCCCATCAAGCAGTAGCTGGACATGTTTCATGTGGCGCTCTATAAACTCACATGCAACAGAGGCGTGTGTATGCATATTACAATACCATGAGGTTAGCGTGAAACCACAGAGGAGGGTAATAGTTATAATCTGTGTCACCAATGTGTCATTACTCACATTTAAAGAGCACCCCCTTTGAGATATTATTGCTATTGTATTACAAAGAAGGCTATGTTCAAACCCGCTGACTCCCACTTTAATAACATGCTGTAACACCTGAAAGTCTGCATTGCTGTGTCATTCATTCACAACAACAGTATGCTGATTCGGTGACTGCA